>NW_026294584.1:101096369-101696369 GCF_007827085.1 Peromyscus californicus insignis | reverse complement strand
GACCCATTTTACCCAGCAGATGATTCCAGCCACTTTTGCTGGAGAGCTAGACGTGGTCCCAGGATCTGACGAGAGTTTTGTGCTGGGCTCAGGGTTCTCCCTGTTCACGGTGGGAATGGAAGGTGGACGTGGGGGGAAGGTGGACTCGGGGGTGGGGGTGGGGGTGGACTGGCCATTCTGCAGGAGCTGCCTGTCCTCACCTACTGTCTGCATGTCTTCGCATGCTGCCTCTGCCCCAGCTGGCTTCTTACGCCTCATGGACTTGCAAGAGGGAGCTGAGGGTGAGTGGGGGTGTTTGTTTCTTCTGCCCCTGTCCACTTCCCTGTCTCCCTGTGGTAACTGTATTCTTATAGGGCACAGGTCTACACACACCTTCTAGAAGGGGCCAAAGAACAAAGACTAGGGGCTTCAGGAAGGGCAAAACTGAGGAGGGTGTGTAAGGACTTATATAATCAGTTAAAGCCGTCAGAACCGCAGTCTCTGGGAGCTCATATGTGTGCACCAGACACAACAGGGCTACGACTCATATGTGCTGGCCGCACCGTGACAGCACACAGAGGGCCTGTGCAAGTTCAAGCCAGACAAAACTCCAGCATGGAGGACGGGAAGTGGGCACAAAGTCCCACCCCTAGCCAAGACGCTATTTGCAGTTGATAGCCACTGGGAAAGAGAAAATCAGGAAATTTCTCCAGCGGAATGCCACTGGTCTATCAACCACACTCCAGGGCAGGCCCCGTGTCCAGGAGTTGGCCAACACAAAACACACTGCATGCTTCTGGTGTGCCTTTTTTTTTTTTTTTGTCTTTTTTTTTTTTTTGCTTATTGTTTGTTTTTAATTGAGAGAGAGAGAGAGAGAGAGAGAGAGAGAGAGAGAGAGAGAGAGAGAGAGAATGAAGTTGGGTGGAGAGAAGGGAAAATTATGATCAAAATAGACCTTATAATGCTTTTAAAATAAAACAAATGTCGAAGTCATCTTTTGCTCGTGGGCCATGAGAAAACAGGTGGTGGGGTAGATGAAGGCTGCTGATCTCTGGCCCTCAGTCACAGCTACCGATGTCTGTACTCTCCTCACTGGGCCCCCCAGGCCTAGGGGTGTAATGATTCCTCTTGCTCCTGGTGGCCTCACTGTGGGGCCTCTGAGCCTAGTTCATCTTCTCTCAGGCCTGCCATTTGCAGTGTGCCTTCTGTGTCAGGGCAGAACCACGAGAGGGTCCCGCACGGGACTTTCTAGCTGAGGAGGGCCTGTTGGTGCCCACAGGCATCTTCACTAGAAAAGGCTCAGCACCAAGTGTGCGTGTTAAACACATGAGGTCTGGACCGTTGGTAGAAAACCTGCTCATCCTCTGGACTTCCCAGGTCCTTCCTGCACTTCTGCCCCCCTTCGCAAATCTTTCACTAAATGTCCTCTTCCTGGACAGAGCATGCCGATGGAACTGTGCAGTCGAATGGTATGCTAGGGAGTGATTTCTTGGCCATGCCCCATGCTTCAGCTGGTGGGAGCTGGTGGAATGCCCGCTCTGTGTCGGGTTCCACGCTGTTTACTGGGGCTTCAAAGCAGAATTGGTGCCCGCAGGGGGTGAGATCCAGTGAGAAGGCTCATAAAACCTGAGATAATCTCCTTAATTGTGACCCACCCACCTCCTACCTAGCAGAGAGCATTAATGTGACTGCTGGCATTAGCTGTTTCGCCAGGCAGGAGGAGCCTGTAAGCTTGCTCGTGAGCAGAATCATGCCCAGACTTCGTCCATCTGTCCTGTGAGGTGTCTCCACGACTTGCATTCCAAGTCACTTAACACCAATGTGTTAAAATGGCCCTGATGTGAAATGGAGCCTGGGTTTCCTTGCTGAGGCTCCTGACATATCACAGAGAAATGGCCAAGCTCTTTGCTCATGGCAATAACCCGGGCGCCCAGTTCCTGTCCTCTGAGATCCAGCCCTGCCTCAGGCAATGCTGTCCCTGACCTCTGGTGACAACTTGTCTACTGAGCTTATTAAAACCCAGATTCTGGGCCCTTCGTTGGAGTTTCTGATGCAGCCCGTCTTATATGGGACCCCTCAATGTGTTTTCTAACAAGTTCATGGGCTGACGGTTTGGGGACCACACTGTGAGAATGTGTGGTTTATTATAATGACCAAGGAAGGTCAGGAGCCAAGATCCTAGCGTAGTGACACACGCCTGTGATTCTTCTGCCATGAGTTCGAGGGCATCCTGTGTAACTTAGGAAGACTTTTTCTCAAAGAGGAAGGGGGGGGGAGCACCAGCCAGCCAGAAGTCCTTGGGACAACAGAAGAGTGTTGGATTGGGAGTTTGGGTGTGGAATCTTAAGACCTGGCAGGCGGAGTAGTTTTGAGCTGGCAGCTGAAATAGGCAAGGCTTGAGGGCATCTTGGTGTGAGATTGGACCTCCAAGCCCGGGATCCTCATTCTGGCTTCCTCTCCCCACCATTACCTAGCTCAAACAGGGCTGAGAAGCCCCTCCACTCAGTACTAGTGCCCAGCACAGTAGGGACTTGACAGGACTCACTGAGCAGATGCGGACTGCAGGAGGGTGCTGGCAACGTTTTCAGATTTCTAAATGTATTTGTCCACATCCTGATTCATTTAGCAAAACTCAGTCTGAGGCCACCGGTTAAGAAAGGAACAACATGCCCTTCTAACCTCGAAGATTCCAGAAGTGAAAATTCAGCTCTAACCAAGGATGCGGTGTTAGTCACAAGGTGGATTCCTGAAAACAGCAGGACAGAAAATCCCCTCCTTTCTTCTCATCTCTGAGGATCCTCTCGGCTCCTTCCTGTCTGCACATGTCTGCACGCCACTGCACGTTCCTCACTGAGAAGAAATAGCAGCAACAGCAGCTCCTCTTCTAGGCAGCCGGGCTTCAACAGCTCAGAGTTCAACCCTTTGCCTCGGGGAGTTATCCTAAAAAAGAATCTGAAGGCTTTAAACAAGCCCGAATGGAACCTGCACTGAAGTTCCCGGGAGCCTGAGCTCACTCTGCTGAGAAACAGCGGCTTCCAGTCCAGTCACATTCTACCCAGAGGCGTGCACATGTGCGTGTGGAGGCCAGAGTCTGACGTGTGTGGCCATTTCAGTCACCCTCTGCTTTACTTTTTGAGACGCAGTCTCTGAACCCGGAGTGCACTGATTTGGCTAGACTCCCTATCCACTGAGCTCCAGGGATCTTTGTTTACTGTTTACACAGCAATCACCTTACAGACTCAACCATCTCCCCAACCCTGGCATTTCTTTTGATTTGTGTAAGGGCTGTTCTAAAGCTAAGAAATACTCAGAGAAGGGCAAAAAAAATTGTCCGTGCAGCTCCCAGAAGAGGGGCAAGGCTGTGGGTGGGCATGTGTGTAGGTGGGAAAAGGGACTAACTGGTTCTCACACGTTCACTAGAGGCTCAGGAGTGGGTCCAGCTGAAACCTTGGGTTGCAAACCTTGGAGAAAAGGTTTGTGGGAGTTGGGGTGGATTTTGTCCAGAGTCCTCAGCTCTAAGTTCCTAGGGTTCTGATGGCTGTCATAGTGCAGGTGTGCAGGGGGCAAGGACGCAGAGCAGAGTGCTGACCCCACCCACAGATTTAAAGCCATGTGTACCCATGGTGACAAAAGGCCCTTGGAAGCATTCCTCACCTCCCAGGACTTAATGTCTCAAGAAGCCAGAGTCAGGGCCTGGAGCTGATGGCAGAAGGCGGGGAGAGAGGTAATAGAGAAGAAAAGACTGGCTGACAGCTGGGAAGAAGGAATACTGAAAGGACTCTGGGCAGAGACATACCTTGATGGGCGAGTACCACTTCCGGGGGGAAGAAGGCCGGCGCATGTTGTTGTTGAGATTTCGGGGCTCCGGGAACTCATACTCTTGCTCTGGCATCTTGACTCTCGCATTCTTGGCCTTTTCCAACTTAGCACCTTCTTCTGTGGAGCCCTTTTCTCCCCAGCGAACCTAACGGAAGTGGAATCCCATAAAACAAAGTCACAGGATTGCAGTTTGCCCCTCGAGAACCAGAGGGACGGGGTGATGTGCACGTCACCGGGTCCTCTATTCCTTTAGGATCATGAGCCAGAGAAGTAGGGTGTGTGGAAAAAGGAGAAGGGGAGAGCATGAAGGTTGGCAAAAGTGGGGAGCCATGGGCTGGAAGAAGTGGGGATTTAGTCCAATGCAAACAGAAACCACTGTGGGGGGGGGGTTTGGCAAACGAGTGACCTCTGCTGACTCATGACGGGCAAGATGCAGGCATGCAGTTGAAAGGCTGTACCATTCCACCTCCTCATCTTTGTGTCTCATAAGTCACCTCTCCCCAACCCCAAGGATGGACTACCGGATTTGCTCTGGGTTTCTATCACCGGGCGGTTGGCACACAGACAGTTGTGTGGCGGCTGAGTTCTTACCTCCATCCTTTTAATGCCTCCAACGCCTCGTCCACCGTAGTAAGAGGCGTCTACCGTGGGCCATTTCTTCTTTGGCAGACCGTCATCGTCTTCTTCCTGCCGAGAGATTGTGATACATAAAGACCAAGTCCCCTAAGGCTGTGTGTGTCTACCATGGTGAGGTGGACAGGAACAAGCTGGTACAGTCAAGCCACCCAGTTTCAGAGCACAGGTAAGTCCCCATGCTCACTGACTCTGGAGGTCATGCAGCCTCTCGAAGTACACTGTCCTGATCCATGAACTGGGTGTTAAACAGTCTGTGGACAGCCCCAGGAGCAGGGTGCTGTTTGACTGTGCCACGGAACTTCATGCGGGGGGAGGGTAATCCCTAATAAAACAGTTAGGAGATGATGCCTGACAAGAACTGAGCAGGTCTGAGGGCTGTGTCTTGTCGAAAGTGAGCAGCAATGGCAGAGCCATGGCTCGGTTGCTCTCTTTAGCTAAACTTTCTTGCCCTTTTACTTCTGCTCTGGATGATGCATAAGAAAGGTCTCATTGGATGCAGGCCCCTTGCCCCTGAACTTCCTGGAACTGTAAGAAATTAGTTTCTTTTCTTGATAAATCATCCAGCCGTGGGCACTGTGTTACAGAAAGTCGGCATTAGGAGGAGGTGGTTTTATGAGTGTCATCATTTGTTAATTACAGAAGTGTAAACATTGGACATCATCTACCCCAGCTGTCCCGTGAGACACAAGTGGCTGTCACATCCAGAGCAGTGGAGGTGAAGTTCTGATTTGGTGTCGTGATACCCTGTCCAGTGGATGCCCCACCCCTGAGTGGATGCCCCACCCCTGAGTGGATGCCCCACCCCTGAGTGGATGCCCCACCCCTGAGTGGATGCCCCACCCCTTAGTGAAAGAACTTGCTTCACATCTGTGTTTGTTTTTTTCTCCCCAGATTTGGAGACACTATGAATGCTTATGTATAGAAAACACAAAAATCCATCTTTATCCTCTTCTTGATTCCTGGCACACTCCAGGCACCCCTTTTTCGACTTCTCCACTCTCATGTGGGGGACCCTGGGAAAGGAGGGCGGGTCATCCAGAGACAGGCACACTCCCCCCGCGGACCCCCCCCTCACATGTAGATTCACAACAGGAAATACTTAGACATATGCTCAGCTCCACCAAGATTCTCTTTAGTCCCTGACCTGAGCTTCCCCTCCAAACTCAAACAACAGCCACAAAAGTCAACACGGAGCCCAAGGTCTGTGCAAAGGGAGAGTCAGCGTTTCCCTGCAGTTAGCACAGCTCTGTTTATGCACCAGAGCCTGCAGAGTTGCGCAATCCAGGGAGCCGGAGAACCTTTGATGTGTCTTTTCACTTGGCTAAACGTTGATGGAGTAAACTCCCGGGGCTCAGCGCATACCCTCTGACAGTATTGGAGGGTGCAGAGGGTGCAGTTCTACATCTAGTTAAAGATTAAAGGCTTCTGGAAAGTGTCTTCCCCCAGTCACCTTCAGGGATATATCCAGGAGAAGGAACCATTAGCACAGATTTTCTTTCTTTCCTTTTTTTTTTTTTTTTTTTTTTTGGTAAATAAACTTTGGTGACCTCTATAGTTCCTGGAGGTAAGGATGGGCTGAGCCAAACTGTTTCACAGCATCAAGTAACAGGAGGCAGGGCCTTGCGGGGGGAAATCAGCAGGGCTGGTCAGAAAAGGATGGCCGGAGCCACCATAATCTGTGAGGGTACCCACAGGAGACGGCAGGGAGAATGGATGTCAGGGTGGGAGAGGAGAGCCAGCTACACCCACAGCCGCAGGGCTGCCCTCCAGTCCCTTACACGGGCGGAACCTTCAAGGAGGAAGCCTTGCCCGGGAGACGGGTGGGAGTGGAGACACAGAGGTACCCAGCAAATCCAGGGGACGAAATGACACGGAAACAATGAGAGCTGTCAGCCGTGTGAGGAGGGGACAGCCGGGGCTGGAGTCCGGTCTCTCCTCAGGGGAAGTCATGTTTAAATCTTAGAGGATGTGGTGGCCCCAGACGTCACTAGACTGACATCTGGGCAACATCACGGTAGCACATCCCTCAGATGGCAGAGGCCCATTCTGACGTGTTTGTCTCTAGGAAGACCAAGCTGAGCTTTCTCAGGAGACCTGAGACCCTGTGCTGTTTTAATTCTCCCTGCTGTGCCAGGCTTTGGTACAATCCCACAATGCAATGTGCAGGGGTCTGTGTGCCGCCCCCATGTCTCCTACCCATTCTTCCAGACATTTCATAAATTACCTAACCTGTGTAGAATCCCAGTTCCCCAGAGAATTCAAAGCTCCTTATGCTAACCTCTATTGACTCAACAAATATTTAATTATTAGTTATTAAGCAAAGCTGTGGGTAGGAGGGTTGAGGTTTCGGATTTTGGGGCTCCCTATGTCCTGAACATATGCAGGGCACCACTACTGGTTCAGGATGAAGGATGCCCCTGGGGCTGGGCATCGGCTGGTCCTCAAAGCTCTGTGCTGTTCTTGCTTTACTGACATCCACACACTGGAAGAGCCAGATGAACAGTGTGGACCAAGGGGAACTTCGTCCCCTAGCTCACTGTGAGGACCCCTGGGAAACCATGGTGGAAGCAGAGTCCAGCCCATGCTTTCCAACTAACTTTAAGTATCGTGGAACCCTAACACATCTTGAACCCATATGATAAACCCTGTGTGACCCCGAACAAGAACCACTTGAACGTCCTTTCCTTCATTCCTCCAGCAACCGTAGCGGAGCCCCCATGCCAGACACAGAGTAGGCAGCTGTTCGTATTTATAGAGGAAGAAGCTTTGTGAATCTGACAAGAAGGAAGCCCAACGCAGCAGAAATGCCCAGGCTGGAGGGCTGAGGAAGGCAGACCAGACTGCCATGTCTCCTGTGGCCTTTGGGGTAAGCAACGAAGACCCTCTCATCTGTTTGGGAGGTGAATTCATAGGCCCGAACAGTTCAGCAAGACTTCCGTTTGTAAATACAAAAGAAAAAAAACAACAAACAAAAGAATTAAAACTTCTGCTTTTCTGAGTTGCATTTAGCATGCCATGGCAAGATCACCTGTCTACACACTGATGAAGGTCAGTCAACACGATTCTCTGTGTTCTTCAATAATCAACAGTGTGTTTATTTTCTCAGGAGTTCCTTTTTAAAACGGTATTGAAATGTAGAGTACTGCACTCTGGTCCGTGCCGGAACTTCCGTCTGGGGTGCACATGTGTGTGAACACGGACACGAGGCCACTAGTAAGAAGTTTCCTGGTGGGAGGTTGGCCCTGACTCTGCATGTGGTGAGGTGCAGCTGGAGATGCTGCCTGCTGCAGTGGGCATCTGACTTGCCCAGTCTCCTGACAAGTTCTACCACTTTTCACGGCTTGGTTTTCCTATCTAACAAGTTCTCGCATGGTAGTAAACCTGGAAACACACTCACCATCGAAAGCCGCATGCTGTTCACAGAGCTTGCCCACTACTGATGCCTTTGGCAGGCTACTCTGCCTTTGGATAAGAACCACCAGCCCATAGACAGCTCCGTTCTCAGTCCTCTCGGCTCTTGCTTCCCACACACATCCTAATGAGACTGTAGGTTCTAAGGTTTCAGGGTGGGATGTGATATTGTGGAAGTAGGAAAGAAGGGAGGCCAGTAGACATGGGGCTGGAGACAGCAAAGGAGAACAGATAAACAAGGGGACCCAGGACAGGGCAGAGCTAGGTGGCCATCTTCATGCCTGTCTTAAGAGAGCCTGTTGTGCTGATTTCCCATGGGAGGCCTTACCTTATCAGAGGAGGGAATGGGGGGGATGAGTTGCGAGGTGGGGGGAAGGCTGGGGGGCGGGAGGAGGGAAGAGAGGGGGATCTATGGTTGGTATGTAAAATGAATAAAAAATTCTTAAAAAAAGAGAGGGGGGCTGTTGTGGGCCTTGTTGAAGCTTCCTGGGTCTGGGTGGGGTGACCCAGCCATTCAATCCCCAAGGACTGGAGGATCCAGTGTTACCAAGGGGTCACCAAACTCCACAGGATTGGTCAAGAAAGGACTGCACTATGCATCCCTCTCAGCTTCAAGCTCAGACCTTTGTCCTATCTTGGGTGAAATACTGCTAATAATTTGATTTGGTAAGTGCCCAAAGGCCCATGTGTTAAAGCTGTGGTTTCCAGTCCACGGCATGGCTATGTGGAGGCAAATCTTTAAGACGTGAAGCCTACTGGGAGGAAGTTAGGTCACTTAGGGTGTATCCATGGAGGAATATTGTGACCCTGATCCTTCCCTATCACTCTGCTTCCTGGCTACCTCCTTTGCCATGAGCTTCCAGTGTGGTGTGCCGTTAACTCCACAGCGAAGAGTCATGGAACCATGGACCGAAACCTCGGACGCTAAACACACTTTTCTTTTTAGAGTGCTTGTCTCGGGTGTTTAGTTACAGAGATGGAAATTTGGTTGACATAGCTATCTTTCCCTTATTATACCTCAGTTTTTCACTTATAAAATGGGGTAATAACAGTGCAGCTTTATTCTCAGGCTGTTGAATGACTAAATGAAACAGTACAGAAAAGGTTATTTCTGTGTACAGTTGCCTGGATAGTCCTAAAACTAGCAAATATTCTCTCTACATAACTACTCTTCTTACAAATTTCAATGGGCTCAGATACACGATCTGCTCGGAGCCTCTTCCTTTTTTTCTTGACGGGGGCCAACCTCAGGCTGCCTATCACAGCACACCACAGTGCTTATTATGGAGTTGTTGAATGAGTAAACATGTAAAAAGAAATTATTATTATTGTGTGTGTGTGAGCAGTGAGCACACATGTGATGTGTGTGTGTGTGGGTGTCCAGCTGGTATACAAAGGTCAGAGGACAATTTTGTGGAGTCACTTCTCTCCTTCAACCTTTACATGGGTTCCTGGGGTCAAACTCAGGTCACCAGGCTTGCAGGGCAAATGTCTTTACCTGCTTAGCCATCTTCCTGATCCAGAGTTTTTTTTATAAGCTTCTTAATTAACTAATTAATTCATTAACTTATTTGTTTTATGTGTATAACTGTTTGCATGTATATACACCACATGTATGCCTGGTACAGAGACCAGAAGAGGGTGTTGGATCTCCTGGAACTAGAGTTACAGGTGGTTGTGAGCTACCATGTGAGTACTGGGAATCGAACTCGAGTCCTCTGCAAGAGCAGCCTGTGCTCTTAACCACTGAACCATTTCTCCAGGCCCTCACAGAGTTTTAAGAACCTAGAAAGCATGGTGGCTATTCCCAGGTAGTTTTCCTCTATCTTTTTTGGCCTTTACAATGTCCTCAAATCAGAGCCCAATGTTTTAATTAGTTGCATGCTAAAAAAGTGCAACATTTAACCTTTCATTAGTCAAAGTGTTTGGGTAGCTCCTTGGCTTACTTCTGATAGGGCTTTTGATTGATGAAGCCAGATGTTACCCACGAAACAGGGCGAGGAGCTCCAGGCTTCAGGAGTGATTTCTTGATCTTCCGTTGGCAAATTAAATGGACTGCTACCCTGGGCTCTAGTCAAAGCAGCATTGAGTAGGAAAACTTCATGTGCTCGGTGATGAGCAAGAGATTCATAAACTAGGAGTCTGCCTTTTTTCCTGACTAGGGCAGATCTTGGGAGGAATGCCCGAATTTCCAGAATATTAACATGCTTCTATATCTGCATGTATCTAAGATGCGATTTCTTCCAGCTAAGCCACATCCAACTTTCCTCTCAGTCATAGGCTTTCTTGATATGGGCTGCCTTTCAAATGTGGCAGGGTCTTTGGGAACCTATATAAAAGGCAGGTGGGAAAAGAATATGATGTGTATTCCTGGTTTTGGCTTATACTTAGATACTCAATTAGACTGAAGTATAGTTTATTATAGCACACTGTGGTGTCTCCATTAGATCTACTTCTTCAAGAGAAATCATCATCTCCATGCTCAAGGGTGCTAATTTGTTAGAGAGACAGTGCTGATTGGACCAGGAAGGGGCACTTGACCCAAGTTCATCCAGGCCATTGGCTGGCTGTGACCTGTGATTTATGATCAAGAGATGCATGCACTGGGTTAAGGACCGTCCCCTGCTGGGGACTGAGAGCTAGAGACCAAAGGACTGAGGTGGTATTTACTGGGGCAGAAGCTGAAATGAAGGCCCAGGCCATGCCATCAGCTGGGGTCAAAGCAGAAAGGGTCCGCACAGACTAGAGTTATGAGATCATGGAGGAGGCCAGTGAGGAGAGGGCAGAGGGGAGTAGAGTCCTGGAGAGAAGCGAGATGCAAGGGGAGAGAGTCCAGAAAGGAGGTGGATGCCTGGGGCTGCTTGCCTTGTGTATTTTGCCAACCACACTCTCCCTGGGTCCACCCATCTCCGTCTAAACAGTCAATAGTGATATGAAGTCAAACCCTCTCTCTGCCACATATATACGATCTAGGTAAGCATTAGTTACTGAATCCTTCATGGTTGAATAACATCGTGTCTAGAGGGAGCCATGTCTCCACAAGTGAATGGCATGACTCTAACTCAAATGTAGTCATGGTATCATGGAGGTGATTATATCCAGATGAGCCTCCAGACAGAGAGCACTGCTAACACACTCCCAGAAACTGCCAACTCTTTGGGACAGAGTCAATGAAGATCAAGTCTCACTGTGGTGTTAGTGGGAGAAGACCTCACCCCGGTTCCCTCTTAGGTGTTACCCCGGGCTTCCTTCCTTTTGCTGAGGTCTGAGAAGCTCGGGTGACCTTTCTTTATGCTGGCTTAGTGATTTCACTTCCAGTGACAGGGAACCCCAGAAAGGCATACCCTTTGCCCTCTGCATTTTGTGCTTCCTATTAAAGAGGATTCTACACAAAAGAGGATCACTGTACAGAGTCATTAGGCTGCCTTCCTCCTAAGTTTAGTTGTTTTACACAGTGATGCTCTTTGTGCTGGATGCTTTTATGTCAACTTGACACAAGCTGGAGTCATCAGAGAGGAGGGAGCCTCAAGTGAGACAATGTCTCCATAAGATCGGGCTGTGGGCAGGCCTGTAGGGTATTTTCTTAATTAGTGATTGATGGGGGAGGGCCCAGTCCATTGCGGGTGATGCCACCCCGGGTTGGCGGTCCTGGGTCCTATAAGAAAGCAGGCTGAGCAAGCCATGGGGAGGAAGTCAATGAGCAGCACTCTGTATCAGCTCCTGCCCCCAGGTTCCTGCCCTCACTGCATTTAATGATGAACTGCTAAATAGAACTGTAAATGAAATCAACCCTTTCTATCTGAAGTTGTTTTTGGTCATGGTGTTTCATCACAGCAGTAGGAACCTTGACTACGACAGCCTTAGAATGTGATGGTTATAGACCTAATGAAGGTCCATTAGTGTTTAGCTTGTCCATATATACAGCAGACAAGGGGTTGCCTCCCCCCTCTCCGCCTCCCCCCCTGACCCCCTCTCTCTACTCTCTCCTTCTCTCTCCTCCGCCCAGGCTCACCTCAAGCTCGAGGTCCTCCTGCTTCAGCCCCCCAGTTCTGGGATTGCTAGCATGCTCCATTACTCCCAGCTTGTGTTAAGATTAACTAGAAAGTTTCTGACCTTTGAGTATCTAATGGTCTTGAGCTTTGATGCAGAGGGAGGATTTAATGGAATACCCAGAGGCCACCAAGAAGGAGACAGGAGGCATCTACTTGAGGGCATCCAAGGAGGACGTTCAGGGCACTCTCTGAAGACAGGGCACACAAGCTGTGCCTGAGGCCACGGTGGGATCTTCACATGGGGTTGGACTGGAGAAGCAGTCTAGACTCCAACTGTGATTTTTCAGAGCATTGGATAAAATATTTAATATGGTCTAAGTTACGTTATTTCTTTCTGTGGGATTTCTCTCTTTCCTTTCTTCCTGCTAGAGCACATTAGGAAGGGGGCTAGGGCCCCAAGGAGCCCCAGGGCCAATACACATGCTGAAGTAATCTTCGTTGCAGAAGGAAGTTGCCTTAAGCCTCCCACAAGCCTTCAGGTCCTAAGTGTCCCTGGTCATCATTGTGTTTCAGGAATTATGTTTGCCTTTTTCAGTCCAAGTGCGGTCTCCACAAAAAATATGAATGAAGCTGAAAAACTCAGTTTCTTCCCTTCCCTTGCTTTTATCTATTCTTTCTTGTTTGGGCTCCAGCCTTGCATCCAACTCATGTCTGTGCACCCACAGTGTCTGTGGACCCTTGTACTGGGTGCTACATGTAGAGTACATCAGACCCCGCAGTACCCCTGTACCCAAATCTCCAGAATTTCACCTTCTAAAGGCCAATCCAGAGCAAGCACTCAGAAAGAACAATACTGAAGGAGGGAGCATTCTCACCCCAGAGTGGACATAGTGGCCCACCAGGGAGCATCACTCTCTTTGTTCTGGGATTCCCAGACACAGATGTACACGACACAGGCAAAGCCAGACAGAACTGTGGGACTAGCTGTGGTTCCTGCTCTTGGAGGGTTAAGAACAGACTTGACATGGAGAGAGGAGGGTTCTCTTCTCTCTCCTCTTTGCACAGCAATGCAATTTCCTCCCTTGATTTCTGGGCAGAGAGTTAACATTCCTGCAAGATGTGCTTTAATTGATGGCAGCTATTAACTCTCTTGGCGTTCACGCAGCATTCAGCACACGAAAGACACATGGAATTTTTAAACTTAGTCATCTTTCTTTCTGTGCAGGGAGGCTGAGCTGGGACAGGGAGGCTGAGCTGGGACAGAAGCTGAGCTGGGACAGGGAGGCTGAGCTGGGACAGAGGCTGAGCTGGGACAGAAGCTGAGCTGGGACAGAGGCTGAGCTGGGACAGGGAGGCTGAGCTGGGACAGAGGCTGAGCTGGGACCGAGGCTGAGCTGGGACAGGGACAGCTAAGAGGTGGTGTCTGAGGTGCGTAACCAAACCAAACCAAACCCTCCAGGGACCCAGTTAAGAACTTGAAACCTCATCTTGGTACCTCTTGGTCCCACTAAGTTTTCAGATCTAGGGCTTCTATACTGGTAGTATTACTCCTAAGGATCAGGGCTGCCCCAGGTTGGGAAAGCCACTTGCCATGAACTCCGCCCACCAGCAGCTGTTGACACCTCTGCTAGTTTATTAGAGCCCCCCTGCACCACAGCGGCTTCCTGGCCCATTGCATGGAAGAGTCTGGGAGTTTGTCTATAGACCGTGAGGATTTGAGAGCGAGGCCAGGATATTAGTGTATCCTGCTTCAGCCTGGATTCATGACCACCTGGCAGGTTTGATGTAATACTGGTTTAAATTAAAGGAAAACAGGATACTTGGCTTCAGTCTTAGAGGCACTGATTATTTGCAGAGCATGGCAAATTTGCCATAACCTGTACATGTGAAGTGTATATCTGCAGTGAGACCAGAATCCTAGTACGCTTCAGAGGAAAAATTAGACTCTTAAAACTCCAAATTATTCATTATACTGATGAAAACATCTCTACTGAGTGTGGTGAGACATCTCTGTGTTCCCAGCACTGGGGAGGTTGAGGCAGGCACAACATGAGTTCAAGCCCAACCTGTGCTACGTGAGACCCTGTCTCAAAATAAAAAGGGGATGGGGTGGGGCTAGGGCTGTCGCTCAGATGGAGAGCTTGGTAGCATGTGTGACAGACATCCTGGATCCAAGCACAGAAAAAAAACCAACAACCAAAACACATCCCCTCAACAGAAAATCTTCCAAAATCTTCCTTGAAAACAAAAACAAGAGGCAAATGTATGCACTTTAAAATGTGTCTTTGTGGAGAGAAACCAGCTGGCTTCTGGCTGCCTGTGGGGCTCACTTCTTGTTCACCCTGGGTAGGAAAGGCCCAGAGGCTCCCCTTCACATGCAGTGGGGCCCAGCCCTGCTCGGCCAGGGGCTGTATACCCAGCCAACGCCGCCTCACCCTGCCACCTTCCCACCCCGTGGCCACCTTCCCACCCCGTGCACCCTACTGTGGCCACCTTCCCACCCCGTGGCCACCTTCCCACCCCGTGCACCCTACTGTGGCCACTCACCTCACTCTCCTCAACAGGGGGTGGGGGGACCTCCTTGATGATCTGTAAACGAAAAGGAGAACAGGTCAGTCAGCGGAGACCTCTAGCTTCCTGCTTCCTAAGATGTCTGTCACAATCACCATAGGGACAGTCCCAAGCATGGGGACTTTCGTCTGTGCCATGACCTGGCTGGACAGAGTAGCCCGGTGTGCAGGAACTGGGATGAGGCTCCATCCTCATGTTGTAGTCCTGGGGAAAGGAACGTGCTCCACAGCTGTTTTGTCTCACCGGGGCGGCTAGTCTCATCACATCTGTTCACGTGATCGCTCACCACTGAAGCCACCCCTCCTTCCAACCATCTGTCTACACATGAACAGAGGATGGTGATACGGGTGAGTTAACGGGTACTGCAGATACCAGCTAGGTTCAGACCAGGCGTGTGTGGCTGGAGGTCCTCCATCACTGGCCTCAGTGGGGCCATGTAGAGGGAGGACGTGAGTCGGGCTGAGCAGCCCCTGAAAGAAGGCAGCAGAGGAGGAGGGCCCAGGAATCTCTCCCAGGTACAGACAATTCAGAAGCAAACCTATTTCAGTAACTATTTATAAGACTATTCTTCAACTGTCCTGTCCACTGTGTGGAGACAGACAAACAGACACAGTTCCAGTAAGTGGCTGGAAGTCGCTTCCCCAACATGGTGGTTGGCCCAATAACTACTCATGAAAGAGCAGTCTGGCAAATTAACTGGACTTGAGGTACTTTCCATGGCACTTTGGCTATGAATTACTGTGATCCCTTATATTGCGTAGGAAACTGCTACCCTCACCCAAGCTTACTGTTAGAATTTTGGGACCCCACATGGAACACTTCTTTTAAGTGACTTCTGGCAAATACAAAGCTTTATCCTGTAATCCTTGCTGTCTCAGCACCAGGGCTGCTCAGCACCAGGGCTGCAGGTGGGTGTTCAGGCATCTTTCAATCTCCCCTAGGAGCACTGAGCATCCCTCGCCCTCTCCTAAGTGCATGTCCCCTCTAATGTAATAATAGTGCCAAACGCTCACTAGGACTCTGGTCCTACCTCTGCCTCCACCCTACCATAATCTGTAGACAGGCTACCAGCAGCAGCCAGGGCATCAAGGAGACTCCAGGCATCCAAAGACAGTATTCATTAACTGAAGAGGCTGAGATGAAGGCCCCCTGGGGCTTAGAACTACTACTTCATCTGCTTTTACTTCCTGTTGCTGTGGGAAGCTGTACTTTTGCTCACCCACTCAACTCCCTTCCGAGAGTCCCTCAGAGGATCCTCTTGGGAAGACTGTTACTGCCTGATGCTGACTTGCTGTCATCCCAGAGGCAGCGAATTATTTTAAAACAGGAAATGGCTGGAAGCTGGAGGAAGGGATGAGGTGGTGGGGCCAACGACCTGAACGGGAGAATTCGGGGGATGGCAGGATGTTTGCAAAATTGGCAGATGCAGGGGATAAGGGACAACATCCTCAGCTCTGAAGAGGCTCAAGGCTGCTCCTTGACTGCAGGGAAGCTTAGCACAGTCGTCAGATGTAAATCCCAGACCTGCCTTGTCATAACTGCGAGGATTTGAGAAGCCCCTGGGTCTCCTGGAGCCTCATCAATTAAGTAGAGCAAAAACATAAACCTTGTAGGAGGTGAGGCATCCTGAGCAATTGTGTGTGCAGTGCACAGATCAGAGCACCCTCCCCCGTCTGCTTTTTCCTTTATTGCATCTTTAATAACCCCCTGCATAAGCCAGGTGATGTATGGCTGGCTCCACAACACATGTGAGAGAGGAGCCTGGGATCTGGACAGTGGCCATGGGATTCGGGGATGTCTGCGGCCTCATACAAGTTAGTACATGACAAGGCTGAGGAGATGGCTCTGTTGGTAAACTACTTGCTGTGTAAGCACGAGAACGGATGAGTTCAATCTCAACTACCAACGTAAAAGCCAGATGTGGAGTTTCGTGGCTGTAATCCCAGTACTAGGGAGGCAGAGGGAGGACAATCCTTGGAGCTTGCTGGCCAGTCAACCCTGACTAATCCATGAGTTTCAGGTTTGTCTCGAAAATAAAGTGGGAAGCCATTGAGGAAGACACCCAACATGTAACTTTGGTTTACACACACACATACACACACACACACACACACCATTCAACATATGACAATGGCTGGGACACACAGCACAGGTAGCCTACCACTCAGAATGACTCTGATTTAGTTCACTCCACACTTACCAAATATCTACTCCACAGCCACAGTGGGCCAGGTCTGAACGGAGCCCCAGAGACAATGCCATCATACACGATTTACCAATATAAGTTACAAGGAACTAGGCTGTAATCCAGACTCCATATGAATGCACGATACATTTGCACCTCAGTTTCTGAAAACCAAGCCACCGTGTTCAGTTAAACAGAAAGTGGTCCTCTAACCTGGCCTTGCCTGTTGAATGGCTGGCAGGACAATGAAGAGGTCCTCTAGTGACTTTGAGCTGGTGAGCCCAGCCTGGCCTGGGACATGACAGCCAGAGACCATTGTCCCCATGCTAAGAGCAGCTCGTGGGCCACCCTGAGCCCTGCTCTGAGCACAGGGAAATACCCATTCTTTTTAGTCCCCACAGTGGGGGCCTCTATTCCCTGAGAAGCTGCTACTCATGGCCTTCATGAAAACACAACCCTTACTGCACAATGAAATTTTATTCAACTTTAGAGAAAAATGAAGTAATAAAATCTGGAGAAAAGTAGATGGATCTTGAAAGAATTATATTATACGAGGTGATCCAGACTCAGAAAGACAAGTAGCACATGTTCCATCTCAGGGTGGCTCGTAGCTTTTCATGTTTTTATATCCATATTAACATATATATGTAAGTGAGGGTGAGTGTGGGTATTGGTTATGAAACTAAAAAGGGTCTGTTAGAGGGGACAGAGGTTGAGGAAGGGGGCAACAGGGCTTATGTGACATAAAATCAGAAGGAGGTCACTGAGGGTGGAGAGCACAGGGCGGGATGGAGATGGGAGAGACGCAGGGAAGAGAATCCATGGAAACCAACTTTGTACTGCTGGGGAAATCAAACCCAGGCACAGCATGCGTAGGTAGGTGCTCTACCTGTGACTTACACTCAAGCCAAGTTTGGGTTCTTGTGAGCACCCAAGGTTGTTGCTAGAGATACAGTGAAGGTAGGTCGGACGAGACATGGTGTGTGACAAGTTTGGGCTGGTTTGACACCATTGTGGTTTACAGTCGCGTTCGACTGCTAGGTCTCCGGAAAGCCCTCTTCCCAACGGTCAAGTGAGGTGGTGGGCTGCTGTCTCTACTCTGTGTGTTTGCTCTCTTCTGCTGAAGCGCTCGTGTGAAGTTTTATCTCTCGCAGCTCTGCTTGGTCTTGCTGACCCAGCTGCTGTGATCCTGTGCTTTGGAACCGACACATGTGCTCGGGCCACGTGTGAATGCTGGAGCCACCTTTCCTGACCTGAGAGTGTCCCCACTCACAGGACAGTGCATTTAAAGTGGAAGTCAGGTCTCCAGGAAGTCAGGTCACAGGACTGGCTGTCACCCACTGACGGACGCTCCACTACAACTTCCCACATGTTTTTAAAGCTGCATTTTATTTTTATATTTTATGTGTATAAATGTTTTGACTACACATATGTTAAGTAACGGAAATGCCTGGTATCCTTGGAGGCCAGAAGAGGATGTCTGGTCCCCTGGAACTGGGCTTACAGAGATTGTAAGCCTTTGTGAGTTCTAGGAATCCCTATCCTCTGCAAGAACAGACAGTGCTCTTAACTTCTGAGCCATCTCCCCAGACTCATGACTTTACATCTCCCTCCTTGACTGTCTTCTCTCCATGACAGGAGTTGGCTGTCAGCTAAATCCCACAAGCTCCTGGGAGCCAGAAGCTTATCTCATGGTACAGGACATGGTACTAAGAGAAATACTTTTCTGGCCCTTTCTCCAGTCTGTGTTTACATCCCGACGTTGTTTGTGTATGAGCTGCCCTCCTAGCGCTCTGCCTGCCCTCCTCTGCATCACACACCTGGCCTCTCACTGCTGAGGAATGCTTTGCCAACACATGGGCCTCTCTACACAGGTCCAGGGGAACAGCTGAAGCTAGTGAGTTTGTTAAAATTATGAACCTGCCCTCTAATTTTAATGAGCTCAGCAGTTGCCAGTATTTTCCAGTATTAGAGTCATATAGAGGGCTTCTTGCTACACAGAACTCCGGGTGCACTGTGTCCTCAGCAGACTGGGGTCAGACACTTGCATTTCTAGCAGGCTCCCAAATAATACTGATCCTGGAGGTCTGTAGACCACGTTCTGAGAACCATGAATTAGATGATTTCTAACCAGTCTGTCTGTATCAATCCGCTCTGGGCAGAGGTATGTTTTGTCTTAGGTCAGACACTCCCACAGCTGGGCTGTGGATTTCTATGGCTGAACAGAAACACCAGTTCTAAGTCCTGTGTGGCACGGGTTTGTAATTCCAGTGCTTGGAAGACAAGGGAAGGAGATTTCAAGTTTGAGGCCAGCATGCGTTACACTGTGACACCCAATCTCAAAAACAACTGTAATTGTTTCCTTTCTGGTGCTATAATAAAACACTCTGACCAAAAGCAACTTAGAGGAAAGAGTGGATTTGGCTTGTACTGTCAAGTCCCAGTCCATCACCAAGGGAAGTTAGGGCAGAAACTCAATCAGGAACTTTGGAGCAGAAACTGTGGACAAGCTTTGCTGGCTGGCTGTGCTCCCAGGTTTAGTGAGCATTCTTAAACAATACAGGATCACCTGTCCAAGGACTGGTGACATCCACATCGGGCTGGGCCCTCCCACGTCAACTAACCATCAAGACAAACCCACAGGCCATCTGATCTGGGCACTCCCTCAGTCGAGGCTTTCCTCTCAGAGGACCCTAGGCTGTGTCAAGTTGACAACCAAAGCTAACTAGGAGCAGGAACTAACAAATACATAAACCCAAACCCAGCAGCCTTGAAACACTTGTTTTTAACAATGACAGTGTCCTTGCCCTGCTCTCTGGTCTCTTAAGTGCCTCTACTGGCCAGGGGTGAGGACACAAGACCCTTGGCTCTGTTTGAAGGCATGCCTTTGCCTCCTCTCTTGGGCTCATCTGCATAGTGAACCGTCTTAGCCCGAGACAAGCCAGCTACGTGACTTCCTGGGACTCAAGCACAGATCTTATCGTTTGTGGTCCACACTGTTGGCAGTGAACTCTGAGCTGCATTCACAACTCTTTTGGACACAGTGGACTCTGATCTTAGGAGACACAAGCACACATGGGCAGCTTTTGTCTCTGACCCACAGCTTGGAGCATGTTGCTCAATCGCTATTTCTGGAAAGCGCGAGAGTGGGCTCCCCTAAAGGAGAAGGTTCAGGAAGCATTTCCTCTTGCTCTCAACATTCCTGCTCTCAAGTAAACACTTGACACTTAATACTGCAAGACTTACTTCTGGCCTCTCAATCCTCCGGCGTAATTTTTTTGGGGTGTGTGTGTGATAAAGACATTTGAAGTCTCTCCTTATACCGGAGCAACTGGGACATTGATGTGTGGTGGGAAATCTCCTAGCATCTGGGGTGGACTGAGGGCTATCTCATCTTTTTCTAGACACCACTGAGACCCATTCTGTTTCTATACTCCAGCTTCCAAGTCCATTCACTGTCCTGTGGGTTGGTATTTTGATTCTCAGCTCTGGGTCCCAAACTGATTTCCTGGACAGTGATCTGACAAACTGAACATTGCATATACAATCTGTGTTGTGACAACACATGTCCATCACGTGTGTGTTTGTTCATGTATGGTAGGCATAACAGTTCTTTTTTAAAAAAACATATATCTCAAAACTGAGAAATTGTACTAGCTTGAAAGAGATGATTTCCAGAAGCCAAAGAGAAAGGAACAATTATTGTCATTGTGTGTGTGTTAGTGGTGGCAGAACTCAGGGACTGTTCACCATCAGATGCAGAGAGATGTGTGACAATTCTCTTTAGTGTCACTGAGGGGATGTGATTGACTGGCCGGTGGTGGGCTGGGCAGGCAACACAAAATGCACACAGGAACGCACTCCTCATCTGCTTCCTGCTTCCATCTACACGTGTGCAGCCAAGCAGGGACAGCGGTCCTAAGCATGCGCTCTTTCCTTTATGGGGAATCGCATACAACACCGTGGGATGGGGGCATGTTCTGACTATACGAACCAGACAGGGACTGAATGAAGAAGGAAACCTTCAGCATGTGAGAAAGGAGCTTAGACAGAGGCGAAAGAAGTGGGATGCTGGGAGAGACACAGGTGCAAAGAAGCCCCATGGGGCTTCATGGGAGACTTTGCCAGGGAGAGGACAGTGTGGCTCCAGGGAGAGGACAGTGGGGCTCCAGGGAGAGGACAGTGGGGCTCCAGGGAGAGGACAGTTGTGCTCTGGAGCTCTTTTTGCTCTCCATGGGCCACGGGCATGAGAGGGTACAATGCCAAGAGCAGCGTGGCTCCTGGGTCTCATGGGAATCACGAAGATTTCCCCCCCCCCTCCCCGAGAGAGAGTTTCTCTGTGTAGACCTGGCTATCCTGGAACTCATTCTGTAGCCCAGGCTGGCCTTGAACTCACAGAGATCTGCCTGCCTCTGCCTCCTGAGTGCTGGGATTAAAGGTATGCACTACCACACCTGGTGATTTACTTATTTATTTATTTTTAATAGAGAGTGCAGCCAGGCAATATAACAGCAGATTTTCCATCTCAGACAGTGCTGAGGCAATACCAAACAGTGAGCCGCAGCCACTAGGTCCTTCTTCCTGCCCAGTCTCTGTCTAAGGAGCCTTGCTGTGTCACCTTCATGCTCACAGCCACAACATGTGTGCCCACTCTTTATACACCAGATCGAAGATATGTATTTTCTGCAGTATTTTTATTAATGATTTGTGGTATCAGGGGCCAGCAAGATGGCTCAGTGGGTAAAGGTGCTTGTTGCCAAGCCTGATGGACTTGAATTTGGTCTCCAGGACCCACATAGTGGAAAGAGAACAGACTCTTGCAAGTTGTTAGTTAACTTACACACACACACACACACACACAAAAAAAAAAAATGTAATAAAAAATTAAAGAGTTCAAGGTATTGAAAATAATGAAAATAATATTGAGTGTAGCTTTGTTTCAGTGCATTGTTTCTCTAAGATTGTGTTTAATTTTTAAGATTTATGTGTATGTACGTGTGCCTGCTTGTCTGTACATACATTACATGTGTGCAGTACCTGAAGAGACCAGAAGAGGGTGTCAGCTCTCTTTGAATTGGCACTAGAAACGCACCCCTAAGGACTTTAACACTACAGAGGGGAGGGGTACTTGCTTGCCTTTTACATTCTAGGCTTCTATATTTATCCCTAAGCCTTAAGATAAGTATTCCCACAAAAGTCAGGAACCACAGGAAGATGGGGAACGCCATATGAAAGACCTAGACAGACAGATCAACGATCCTTCCCACAATACAGACTGGCTGAGGTTAATACAAACCTCACATCTGTGGAGTGATTACTGCTGGCCCAGCACAGCCTCGGTCTACAACTTTCACATTACACAAGTTGAGCAAAGGCAGTGCTGAGGCATTTGGAAGGAAGTACAATACATTTTCAAAGAGATGAGATCTTCCTAAGAAATGAGACCTTCTGTGTTTCCTTCTCCATTTGGAACTCCAACCGGAAGCAGTTTTGTGCCTCTTACCTGCCTGAGGCCGGGATTGTTTAAGAGGCCACATTTATCAATATCTAAAGTGACAGCCCCGGTAGGGATGCTAAAGTGAGTGGATAAGGCCTAAGTGACTTACGTGGTGACTTAACAGAGTGTTTGGGCACAGTGGCCACAGCATGATGTCAGGGTCACTGCAGAACTCTGGGAAGTGGCACAGTAAAATGACCCTGTGAACTCCAAAGCCCTGACTTGGAGGAGGAGCGTCTCTGGCCTCTGCCTGGGCTATGGGCCAGCTGTTTCCAGCTGCCAGCAGGGTCAGTGGAGTCTGAGCAAGGCTGCAGAGGTCAGCGTGTTGATGCTGCTGCGGTATTCTTAAGCTGGGAGACCCTGAGGCAGCCTCCAAGAGGGAGGGCAGAGGCCACCCTCACAGTCCTGGATTCTGCATTTTGAGCTGCTTCAGCCTTCTCTGGGACTGTATTTCCTCATTATTTCTGGTAGAATACCAGTGTCCTTGGTGTGAGCATGCCAAGGTATTGGAGACTGTGGACAAAAGGGCCAAAGGAGAGTTCCAGGGTTGGCATGTGTGGGGATTCACTTCACACATCATTATAATAAGACCCTGAGGGACCCGCCATGAAGACGTTCTTCAGCCTAGTTGGATGGCATCTTTCAAGCTATTGCCTCAACTCCCCCTGTTTTGAGGTGTGTGTTTTCACCCGGAGGGGTATTGCTGTGCAGTGGATGCAGTTTAGAAGAGCTGTCCCTGATCACCTAATCCTCAGGTAGTTTCAGTAATGCAGCCTGATCTGAGAGCCACAAACCAGGGACTCTCCAGAGGGACTCAGAGGAGGCAGGATGTGAGCAGGTCAGCAGGGGACAGCACAGTTCCCCGTTCCTGGTTATTTACGTGGGGATCTGGGGTTGAAGGCTTTCCCCATTCCTTCAACGGACAGGGGGAGACGAGGCTTCGGCAGTGGGTCAGGACAGGGGCAGACGAGGCTTCGGCAGTGGGTCATCTCCAGTGATGGCCAGTCTCTGTCCACTTACCTGTGGCACAGGAGAAGGGTGCGTGGGTGGATTTCAAGGTGAGCAATGGGGTTGGCTCAGGTGAAGGGAAGCTGGCAGAAGGTGGAGATGCAGAGAGGAGGGCAGGGGTGCAGAGGGAGGGCAGGGGTGCAGAGGGGAGGGCAGGGATACACAGGGGAGGGCAGGGATGCAGAGGGATGGCAGGGATGCATAGGGGAGGGCAGGGATGCAGAAGGGAGGGCAGGGATGCAGAAGGGAGGGCAGGGATGCAGAGGGGAGGGCAGGGATGCAGAGGGGAGGGCAGGGGTGCAGAGGGGAGGGCAGGGGTGCAGAGGGGAGGGCAGGCCCCTGCATAGTGAAAACTACTTTCCTAAGTGGCCGAGTGGGAAGACCCACATGGGAGGTGTAGGCTGGAGAGTGATCAGAACACACCTGCCTGAGCCCACGATGCTGGATGAGTCGCTGTCTGTCTGCACTAGGTTGTAATCACACAGACCACTAGCAAGGTCCTTGGTGATGCTGGAGCTGGTGTTTGGCCCTACAATTCAGTATTATGAGAGGGATGGAGAGCAGTATCTGAAGACTTTATTCTTGTTTCAATTCAATGTATATCAAGCTCTAATTGGCCAGAGATGTCCAACAGGCTAATTTGTTAAATTGTCCCTGAGATTCAAGAAAATGAATTAAATGTGACCTTTTACAAAACTGCTAGAAAACTGCTCACAGGGTCACTTGGGAACCAAGAGAACAGAGTTTTCACAGAGCACGTGATGAATGAACATGCCTAACCCTGTTCTAAAAAACCACATACCGTCTTTATTCTTACCTGGACTCAAAAGTAACGATTTGCTTTGACCTAAAGGGCATGCTGGTGTAATTAGTGGGACAGCATAAGAGCTGCAACTGTACAGAGGGATTGTTTGTCTCTTTAAACGTGGTAAGTACCACAAGACATAAGATTCTTGGTTTCCCTACTTTTATGAGCGCAGTTCAGTGATTTATCTACTCGCACCATTGTGCAACTCATTTCAGAATTTCTTTTTTTAAAAACTCGTGTGTGTGTGTGTGTGTGTGTGTGTGTGTGTGTGTGTGTGTGTGTGTGTGTGTGTGTAGAGGTCAGAGGATAACTTGTCGGGTCAGTTCCTTCCTTTGACCACATGGGATGGGTCCTGGGGGTGGAACCCGGGTAGTCAGGCTTGGTAGTAAGTTCCTGATACACCACTGACCCACCGTGATGGGTCACAGTCGCTGTCTATTGAGTGGATTTAGAGTCACCTAGGAGACACACTTCTGGGTGTGTTTCCAAGGAGTTTAACTTAGGAGGGAAGATCTACGTGGATGTGGGCAACACTGTCCCGGGCTGGGGCCTCAAACTGAGTTGAGTGGGGAAAGGGAGAAGCTGAGTTGAGCGCTAGTATTCATCTCTCTCTGCTTCCTGACAGGGAACGCCATGTGACAGCTACCTCATGTCAGGCAGCCAAGGGCCGTGGTGGTCTGAGTCCTTGCACTATGAGCCAAGATAAACCTGATAAACCTTTCCTCCCATAAGCTGCTTCCTGTCGGATATTTTATTACAATATCAGGAAAGTTACTATAAAAGGAACTCGCCATAAAATGAAAATTATGTCTAGGGTTTAAAGAAATGGATGCATCTTTTGTTATGACATTTGGTGTGTGTGTGTGTGTGTGTGTATAAATTGCCTATTACATATAGGTAAGTTATGATAATACAAACACTCAAGAAGTCACCATCCAATACAGTTCCTTTGGACGTGGGTGGGCTCCTTCCCCCAAGATGAGTCAGCTTTTTATAGTGCAGTTTTGAAAATAGACTAATTATGTCCTGGGCACTGCTCTCCAGTTTGGAGTTGCTCTTTGTGGCTGCTTTTCTCTTTGCCCTGGTTGGATTCGGTGGGAGAGATGTGCTGAGTAAACACTGGAGGGACAGACAATGTAGCCCTGAGATGAGAGAAGAACGGAGGAGATGTCGCTGCAGGAACTGAGGTGCAGCAGGAAATGGGTGCTTGTGACGGAGCGCACATCACTGCCCTGTGTTTCGAAGACAGAGGAGCTGATGACAGCAGAGAAAGAAAATCTAAAGCCCAAACCAAAAATCTCAAAAAAAGGCAACAGGATGGTCATAGTGGTTGTGGTAGGGGGGAACACAGGGGCTGGACAATGGCTCAGTCTGTAAAGCACCGGCCTTGAGAGCACAAGGACTTGAGTTCAATCCCCAGAGCCTCTGTTTTAAAAAAAAAAAAAGAGGTGTTTACTTATGATTCCAGTGCTGGGGAGGCAGGGACAGGAGGAACTCACTGGCCGCCAGCCTAGCCTAATCACGGAGTTCTGGGCCAATGAGAGACCCTGTCTCAAAGGAGAGATGATGTCACTGAATGATGACACCCGAGGTTGACTTTGGTCTCCACATGCACGAGTACACACATGCACAAGTACCTGCGCACTCATGTGCACGTGTACTCATACAAACACAGTAGGTAGACAATACATCCAGATATTCTTAGGCTAGGGTGTGCCTGGAGATGGCCCTCTATCCACTTGGATGCTCCAGGAATTTTGAGGTTTAGCTGAGTAATATGTTATGCTCTGGAGACCCACAGGCTTAGCTTTCAACAGTTGCAGCTTAACAGGCAAAGGCAAATAAAAAGACAATCATAACGGCGGCAGTATTAGTTCCCTGAGGAAGCTGTGCTACCTCCATACCCGGGAGGCGAGGGTAGGAGTTGAGGCTGGAGGAGGGCTGGCTTAGGAAAGGCCTATGCAAGCCACCTTGGGGAAGGGACGGAATAGCCATGAGAATCTGGGGTGGCCTGGTTATGGTGATGATCTGGATGCTTTTTGGAGACAGGCTGTATTAGTTACTTTTCTTATTACTGTGACCAAATACTTGACAAGTGGTGACGTGTGTGTATGCGTACACGCACACATGTATATGCGTGTGTGTGTGTGTGTGTGTGTGTGTGTGTGTGTGTGTGTGTGTGTGTGTTTATTTTGGCTCACAGAAGGAATACAGTCCACTATAGTGAGGAAGACTTGGCAGCAGGAATGTGGGGCTGCTGGTCACATTGAGTTGGCAGTCAGTAATCAGGAAGCAGAAAGTGGAAAGGGGGATGAGCCAGATTAGCAAACTTCAAAGCGCATTCCCAGGACCCACTTCCTCCAGCAAGGCTCCACCTCCTAAAGATTCCACAACTTTTCAAAACCAGGGCCACCAGCTGGAGACCAAATGTTCAGACACATGAGCCTGGGAGGGGGACATGAGGGGCCCGTGCAGGCTTCAGTTTGGGCAGTTGGAGGTCACGGGCACAGCTGCTGGGGACAAGCAGGTCCAAAGATAATGTGATGAGTTTAGTTTGGACATTCTGAGCGAGAGGCCTGCGAATGTGACGCCCAGAGGTTCCCTGTATCGGGGCCTGGCCTGGTCTTTTGCAGTCACACCAGGAATGGGTGATCACATGAAGTAGTCAGTCACTAAATTTAGTGACATCGTAGTGACATCATAGTGGATAAGATGTGGAGAGGAGGGTTGGAGGTAACTTGGAGAAAATGACACAGGATACAGGTGAGAGTGAGCAGAGACACTGGAGGAGTGAACAGAAACCCGGGAACACAGCACTGACTCAGCAAGGTACATGCGGGAGCTGTGGGCAGGGGCTGGGACATTAAATTCACTGGACACTGGCCAGCAGGGATGGAGGTCAGGTATGGATGGGTGTATTATTTGTGTTTTCAGAGAGAGAATTTAAGGGTCTGATGTTGGTCCCACCTTGTATCCCTCCCTTGGGTATGCAGTGATTAAAAGGTTAAGATTGGCCTGTCTGGGGTGGAGACCTTGCAGGCTGTTGGGCACTGTGAATCTGACTCCTAGACAGAGTGCTGCCATGTGCCCACACTTTGTAAGTCCTCTGTGGCTCTAGCTGTTTCCTTAACATGGACATGCCACAGCTCAGGAACTGAGTCAAGTGACATTTCTCACACTTGGGAGGAGGGCCAGGGAGAATGATGGAGGGAGGTTTGGGGACCATGGCTCACAAAGACAGCTTCTGTTAGTTAGAGTACTCTGGGGTGCAGACTCTCAGGCTGGAGGAACTTTCCAGAATCCTCTGAATGGGTTTCTGTGGGAGGCCCTCTTTCCTGTACACCACACTCCCATTCCGGAAACACATGACCTCATCCAGCCCTAGTTAGGATCCCTGAAGTGAGTGGTCAACACAGAGTTTGGAGGGCTCTTGAACGTTCAGGTCAACGTTCAGTAACAAGGGGCGAGGCAGCCAACAGCATCGCAAACAGGAGATGCTGTCTGTCTCCAGGATCTTCCCTCACACAGGAATCCTCAGACTTACAAAGCGAGACCGCATGAAGACACTCTGGCTGCCTTCCCAGGCAACAGGGACTTAAACCAGATAAATTCATTTAAAATTATTTTGAAGATTACAAAACAATCCTGCCTTGGGTGATGCTGCTTCCTGTCATGAAAAAGTTTATTTTGGGAAACATTTCCCACCGATATAAACCTAGCATTGTATGATGTATCAATAGATCCCAACTCTAGCAAAGTGCTTTTGGATAATGATAATCACCCAGCGCTGTCTGTGTGATTTTCAAATATCAAATACACGTGCTTTAATCTCTGCCTTGTACATGGTTGGACCCAAAGGCTTTGCCATTGGTGGTCTTGCCGTAGCCCATGCTGACTTCTCATGCTCTTAGGTCCAAGTGACCAAGCCTGGTTTATGCTGATTTTGTATAATTTGTAAAAATAAAAAAATAAAAAAATAAAAAAAATGCAAGATTGATCTACTGTTACAGTTCCTGATCCCCACCTCCCCCCAACACTGATGTACCTGGGGTCTTCATGTGACCCTTGCCTGTTGTGGCCTGAGGCTGGCCCACTTACCACTGTGCAGCAGAGGGGCCAGAACCACCAGAGCAGGGCCAGGGCCAGCAGCAGGAACAGGATCAGCAGGGCGATTGCCAGGATGGAGCCGTCTGACTGTGGGCGAAGAGAGGGTGGTCAGTGACAGGTGGAATGCTTGAGGGCATCCCCCCAACAACGGCAGATTTGAGGCCTAGATAAGATCACAGTGCAATACACACTCGAGTCAGACTCTGCCCATCATTCAGGGTCAAGGCCCCGTAACATACTCTCTTTGGCTGCTTTTCAAGAGAAATGGATTTAATGTTTCAGGGATCTTTATTTCGGGATCATTCTAAATGATCCATCTTACAGGTGTAAAGGCGGCTAAAGACTGCCCCTTGTCTCTGAGCTCTGTCTCCGCCTTGGGGACAGATTTCAGCCCCCAAGGCCTGGGGTTCGGGCCACCACCTAGGATGATTCAGAGCAATCGTACTTAGGATTCAGCCCCACATCCTACACAGAAGTGTGTGGGACAGCCTCCTAGGCTGTGGGGGGAAAGTCTAGAACCACTGATGAGAGGCCACAGAGGAAGGGGACAGGGCCACTCTGCAAATCTGCAGCTGAGGGTGGCTGAGAGACAGGCAGTCAGCATGTGGGGCTGTGTGTGGTGAGGGAGCCATGCAGCGGAGGTCAGGTTTAACCCCTTCTACAGGTTCCCAGACCAGTCCTGCTGATGAGCATGGCTGCACGGCCTGGGTGAGCAAACCTAAGTCCCACTTGTCCTCAGCTGTCATGTTCTGGTCAGCTGATTCAGGAAGCACCTGGGATTATGAGTCTAAGTCCTTCCCTACCAGCTACACAGTGCCATAGCTTCCTGGGGACGTGGGACACTGCTGTGCACATCAGAAGCCACCTCAGTGATAGCCCCAGCTTTGGTCTAAGAAAACTATCTGGGATATTTGCTTAGATAATAATACAATTAAAAAGGACAGCCAGGCGATGGTGGCACATGCCTTTAATCCCAGCACTTGGGAGGCAGAGGCAGGCGGATCTCTGTGAGTTCGAGGCCAGCCTGGTCTACAGAGCGAGATCCAGGACAGGCACCAAAACTACACATAGAAACCCTGTCTTGGAAAAAAAAGGACAGCTACTGGTGAAATTGTTAGTAAATAGCCGAGACAATCTTTCTGCTGCTCACTCTTGACTCAGTGTACAGTAATCTCTCTGCACCAGGAATTGTTTCTCTTGTTTAAATGTTACTTGATAGCCCATTCCAGCATTAGTAGCCGATAGCTTGATAATTGTACATTAAGACTTTGTGCAGCTGTCCCTTTTTTTTTTTTCTCCAAGACAGGGTCTCATGTGGCTCAGGCTGGCCTTGAACTCAGTATTGGGCTGAGGCTGGTCTTGAACTCCTGCTCCTTTCATCTCCATCTCCCAAATGGTAGAGCGCTAAGGTTATAGGTGTCTGCCCCACACTGGGCATTTTCACTGACAATTTATTGGTATGTATTGAAATGGTAAAGTGCCACCACTGGCAGGGCAATTGGCTTCTTTTTAAGATCTGTATTTTCTCTTTCCTTTAAAATTTTTTCATACTGAGAAATATCCCAAGAGGCTTCTTTAGAATATCCGTGTGGGGGTCTCCTCTGGGACATGAGAGTGTGAGCATATGGAAGGTTATTCAGTCAGTGATCTGTGGGATGCACAGATGGGCTCAGGAGGATGGAGGCTTGCATCCCAGCTCTATCACCACCATGATCTTTAGGGAGATTGTTTACAGCTCTACCAGGCTCTCAAGGCTGTCCCCCCCCCCCCCCCCCCGCACAGCTACACAGGAGGGAGGCTGGGTGGCCTGTCCAGGGCGACCCCACAAGCTAATGGCAGAGCCAGGATATGAGTCACTCCCACTTTGAGAGCTCAGTAGGGCTCTGGAAGAGGTTTAAAGCAACTCTCAGTCCCTGGAACTCTCTGGAATGTCTTTGACCAGAAAGCCAGGGAACTAAACACCCTTGGCTTCAGCCAAGAAGCCAAGGTTTGGGAATGTGGGATTGCCCTCAAGGGAGCCAGGCCTCAGACTCAGGTGCAGGGCTGGGCAGCCAGAGTGTGGGGTGGGGGAAAGCGAGGGTCCAACAGCAGACAAGGCCATGGCAGGAGGGCCCATTGGACCTGCATACGGAAGTCTGGGACAGAACATACAGTTAGTGGTGTCTGCGAGAAGTCACGTGTTAGTGAAGGGCGAGTCTCGTGGCCTGTCTGTCTCTGTATTCTAGGCGGCAGAGAGAGTAAGAAAGCCTCTGTGTCACCAGACCACAGAAGGACATGGGATGGGAGTGGAGAGGAGAGAGCCAGGTTATCCCATATGAGATCCCTTTTAACTCAGAGCTGGAACCTTCCTCTGTTTCCCCATAGCAACCAACACAGTGAACATTTCAGATCGTAAACCTGTCTGCACTTGGAATAATAAGTGCTTTGGTCACCAAGAGGCTTACAAAGCTGCAGCCTTCCGTAAAGACTGCAGGCTACAGCTATTCCCATTATACACGACAGCCTCCTCCGTTATTGTTTGTGCCTCAGATCAACTGAAGCAGAGGCTGAGATTCTGAAGCATGCTTCTACATTCCCACGGAAGATGGGGGCAGTTTCTGTGGGCAGCAAGGGTGAAGGACTGGCTTATGGTGGGGGAGAATCTTCTAAGACATCAGAGTGGACACTGATGGCTGGTTCTGTCATACCTAGCTGTAGTGGAGGAGGAAGAGGAGGTTTAGCAAGGTGCCCTCTCCACATGCCAAGGCGCAGGGTGGAGTGTTAAAACATTTTCTTGTGCCTTGGAGAAAGCTGCTGCCTGGGTCTCAAGTGCTTCCTGAAATCATCGATGTCACATTCATAAATGTCACTATCAAATAAGAAAGTACTCACTTGGTTTTCTAGAAACAGACGTGGAGCCAATAGTTCATCAGGAACTAACACGCACAGCAAGTGTGCATTGTGTCTCTACTTAATGCTGAGTAGGCGGAGCTGAGGGGCACGGGACCAACTAACTAGTCGGGCCCAAAGAACTTACAGTGTGTGGAGAGATCTAAACCACAGTCAGGAGGACACGGCTACTCGGTGCCTGCACACCCGGCACTGAACAAAACATTCTCTCTTTTTACATTCTGATGGGAGGATGAGGACGATAACGGTGATAAAATAATTACTAACATAGCTAGTATTTATTGAGCACTTATGTGCAGGGATTATCTTTATTCTTTCCATGTACGAGGCTACCACATTTCATTCTTATCAATAATTTGATGAACTCTAAACTTTGTTTTTTATTTCCCCCGCCTTATAGTTAAACATTCTGAGGCAAGGGGATCCAGAGAAACTTTGAAGGCTTACAGAAAGGCCAGGGTTTTGCTTGTTTTATTTTGTTTTTACACAGAGTCTCCGAGTCTCTCTGTAGCTCAGGCTGACCTAGACATCCAATCCTCTTCACACCTCAGCCTCATGAGTGCTAGAGCCGTCAGAATTCAAGTGTGGGCAACCTGGCACCCAGCTGGAAGCAGCAGGCTCTTGCCCTTAGCAAGCTGCCCTGTGCTGGGGAAGAGTGCCTGGGAACCAGCACTTCACACAGGAGGTGACTTTTGGGTGGGTAGCCACCCTGCAGGGGCAAGGAGAGACCGGCACTCCTGTTCAGCGGCAAACACAAAGTTTGGCTCATGAAGGTGTGAGTGGGGATCCACACAGCGGAAACTCAGTGTGCGTGGAGTCAGGTGGAAGGCAGCTGGATTGGCTGTGAGAGGCCACTCAGGGCAAATGGAGGCCTGTGGCTTCTAGCCACACCCAAGGGGAACGCTGGGTAGCTTTAACTTGGGGGTTCTGTGACTTCATGGTCAAGTTTATTTTCTGGGAAATCAACATCGTTTATACAGTAGAGTTACAGAGGACGGGGAGAAGTTTAGGGGTCAGAGACCAAAGGGCAGGCTATGGCTCCCAACCTGTCCGGTTCTTCCTCGGTGACTTTGGACAGGTCACTCCCAAGGTGCCTGCCTTTTAATAAAAGTGCTCAGTGCTCGTCTTACTGGCCATGGCTGGCGAGTGCCTTGTGCTTCCTAGATTCTCGCCATGGGGCTCGGTGCTTCAGGCTCAGAACTAGCTTGGTTGCTCTAACTCTGCCATCCCTTCTCCCTCTTCAGCAAGTTCCTAGAGGAAGATCCTCACATCTCCACTCTTCTCCATATGCCAAGGGGCAGGCTCTGTCTGTGGCCAAGCACTACCTAGAATGTTCCAGAATACACACCAACCTGGGGCCTAGCACTATAGAAGGTACTCTGTCTTGTGCTCTGAGCCTTGCTATGGGACAGATTACCCTGCTTCCTTTAGAGCTGACTTCCAATAGCCCTCAGTGTTCCTGGCTCAGTCTTGGCCCATTCTGTTTTAAATGACACCTGCTCTGCAAGGCCTCTTCATAGGTGACCATCCAGAAGGCTCTGGGCTGCCATGACACACAACCTGACTTTGGACCAGCGTGTTCTGGGCCTCTTCCCTGCCTGTCCACCAGGCCTATGAGGATACAGCCTGGGGTCCAGCGGGGCCATCGTTAACTGTGTCTGCCAGGTCCCATCCTGGCTGGCTGTGTTAAGTCAGGTTATGCCTTACTGTAAGTTCTCATATATTGCATGTAACTGTACTTGTCAAAAGGCTGTGCACTACTCTAGAAGATTCCATTTTACAAGTATCTTCTGACATCATTTTGAGGAAGAAGGGGGAATGCACCCCCCTAGGTGGACCAGGAGCTGCACCATCAGTCAGGCACCACTACCCCACCCAGCACAAACTGGTGCATGACCTCTTCCCGGGATGGAGCCACCCTGTAAGCTCACAGGGAGTGAATTGCAACTGTAGGGGCACATGGATGTGTTAAAATCATATCACAGAAACCAGGCCCAAGAAGTTGTTAGATACATCAGACCCAGGAAAGGGTGTAACTCCTTCATTTGGACCCATAAAGTGATGCACACATAATACTTCGATGGTACATCAGACCCAGAAAAGGGTGTAACTCCTTCATTTGGACCCATAAAGTGATGCACACACAATACTTTGATGGTACATCAGACCAAGGAAAGGGTGCAACTCCTTCATCTGGACCCCATAAAGTGACATAATACTTGGATGGTACGGCTCCACACCAACCTATTATCTAATACCTGTTGAGTGCATCACAGGCCGGCAAGTGAAGAGCCCCCTGACTGTCCCTGGAGGTCAGCTTGTTTGGGTTCCCTGTTGTTGACATGTCTACGTGACTGCCTGTCCATCCACCTGTCCACCCATCTGGTCCTGGACCTAAACCCACCATTTCCAGCTCTGGACGCTTACTCAGTCTTCCACTCACAACGGCAACACTGTTGCACCCATGCCCTGATGCCAGCAGCAACCCCTTCCTGGCTGGCACTAACCCAGTTCTTTAACAGACTCTCTTGGCCCACTCCTGACACCTCCTAAACTCTGCGCAGGCTCTTCAACTTGTATTTATTCTGTAAACCACATATATGCATGGAGATATATGGATTGTGTGCTGTGTGATACGAGAGTTAATATTAATCATTAAAATTGGCATGAAAGAACCCACATTTATCTCAGCCAGGCTACCGGGGTAGGCGGGTGAGAAGACATTGTGAAACCGCTAAAGCGTGTGAATTATTGTTATTCAACCAACGCTGACATTGTGGGAAGACACAAAGCTGTTTGCCCATGTTTCTGGCACAGTGTGCTCAGGACGCCAGTGCCAAAGCGCAGCAGGTGTGAAGGCACCAGCCCGTGGGGGGGATACCTCCAGCTGGGGAGTGCTGAGGTTTTCAGTGAGCAACTTCAAGCCTGTCCCCACCTTACACTCACACAGAGCTGCCACTGAACATGCAGACAGGTGGCATTAAATCGGAAGGGGAGAGGTGCTCGACCCTGCTCCCTTCTCTGAGGAGCTCAGTGACTGAGGTGGCATTCTCTGAACGTCAGACTCACCTGGCTTCTCCAGGCTCACAAACACAATAAGGGCATCCTCTCTCTTTAAGACAAGGGGGGGCTTTGTACTCAAAGGTAAAGATTTGCAAACACAAAAAAAAAAAACCCGAAACCTTGTCTTGGTGGATGGAGTCTAGGTGTTTTCGGATTTCTTATACACAGCGTGGCGTGGGGGAGGGGTGTGGGATCATGCTTGGGCTTGTTTGCTGTAGGAGACGGAGGCCTCTGGATGATACAAAGCCCAACACCACGGCCAGGCCTTTACTGTTTTGTTTTGGGGGTTGCATAGTGAAGGGAGGAGGAATTGGCAGGAGGCTGGGTTTGTTCAATGTAAAGAAAGCTGGGCTTGTGCCGGGAATCTGTCTGGTCTGGGGTGCAGCCCAGAAAGCATCTTCTTGCAGGGCCTGGGGACTAAGCCAGCTAAGGCGGGACCTGTTCCTTCCCTGCTCCTGACGGTTCCTCCTGTGTTGGGGCGGAAAGTGTGAGCGACTCCAGGTCCTCCGCTTCCTCTCACTCACTCAGCAATTAGGGCAAGAGCACAGGGCACACCCGGACCTGCCCTGCCTTGTCTCTTGGGTGTGTGCTGCCCCCGGGGTGGATTGCCCTGACTGTCCTATTCCAGCAGGTTTGGTGAGGCCCCATGCTTCCACGATTGAGGAGGGACTCTCTAGAATAAGGGAAGGAAAGTCTTCCCGGGCCTTAGAAAGCAAAGCAAGGGGCTCCCAATTCTAACCAAGCAGTTTCGGGTAACTCACCCCCTGATTAATGTCTTCTCTGGCCAGGCCCATGTCCAGCAAAGGTGGATAAACCTGCTCAGCACAGTTCCAGCTCATTTTTGGCCACATTCAGCTAGGTTTTGCCCCATAGCCCTAAAGACAACATTGAGATTCTCCTATGTCAGTTCACTCACAATTGAGGCAGGGGAAGGCATGCTTTATTGTCCCAACTACGCAGCCCCTAACATCTTTTTCAAAATAGTTTTTTTTTTAGTGAGTCTTAATTTTTATTTATTTATTTTATGTGCATTGGTGTTTTGCCTGCATGTATGTCTGCGTGAGGGTGTCAGATCTTGGAGTTACAGGCAGTTGTGAGCTGCCATGTGGGTGCTGGGAATTGAACCGGGGTTACCTGGGTCCTCTGGAAGAGCAGCCATTACCTTTAACCCCTGAGCCATCTCTCCAGCTCCTGACCCCTAATATCTTTAACCCTAGCATCAGTCCTGGGGATTGCAGCAGTGGTGTCTGGAGAAGCAAGCGTGTGCTCTAGGAGAGGTGGGGTAACAGGAGCCGCTCCTTGCCGGGTCTCTGCTAAGTCGGGCAGACTCGATGCTCAGAATTACGGAAGCCACTTGTGTTTTCAGAGGGCTGGGCTGTCTGGCAGACACTTAACATTTAACAATCGATAAGATTCTTATCAGTCTCTGCTGGTGACCCCAGAGTGTTTGACTGATTAAAGGATATTCAGCCCGTCTCCGGGCTCTCCACAGGGCACCTGGGGACAGGCTGACAACATGGGGCCCCAGTGTTCCCCTCTTCTCTTCCTTCCCATAGCCCCCCTTTCTCTGCTACAAAGCTGGTTGTCTCTGAAACACACTGGCAGGGAAAGAGACCCCCGCCCCAGCCAAGGGCAACTCTGGCCACCCACCTGTGATGTCACAGCTGGTGAGAGGAGCATGCTCAGTCAGGGACTATGGGCATGTCAGCTTATCCCTGCTTCAAGCGGAGGGCCGCTGCAGGGTAGAGGGGTGCAGGAGGGCCCTATCCTGATCTCCTCTCCCTCTGGCTAGGGCCTTGCTCTGGCAGTCACATTCCAGGGCTCTGAGGAATGCAGATCCTTTCTAGCTGGCTGCTCAGAGCCCATTTCCTGCCCAGACAGAACCAGTGAAGCATGGGCAAGTTTGATTTTGAAAGATGGAATTTAAGTCATTTTATTGCTGCTGAGAAGTTCTGGATGGGCAAGGCTGGAGAACAAAATCCTCTCTCCTAGAGTTGGTGTCTTCTCATGTTATTTCTGGCTTATCTGCCATACCTGTCTCCTCACTTCACTGAAACGCTATTCCCCTGCACCTGTGTTGGTTGGCCCCGCCCCTTCTCCCATCTCTGATCATTCCTTCCCAGCTTCTTCACAGGCTTCTGCTGGCATGTCGCTTTGGAAAAGCCAGAATGCCCTATGGAGCCATCCTTCCCTACCCTCCCCACCATTAAAAAAAAAACAAAAAACTCTTTAATTTCCTTAACTATTAGCTTAACCATTCTTACGTCTTCATTTGGTGGCATTAGGTTGACATGAAGTCTGGTTATAGTGTTGTGTGACTCACGGACCCATCCTTGGTCTGTTGCTTTCTTTCTAGCCCTCTCCAGAAGTGGCTCATTTTATTTCATGGTTCAAACTCTCACCTACATCTAGACACACAAGTCTTTATCTTGAGCCTGGAATGGTCCCCTGTTCTTCCCACTGAGCTTGTCCCAGGCTGAGCTTGCATTTCCCCTTGAACTTGCTTGCTCTCCTCCTGTCAAGCCAGCTGGGAACCTGAAGTTGAGTGAATTTTCTTTTTCTACCCTTTTCTCTTCCCACGATCATAGCCTCTGCCAGTGTATCCTGTCTCTCTGCCCCACGCCCTACCTAGTTCAATCTGCCTCTTCTCTTTCCACCGCCAGGTGAGGTTTAGAATCTCCAAGTGCCCTTCCTTACAGGCACAGCATCCACCCCAGGTTCTCGGCATTCTGCTCTTTACTCAGCACCCTGACACGTGACCTGTCCTCCTCAGGCTCTTGTCAATGCTGACAAATGTTCCTAACGTTGGAGAATTTAGAGAAAATGGTGCGCCCCTTTCTTCAGAAAAGGACAGCCACATGTACGTACAAGCTCACAAGTTTCTTATTGAAGTTTCAGGGAATCCATCAAATCCTTAGGAACCACGTCTGGACATTCTGGGTGCATGGTTCTGACTACTCGTCACCAGCCCTTTGTCATTTCTCTGCTGTCCCCCAGCTCCCTCACTTGGTGCTTTGACAATGCTCAGGGGCACGTGGTACTGTGTCCACTTTGCTTTTCACCCAGTTTCTTCCTGAAATACCCTTTCTAACCTTCATTGCTTGGGCAACTGATTTCCGGTGCCAGCTGAGACATGAATCTTTTATACCCAACACGTATGAAGCACCTACTGTGTGCCTGACTTTCTCCAGGCACTCTAAAGACACAAAGGTGGATATCGTTGCAACCACAAACCATTAGCTGGGCGGGGGAGACAGAGCTGTGGGAGTCAACGCTAAACTGTAGGTGTCTGTGCTTACCTTAACACTATGTGAGCATTTCCTGTGTCTCACAGCGATTCTCTTCACGGTCTTCCCTCACCCACTGACTTTAAGCTCCCAGAGCACACATCTGATTTAGTCTCTTTTCTACTTTGAAGCATAGTACAGTGTTTCAAATGGAAGGACTCGTCAAAAGGAAAGACTCAAGATGGTCACTTAACTATTGATTAGCTAGGTGAAAATGAGAACTCAGCAGGTGAATGTCTGTTACAGCATCTCCTGAAGGCGTGCCCCTGCCGCAGACCCTCTTGGGGAACAGCTGTACCAGCCTCACCATCCTGCTATCCCCTCATATGAATCTGGGGGATTTGGCAGGCCACCCAGCCCCTGCTACCTTCTCTGCAAACATAAAACCGAGACAACCACTCCTTCCCAGGCCTGACTGATGACCTGAGACAAGTCTGTAAGTGCCCACAGCTGACCTTTAGGCCCCTTGACTCGCCTTCCTGTTCTCTCCTCGCTTCCACGTCCCAGTGCGTTTCCAGTGCTGTGCCCGGGCTTGGCTCAGAAGGATGAGTTTGATTCCTGTGAACAACCTTATGCTAACTATGACTGGAACTACAATGGGCGTGCACGTGTGTGTGTGTGTGTGTGGGGGGGACGGTCCTCAGTTACAACTTTGAGAAACCCAAATCCCTAGCTTGCCGCCCTAGTGTCCATGAAACCACAACCCAGGGGATTTCTAATGGTAAACCTCAGGGCTCCCACCGAGGCTGACCGAACACCAGTGAGGGCGACGTAACTGAACACGAAGATTCCTTCTTGCCACCTGAGAGGCAATGATGACTGTCAGGTTGACAGCACTGGGGACATTACAGCCCTCAACTGGAAAAGTGGGCAGTATGGAAACCCCCTGGTCGTGAGTCACCTCAGCCTTTGTGGGGTTCCTTCAAAAACAGGTCTGGGAAACAGGAGGCTGATCCTGTGGGGAATATAAGAGAACGCCCACATCTGGATGAATTGAATGCCCTGCAAGCTAGCTGCTCTGGAGCTGAGACTCCCTCTAGGATACAGCCATAGCGTCTCTGAAGTCCACCGACAGGTCTCTCCTCCTGTGCTTTCCACCAGGCAATTCCAGCCTGAAAGCCCACCACCTGCTTCCCCAACTGACAGAGTTTTAAACACTGAACGATGATGACATCTCTGCTGTCCTTACTGAGGATATGCAAATACTGTGCCTTTAAATTCTAGCAGTTTCTAAGCGAAGCACAGGAACCAGTTGGATATATAGTGACAACATTTTGGAGAAGTCTGTGGCTTTCTAAGTACTTAGAAATCGTGCAGATGTGTAAACCCTAGTTTGTGATGTGTGTGTGTAAACCCTAGTTTGTGATGTGTGTGTGTGTGTGTGTGTGTGTGTGTGTGTGTGTGTGTGTGTGTGTGTAGATATTCCAGTCCTGAAATGAATCCTAGCCCCCTAGGAAGGCAGGGCAGAGGCAAAGGGCTGGCTCAGAGAGAAACACAGGTTGCAGGCAGTCCAGTTCTAGAGGATGAGGTAACACACAGAGCCAGAGCTCACAGCACAGTGCGGAAAAGACACTAGCTGAGGCCAGGGCACAGTCTGTGGCACATCCAGACAGCCCTTGGCTGGCCTCGGGGGCACAGTGAAACTGGATGTGTGGACAGAGAGGAGGGCATTGCAGAAGGAAGATGAACCATAATCAAAGGTCCAGGTAGGACAGTGTGGGAGTGGGGATGCAGGAGCTCACCACACACAGTATCCATGGGAAATAGCACTCACTGTAAAGTTTTAAGGGCCACCAGGTCTTCTACTTGAGGACACACTGATGTGTGCTTAGGCTGGGCTTGGACCTTCCATGATGATCTTAAGAACTTTAAGGGTTACAGGTGCCTTTTCTAAGTCCATGAATTTGGGCGGTACAGGTAAAACGACACTGCTTTCATGCTTTCCTGGTGTTGGGTGGTGTTTAAAAGAATCCTAGGAAATATTTTGGTTGTCACTCACTCAAGTACTTTTTAATCTTGGCAGAAACTGAACAGAGCATTAAGCTCACTGCTCTGGGCACTGAGTAAATGAACATCTGCTTTAGCAGCCACGGGGTAGGCAAAGGAATGCTGGCTGGGTCCTGCCACTGTGGCACTGGGTTTAGGGAGAAATAAACTCTCAGCTTCTGAGTTTCCTTGGTGTTAGAGTAAAGATGGTGAGACAATTGTTCCTTGAATGGTGTTTATTTACCCTCGTGAGACCTGGCTACTCTATAGAGTTTACTTGCTTTGGAGGAATAGGATGATATGATTAGTGTCAGTCCCAAATAAGATCTTTTTTACAATAAAAAAAAATTGCACTCATTTGTGTGTGTGTGTGTGTGTGTTTTTGTGTAGTGTGGGTGTGGTGTGTATAGCATGGTGTGTGTATAGTGTGATGTGTGTAGTGTGGTGTGTGTGTGTGGTGTGTGTGTGGTATATGTTTGTGGTGTGTATAGTGTAGTGTGTGTGTGTATGTGGTGTGTATAGTGTGGTGTGTGTATGTGTGGTGTGTGTGTGGTATGTATAATGTAGTGTGTGTGTGTGTGTGTGTGTGTGTGTGTGTGTGTGTGTGTGTGTGTGTGTGTAGTGTGTGGTATGCAGCGAGCAGTGTGGTGTGCATGTGTTTATGTGTATAGAGGTCAAGGGCAACTTTGAGGAGCTGGATCTTCCCTTCTACCGTGATGGCTCTTGAGATGGAACTCTGGCCATCAGGCTCGGTGGCAAGTACTTTACCCACTGAGTCACCTCACCAGCCTCTGAATAAGATCATTTTTACTGCCGTGTGACTGTAAATTGCCAACATGGTCTGAGTTGGGCTTGGCTCCTTCCATTCTGTCATGGCCTAGTCTCCTGACTGTGTGTTTAAATGCTAGTCAGTTACTTAGTGTTGGGGGAGGAGATCTCGGGCTCCCTCCACTTTTGATCCCATTTCCCACACTGTTAATCTCTCCTCTCTCCCCTTCTCCTGCTTTCTTTTGATGTTTCTTCCCACTGATCCAGCTTTTGAACCCTCTATAAATTGTACATCCCATGTAATCAACTCTCTTTCACAGCTGGCCACTAACCCAGCATGCTCAGCCTAAGACTCAATCCTCTGGCTTAGCCTGGGCCACCCAGGAGCAGGTATGAATGGACACACTGGTCACTCACTAAGGCCTGTGTACTTGCAGCATGCACACCTCCCCCCAGGCTCTTACTCAGAGACTGGGCTTATCAAACACACAACTTAGACAAGCTTGGTTATCTGATATTGGGACACCTGAAAGCTTATATGTCAAAGTAGAAAGGGGAAGAGACCAAGAAACAAAACACTAGGAAAAGTGAAGCTAAAGTAGCGCAGAGGCTGAGGCTTAGCAGGAGAGCCCAGGCCTAGCATGCAGAAGGCCCTGGCTTGGGACCCTCCAACGCTTTAGGGTTCTACAGCCTCACCACTCCAGGGACTCAGAGCAATTTGACAAATTATAGCTGGGGATAAAAACAGGAGATGAAATGTAAACTACGACATTTCATAATGTACCCTGTGAGAAAGGAGGAAACTGAGAGGGGGAGGGGTGATCCCAGTGTGCATTGCTCTCTCAAGTCTGCTGTGTTAGTGACCTCATCCCAGCCCAGCCTGTGACAGCCCTAGGTTTGGCTCATCTTCCCACTGAACCTCTGCAGCAAGAACACAGTTCTGAGGACACATGCCTGTTTCTCTTTTCATATCTGCTATGTTCAGCTAATAGCTACCTTGTTTTCTCCACCATTCTTGTCTTATTTTTGTCTTGCTTCTTTTAAAGACTTATTTTGTTATTTGTTTATATGCATACATGCTTTTGGGTGCCCATGGAGGACAGAAGAGGGTATCAGATTTCCTGGTGCTGGAGTTATAAGTGGTTGTGAGCTGCCTGACATGGGTGATGGGAACTGAACTCTGGCCTCTGAAAGAGCAATAACTGCTCTCAACAGCTGAGCCATCTTCCTAGCTCCTGCCCCTTAAAAAATATTATTTCTAGGTTTTTACTGTTTTGTTCTTTGATCTCTCAAGTTCTATGAGGAGATGATCTATAACTACTTTTTGTTTCTTATACAAACACTTAAGACTATGAATTTCCCTCTGAGAGCCTCTTTGGCTACACTGTAAGTTTTGGTATGTGGTGTCTCTGTAATTGTTCAGTTCCAAGTTTCTTAACTCACACTGGCTCATAAATTACTTAGATGTGGGTTTTGAATTTTGAAGCACACAAGATTTAAAAAATTTGTTGGTAACTTCATTAGCTATTGATATTTCATTTTTTAAACTTTTGCTTTTACAATACAGATGAATGGAAAATATTCTACCAGATTCCAGTCACTCACCCTAGGATGCCTCATTACTTTATGGACCACTAAAGAAAACATTTGCCCATTAATTAATGATGCTTTATTGATTAACAGAATCATCTTAATTTCAGAGATGTTAAAATATGGGGAAAACAGTGTGTGTGGATATCCTAACCAAAGCAAGACATTTCTAACTATTTAACTTTTCATTTTATACAGCCCTAAAATTCTAATAATTGTTTAGGACTTTGTTCTGGATCCATAATCTGTCCAGCAGCTATTTTTTACTGCATTATTTAAATCATTTATATTTTATTAATTTTTTGATGGTTGACCCATTAATTACTGAGAGATGCATATAAATCTCCTATGAATAGAAGGTGGTGGGTCCATAAACTTCTCTTTGCCATTTTCTCAGATTTGCTTTCTATGTGGCATGGGTGTGTCATTATATGAAGGCCAGAATCATGGGAACTTCTGGGTGAACCGCTACATTATGCTTGGTCATCATAACAGTAATACGTTATCACTGTCTTCTCCTTCTTTTTGCTATACAGTATAATCTGCCATTCATTAGATAGCCACACTAGTTTTCTTTTTCTTTTTGCTTAATATGACTGTTCTCATATTTTCATTTCAACCTTTATCTTTATGTTTTATGGAATGTGGTCTTATTGCAAACAGCAGAGAGCTGGGTGGTTTGACCATACAAGCCACCATTTTGTGTTTACTAATGGCTGAGTCTGTCCCACCACATCCATTTTATTTATAGACTATTGGATTTAACTTGTATTTCTACCATTCACTCTGTGGGTATCTCAGAGTTTTCCAAAGCATAGTTTCAGAAAGACATTTTTTTCTCTCTTATCAACTCTCAAAACAAGGAAATTTCAAACTCGAGGCAAACATTCTTTAAAATACATAGAGATAAAATATTGAAGAGTCAATCACTCAAGTGTCCAAGAAAAATAAATCAGCTTGAGTCCTCCCAAACATCTTAATATATTTTTATGCATCTGAGGGTTATCAAAACAGAGGTGCTGGCAGACTCCTTCTATTTCAGTTTGTAAGCAGTATTTGAGATCCGAGCTCTGCACTCTTGTATTCCTGCGGTCCTCTGCCCTCTCTTGGTGATGATGCAGCAGACCACAGGTATATTATTAAAGAAGCTTAAAAAAACAGGACATCGCTTAACCAAACAAAGCCTTGAGTTTTGGGTGGCTCTCAGGGGACTGCTGAGTAAACAGGAGCGCTGCCTTGCGGGTGGCATACCTTGGAAACAAGAAGGTGTGCTTTGAGCACTGTGGCTGAAACATGACCTCACGCGTGCGAGGTGCAGGCTGGCTGACCTGCATCTCACAGGGGAAGCCTCTCCAACAGCAACAGCAAAGGTCTCTCAAATTTATTTCCTAAACGTAAAAGCCAGGCTCATCGGTTACGCTCTGGAGGGCTGTGTTTACCCTTCTCGGCTCACGTGCGCTTAGATCCACAATCGCAGACTCGCGGCAGGCATCTGTTGGTTTTGCCAGGCTAGTCACTGATCTGATGCCAAATGGCCTTTACAGAACTCTGCCAAGCTGCCAGTTACCTGCGCTTGCATAGAACCATGACAGAGAGCTCACTCCCACCTGAGACAGACATCTCCACACCTGCTTTAGAATGGTCTTTTCTCTCTGTGGCAGATGAGTTTCCAGACCAAGCTCCAATTCCATAGTCTGCACAATACAGTAGATTCTGTGATGTTTCTCTCCCATCCAGCTTCTCTGGGCTCATTCTGAAGAGCACTCTTGACACTGAACACTAAACTCAAACTTTTGTCAGGTTCTAAAGGCCCATCACCTCCTTCATTTTAGGAATCACACTTTATTACTGTGTCCAGAAGTCAGAATGTCTTCAGAAACCGCATCACTAGGCCAGTTACGCAGAGACCACAGCCCAAGTGCAAGAGCACATTATCCCAAGTCTAACATCGCACGGCCAGTATCAGGATGGCAACAGATTCATCTGGTCCAAGGCTGCTCTTACTTTTATTGTCCTCTCCAAGCAAGTCTTTCCCCTGTTTTCTCAACTCACACCACCTATAATAGAGTGATCCAAGGTGTGTAACTGGCCATCCTTTGTCAAGGCTGAGGATGAAGGTCTAGGATCCACCCATCTGTGCCTCAGGGCTGCAGACTGGCCACCCTTGGAACTGAGCTCCTTTGGCTAAATAATGGAAAGTAAATGAGGGCTTGTCCTTTCTTTGGCTGACCAAGTGCACAAAGCGTGGTCTCCACATTAACACCCCCCTGGTTACAGTCTGCACGTCTGCAGCATGCAAGGTTGGGGCAAGCTTCCACAGCAATGCCTTGGGCTCCTTTTCTATGGCTTCACTTTGCCTAAACTCTACATTCTGTCACAGAGTCCCTCTCAAGGCCCCTTTCTACCTCTCCTCCTGTGCAGAATTCCCTTACTCTTCCAGCTGATGTGAAGTTTAAGGAGAGGGGTGGGTGTGGGAGAGAGCTGGGCACAAGGTGGGATGCTGGTGGTCTGTAAAAACCTGTAGAGGAAGTCGGAGCTTGAGTCCTGGTCCTGCCTTTCTTTGGCATTTAGAAGGGCCTCCATCCTCCAGAGGTATCGATTTGGGGGAACCTCTTATTGAGGTGAAAGGCACTCGTAGGCAAGCTGCATGCATGTTCTGGCACATTCTCAGTGTTTCTGGAAGGAGCTGTTGGCTTTGCTTTGCAGGAAGGCCACTGAGTGGCTGGTTGGAAAGTAACCCCAGATGTGGTGTGTCTGTGCCAATTAATATTCATCTAAAGATGCACAGACGTGGAAGTGTCTAGTCTTTAGAACTAGTGGGAGAATTTTGCAGGCCCTATGTCTTACTGCACCCCAGACTGTACAATGTTTACCTCTAGGGTGTCTTCCCACCAGAGCATTTGTGTCCTAGCTTCTGGAGGTCAGGGGCTGGCTGCTGTTCCCAGACTCTCTGACCCTCTGTCCACAGTACTGGTTGTACACACACTGGTCCTAATAGGCTATCTCTGTTTTCGTTTGCCACGGTGGCCTCTTCCCTGGACTCTGTTCCTTCACGGGAAGGTCCCTGTGCTGCTAGCTGCAGTGTGGATGATCCATCACAAAGGCAGACTTTGATGGATGTTTTGATGGATGGACTGTTTACTTGACCTTGGAAAACAGAAGGGAAAATGTCTGCTCTCATTTATTCTCTAAAGAGTGCACAGTCTTTTTTTTTATTATGTTGGAAGATGAGCTTGCCACTCAGTCCAGGCTACTGGACTCCATCCCTACCCGGCTGGTGAAACTGAAGAAGCTTTGGAATGGTGGCTATGCCAGGCATCTGTTTACCTAGAGAGCTGACCATAAAACCAAGCTGAATCTGTGTGTGCCCAAGTTTTTTTAAAGCTATTGGTCACAGATCTGAATTGACATAGGAAATGGGCCTGCCTGGTTGCCTTGGACGGAACTCTTCAGACAGTGCTGGGTGGTGGTCCCTGTCCTTGCTGTCGTCACACCCGCAGCCACGGTGGCCTGTCTGGTGGTGAACCCTGTCCTTTCTGTAGTCACACCTGCAGCCACGGTGGTCTCTGTCTGGCACATCCCTTTCTGATCAGCCTCAGCAAGGCAGATTGTCCACTTGGGCAAATACCTATATTTATATCAGATAGAGGACTCTAAAAGGAACGTACAGAATAGGCTTTGAATGGAAGGCCGTGGGACTCGTACATGAATGGAAGGCCGTAGGACTCATACATGAATGGAAGGCCGTGGGACTCATGCATGAATGGAAGGCCATGGGACTCTTACATGAATTAACTAGGCTTGAGTCAAGAGAAGAGCTCCTATTTCTTAAATGGATTTTAGTGGCTTTTCTTTTTTTAAACTTTGGATGACAAAGTAAGAATTAGGTGGATATGAAGGTAGAGTCTTGTTGACTGGCTTGTTAAAAATGTAGACTCCTGGGCTAATTCTGATTCTTAGAGTTTTCCAACCATTGTACTATGGACACTTTGAGCCAGACAATTCTTTATAGTGGAGGAGGCATTGAAGATCTCTTTCTCAGTCTCTGTTGTACACACACACACACACACACACACACACACACACACACACACACACATACACACACATACACACTCGGATATATATTTATAGAAAAATACCACCTGTTGTAAAGAATCAGATCCTGTTATAGGTGGTTGTGAGCCACCATGTGGGTGCTGGGAATTGAACTCAGGACCTCTGCAAGAGCAGTCAGTATTCTTAACCACTGAGCCATCTCTCCAGCTCCAGCCATGTTATTTATTTATTTATTTATTTATTTATTTATTTATTTATTTATTTATTTATTTATTTATTTATTTTTTTGAGACTGGGTTACTCACTGGGCCTGGAGTTGGTTGTGAAGATCTTCACAGTCTGGATTCAGGATAAAATGATTAAAATTGGGGTGGGGGTGGGGGTGCCAGCAGAATGTCTCTGCTGCTTAAGGCTCTTGTCACCAAGCCTGGATGCGTAAGTTATACATGGTGGAAGGAGAGAAGCATCTCTTAAAAGCCATCATCATATGCCCCTCACATTAATAAGTGACTGTAATAAACATTAATGAATAAGTCTCTTAGGGAAGAAGCTGGAAGCTGGAGCGTATCCACAGAAAGGGAAGAGTGGCAGGGATTTCAGAGGTGACAGAAGCAGGGCTGCCCTAGTGAACACGGCTTCTCCTGCTTCCAGAGGCTTGACCGCTGCCCTAAGGCTACTGTTTACTTTATTCCTGCACTGAGGAAACATTTTTAGACCAAAGTAGCAAAGGAAGACTGCAGCCCTGCCTTGTTTGACTTATCAGTAAACCGGATTTATTGGTTTCCTGCTTCTAGTTATCTTGTAAACAACATCTTCAAAGGTTTTTCCTCCTGATCCTAAAATCCAGGTTCATTATACCCTAAGGGAGGGAGCGTGCCTCTTTATCAGGGAGAGAAAAGGCTGCCATGGGGCACGTGCAGCAGATCTTGCAAGGGGGTAGGGAGATGTGTCAATGAACTAATGAAGCCATCATTCTTTCCAGTCCCTTAAACATGTTGCCATTATCCCAATTACAGCCATGCAATATGGGGTCTGAGAACAGTTAGATCGCCTGCCATGATCACGCTCCAGAGTGGTGGGGCTGAGTTTTTTGTTTGTTTTGTTTTACTTTAAACACGTTCTCATATAGCTCAGAATGGTCTTGAATGCACTATGTAGCTGAGGATGATCTTGAACTCCTGATCCTCCTGCCTCAGTCTCATCAGGGGTGGGCTGACAGGTGTGTATTACCATGCCCGACTTTGGAGATGGTGGGGGGAGCTTCTGATCAATAGTGTGAATGAATCCCTTCCTTATTCTGTAACCACACTACATCATGCCGTACCCACAACACCCAGGGTTTCTTGCTTTGATGTCTGAAGCTGGAGATCATTGTATTTTTATCTTCATTTGAAAAAAAAAAAAGGATTTATCTGACCAGTGACACCACGTGGGTTTTCCTGAATTATTAATTACTGTTTTTAGCTAGGCTCTTTTTCATATAAACTAGGGAGAGAATGGAAGAGTATTCTCCGTTTATTTAGTGGTTAATCAGACTTAGAGCCTTAGGTATAGTTTTATGTTTCCCACATTTCCTTGGAGATTGTGACTTTTACAACCCTGGCAAGAAATGCAAAGAAACCTCACAGTGAGGCAGCAGTGAGTCTGACCTTGTGTCACTTACTAGGTGACAAGACCAAGGGTGGGCACCTGTCCTGGAAAGGAGCAGTTGTAAAGCTGAGAAATGGCCCCAGTGAAAAGGCAGCAGTCATGGAAACAAGCCGAGGGGAACAAACACAGTCACAGGTCTGCCAGGGGCCCGAGCCCTTGCAAAGGCTGTCTCTCCTCGGGGCAGAGCCTCTGCCCAGGCACTCACCTGCAGGCACTCCCCTGTAATTATCATTCCCAAGATCACCACTTGGCATCACCTCCTCCAGGGACATTCCATGGCTCTTTTCGGTCCCCTTCTTTCGTCCTTTCAGAAATCCTACAGCATTTACACCTGACTCATGCAACCCTGTTCTCTCTGTGTATGCGTATGTGTGCGGGTATGTACACACACATGTGTGGGTATGTACAGAGCCCAGAGGACACCCCCTGGGGCCGTTTCTCAGGTGCTGTCCACTGCATTCTTTTTGAAAGTGCCTCTCATTGACCTGGAACTTGCAAAGGAGGCCAAGCTGACTGGTGTGTAATCCTGAGGGGTCTGCCTGTGTCCACTGCCCCAAGCTGGGATCACAAGTGTGCACTATCACACCTAGCTTTTTAAAGGTGGATGTAGGGATCAGACTCAAGCACTGACCGACTGAGCTGTCTTCCAGTCCCCCCACCCCCTTTCTTCATTACACACAAGTCTGGCGGACTCCTTCCTCCCACAGCAACTTCGTGGACTGTTCATGTGATACCGGATATTCAGTAGCCATTTAAGAGATGTTGGTTGAACAGCATCCTGAATTCTGTCCTCTTTGGGTAAAACATGATGGACTTGTAAAATATTTATTTAAAAGGAGATAATCTTCAAGGAAAGCTCCTCCAAGTCCCAAAACTTGCTTTATATTGTACCAAATCAGTGATTTTTTTTCTCAGCCTCAGGCTACAGTTTGGGGAGGAAAGAGTGTCTGGCTAGACAACCCAACTGAGGTGTGCTGGAAATGTGGGGAAGGGGACTGAATGCTGACGCTTTCAATAGTTGGGCAACTCTGCCAAGTTTACCCTGAGTGTAGAATCTTTTAGTGCTTGAGTGGAAAAAAATCTCTAGCCTGTAAAACTGCATGGAATTTCTGCTTCTAGCCAGGGCACTAGTTATTCACGGTGGCTCTTGAAATGCTGGGACACACTTGTCCAAATGGGCACCAAATAAAGCGAGACAAATCTTAGCTTCATATTTTAAAATGAATTTTGCCTCCAGGTGATGGGCTGGGCAGGCTGTGACGGTCATGGGCAGGGCTAACCGTTTGCTCAGGCCCCAGGGATCATTCTGATCTAAAAACCACGTCCTGTAGACAAACACTAGCCTGAGACTTGGTCACCCCTGGATGACCATGTCTTCCACCTTGGGCAGTTTTAGTGTTTACTCTGAGCTTCTGCTTGGGCCTCGTGGGGACTGGAGCTCCATGTTTGAACTGGGAGAGTTCTGCCATCTTGTCTGTCTCCTTCACATCACTTTAGTGTGGGTGAGTGACAACTGTGTACACCACCGTGGACATGTCTCTTCTCCAAAGAGTCCCTCTGTTACCATGGGACCCAGGATAGGGGACCCATTTCTCTAGAGAGAATCAGTTAGTTCAAACTGTATGTGTGGCTTCGGCTGACTCTGAACTCAAGATCCTCCTGCCTAAGTCTCCGGAGAGCTGGGGTTACAGGCATGCACCACCCCACCCAGCTGGCTCAGAAGTTTTGTTTAAGCTTCCATGACAAAATACTGAGTGCTGACTAACTGGCAGCCCCTTGCACGCTACACAGACCTTTTATGTAACACTAGCAACAGTGTCAGTGTGTAAACTCTTACCATCTTCTTTCTCTTGGTTAGGAAACAGAAGTATAAGAGGGATAAACAACCTAGTCAAGGCTATACAATGAGTCACCAGCAAAAATGGATGTCCCAATTTCCCCTCACCCTCAGGTCTCCTGCTCTGCTTTCTGCCTGCCTGCCAGTGGTCATGCCATCCTTTTAGATACAAGGTCTGGCTCTTGGGGACATCCTGGTCCTTCTTTTCTAAAGTTCCATATTTCAGGAAACCCATCACCTTCCCTCCCATGCCACTGACTCAGTACAGAACTGTCCTCAACAGCCATGCTGCTCCTACCGTTCCCAGTCTGCCCGCGGGCTCGCTCCACAGAGTGAGCTTTCAAATGCAAGTCATTTCTGGCAGCTCCTCTCCTCCAAAGCCCAAGTTCTCACAAGGCCCCACATCCTCTGTCCCTGGTCACCTCACTGGCTGTTGCTGTCTTCATCTAATCCCTTGCAGAGACCTACTGCTTCCCTTCTCACTTGGCCTCAGGGTCTTGACATTAGGCCTCTTGGTTTGAAGCTTTGCACCCTCCCGAAGCCTCCTGTGGCCTCGTAGTTAACTTCCTCACTAGCCGGGGCTCTACTGAAGTGCCACCTTCTCAGTGTGTCCCCTTTAGTGTTTGCATTGGAGCCCATTCAACGAGGCAGTACCCAGCTCTCTTATTTAGTTTTTCCCTGCCACGTATATTACGTTTTAATGTAGCATGGGATCATTTCTTCTCTTTACTGTTCATTGTGTATCTCCCACTCTCTGTCTACTGATGTATTCTAAGTACCTAGGAGGGAACATCTTATAACCAATGACTGTTTGTTGAGTAGGTCAACGAATGGACTTGTATCTCAAATATTAGGGTGGTGATAATTTTCTTATAGGCTAACAGAACAATCTCAAGGAGAAGGAAATGATGCAGAATATATTGGAGAGTGATTTTTTAAATCAAGAGTCCATTGAACAGGAAACTTGGTGATGTAATGGAGAAAGGCATTTGAGATGTAGACGGAGGTTGGAGTGAATTGAGAAGATGCAGTGAACCTTTCCTGGGAGTTATCTAAACTTTGCAACCCACTGGTGAGGCCGTCCTTTCTTCTTCAGAGACTCAAATTTAAATTAGCAGTCTTGTATTTTCATACCACAAGCTAGGCCAGGCCTAAGACTTTTGCTTTCCAATTTCCCTTGTCCTTGTGGTCTCAAGGGCAATAACTATCTGTCTGTGGTGTGGTCAGACATAATAAATAATTATTAGCTCCACAGGGTGGAGAATGCTTCTAAGCAGGAATTAGGAAGGACAGTCATGTCCATCCTGAAACTTGGCTTCCTGTGCATTTACAAGGTAAATCATTTTTGCCTCATTTGGCTTCATGGCTCAACTGTCACTACTAAGGACACAACACCAATTACTAAAGAGTTCTATCAACATGTTTTCCAATGGTTAACCAGGCTTGACCTTTGTAAATATACTCACTGACTTCCTTCATTGCTAGAAAGATCAAATGGCGAGCATGCACTTAGTTAAAGAATGAATATTTAGATGAAAGTGGTGCTAGAAACATTCCCATTAGGAGATGGCTTCTTAAGATGAGTGAACTGAGCCCCAACTGCCCAGATAGGCTGAGCTTTGAGACAGTGACTCTGGTCAGAAGGGACTTCATAGGCCCAAGTGTTCTCTGTCAAGCGCCCCCTCCCCACATTACCTCCTCAGAGGACCTTGGGATCACCAACACCAGGGTGCATGCTCAGTCAGTGTAGCATGAGGTGAAGGTGTCGCACACACACTCCCTCTCTCTTAAACATATATTTTTGATTTATTGGGTATCACATTTAAAAAAAAACAGCTCCTCAGGTGATTTTAGGAGTAGTCAGAATGAAAACTGCCAGACAGGAGGGATCCGTGTTGTAGGAGCCAGCAGCGAATACTTTGTGTCCCTAATGCAAGGCCCCGTCCATCTCGCTCCCTGGCTTCATCACTTTTCCATTTTCCCCTAGATTATCCCCACAATCACATAAACAAGTTTCCGTTTTTCCCATCCTTAAATAATAGGTCCTCTATAAATTCTATACTTTTCTTTAGTTGGTACCCATTTCCTGCTCCTTAAAATGAAAGAAAACAAAACACCCAAACTCTTTAAGACACATTTTCTGTGTTGCCCAGTTCCTTCCTGTCTCCCCGGTCACAAGTGTGTCTGACCCAGGGGCCCACCCTCACTACTGCCAATCCTATCGCCTGTGCAGGCCGGTACAACCAGGGCTCCTCCTCAGTCCCAGAGACAGAGAACCCGAGGGCCGGACACTTGCATCACTGATCCACCGTAAACCACACCCTGACCCAGCTGGCATCAGGGCTCGGTGGACAGAACAAGAATCAGAAAACGTTTCATGTTTGATGTTGGGGAAGGCTGGGCTTTGGGAAGAGCAGCTGGAAAAGATAATGGCGATGAGGTGGGAGGTTCTGACTTACGCAGTGTGTGGTGGTGATGATGACGGAACTGGAGATGAAGGACAGGCCGTCGTTCATGCTGACCTGCAGGGCCGCTTTCCTGCAAGGATGAGAGAACCAGATGCACTTAGGACGGCATGCTGCGAGCAGCAACTTCAGAGCCAGACGGCTCGATTCCTTCCCTGTGGGGCCTGAGAGTCTTCCTTGTAGCATGCAGAGGACAGTCTCTCAGGGCCACACACCTGTGACATCCAAGGGATGCTGGGATGGGCTCAGCTGATGTGTCAAAGCAGGATGGTAACTTTGTGTTGCAGTAAACTGCAACGGACAAGGATAGCCTATCTATTCGATCTGTTTGCTATAGTTCTTCCTCCCTTCCTCCCTCCTCCCTCCCTCCTTCCCTCTCTCACTCCTTCCCTCCCCTCCCTCCCTTCTTTTCTTTCTTTCTCTGAGATGAGGTTCCTCCATGAAGCCCTGGTTGTCCTGGAACGCAGCACTGGAGACCAGGCTAACCTTGAACTTAGAGATCCACTTGCCTCTGCCTCCTGAGTGCTGGTATTAAAATTGTGTGCTACCACATCCTGTTAGATAAAGCATTCTTAAGAGCCATCCAGGTCAATAGGGATAATCGGACAAACTGTAGGCTGCATGCTCAGCTCTTGTTAATGTGGACTCAGTGGTCTTATGGGGCAGTTTTGTGGATCCCTGTAAGACTCATGGAAATACAGCTGTGGACAGATTGGTTTGTCTTTTCCAGGCTTCCGTCCATAAAGTCTCACTGAGATAAGAACTCAGGTCACGCTATATGATTGCAGGCTGGCCCCAGTGTCACAGGCTACTGCAGACACTCAGTCGGAGGTCTCAGTTGGAACAAATAATGAAAGGAGAATTTAATGTTTTCCTTGGAAGCCATCTCCAGACTGGTAGGCATGGTTTGGAGAGGCTCTTTTCTGGTCTCTGAAATCGTCTGGGCTCTCTGCTGGGCCCCATAGTCCTATTCTAGCTCAGGGTGTTGAGTCTCTTGTATGGACATCTCGCCAGTACTTGTTTTAATGGCACCATGAGATGTTCGCTGCATGTGAGTTCAGGGAGTGTGGGTGAACACCCGAGGCTCTGTGGAGGACTGAGAACGGTGATCATGAACCAGCCATGGCACTTATTCGCCTTTCTGAGCTTCCTTGTCTTGAGGGGACAGAAAACAGACACTTTTCAGGGCACACGTGATGACAGAGTGAGGTAATGCATGTGAGAACTTTCTAGAAATGTGGTTGGGCTTGAGTCAGCAGCCCAGACTCTTCCACCGGTTGCTGTGGAACCCTTCTAGCTAGCCTGAATGGGAGTGTCTCATTGTTGTGAACTACAGAGGATGAAGGAGACACTCAATCACCCTCCTGGTGGCTGGTTTGCCATAGCTTTGGCACCATCCTCATTGGAAGAATCTAGAGAAAGATTCCACTATGAGAGTGACAAAAGAGATCGCTGTCCCTCTATCCCCTCTGCCTCCTCTCCCCTGGCTGTAGAACTCTGTGGTCGATGGAAACTTACATGCCAACTTCTTTTAAGATGGGTGCTGGGCACAGCAAGTAAGTGTCTTCCACAGCAAAGGGCTTCTCATCTGCAAAAAAGGAAATCGCAAGGTCATGTTTTCCAACTCAGTGTCTTTGGAGGTCACCAACCAAGTCCAGAGGGACCTGGTGAAAACAGAGAACTGTGTGAAATAAAAACTCCTCTTGCACTGAGTTATGGTTGGAATATAGAATGTCCCCAGAGGGCTTACTGTTGAAACCAAGTACCATGCTGGTGGGGGTGGGGCCTGGCTGGGGGAGGTAATCACTGAGGGGTTGTCTCTAAGGCTTGATATTGCCCTAGCCCTTCTGATAGCACTCTCTCTTTCTTCTCTTTCTGGTAGTGTACTCTCTGTCTGTATCTCTGTCTCTGTCTCTGTCCGTCTCTCTCTATATATCTATATATCTGTGTGGGACCCTGAGCAAGTTATTCAAGTCCTTGGATATAGATGCCATGAGGTGAGGAACCTTTTCCTTCACTCCCTTCCAACTCGATGGACTGAAACTTCTAAGAATCGATCTCTCTTCTTGTTTACCTTGTGTATTTGTCAGAGCAGCAGAAAGCTGACATATGTGCTAGACCCCCCCCCCACACACAGTAGCACCCCAACATGTGTGGTAGCATCCACTAGACGAGAACTCAAGGCCTCCTTCCTGATGCTGGTCTCCTGGCTCCACGTCCAGCTGAGATAGCCCTCTTACAACACAGTTTGAGTTCCCTTTTCTCTTAGGGATAGCTGAGGGGTTCTAAGGAGATTCACATCTCCGACCAGTTTGAGGGAGGCCATCTTCATGGAGAAGATGCGCTGGCAAACACAAGCGCGTACACCAAAGTATCCCTGAGTTTTAGAAGACGGGCAGCTTCCATGACCCTATGGTCAGGTTTCAGGAAAACCCAAATAGGAGTTGTGTTTAACTGGGGAACTGGGAAGAGATGGGGCTTGGCATGAGCTAGGGCTCAGCCCTAGGGTAGTGTGTCCTCAGGTAGAAGGTCTGTGTGAATTGCAGAGTCTGTAGGAGAAAGTCATTCAATACACTCATCTTTAGTACAAAGTATAGCCTTTGCGGAGACAGCTAGCTGATAAAGTACTTTTGTGCATGAGATCCCAAGTTCAGATCCTGAGCATCCATATAAAAGTCAGGCAGGGTGGCAGGCACTTGAAATCCCAGCACTGAGGAGGCAGAGACAGGCAGATCCCTGGAGCCTGCTGACTCACCCGGCTAGCTGAATCACTGCTTCCTTCTTAGATGGCTTGCGGGCAGATGGCTGCAGGGTCTGGATGCCTAGCCAATAAGCTGCTTGCCGCCTTGATAGCACTCAGCTAGTAACAGCCTTGGGAGCTAAGGCAGGAAGGTGTCTTAGGTTTTCTCCCCACCTCGAGTGTGTGTGTGTGTGTGTGTGTGTGTGTGTGTGTGTGTGTGTGTGTGTGTGTGGTGGTGGTGGTGGGGGTCGTCCCCTATGGCTCTCCATCTTAGTTTTTGAGACGGGTTTTCTCAGTGAACCTGGGCCTTCCTGATTCAGTAAGGCCATCTGGTCAGCAAGCCCTGGTTATCCTCCTGGCTCTACCTTCCTAGTGTTGGGATTGATGATAGGCACACATTGCTGTGCCCGGCTATTTATTTCTTTTTTCATATGTAGGTGTTTAGGGATTCAAACTCAGGTCCTTGTGCTTCTGCGGAGCACCGTACCAATTGAGCCACCTCCCCATCCCAGGATCATTTTTCAGATGCAAAAATGGAGGTTCAGAAAGACAGGGTACCATCTTGAGCCAAGCTCATACCCAAACTCTGCAGCACCCCGTCCTCACGGGGAGACTTCCGGCTCCAAGGAAGTCTGTACGAGGGACTGAGCCAAACTACCAGACATGGCTGGCTAGAACTTGTCCTTACTTCCCTGGGGCTGTGGTTTATCCACAGCTTTTTCACACAGTACCTGTGGTGCAGCCCCCCCCCCCCCCCACACACACACTAGAGCCACAGGCAGCCACAAGGGAGCCCCAGAAGGCCTTGTGACTCTAGGCTGCATGCTGTGGTTAGAGCTGGAGGGCTTCTGAGGTGCCATAGCAGTGAGGCAGTCAGGGCCCTGCAAGGGCTACATGCACCGGTCCTGTGAGCTCCTGTCCTAGCTCATAAGGGGCGGGAGGCTGACAGTGGCCGTGGCAGCCGGACGTTTCTAATTCCCCTCCTCTTTTCATCTTCCTTTCCTGTTTGGGAGACCAAATATGTCTGGGGCTAAGCAGACAGGAGGATGGAGGGCTGTGGCTGCTTGGGGTACAGCTCTGATGTCCCTGAGGTTGAACCCAGGCTGGGAGGCTTGTGGGCTAGCTCCGTAGAGCTGGCATTTTCTGCTCTGAGAGGGACTGTTTGGTTTGGAGCCTGTTTTCACTTTACCACAAAAATGAGTGGCTTTTTTCCCTCTCTCTCTAAACAAAGGAGGGCCATTTGGTTTCCATAACTGAAGTCATCTGACTCCTTCCTGGAACGGCCACTTGGGAAGCAGGGCATAGACTTCCTCCTCTGCCACAGAGGGGCCCGTGCCTGGTTTGGGGGCAGTGCCAGCCCCACGGCAGCCTCTGCCAACGCCAGTGTGTTGTGCTGTTTATGGGGCCGTAATCCATTCCGAGGACAATGTGGGCCCTGCTTCTCTGCACACTGGGTGGCCATCTCATTTCACCGCTCACTGGCACCGAGTAAAAAACAGTAATGGAGACCAGGAGCTTGGGGCACTCTGCATGGTTTTGTTTGCAACCAGGGAGAAAATTAGAGAGGGGTGGGAGTTGGAGACTAGAAGTTTTATTTGATGAATTTGAAATACAGGTATTTCAGAATTCTAAACACACCTGTGACATATTAGCCTAAATCTTTGGTTGCAGGAGTCTTATAATCAGGCAGAAGTTTAACTTAAATCAGGATTTAAGAATCAATGAATGTCATTACATTGAACTGCTGAATGCAATCTGGGAGGCGTGCATCCGAGAAGCTGGGTATAGGTGTGAGGAGAACAGAGGAGATGCTGGCCTGACAGATTCAGGTTCAAAGCCCAGGTTTTCCTTTGGTTAGTGTGTAACTAGGGTCAGGTTCATCTACAGATGGTGACTATGACATCATCGTGCTGTTGTGTGCAAATAAATAAGAATGAATTAAAGCACAAAGCATGGTACTTGAGACTCAATAAGGACTCAAGAAGCTTCCCTCCACTTTATTACATGGTACCCTAGCCTTGAAAATCCACTGCAAATGTGAAAACCACAACTTTCAAAATGCCCAACTGCTTATTCACATTGTCCAACCATACTAACATCATTTAGATGCTAGCTAGAGTTTTGGAGAAATTGTGTGTGTGTGTGTGTGTGTGTGTGTGTGTGTGTGTGTGTGTGTGTGTGTGTGTGTGTCTGTGTAGCTAAATAAACATGCATGAGGGTTCACCCATCCTTTGTATACACACAAACCAATTTATGATGATTTTGCTCAACACTGAACAGCTGAAGTCTTAGGTTTCCACACTCATCCAGAAGGCAGATACTAGTACTACAGTTTGGGGCTCACAAATGCTAACTATCCCAAATGCTAGTTAATTGAGTTAGTGTTACAATACTAGAAGGGTCAGAGCTGGAATTCAAATTTCTGTTTTGTTGAAATGATTAAGACCTTGAATAGGCAGAGCTGGCCCCCAGCAGTGAGCACACTTTTCAGGGCAGAGGATGAGGAGTCTCAGAGCCACAGGGAGCCTCAGAAGTCTCCCTGGAGGTCCCACTTTAACAGAAGTGAACTAAGAATCTGGACCTAGAAATGAGCCTAGTTCCAGGGTCTCATTTAACAATATAACATTCTTCAGATTGGGGGAGAAGGTCTTAGAATTCTTCCCTACAATTTGGTGACTATGGATTTGGGATAAAACCAAGATTAAAATTCATTAGCCAATCCAAACACCAATCAGTGGGTTCTTTTTAAAGTTGATAAAATAATTCAAATACTTTCCAAGTCCTGGCAACCCTTTCTTGCTATAAATATGTATTCTGGCAAAAATAAACAGAAAAATAGTCCCTAGTCTTACCTAACCCTCTGAGAATTGATGTAAGCCCCCCAAAGGAGTCTGCATTCCCGCTGTGCTATTTGCATGAGGTAGGAGGGCTGAAGAGCTAGGCTGGGCTGCCAGCTGTTGCTGCCAGGGCCCCCTGGGTCTAGGGTGCATTTTCACAGTTTATCGGAGCCAATGTAAAGGTTCAGGACCAAATTATCAGCTGGTTTGTCAACACAGGTTCAAATGAAGGGAGAGCAGAAGCTAGAGTCTGGTTGAACACCCCCCTTGCTCCCCGCCTTCATGAGCTAACAGCTTTGAGGAAAAGTACAGTCAGGGGCGCCCTAAGTTGGTGAAATTCAAAGCATCTGGGTGGAGCTTTATGGAGCCACAGGCTGAAAGGAGGTGGCTAAGTGTCTTGCTACCTCAGTTGTCATTTATGAACTCAATGGGACCCACTACTGAGAAGAGAGAGAGGTCCACTACTGGGCAGTGTTGAGTGTGGGGCCCTATGCTGAAAGGTTTTCATAGATGGGGGGATGACAGCTCAGGATTCCAACAGAAGACATCAGTCCTGCTTTATGGGACAAAGCAGAGACTGTGAAAGCAGAACGTGACTTCCACTAAGAAAGGCTGAACAGTAGTGGTGAGGTCAAGGGGAAGAGGAAGGGGAGCCAAAACCCAATGTGGAGAGACAGTAACTGCATGTCGGTGAAGACCTCGGAACCTGCTGCGTGCGTCTCAATGTCCTGTGCTCAGCAGGAACGGCGAGATGCCTTCTAAGTGGTAGAACTGGGGGCCAACCTGGTGCTTACACATGACCCAGAGCTATCTAATCCTCCTGGCCTGCAGCTGGAGGGTTTCATGGAGCCCTCAATAGCCAGAAGCTGTAAGACCAGAAGATGAGTTTGGCCACAGGTTTGAGGCAAGTGTCCTGGGTCAGTGCACTAGTAAGCCAGTAGTCCTGGCACACGGGTCTCCAGGGTACGGCTGTGCTCTCTTTCTCCCCATCCTGTTCCGTGGGGCAGGCTGGAGCAGGATAGAGTCATAAGCACATGAAGAGCTGAGTTGCAGAGGTCTATCACAGCTCTGCCACTCATGGGGATATAACCCCGAGCAATGCCTTTTACTCTGCTCACAACTTAGAGTTCTCATCTAGAAGATGGCAACAATACTCAGCTCTTGTTTTATAAATCTGAATGAGAATCATTATTAAAAGTTTAGCATTTGATAAACATTCAACACATTATCTGCAGTAATAAGGTGGACTGCTGCCAGGTCCACCATCTGTGAAGCACAGGGTGAGAGTGCTTCGAAACTGAGGGGCTCTTGCAACTTGCCCACCAAGTTCTATCAGGATTATAGTGTGTGTGTGTGTGTGTGTGTGTGTGTGTGTGTGTGTGTGTACATATATGAGACCCACATATCCAAATAGGATAATTAGAACACGCACATATGATACAGTAGTTCTCAAATGTGTGTGTGTGTGGGGGGGGTTGCCCCATAAGGGGACAGTTGACAACATCCGAGACAAGATGAGAAATGGCATGGACATCTCCACAAGAATTATCAGCTTCAAACCTCAGTACTGCCCTTAAACTCAGACTGGCCTTCCTGTGTTAGCCTCCTGAGTGCTAGGATTATTAAGGTTGTGAACCACCACACCCAGCTGATAAACATCATGGAGGCCTTTGGGCACAATATTTCATTCTTTATGTAGTATTTTTATAGAATTAAGATCATACTACACATAACTTTACGGCATTTGGCACACACCTCTCTCTGAAGTTATTAGAGCAGCTTTGGGTATTGCAAGAAAACTAAATGAAGGAATGGACTCAGTGTTCTCACAAAGCATTTTCTCCTCTCTATAAATCCACACCAAAAAATTCTTGACTGTTGACATTTGTAAAACATACAAATTATCTTCTCAGTGAAGAATCAGCCTTTTAAAATGTTGTAATCCCGAGGTCAGGATCATTGCTGCACTCCCGACAGCTGTAATTTGCTAAGAATAAATATACTTTAAAAACCTTGTTTTTCCCCCATAAAGGACAACTGAGGATTCACACACAAGGCATGTGCCTTGTGACACAAAAACTCTTCTGGCTGTGCACAATTAGATTTGGAAAATGTTTACCTTTGGAGATTAAGAGGCAAGCCCACCCCAAAAGCCTGAAGCCACAGGTCACAGCAAGCTCTTGAAGGATGAAATCTTCACCGAAACCCAGGGCAGAGGAGGGAAGGAGGGCCCTAGCCCACACCTGAGCTGTGTGGCATGTGCATGGCACATGCTGTCGTGGTGTGCAAGTTGTTGCCAAAACTGAAATGCACAGGGAGTGAGCCATGAGCATACTTGACGCCTTCTCCTCAGCAGAGCCAACCCAACCTCTCCAAATGAATGCTGAATAAAAACTTAAACAACACAGACTAACAGCCTGCCTGGGCTTCCAGGATCTAGCTGTTTCTGTGCTCAGGATCTTCTCATGGATCATTCTATGGAAATGACAAAGGAGCAGGGCTGCACCGAGTCCCTATCCATCACTGTGACATATGGGCAGTGTCCATGAAGGTTCAGCCACCTGGTGCAGAAGTGCAGGAGGATGCCAACTTCTCACATAAAGCAGGAGGGTAAGGGTGAAGGCAGGTTTCAAGGGAACTCATAAACAAAGTTTGCCTCAACAATGCCTACAAATAGTGTTTTGTGCCTGAGTCCACACAGGGCTTACCATTTTCTATTGCGGCCACTGAGCACTTGGTAGCCCTACATCAAGTCTGACTGCAGGAAGGCACTTGCAGGCATCTCTGTCACCCTGTCTCTGTGAAAGTCTCTGTGGTGGCAAACCTCACAGATCCGCATTCCCATGGTAGATTCCAACCTGTCTGCTGTGTGTCTGGGTTTGAATGATGTGAACATGTAGTGACACACTCTCTCCGGAGCCACTTCAAACCTAGGACAAAAGCCAAGCTCCATCTGAAAGCAGGGGTGATGGAGATGAACAAGCCATGAAGGGGAGGCTTCTGGGGCTGAAGCAACAGGGAAGCAGTGTGACCGTGCCATGGTCACACTGCCAGCTACTGAAAACGGTGCTCTGCACCCCGGGATCTGCCTTCCCTGGATTGAGGTTCAAATCTCAGCTCTCCTATGTGTGATAATGGATAAACAATCTAATCCCTCTGAGGCACCTGAGCACTGGAGTTGGGGCTTTGGGATCTGGGGGAATCCGTGTTTTGTGACAAAGCAGAGAAGTGGTCCAGAGCCTTGAAGTGAGATGGCCCATGTTCAAGTTGTTAGCCTGGCCATCTAGTGGCCTCTGGCACTTCATTTATCTGACATTGTTTCCTCAGCAGCAAACATGAGGCCCCAGATAACTCTTTCCTCCCAGCGTGGCTGTGATATTGAAAATGAGATGACGTGGGGAAGAGAGTCACAGAAGGGCACGTGGACAGCACAGAGACCAGCTAGGCGCTCAGCAGTCAGTAGCTGCTACTTTTTAGACGAAGCTTCCTGAGGGGAAGAATCAAGACCCCAGAGGGTCCTTATGTCTCTGAATATAAGGCCCACAGAGGGACGTTCTCATGGGACATCAGCTCCTCAGGAACTCACCCAAATTGCATTTAGTGCCTTTGACTGGCACATGCAATGCTCTGACACACAGCAAAGGCTTTTGTTGGGAAGTTTAAAGTTTCTTCTTCCTCTGCCTTTCCCTCTATCTGCTGTCACAGAAACACTGATGATTGCCTCTGAGTGCCTGCAACAGCCCTGCCTCCCAGATGTCTTCTGAGATGAAATATAGTTTCTGGATAGTAAGACAAAGTTTAAAAAGCATCTACATTCAAATAAGGGTCTTTTCTTTGGGGGAGCTGAGCCTCTTTAGAGGAACTTACAAATTACCTTCTTGAAAAAGTATCTTCAAAGGGACACAGTAAGCCACGGCTAGGCCTGTTAAATAAAATATCAAGCTGAGAAGTAACATTTTTTATATAAAAAATAAATCATGGCTGTGAAGCCATACAGCGAGCTTTGTAAACTGCAGCGAGTCTGTAAAACGCCGACGTCTTTGTTTCTAGCTGCCACCACCCAGCACAAGCACAGGCTAGCAGGCGTTTTATTATTGCATTGGTAAACTGTCCATTTTTTATTTACCATGCATAAAATGGGTCGTTTCTCAGCTCATACCCCAGTGTCTCCATTTCAGCATTTTAATCTCTAGGCAAGTGGGTTTCCAATTGGAAGCAGAACTTCTCTGGGCACAGCACACTGAATACTCAAGTAGAAGAATGTGCAGCCAGGGTAAACTGATAACATTTGTGGTCTTTCCAAGGTATGTTCTTGGCCAGGAGGGACTTCAGCCTGGTGACTAGAAAGCCAACGAAATGCTAAGTTTAACATGTATGCTATGCCTAAATAATTATTAAAAAAATTTAAATTAGGCTTAAAAATAACCTTAATGAGTTCTTTTCAAATTGCAGAGGAAGTGTGGTTGTGTAGCAATCTTAGAAAACAGACAGGGGGAAGAAAATATAAATTTACTATAGTCCTATTCAGGGGTGGCTGCTGCTAACATTCCAAGGTGTATCTTCCAAGTTTGCATGTGAATGTGTGTGAAGAAAACCAGATCCAAACCCAGCTTCTATGCATCGCTTGTAACTTTGTTTTAACACAGGACGTAATATTCCAACCCCCCCCCCTCCCCCCCGCCCCATAGTCACTCTCCTACAGTATTAGCTAATTAGGGAGGGTGATTTGTAATTTACAGGCAGCTCATCTACCACGAAACATTTATGCTGTTATTTAAGTGTTCCCTTCCCGGTCTCCTCTTTTCCTTTGCTCTCGTGAACAGGAGCATGACAAACAGCCACGTCACCCACGTCTCTGTAGACCAGTGCTTTTCAACCTTTCTAACGCTCTGACCCTTTGACCCAGTTCCTCATGGTGTGGTGACCCCACACAACACTCTTTGTTTGCTACTTCATTGTCATTGCTACTTCATAACTGTAATTTTGCTACTGTTGTGAATTGTAATGTAAATATCTGTGATTTCCAATGGTCTTAGGCGACCCCTGTGAAAGGGTCGTTAGACCCTAAAGGGGTTGTGACTCATAGGTGGGGGGGGGACTGCTGCAAAAGGCATTCCCAACCATTTTCTTTGAAGGATGTGGAGATTAAAAGGTGGGTCAAGAATGTATAGAAGGCAACTCTCTCATAAGGAGGAGCCCATCCACACCCACGCTTGGGTGGGTCTCACTTTCTGAGACTCTCCTTTGAGAAGCCCACCTCCACACTTGCGGGTGCAGCTTACTTTCCTCCTAGCACCCCTCTTTCTCTTAACCCTCCTGCTTATGTATGTATGAAAATGTTTTTATTAAATCTCAACTCTGCTTCATAAAAATAACTGTGTAAAAATTCTCATTTTAAGAATTGCCTTCTAAGATTTCTGTTGGTGTTTCACTGACCATGTGTGAAAGCCTCATTCATTTGCATCCTGGCCAGTTCTGGGCACTGAGTTTTGTTACTCTTCTGGGTTCACTAGAGCAGCATCAGCGATTGAAGCTGGATGTGGTGGCACGTGCCTGTAATCCCAGTACTTGGGAGGCTGAAGGATTAGGAGTTCAAGGCACTCCTCGGCTACATGGTATGCGGAAGGCCAGCTTGAGCTTCATGGGAACTTGTGTCAAGAACAAAACCAAAGGAAAACCCACGATAGCCTCCTCTTGCACACCCATGCTCACACTGAGCACTCTCCATGTGGTTATGGACCACTGCTTTTCATATATTTCACCTGTTTTTGTTTTTTTTCTTTGATTTTTGTAAACAATTTTATTATTTGTGTGCGCATGTGTGGAAGTCAGAGGAGATCTCCGAGGAGCAGTTTCCGGTCTCTCCATGTGGGATCCAGGGATTGAACTTGGGTATCAGGCTTGCAGTTTGACCTGCTGAACCGTCACAGCGGCCCCATCTACATGCCTGACTTCAGTAGATATCTTTATACTAAGCTTTTTGACCCTGTATTATATGTATTATAAATAATTTTCCTTTATTTCCCTTTCCTTTTGATTTCTGTTGGCGCTGGTAACAGAATTTAAAAACATGTGCTTACGCTATCAAATTTTCCCTTTGAGCTCAGTCCCTTTTTGCTCAACATCTTTATACCCTGGGTAATTATGTAAACATTTACTTTTCTAGAAATTTTATATTTTCATGTTCACATTAAGGTTTTCAGGTCATCTGGAATTTGTTTAACTGTAAAGTACAAGATAAAAATCAAGCTCAACCGTGCCTCAACTGGCAGTTAGCCAGTTTTCCCAGCACCACGATCTGCACGGTCATTTGACTTAACACTAAGTTCATACCGGAGTCTGGCTCTGTTCGCGGCTCCATTTCATTACTGTTTGCCGGTCACACACTGTTTGAATGATCATGGCGTTTTTGTTCATCCCAGAGTCAGCTCAGGCAGTTTCTGCATTTTACTTGGCTAGTCTTATAGTTTATTCTTCCACATAAAGTTTAAAATTATTTTGTTAACTTCAAAAGCTCCATGGGAATTTTCACTGGGATTGTACTAAAAGTAAATGTTAAATTTAAATTGAGTGATATCTTTACAGTGCTCATTTACTTCTCTGTTTAGTAGCAGTGACAAGGTCACTGGTAATAATGAAGGAACACCAGTAGCCGAGACTGGGCAGCTGTCCATGACCATGCCTGTTATGAGTCCCACCTGCCACACGAAGCCTCTTAACAACCTGTGACATAGGTGCTATTGTCACAAGCATTTCACAGAGGAAACCAAGGCACAGAGTGTTGAATAACTGGTTACAGTAACAGCTGGAGGTGACTGAGGCACGACTCTCCCCTGGTGTCTGCCTCCAGATACCGCACTATGCTTGGAGTCTAGACCACATCTTTATTCTCATTTTCTTTATATTCCTCACAAAGTTTTCTTACATGTCTCTCATATGTCATTGTGTATGTCTGTACAAATTGCTCTCAATAGATTCTGTCTTTTACCTTTTCCCTGAATATTTTTATTTTAAAAAGGGTTTTATTTACTTATTTTTACATGTATATGTGCCTGTGTATGTGGAATGGGGTGGGGGTTGGTGTCCTGGAGCTGGAGTTACAGATGGTTGTGAGCCACCTGGTATGGCTGCTGGGGACTACACTCAGGTCCTCTGAAGAGCAGACAGTGCTCTTAACTGCTGAGCCATCCCCCAACTCCCTGGGATAGTTTCTAATGGCTGCCCTTGGACTCTGGGCAGAGGTATCAGTAAAAGTTGAGGTGTTTTTAGCTGGGGACAGTGGTAGGGGTGAACACAAGCAGTGAACAATGATAAACAGGTATGAAAATGTCACAAAAACTCATTATTTTGTATGTTAACTAACAAAACTCATTGAAAATTAGAAAAAAAAAGGGAGGTGCTAATTCCGAAACATTCAGTTTAATAACCCCCTTATTGCCTAGCAATACTGTCTAGCAATGAACTAACACTCTCGTTTCTTAGGAATGCAAGACCATTCCAAAGTATGATGCTGTCTTTAGTTCTCTTGAGTCTTTAATGACGTCATGGCATTGTCTAATGTGGCAGAGACTGGCCACGTGCAGCTATGAACACTTAAACAAAACCAAGTGAAATTAAAATCAAATTTCTCAACCACACTAGCCAGGATTCAAGTACCAACAGCCACCTTCTGCATGTGGGAACCGCATGGGCTAGCTCTCTAGAACATTCCCATTACAGAGGAGAGAGATGGGATGGCTTGCTATTTCCTTTCCAACTTTACAATGAATACCTCTTCATAGTGATTTAGTATTACAATGATGTCACTGTGTCATGGAGATGTGTGCCATTGTGTCAAAGAAGTCCTATCCGGCTTTTTGCTTTCTAAGTAAATTTAAAATTTTGAATTGAGAGTGAATTCAACACCTTCTGCATCCAGTGTTGCTATGCAATAGGCAAAGTCTCTCCAGGATCAATTCTCTGCCTTCCGCAGCCCCCAAGGCTGTGCTGGAGTGGGATAAAGTTTGCAGTTCAAGCTGCTTCCCGACTCCAATGGCCTGTATTTGTCTGTGAGCGAGTAGACGGCAGAACGCAGGTGGTGAGTGCTTACCAGGAAAGGAGAGAATAAAGGGATGAGAAACCAGAGGTCAGGGATCAACTGGCAAGTGTTGGCTACAGGGTGGGTCTGACCCATGTGTTGTCTACCCCCCCCCCCCTGCCAGTTTGCCCCCATAGAGTCCAGTTCAAAACCTCCGAAAGCCAAATCCTCAGGGCTTTTGACTTTGTGGGGGTTGGGGCTCCGGAGGGAAAGTGGGGATTTATGGCAGCTTGGGAAGCAGCTTCCACATTGTGCCTGCTCAGGGACACTGAAAAATGGTTTCAAACAGCACACACAGTTTAGACCTACGAGAGCATTCCAAAATTTTTAATAAAACTAACTGAATGTTTTCAATGTTTGATATTATCCCAAGCCAGAAATTCCAGATGTCTGTACGGAAGCCACCACTTGTGTTTAAACTATCAGGAGGGCTTTAAGGTGTCAAGGAGAGAAAAAGAGGTGTGTTCTTCAGTTTTCCTAATTTAAAAAGAGGTTCAGATCCCCTCTCTTCTGGGGCTATAAGGAGAAAACCCAGAGTGAGGAGTGAGTGGGTGGGGGGTCTGTCTGCCTTCCTTATCTCCTAACCCTCTGGGCTTCAGAGCAGAAAGGATGAAGCCTGGGATCGCACAGCGTGATGGAAAATGTAGCACAGTGTGGCTGTTGTTTATCACTGCAGACAAGGAGCCAGTAATTGTCCGTGTGATGGACGCCAGATGCAAATAATAACGAGACTCCCGGCATCTGCCTTTCTGGAACCAGACCTCCCATCTCTCCTGGACAGCCACTGAGTCACACGTCTTTAAATTCAGATCTTGCCTGCTGCAAATGTCTCCCGGAGGCTCCACTGTTATGACAGTTCATTTTCCCTCATGAAACGCACTTAGTTTTTACTTCCACTGCCCTGATTTCATGTAAAGTATTCATCACAATGAGAGTTTCTTGGCTACTCTAATCAAGAACCTTCCAGACCGAAAGAAGTCCCAGAATCCACACATGCAAGTCCAGGATTCTGGTTTTTGCTTTATTCAGGATTAATCAATTTAGACCATCTTGTTTTCATTCTTACTCTAGAATCTCCAGTGCTTTGCTGCGAAGTCTCAAGTTCCACAGGCCCTCACTAAGCAGGGCCTGGACGGCCAATGGGGAGTGAGGGGCTTGGAAGACCATAGGAAACAGGCACTCCTCTCTGCCTCCTTAGGGCTGCTTCTCTTCTGTGGGGGACACAGAAAGCTCTTGTCCAGCTTTGTCCTGATTCCCAAGCTGGGTACCCCTGGGCTGTTCCTACCTAGTGGGGTCTAGACTCTGGTCAGAACCAAGAGTATCAAGGGGACCAATTGTTCCTCACTGGAGGCCGCATTAGCACTGAACAGTTCTCTGAAGGCCACTTTGAGTGGCTGTGCTGGCAATGCCCCCCCACCCCCAATGTCACCAGGACTTACTGAGTGTGACCGAGTCGTTGATCTTGAAGCTGCAGAGGACCCTGTCCACATTGCGGGCATGTCGGAAGCCATTTCCTCTTACAACCACTTGAAAGGACTCTGAAATGAGGAACCACAGCACTCATTACTTGACCATCTCCTGTCCACCACAGAGCCTCTGGCTGCCATTCCCACAGGCTTCAGAACCCCAGGGATCAGGTCAGGTAGGGGAATAAGAGCAACAGGAGGGCTCCTTTCCACTCACTGATCCCTTCTCTCCCATGTTTTCAAGGAAGACGAGGCTTCCTGCTCAGAAGGGCCAGTCCGTACATCAGCTCCTGCCTGCAATGCCTTCCTGCCCCCTTCCTGCCCCCTCTATTCAAACCCACTTTTCAAGTCTAGACAATTCCAAAACAGACAGAGGGGACCCAGGGAAGGGTCCTCCATTTCCTCCCAACATCCCTCCTTGAGTCTGATTTACATTTTGAAATCTCCTTAAAGATTTCTTCAGAGCCAAGATGCCTCATAAGCTTTAGGAACCCTGGTCCAAGCCTACGGTAGGGCATTGCTGGGCATGCAGCTGTGTAGTGTGTGGTAGTGTCCTTCTGTCTCTTCCTCCCCCACATAGGAAAGTATTCCTGTAGTTCAGCAGCAGTGTGACATTTTTGCAGCTTCCTCTCTCCCGGGTGCAAGGCTGTAACGTGGCGCACGCATCACTGTACTCAGCTACGAACTTTGGAGGTCAGATGTCAAGCATGACCTGCTTGAACTGACCCTGGGCCTCCAGTGAAGGGCCATTTCTCTGTGACTAGAAGAGACCTCATGGGCTTGCATATCAGTTGCACACCGGTAGAATGTATGTTCAATTATAAGTATGTATGACTGACATTGTTATAGGTTTAAAAACTCTATAACGTTGTCCCACCAAGGAAAAAAGTCAGTTAGTGAAATGTGTAAGAACACCTGCTTGTGTCTGATATCAAGTGATCCATTCTGTTTCTTCATTTACTTATTTATTTCTGCGAGCCTGTGCACCTGAAGGTAGTGGCCAGAGGACAGCCTTAGCGGCTGGTCCTCAGGAGCTGTCTACCTTGATTTTCAAAGCAGGGTCTCCTCTGACTTTAGACTTGCTGAATAGGCTAGGCTGGATGGCCAGCGAGCCCCACCTGCCTTTGCCTTCCTAATGCCGAAATTAAAAGCATCTGCCACCATACTGGCTTGAAAGGTTCTTCTTTTCTTTAACCTGTGTCCTGGGGACTGAACTCTAATCCAGAAGAAAAACGGCAGAGTTTGTGAAAGTGGATCTAAAGTAAATTGCTCCCCAAATAAGAGACTTTGTTTGAGGAAGAATGGAATCAAGGAGCCAGCATATGGGACTCTTTCAAAGTTAAATAAATGTCATGAGTTTATGTCACTTTCATTCCCATGGAATTCAGAGATCTTGTTTGCCAAGGCAATAACTGATAGTTAACGGCCTCTCGCTGTGCCAGCCCAGTGGTGCGCCTTGTGTGGATCTGATGTAATTTCCATCTCTCTGCAGGCCAGGGAGTATGGCTGAGAAAGTGATCTCAGAGAGGTTATGTAATTGCTCAAGATCACACTGATAAAAACCCTCCGACACGATCTGGAACCCAGGGAAGTCAGGGCCAAGGACCACTAGCTTAGCGGCTGCCCACTGTCCTCTTCTGACCAGCTGGCTGAAAGGGAAATCGGACGCTCACTGTGTCGGGACCTTGGAGTAATTTAGGAGTTGGGCTATGATTTCTTTAAAGCTCATCGTATCCTAATTTTGGACAGGTGTGCTCACTTGTCAGTCGTGTTGGGCTGAACTACACGTGAAACAAAACCTAGCTGTGAAACCACAGCGGCCCTCTGGGTTGAGAGTACAATAAGAAGGAAGGCTTTCAGAAGAACTGGGACCAGAAGAGAAAGGGAATCAAGATTCTGACCTTCTGATGACTTGCCCAGAACCAGCAAAGCTGGACTCATATCCTCAGAGTCAGAACCTTGGTTGGGAACTTTATTAATCAATGCGGTTTTTCAGGGCTGCAGTCACGAGCGGTGAGGGTTTATATATGCTTGCTGATACTTACACACAATTGCTAAGTTTAGAAACGTGGATTAAAAACTTAGCTGCTTCCCACCCTGGCACATCTCCGATCACCAGCTGGTTCAATGGATGGGAGGCTCTAACTGCACTGTCTTTCCTCAATGAAGCTTGGGGAAACCTATCTTGTGTTTCTAGTTTGAATGCCAGACATACAGACATCTGGTTGATGCTTCTGCCGATTCCACGTGTTTTCTGCCTTGCCTTTGGCCTCCCTCTTGTTTCCTCACAGATCAGCAAAGGGAGAGGAGATGCTGGAAATAGGCTGCACTCCAAGCTCTCTTCACTAACACCATGTTCAGCACTGGCAGTTCAGCTGTTGAACCCTCTATAAAAGCAGCACCCCACATGTCTGGTTGGCCCAGCCTCAGGGCGTTGAGGAAGGAAGACAGCAGGAACCCATGATGGGAACCAAACCATGCAACCACTTAGGCCTGGGGAGAAGATGCTGGAGTGAGAGGCAGGCTCCTACCCTGCCTGGCACGATTTCCGTGTCAGCACACGCATTTGGTTTCCAGAACAGCTCAAACATCTGACCCAGCAGCCTCACTGGAATGCCAGAGCCTTGTACAAAGAAGTTATGTAACAGTTCTATGTAATGAATCTGTAGCAAGGAGGAACCAGGCGACACCCCATTCAGTACACCCCACTCTAATGTTCTTTATCCCCAGAGCCGAACAATCTACCCTTCACAGTCTACACAGTTCAGTGCTTACAGAAAATGTGAGCACAGGATCCTCTGCAGGATCCCAGCTCCTTTGGGAAGGTTTGGGATGGACTGTGAGCCTTCAGGGAAAACTGTCTATGTGCAGTGGTCTTTGATTTAATCTTTTGTGATATTTATCTTTTAAGGTGTGTATCCTCAAGACATAATGAGTTCATTAGGACCCTTGTGTGATTCTTGTCCCTGATGATAATCTTGGTGGCAGGAGTTAGCGTTTCTATTTCTTCTAAATGCTTGCCTGTGCTAACTGAGGTAGGCCTATCTCCATGGAAGCTCACTGGATGGATGAAAGAACAAAATGGGGAAAGGCAAGGTGTTCAAGTGTTCAGGTCCCAGCCAGTTTAATCTGGGGGCCTTCTGAGGTCAACAAATGAAAATATGTTCAGTATCATTAGTCACTACGGAAATGCAAATAAAAACTGCAATGCTATTTCATAGCTGATATGACAGCTGTACTGAAAGAGACGGGCAGTAAGGAATTGGTGAAGACACGAAAATCCATGTGCATTGTTAGTGGGATTGTAAAAAGGTGCAACCTCTTTGGCAATAGTCTGGCAGTTCCTGAAATTTTAAACATAATCAATTCATGAACCAAACTTTCTGCTCCTAGATATATGTCCAAGAGAAATGAATACTGCCTGTCCACACGAAAACTTGCACAAGAACTCCCAATAGCACTGTTCTAAGAGCCTACAATAGGAACAAGTGATGCCCATTAACTGACGAATAAGATTTCCCTCCGTCACAGAATATTACCTAAGCATAAACAGAGACCCCGTTCTGATGCATGCTGTGACACAGGAGTCTTAGAAACACCACGCTAAATGAAAGAAGTCAGACGAAAAGGCTGCTCAGGGCAGGATTCCATTCCTGTGAACCACCCAAGTTAGCAAAGCCGGAGACAGGAAGCAGATTAGCGGCTGCTGTTGTGGGGATGGGAGTGCCTGCTCACTAGGTAGTGTTTCTTTCTGGATGAGGAAGCATTGTGGAATTAGGTGGCTGCTGTGATCACACAACACTGAGATAAATAAATAAATTGTATGCTTTACAAGGGCGAATTCTATAGTTTGTGAATTAAAAAGCAAAAAATAAGGGGGTTGGCAAACCTACTTTGTTCTCTACTCTTTCCTTTTCTTCAGTTTTCTTTCTTTCTTTCTTCCTTTCTCTCTCTCTCTCTCTCTCTCTCTCTCTCTCTCTCTCTCTCTCTCTCTCTTAAAACACATAGTTTTGGGATGATTTCCTATCATTTATTGGACTGGAAATAGAGACATTTGCATGTTTTTCCCTTGCTCTGCTGTCAGTTTGGGTTTTTCTTCCTAATAAACGCTTATTGCTCCATCTAAGAGACTTCAGACCATTCTGATTTTGTAACAAGGTCTGCGAGACAGACGTAACTGGTGTACCCTAGCGTGCAGCGCGGGAAGGGTGGGGTTGAATGTGAGATTCACACTTGAGAGCAGACAGGATGGCAACCTCTTTTACCACCATCAACATTCTGCTCTGTCGCCCATAACATCTCTTCCTGTTCCTCCTTCTGTCTCAGGAACCACTGCTCTGCTTTCTAAGAAAGCAGCAGTTCGAATTTTCTGGAAATTCATGCGAATGGAGTCACACAACAAGCTGTTTTGCTTGGTTCTTCCATCAGTGTGATTAAGACTCGCCTGTTATTACTTTGAGGTTTACACAGGGTTTGTTTCAGGGATGAGTAATATTCCAACATAAAGAAAAATTAAATTTTGTCCATTCACTTGCTCTTGAATATGTGAGTGGCTTACAACGCTGGGTCTATTAAAAATAGAGCTAGTATGAGCAACAGTCTATTAATTTTGTCTGGTCATAGATTTCATTTTCCCTTTTATTTTGGGCAAATGTCTAGGGATGGCAAGGTCATTCAGTCAGTGTACGTTTAATTTTTTAAGAAACTGTTTTTCACTGTGGCTTCCCGCTTTGCATTTTCTATGACAGATATGAGAGTTCTTCTTCCAATCAGAAATACCTTAAATTAAGGTGTGTGTGTGTGTGTGTATCTAGAAGACCAGGAACCATTCCATTCAGAAGAGGGTCTAGCATCAAGCACGAGTGCTTTGCAAAACAACTGAGAAGATCAAGAAATGAAAACACCGTCTGACTTTGCCTGAATGAGTCTATTTTAAGCACCTGAATTTCAACAGTGAATGTGAAGGTGAAATGATTTGCTTTTGTATGAACCTTCCCTGACTCATCAGAAGCAGTGGTAAACAGTGGGCTACCTCAACTGCCTCTGAAATGTCGGGTGAGGGACTGAGTCTTGTAAGTGCTTGTAAGGACTTTAAATGCAGACTAGATTTGATCCCAGTCGGTACTTGCCTGGAGTCCTTGCTTATGGAGTATATGGTGAACTCTGAGCCTGAGGCCCACTGATTTCAGCACAGTGTGTGTTTCCTAAACAGGAGTTCAGTTAGGTGGAGCCAGCCTATGGATGGGCCAACTTTCCTAATGAGACAGAGCCTGGCACGCAAGAATGTTTAGTAAGAACGTTTAAAGGCATCTGTGTTGGAAGGGAGCAAAGTTATTTAAGTGAAGGTGGCATCAGAGCTGCCACACAGCAGGTGACTACTGTGTGCCTTGGAACAGGGACTGAGTCAGGACAAAGCAGCATGCTGAATGGCCACCGTATATCGGTCTGAGTGGGGGTGATCACAGAGAATGAAAAAGGACTACTGAATGGGAAGGAATGCGTGCATCTCTTACGGAAGTCACTCATTCCCAACCACGGTTATCCTGAGCAAATACAGCTCCACTGTCACTAGATGTGATTTTCCAAGATAGTATGAACACTGGAATCTTTAAGTGTTTTAGCATATTAACAATGACAGTATTTTAAAAAAACTGCAGTGTGGATAAAAAAGAATGCATGTGACTGTCACTCCAAGCCTGCAGACTGGCAGCTTTCATCCTCAGAGCCTGGAGGCATTCTGCAAAGGCTCTGCTCCCTAGGTGCTTTGACTAGTGACACATCCTTTAGTGACATGTCCTTTTATTCCCCTGCATCAATGAAATCAGGTTTTCCCTAACTCTGCTTGTATATGAAGCTGGCTATTTGAGCCCACATTCTACCATTAATACTTATCCTGTAAGGGCCTTCTTCTCTGTACCCTGCTGTCTCACACAGTACCTGACACTGGACAACCCACCTAGAGAATCTGGCAGATCTCGTGGGCCCTACTACTTCTGGGCCATATGCATTAAGTTTATGTATACAATTTCTAAAATTGTCTCGAACACCTTGACAGTATGTGAGGGAGACTTGGAATAATTTGTGGAGTCTAGAATTATTGAGGAGGGCTTTTTTCTATTGTCTAAATGGCTATTGCTTTTTAATTGTGTTTCATTCTAACTAGACAGTTATAAAGAACTTCTTATGGTTGTATGGAAGGAGTTAAAAAGGATCAAATAGAGAAAAGTCAATGGTATTGTGTTTTGAAGGAACACTTAAATGAAGATACTCATCAAATTCTACTGATGGCCTATTTAGTGCCAGGTACTTTGCTAGGCAGGGGACCATGGAGAGAAATAAGACGCTTAGGGGAAGGAGCTAATGATTCTTGAGAATTAGAAACTGCCATCTGATGTACCACAAGGCTGTTACACGTCCAAGATTGCAAAGCTAATGCCTGGGTTTTCCTCATGCAGGAGATAATTGCACAATCAAGGGACTTCCTTGTCTTCTAATTCCTTAAGTTCAGAATTATAAAAAACATATTGTATTCACACACAATGCCCGAAGTTCAAGTACTCTGAATAGCCCACTCCTTTATGGGAAGCTCACGAAGTCCAGCGGTGACTGGCCTTGAAGTCAATGCAGTCTGATCCAGTTCAGGCTCTGCCCTGCACAGGCCCTTTACAAGGCCCCGGCATGAGTTCGTGTGGTCATACCTTGACAAATTTCCTTCCCCTGTGCTTTTGATTTATGTGTGTGTGTCTTGCTTGCATGTATGTGTGTGCACCATCTGTGTGTTTGATATCCTTGGACTTTCATCAGAAGAGGGCACCAGATCCCCTGGGACTGGAGTTACAGATGGTTGTGAACCACCATGTGGGTGTTGGGAATCGAGCCTGGGTCCTCTGCGAGAGCAGCAAGTGCTCCTAACCCCTGAGTTGTCTCTCCAGGCCACACACTTCTTTCTTATAAGGTGTACTATGGAGCTCAGGCTGGCCTTGAACTGGCCATCTTCCTGCCTCAGCCTCCCAAGTGATGGGATTGTACATGTAAATCACCACAACAGGCTTTCTTTGAAGACATTCTCCTGGGGTGAACCCTGTGCTGAACACATTCCTCTGCCATTTGTGTTGCCAAACAGCAATTTATTTGAATGTAGGAAAGAAATCTTTTCAAATTGCTTTTCTTCAGGAAATTAACACATATCTCTGAAAGCCACCATGTATTTTGCTAACATACATATAACAACACATGTGTATGTATATACCTGTATGTATGTATTCATGTATGCACATATGCATTCATATATGTATGGAGCTCATACATATGTGTGCACATATGCATTCACATAAGCATTGATTCTTGCTAACATGTATGTTTGTATGTATTTAATGTGAGGTTGACACAGATTTAGTGTCTACCGCCTTGGCCATTTTCAATTGCTCTAAAATGCAATCAAGAATTGAGAAGGAAATCCTTAAGCAAGCCCCTCGATTATGCCAGTAAAATATGCCACACGCAAGCTCTTCCTGCAGGATCTGCTGTTTCATCTGGGTTGGGTGACATATTTTCTGTTGATAATTAATGACTGGCATTTGGTGTTCAGAGAGGCTAGAGACGGAACATCAACAGAGACTCACAGTAGTGAATGACAAAAGATTCAGGGGGACAGCGACCCAAAGAGTCTGTCCTTGGATCTCTAGCACCCAGCAATGTGCCTGGTCCGAAGCACGTTAAAATGACTATTAATGAATGAAACAAGACTGACGCCTATGTATGTGAGGAGTGCATGCTCGAAGCTGTAGGCAGCCCATTATACAATACAAAGCTGGGCAAAGCCCCGGTTTTCATCACGGCTCTCTAGAGATTTCCTCCACTGATGATAAACTGTAACAGACCTTACAGTGATGCCTGGAGTTCTAGACCACCATTTTATAAGTCCTGGTAGATGAAACAATTAAGACAAATAAATATAGCAAGTACAAAATACTTAAGAGCAACATGTCAGGGGAGGCCCAGGGTTCACTGCGGCCCTCTGGTATGATCTGTAGGGCTGTCACAGGCAGAGTGACACTGGGATCAGCCTTGCGTCAAGGTGAGAATCCAGCATCTCTATACTTTCCTTGTGCTCATGTCCCAAGAGAAGGGGATTCTGACAGCTGATCTCAGGCTTTCCAGCAACTGACATGCTTCTCCTTTCTTTTCCTTCCCCCACAGCAGATTTAATTAGCAATTTCTGATTGTTTTAAACACACCTGCACTTGCCCCACTTCTACCCCCTTACCCACGAAGCCAGTATAGATTGGAGCTCAAAATACCACCAACTCAATGAAAGCGATTAGCACTTAATTTCAATTTACCTCCTGCGCATATGGTAGACGGTTCAGCTGCTAGAATTTCGATGCAGGATTTCTTTAAAATCTAGGTGGAGAGGAAATAAAACAATCAATGACGGGCTTGTTCTACTAAAAGAATTAAGACAGTGCTCTCAGGTACGAGAAAGAGAAGTTCAAGGGCATTGGCGTGCAGGAGAAACCGTGGGTGGCACACCATTGTCAATGCCACACGTTGATGAGCCCAGCTGTGCCAGGTGCTGGTGAGTGTCCAAACCGACACAAGACCCCTTCATTCACTTGGTCCTTCAGGATTTATTTTAGGTTTTTTATTGAACCTATTAGACAGGAGTCCTGTTTTGAATCAAGAGATTCAACGTGGCATTACAAATGCTATCTCTACAATTCCTTCCCTGGGGGAGGTGTGACCATGTCAACAGTTGGTAGGCCCCCCGCAAGAGGAAATCTCAAAGGAGGCCTAGCTGACCTTGGGAAGATGGCAGCAGTTTGGCTTGCAGGACAGTGCCTCACGACAAAATGTGACTTTTATGTGACATGGCCAGTCCTAGGTCGGAGGAAAGCTGAAGGGGCAGCTGGTGGGGGCTAAGCCAGAGGGTTTATGGGGAGACAGTTGTGGGGAGCTATGCTAAGGGCTCCCTAGAAAAGGCAGCTGCGAATGGGACTGTAACAGAGCAGTGGGGTCAGCTGGGGTAGAGCTGGGAAAGGAGCGAGCACAGTGACATGCAGGGCACATAAAGAGTGAACGGCAGAGGGGAGGTTCGAGCACAGATATGGCTGGAGAGAGATGGAGTGGCCCCCTCACCACAGGCGTGGTGGCCACACTGCTCAGAGTCCTTTCATAGACAAAGTCTAGAAAGTTGCCCTGGCGTGCTTCGCAGGTTACACGCTTGCCTTATTCTTCAGGCAGACTCCCTGCCCTTGCTCAGGTGGAGGGAACGTGTCGTCTAGCTGAGGTATGCTTCTCTCCACCATCTATGCATTCTACCCCCTGTCGAGTACTGACTAACATTTCAACCAAGCATTTTAAACAAGTAGGGGGCACTGAACTAATCTGCTAACCACATGTGGTTGGGGCTTACTTACTATGAAATTTGAGAAGGCTCAGAGAGCCGAAATGTACCATTTCTGAACTTGTCAAAGGGTATTGGTTAAATCAGCTAATGATGTAATTAATAGGATTCAGTTTGTAAAAGATGGAAGTGTCTTTTAGAACTGGGAAATGCCCATTCATCTGCATGGATGTTTACTTAGGCAAACTTCTTGTTCCAGCTCACACTTAGACAATCTACCATCCCAATGTATGATCAAACGAAAAGGGCCACAAATTACAGTTCAGAGAACGGATGCAGGGGTAAATGGGAATGGATGCAAGGGTAAATGGAAGAAAGACGGTGTGAGGAGTGAGTCAGGAAAGATGGGCAGGGAGGGGCTTATCTCCTGTGAGCAGTGGAGTTGAATCCGAGCCTTCCAGTAGTTAAGTGCAGAAGAAGTGCTAAAGAACATCTCAATCCATGGAATGAAAACACACCAGTTTCTCAAGAAAGACAATATTTACCCATTCCAGGGAGAAATCTGGGCGTCCTCAGAGAGCAGCAGGGTAAAAGGAAATGAACAGACAAGCTTAAGAAAAAAATCTTTATCTGGAGAGCAGATGATGAAACAGCCTAAGTTACTTAGTGTGTTAGTAGTTACCAGTGTGACTTTTAACAGTAAAAGTTACTTAGATCCGTTAGTAGTTACCAGTGTGACTTTTAGGAAACCCTAAAAGTTATGAAAAGCAGCATTCTTTCTTTGTCACTTTTATTTTCAATCATTCATTCATTCTCTTGTGTGTGTGTTCATGTGTGCACACGGGAACTGTGAAGGCCACGGGAACCACTGGGGATTGATCCTCGGGCTCTGTCCACCTTCCTTTTGAGAGTCTCTCCTTTAGGCTGGCTAGCCAGTGGCCTGCTTGTCTCTGCCCCCCTAGGGCTGAGATTATTTACTTTTTTTTTTAAACTTGTGTTCTCAGGCTGGAACATAGGTCTTCAGGATGCAGAGCTAGCAAGCACTTTACCAAATGAGCCCTCTCCCAGCCCCTCAGTTTTAAAAATGCACACTTTCTAGGCTCTTCTCATAGTGCACCTTCATGGAATTTTTGTAATTTGTCTTCCCATGACCCTATTTGTTTTCAGCTTCCTCTTGATTCTGCACCTGGGGGGTGGTCCCCTCAGCTTTAGCTTAATCAGATACCTTCCCACCCCACACTGGTGTGGCCTCAGTGTCTCCCTCCTGCTAACCTGTCCCCACTGCAACAACCATGGAATATTCTGGATGTCACATCTCTCTCTTGGGCATCTCTGTTGGAGTTCAAAGTCCCTACGGACATGGCTCTGGACACTTTGTCTCAAAGATGAGTTCTTAATTTCCCTTTGTCCTCAGTCTGACTTGACATCAGGGACAACCCCAACGATACATCCGGGGAACAGGCATGTGGCTTCTCCATGCTTCCCCATCCTATGGTCCCTCTATCTTAGGCCTTTAGTAGTATCCTAGAACAAAATACTGTCTTCCTCAGGTGACACCCTACCTGAATGTGATGACTACCCCACTGTAGACTGCTGGTTGGCTCTCCTGCCTCCTGGGTCACTTTACAAGTCCTCAGGGACAGATCTCCAAACAGACCACATTTAAGGAAATGGAACAAACTCATAGGGAGTGCCTCAGTAAACAGTGGCATCAGAACAGCAGAGCTGTGTTTTGATGTTTTGCAAAAATTCCTCAGATTTCCTCTAGAAAGTCAAATAAATCATTTAATCATTCACAACTGAAGATTTCAAAACAGTGTAAGAATAAAGCCGAGCTATTGGGTCTGTCTTTTTTCCATTTCCCAAAACAAGTACATGTCTGCTCATGTAAGTTCCTGAGTTTCCATTGATATTTCTGAATCAATCCTAACATGTGACCAGGATTTGGTAAAAGAAATTTCCATGAATCTTTGACTGTAGACACACTAACAGGGTCTGTCATAATATACACATGCTGTGTTATTTTCTCGAAGTGTCTGCAATTAGTTGATAACTCTGAGGAGCGTATAAAAGGCCAAAAAATGTCAGCCAAGTGCTGTGATTCAATCAAGTAAAAACACAGCTTTCCCAACCTTAATTTAAAACATCTGGAAGGGACCATAACAGCCAGCAGAGTAAAATTCATCAGTGGGGATGGGCAGGGTTTGTCCAGGACCATGGCTCCTGCTAGCTCGAAATCTCTGGCTTCAAAAGGTAGGAAAATCTTAATGGTACCGGTGGGTCTTGGGGGTGGGGTGGCCCCTTGATTACAAGCAGACCAGACTATATTGTCATCAGTCTGCCTGAACTGAAGCCAGCCTCAGTTGAGTTCAGAGACTGGCGACTCTGAAGGTGAGCAGCTAGAGGGCTCCTCTCCTGCACAGGCAGTGGTAGCCATGAAGGATGTAAGGATATGTGGTTAGGTCGAAACTCCTCCAAATGGCAGTGTCACTAACTATGACCATCTGGGCTCAGCTCAGGCTGGACACAGGGGGATTGTTGGATGATAGATAAAAGTTCACAGGCAGCATTCTTCAGAAACCAGTCAAACGGTTTGTGCCAAGAAGACCCACTTCCTTTATCCCTTCTGACCTGGACAAATGGGGCATCTGGGCCCCTATTTACATGTACCCATTATGCATACCAAAGGCCCTGAGCTAGCTTCCTGGCTCCTCCTTCCTCCCCCACTCCTCCACTATGCTAGCTAGCTCCCAGGCTGTTGCGGTTTATGGGCTTCCCAAATGCTTTCCTTTATAACCTGCAAGGCTTTTCCCTGATTTGTTTTTCTCTCTGTTCCTGGGAGACAGCCACGGCAGCTATAGGCTCCTCTAGATGCTTCTGGCTACTCTCTTTCTACTGCCAGACAGATAGCCGTGCAGCTATTATATTTATAATAAACCTTTCTTTTCTCCCATGGAGCCGTCCAGTTCGGTAGATCTGCAGCAGGATAACTTCCCATTGGCTAGCTGAATCTGTCCAGTTCTCTAACATAAAGACTTAGCAATTTTCCTTAAGCTGTTTGCCTGGCTACTCTCCAGAAACAGTAGAATCCCTGCCAGCGAGTCCGGGTGACCCGAGCATGAAGAAATCTGTGTCTACCCACAATTCAGATCAGCTGCCCTCCTTCAAGGACCTATCACATTTTATAAGTATGCTTGTTTCTAACAGGCGGCTGCCCTTCAGACTGTACGCACTACATGGGTTAAGACTGGATCTGTTCTTACCCACCCTTGTATTCACAAAGACTAACCTGGCACACAGTAGGGACTAAATATTCATTAGACTGAAAAAGTGAATTCAAGGAACACTTTCTGTGTGCCCTTAATATAGCACCCTACTCCCGTGCTCTGCTTTCTTTATCTGTATAATTCCTGGGCCTTCTGAATACAAGGCCGTTGTCTCCACCAAGGCTTACTGAGCACCTCCCAGTCTGGGACTACCTTCCTAGGAGGACTGCTTTGCCATCTCCATCTCTTTAGTGGATAATCTTCGAATCATAATGCTGTAGGTGGTTCGATCTAGGGTAGCTTGCTTTTAAAAGACCTTGCCGTCTTTGCTCCGGAAAACCCACAGAGGTCTATGTTTAGAGGGTTCCCCAGAAGGGCCATACAATGTCACAGCTGATGGCAGAAGACATGTTGGATAAGCCTGGGACCTTTTGCTTTTAGAAAGATCCCGACAGCCTGGGCCAGGCAACTGGTTCACTCATGTTTTCTAGGTCATCCTGTGAGCTCAGACAATTCAATCTGTAATTTACAGTTAAATAGTAACAAAGTCAGACACTATTCCTTGCCAAATTCTGCCCCACACTTTAAACCAATGGCCACACATCTGTTAACAGCAGAAATGGGCCGGGCGGTGGTGGCTCACGCCTTTAATCCCAGCACTCGGGAGGCAGAACCAGGTGGATCTCTGTGAGTTCCAGGCCAGCCTGGTCTCCAGGAAAGGCGCAAAGCTACACAGAGAAACCCTGTCTCGAAAAAAGAAAAACAAAACAAAACAAAACAAAAACAACAAACAAACAAAAAATAAAAAAAAAAAACGGAAATGGGCCAAGGTTCATGTCAGTCTTTAAAATAAATGCTGAGTATTTCACATGGATCTTTCTGGGACACAGTGATTTTATGTGCTCTGATACAATATTCCAAATAAAGAAAGCATAAACTTAAGACATGTGAAAGTTTTGGGACCTATCTCCAGCCTGCATAAGTATGTCATTCTTTATAATTTGCATGCCCGATGGGTGTCTGGTCTGAAGGCAGACAGGGCAAGCTTGGGAAACTGAGGACACTGTTTGCTTTCCCACTAAACCACGTTCCCACCATGTTTTCAGAAGGAAAGCTCAGATAGCCGTGACCACTGGATTCTGGTTTGCTCGGTAGGAGAACATTTTTACCCCCCACCCCCGCCCATTGGAGCACCACACTAGCATAACAAGCTTGCTTTTCAGAAGCCATTTTTCTATGAAATCACAGCTGCTGTTTCCTAGAGAGAGGGAACTGCAGGGCCAGGGAGGGAGCTGCAACTTTCTGAGAAGGCTCTGGTAGCCTCTGCAGCTGTGGGAATCTGTGTGACTTGGGGCTTTTTTTTTTTTTTTTTTTTTTTTGGTTTTTTGAGACAGGGTTTCTCTGTGTAGCTTTGCGCCTTTCCTGGGACTCACTTGGTAGCCCAGGCTGGCCTCGAACTCACAGAGATCCGCCTGCCTCCTGAGTGCTGGGATTAAAGGCGTGTGCCACCACCGGACTTGGGGCTTTTTAATAAGCAGACTAAGAACAATAGCAGGAGAAATGCCTGGCCCCAAAGTCGCAGAGCCTCACTGTAATTAGTGACTGCTGAGGCAAGCGATTTTTTTTTTTTTTAAAGACTTTCTGCTCTACTCCAGCAACTACAGTTTGACTCTATTTTTACTCCGTATTCCAGCCTGCCAGTATGAACAGAGCCGAGAATGCCATCTCTTGTCTCTTATAGCTGCAGTATTGGAAGTGAGGGTAGGGGAAGGGCTGAGGGCATTCTGCTCAGCTACAAAATGCCCATCTGTGGGTCAGTGTGGGTCTTCCATGGGTCACGAATGCCTTTGCAGTCCTCTGGGCAGCTTTATAACGGGTAAATATGTAAGACCAGAAAGAGGACAGATGGGCAGCCCCTGGGGCCCCACAGTTCAGCATCTGTGGAGGGAGGGGCTGCTTTACGGTAGGGAAGAGATCCAAGAGAGGTTCCCAGAAAGGCTGCTACTGGGGTTCCGGGAGGGGAGAGCTCAGGCTGCAGGAGACACCCGGACAGTCTCCAGGAAGGGACTCCACAGTGCCTTGGGGTTGAGACAGGAGCTGGATGGGGCCCCAAAAGGGAGGTGGCTCTGAAGATGAGAAATGAGCTGGCTTAAGGAAAGGGCTATTGCTGTGGAGATGTTTGCTCTGGGAAGAGGTTTTAGCTCCGTGAAGCAGGCCATGGGGACTGCAGGGCTGCACTGTGGACTCTGACTGAGAGAAACCCTTAGTTCCTGGTCAGGGCTTGGCAGGCAAACTCTTCCTCTTGTCATGGTTTGCCAGGCACCAGGCCAGATTTTGGGGGGGCGGGGGTTTACATCTCTTCTGCCTTCCTATGAACAGAAGGGATAAATCAGCACAGGATCTGGTTGCCATAAATGAAAATAAATTTAAATATACTTATGGGGCAGATGTGTCCCCAGTTTGCTGATCCTACAGATTTCCCAAGAGGAGGTTCCTGCCAACGTTTGCTCAACACTCGTTTATTGTTGATCAAACACACACAGGCCGTATGCGCTGACTCAAGTGCCCATTAATAGGAAGTCAGGCACACTCTTAAACAGCTATTGGAGGGGAACCTCTGGGGTGCAGATGGCAAGGAACCAGTGGCTGGGCTCGCATTCCCATAACCAGACACTGTCCTCAACTGCAGTAAGTGGGGACAGCTGGGGACAAGACAGCATGGTAATTGGGCCAAGCGTCAGGAATCAAAGCTGCCAGCCCATTTCAGTGTTATCTGAATCCAGCCCTCACACACCTTCTGGCGTCACTGCCCACAGAATTTTTGAAAAGGCAAACTAAGGCCCAGGAGCATGGTCAGATCATTGCATCACGGTTTCCCTGGAAAGTCAGGGGTAAATTCAAGTGGTGCTCAGTGGAAATTCCCCAATGAACCACAATGAGAGAAGACAAAGGAGGGGGCTCTTCCTTTAAAATGTACTGTCATTCTGAAATAGCAAGTGGGAATACGGTGAAGGTGAGTCTTGCCTAGGTGTGAGGCTTCCTTTCCACCTGACTGACCCCGCTCTGCAGTCTTCAGGACATGGGAATTTAATTACTTTGGGACTTTTAAACACACTGAATAGAAGTAATAGCTCATGTCTTCAGCCATATCATCCAAATGTGCCTGACCTCAGAAGCTACGCAGAGTTGTGGCTGTCTAAAACTCAACGGAAGGAATAACAGCTTCGGAGGAATGCCTGCCTGAAGGACCGCAAAGTCTAATTGTCAAATTGTCCGCTTCTCATGAGCCACTGAACACCAGTTGACCCTATGGAGGTACTTCTAACCCAGTGGTAGAAGACAAAGGACTCCCCACCCAACCAGTGTGCTCCAAGATCAGGACACGTGGATTGTTACCTTTGTGTAACCATGTGAGTTGTGTTGAGACATTTCCTGTGTTTGGTCTTCAAAGTCTCCCTCTCTGAAATGGAGCTGTTTCTGGCTTACACTGCTCAGCAGAGCTGGGGGATCATTCTCCTGAGTAGACACCAGCAGCATCTCCTGAATTGCTGCTCACTTGCTGATATGTATGGTCCTGGTCAATTTACCAAACCTTTCCAACTACATAACATCCAGTTTATTGAATGGTTCCAGAGAGGGTTGAATGACATGATCAGCCCGGTGACTGCACAGAGTGGCTTTTATTTTTACTTTCTTAAAGGCACAGAGAGAGGAAGAACTGTGTGCTCCCCCTGCCCACGAGCTCTGTAACCATGGGAATATTACCTGGGCGTCAGCTTCCTCATCTGCAAATGGCAACAAAGTATGTTCTGTATGGCAATGATAGGGTTTTAAAATGGAGTAATATTAAGTGGGGAAAAGAGGCGTTTGTTAAAGTATGTTTACTCCAACTGCTGACCTCCATCTGCCCTTTCTCTTCTGCAGATGGACACAACGGACTCTGTAAATCGGGCAGGCAAGTACTTCCTGTAAGTATTAGGAAGCCTGAAGGGTGTTGAAATGACCAAATCAGGCATCAGAGGACCTGGGGATGACTGTCCCCTGGGCAAAGAGCTCCTGGGCATCCAGTGTCTACTCTACTTCCCTAGATGGGGAAGGTGGGGCTTCTGGAGACACGACTGGGTTCAAGCTCCCTGGGCTACTGTATGAGCACCAGGTATGGCAGTTTATCCAATCTGCCTGTGGATCCCCGGCCTGGCCTGGAACTCAGGATAAGAGGTGGTTCTCCAGAGAGCAGTTATAAAGGGCCCCTGGGGAGTTCAACAGCCAGTGACATCTCTTCTTCCTCATCCAGGCACAGACCTTGTCATCTGAGTAGTCATCTCCCAGGCGATTGTGGGTAAGATGCCACCATGACCTCCTTTCCTGAGCCTTGGGAAATGGCTGCTCTATTCCCAGCCTCTGCACACGGCTATCTTAGAGCAAGCATCACAGCCTTCAAGGCTGCCTGCTGCTTCATCTCATCTGCCAACCTCTACCTTACACATCGCCCGGGCGCCATCTCAGGACCATGCGCTCGGCAGTTCCAAGCCTGCACTTCAAGGACAGCTACATTTCACCTTCCAGGCTACCTTTTCAAGGAGCCTGGCTCACTGCCACCCACTTCAATATTCACCTGAGGCATATACTATTTCTTCATACCATTTGTTACAATTTAGCTTCATATATTATTTGTTTTCTATGGGTCTCTCCCATCAATTTCCTGCCTTGCTGGGACAGGGTCACTTTCTGCTTCATGTATAACTAAATGGTCAATATCTACAATAAGAGGTTTCCAATCAGCATTTTCTTTTCTTTTTTTGGTAGGGGACAATGCTCCAGGGCTTCACAGATGCCAGGCTGGCAATTGTGAGCCCCCTCTCTGGCCTCTCAGTGAGCATTTAATTGATGAATCAGTATTAGCCCTTGCACCTTTATTTGGGGCTCAAAAATGCAGAAACCTTTGTGACCTGTTTGAGCTATCAGAAGCTGCTCTGCAATCTTATTTTAGATAATTAAGTCCAGTCCTATTTTATTACAAGAAGAGATCCAGCCACAGGCTGGCAATGGGAATGAGCGGGAGTGGATGCCTCGGGTCGGGGAAATGATGGCTTTTGTTTCTGATACTGGCAAAGGAACAGAACCCACCTCTTAAAAGCAGGCAGCCGGCTCTTAGGCTATAATTATTTCTGTCTGACTTGAGAAGGATGAGCCCTGCCATACTTGTCTCTTTCTCTGTCTAAGCAAACCAGTTCACAACAGCCATAAACATGGGTTTCTAGTCCTGGGAAGATCAAAACCGACGTAACTCCCAGATAAAAGCTCCTAAGAATGCCGCCATGCAGTTCAAGTTTGGAGACTGAGGTCTGCAATGGGGACACTGTCCTGCTAGAACTTGTAACACACCCTTGGAACTATGTCAGTTTGGGGCTGGGGGCAGTTTTACAAACACCCTGGCTCACATTGAGTTCGGGTGAGCTGTTAATGCTGAAATATTCAAGGACAAGACTGATTCACACAGATAGAAGTACCAATTATTTGTGTAAGAACTGACTCTTGAAGGACCCTGGGCATGGGTCTTTCTCAAGGACCTCCTGAGAGCTTTAACAGGGAAAAGAATTCTGCCCTGTCCAGAAGCTGTCCTGGTGTGGGTCTCTGATTGGGCCACTGTCTCTGGTGTCTCTATGCTCCTACGTACATGCATGGACAGAGAGGAGCTGAAAGACCCCAACACGAAGAACTGATGTGGCAATGGAGATGCTAATTACCCTGGTTTGATCAGTGCACATTGTGTGTCTGTACTGAGACATCACGTGTCTACAGTTGTGTGTCTGTATTGAGACATCACATGTCTACAGTTGTGTGTCTGTACTGAGACATCACATGTCCACAGTTGTGTGTCTGTATTGAGACATCACATGTGTCTGTACTGAGACATCACATGTCTACAGTTGTGTGTCTGTATTGAGATACCACATGTCTGTGGCCATCCCACACTGAGTGTGCCTGGTCTCCTGTGATATCAGAAGCCAAGCAGGGCTGGGCTTGGTTAGAACTCAGAAAATAGATCGGGCCATCTTACCTTAGACCCCAAAAATGTACAATTATTACATGCTAATTTAAACTAAAATAAAAACAAGTGTTTCGGTGACCCCACCCACTACCTACAAGTGCAGTTAAAACCCTTTGAAGCTTTTGCAGATTTGGTCCAGGCCAATGTGCTGACATATCGTCCATCACCCTGGAAGCCACCCACAGTCAGCTCTGTCATCAACACCCCCTGCATATCTCCCCTCTTCTCCAGCCTCTGGGAAGGAGGTTGAAATCAAGCTACTTCTCTTCTGTGTCACCCACCTCCTTCAGGGTTTTTCAGCAATCCAGGCCAACCCACCTTCTCAAGAACCGCCCCCTCCCGCACAGCTCCCACAGCATCCAGCTCAGCCCGAATCCTGCTGCTAATGTCTCGTGGTGCTAGGCTGCTGTTTGATGTGGTGCTTTAGCTCTGGTCTTATATTACCAAGTGCGCCACAGTGACCCCAGAAATGTTTACACACATGTACAGAGTTGACAGGACAGTTAGAAGGAGCTGGATCTGCTTCCACCATGTTAGTTCTCTGGGGATTGAACTCAGGTAGTCAGGTTTGGCAGCAACCACCTTTACCTACGGAGCCATCCTGCTGGCCCATCCAAACATGCAGGAAGTCCCTCCCTTGTGGATTAATAACTGTGTCCGACACCCTCCATTTTCCTAATTTCTTCCTACTTTTTCAGTAGAGTAGATCTGCACATATTTAAGACAGGCATTTCCAGCCTGTTTTTATAATTTTTTATAATTCTCAAAACTTCTGCTTATAGACATCAATGTTCTAAAAGCATTCCTGGTGCACAGGCTTTGGGATCCACCTTGGCTGACTGTACTGGAGTGTTTGGGAATGATCTCAGAGCTGACTGGAACCTCAAGTGGAACTCTTACCTGATTTTTGCTTTGTAAGTGTTTAATCTGTAATTTATGAGTTAGATGCTTTTTACAAAACAAGGTGTCATGTCTCTGGGAGCAGTTCTGTTTAGTCATGGCTGGGTAGGCTGGGAATCAGCCAAGTGCAGACTCTGAGAGCAGGGACTGCCTGTGGTTTGGCTTGCTACCAGGGCAGGGTCCTCTTCAACTTGTAGGATGGAGTTGGCAGAAGAGAAAGAAAAGAAATGTATTTGAAAGGCTGCAGGCAGTCCTAGGACATAGTAGACAAAAAGATATGTGAAGGAATGTTCTCTCAAGCAGAGAAACAACAGAGCGTGCATGGCGGGGGAGGGTGGAGGGTTGAGAGAGAGAGAGAGAGAGAGAGAGAGAGAGAGAGAGAGAGAGAGAGAGAGAGAGAGAGAGAGAGAGATCATTCTTAACTGCAGCAGATTGGCCTTTCAGAAGAAGCCTGTACTCACTGAGTGGATGATGCCTTGAAGAGCCTGGAAGCCATCATTCACAGGAAACACATGGTCCTTACTGTCTGCAATCCGAGCCAGCTGAGAACAGACAGACACACAAACACGAACAGAGACGTGTCAGGCGTGGACGTGGGAGACTCAGGGAAGTTACTATTGTACTGCACGGGGTTGGGGCATCTATGTCAGAACCCAGAGGAATCTGGAGCCTTCACCAGGCTCAGGGCCTCCTCACTGATGGCCCTGGGCAGTAACGGGCTGACCAGGGACCCCTGCAGCAGGCTGAGGGTGGCAGCAGCTCCAGCATTTATTTATTTGAATCTTTTCATTCTTGGGAGCAGAGGTAAGACTGCTCAGCTGGGTGAACACACCGCTTGGGGGTGATGTATTTGTAGATTTGGGGGCCACCGGCTTGTTTCCCACCCAAATATCTGCTGGTGATTTTTATCTAAATCAAACAGACTTGAATCCTCTCAAAGCAACTTCAGAACCAAATTCAGGCATTCTTGTGGCAGCAGGCTGGTGAAAGGGGCCCCACCTTTCACCCCAAATGCCACGAGGGACGGTCCCGTTGCTTTCTCTGCTTCATGAAGCAGGAGACAGAAGACAAGGAGCAGCTGACCAGGGACCCTCAACATTCATAGTTCTGGGACTGCCACAGAGGCCATGCCAGTGTTAAAATAGTTTTTCATTGTTTTTACTGACTGCAAAAGTAACATAGTCATTATAAAAAACTTAGGAAAAATATAAACGTTAAAATGAAAGAAAAACAAGGTCTGTTCATAACAGATCTCCACCTATATATCTGCAGTTTGTTCTTATTGGCAATTGGGTATGTATAGACTGTTGGGTGTATATAGACTGTTGGGTATGTATAGACGGTTGTATTTGTTCAATGCAAATACTTGTGCATTTGTTCTAAAAGTGGGCAGGTACTGTTCTCACTGCTTTGCAATCCTATTTTATTCACTCAGTAGCTTACTGAGAATACTGTACCACTGTATCAAAAGCAACAGTGAGCCACATGGATGAAGTCTTATTTAGGATGTTAACAGGTGTCTACTTCTGGGCACACTTCTCCAACTATTCCTACATTTTTATATTGAAAAAATGCATTACATTTTTAATAAGCAAAAAAGAACATCTGTCACTTGAAAAAGAAGATTGTACTTGTCAAATTAAAAATTTTAGAAAGTTTTCTAAATGAATTTAGACCCGTATTGACACCTTGGTGACTTAATGTTACTAGAAAGTTAAACAAAAGAGATGTGTCCTGGGTGGTCAGAAACCTCAAAAGATGATGTCAAATTCTCCATACAGCTCAGTTTCTTCTTGCTTAGCTTCCCAGAGAAACATCCTATTGAAGAGTATGTATTCTACAGATGCCCCTCTATGCTGAATGAACTTGTGTCCATCACTCCTGAGCTCAGCACATTTCCAAACAGGAAGAGATCCAGGCTCATACCTGAGTTTCATTGAAATCCTTCACACCAACACAGTAAACGATGGCACCAAGGTCTCGGGATCTGTTAGCCTGTGTGAGGAGACAAAGGAGATTAAAGAGAGATGGAGAAGCAAGCATCTCCCTCTTGATTTCAAGACTGCTGTCAACCATGAAGTGTTTCCTGAGCACCTGCTCTGTGGCAGGTGACACAGTGAAGGAGCAGTCTAGATCCCAAACTCTAGTGACCATCAAAGGCTTATGTAAAGCGTGTGGACCAGAGGGCAGTGGTTAGCTTAGGGGACACCCACCAAAGCAGACTTCAGTGACAGACAGCTCTAGAAGGATGTGGGAGGAAGGAGAATGACAGGGGCAGATAAACCTCATGACACACCCAGAAAAGACGTCCACCTTTGCTCTAAGTAGGATTTATTGGCATACTTTCTTTTGGGGGTGGGATGACAACACAGCATGACAAAAGCATGTGGCCTTTGGCACCAGATATCCCTGGGTGGATGCTTGGCTTCACTCTGTAAAGTGTCTGGGGAATTAACTGTGGTCATCTGTGCAGAGCTCACTGGTACTGTGATGCTCCTATACTCAGGATCTTTATGAACCAGACCTTCTACTGCCATGGAGCAAAGAGGCTTGATGGTAGGTAAGTCCATATTTGAACAGGCAGCCAGGATCTTTTCTACACTGAGAAGGCAGCATACAGAAAAATATCCAGGTTTTGGCTTAATGTTACATTTGACTTATTAAAGGGGTTTTGATTTGCTTTGGTATTTGTTTTCCAGATTTCCTGTGTTTCAGGCTAGAACACAGGAACTCCTCGGCACATGGAGCAGGCACTCAACAAATAACGAACAATACGCACGAAGTGCCCAATATAGGCATACTGATTTGAGTTGTAATTTCTCCCTTTAGGAGAAGTCAAACCCACTTGTTTCCCACACTGACTTCGAGAAGGGACAGAACAGGTCTTTTCTTCTTTATGTTGGAAATATTTCCTGCTGTGTTCAGAATGCGATGAACCTAGAGACACAGTCTAGCCCTCACCTCGTCTCCATCACCTCCAGAACGCCTCTCCTCTAGCTGGGCTTTCTGGGGAGTCACGGAGAAGGGAGGGTTCATGGTCTTTGTATCTTCTCTGGGAACGCTTTCTTCTGTTGGCATCAGGGCACTGAGCGCTTTCCAAGTCTGTATGTGCCATACCTAAAATTGCTTCCAGCTAACGTCTACTTTAAGCCGCTCATGCTCATCATTCGTTTTATTTCAATTCTTTCCTTATTAGGGCTTTTACTTTATTTGACAGTTATTCAGTGCCTAAATAAGCCGCTTCACATTCCATCACATAGTGTTAAGTTTAGATACAGAAGCGTATTATTCCCCAGATTCTCAGGGCCTCTGTCATGTTAGCTTGCGTTTCCCATGCCAGGCCTGTGCTCATGGGAGAAGCAAGAAAGGAAAGCGTTTCATGGAAGAGCCCAGCAACTGTGCCTCGTCTCTCGTGTGTCTCTAGAGCGTAGCCAAGTCCAAGCTCAGAATGAGCAAACACACTACTTCACACTTGTGGATGGAGTTCAATTTAAACTAAACAGTGGTCAAAAGACCCAGGGAATTGCAATGCTGCCATTTATGTCTCCCGCTTCTGCCCCACCCCCACTTTGTATCTTTGTCCTTCTTTGTGAATTTCTGCCTTGGCCTGAGCGAGCCTGTGTCTGTAATAAGACTTCAGTCTATCTGTGGGCTCATCCACCAGGACCTAGGCCACCTACCAGTGACCACACTTCTGAAGAAAAATAACATCCTCTCCAAACAGCCATCAACTGCCAATGGCTTCTCAGCTAGAGGGTGAGGCCTTGGGAGTCCCTCCCCTTGGGGAATAATTTTTGAAAGCATAAAGAAATGGAAAGGAGGTTTGGAAAGACAACTCACCAGTTAAGAGTGTGCAATGCTCTTCCAGAGGACCCCGATCTGATTCCCAACACCCACATCAGGCAGCTCACAACCAGCTGGGACTCCAGCTCCAAGGGCACTCAATGTCTTTGGCCTCTGAGGGCACTCACACTCACATGGTGGTTCACAACCATCCTTAACTCCAGATCCAGGGGATCTAGCATCCTGTTTGGACTTCCACAGGCACCAGGCACGAACACAGTGCATATACATACATGCAGACAAAGTGCTCATACACAGAAAATAAATGTTTTTTAAAACCCTTTTAAAGATACAGTAAAGACAAGCCTTAGAAAAGGAGAGGAGGAGAAATACAGGAGACTAGAAAGAAAGAGTGCTCCGCCACCTCTGCACAGCTCGGTTTCCGGGACGGAGAATCTGTTTTGTGTTGGTTTTGTTGTTGCTTGTTTGTTTGTTTGTTTTTCAAGACAGGGTTTCTCTTTGTAGCCCTGGCTGTCCAGGATCTCACTCTGTAGACCAGGCTGGCCTCGAACTCACAGAGAACTGCCTGCCTCTGCCTCCTGAGTGCTAGGATTAAAGGCGTGCGCCACCACTGCCCGGCTGGACTGAGACTCTGAATGTCACCCTGGCTGGCGGGTTCTTATGTACCTCAAGAAGCCCTTTCTCCTCTACTGTTTTAGTAGAAAATATGAGGGAAAAAGGAAGAAAACTGGTACCAACATTTTTTGTTTAAAACTGATATATGACACTTTTTAAGCTGCTAAAGTAATACAGTACCTTCAGTAAAGGCATAGTAGATTTCTTTCGAAAGGAGGAAAAAACATTTACCATGTGTGAGACATGAAAATTCACTTTAAAATGAATTATTATGATTATTTTTACATATGAAACACTCCCATTCAGGTTTTACCAAGAATGACTCTTGTTTTGCCTGAATACAGAGCGGGGTCAGGTCAGAGAAAGGCCCTGGTCTCCTCGCACATGTCAGGTACACACTACACACTCTAGCTCTGAGCTGCGTGCCCGGTTCCCTTTCCACACTGAGACACAGTGGCTGCTGCTCACCTCCCTCTCTGAGTAGAAGAAGAGATCTTCATGCAGTTCTCCATCCGTCAGTGCGATGATGACACTCGCTGTCCTGTATCCTGTTCAAAAACAGCAGACACCCCTCACTTGTCCTGTACCCCAGGACTTCCCCACAGAGACCCCCTCACTTGTCCTGTACCCCAGAACACCCCCACTGAGACCCTCTCACGTGTCTTGTACCCCAGGACACCCCCACAGAGACTCCCTCACTTGTCCCGTACCCCAGGACACCCCCACTCATCCCTGAGATTTTATTTTTTATAAGTTCAATCACTGAAAATGAACACGGTGAAAACCGCCGATCCTGTTTTGGGGTGCGGAAGTGACTCCAGCATGAGTTTTGTGGGGTCAGACTTCTGGATTTCTCAGCCTCATCTCAACATATAGACCGACCTAGTGCCATGGCTGCTGAACCAGTCAGTCACGGCAAACAGCTCCAATGACCAACGGTCACCAGGCCGGGGGCGAATTCCGCACTTGGACTGCATTGGTCCTTCTTGAATGCCATAGCTGACCACATACACCACACTTGGAAGACAGTTTGCCAAAACATAATATTTATCAGAATTTACTAGCTGCCCAGAAGTGTTACAGCTGTTGGCAAAATCGTCTGGAATTCTTCCAATGTTATTTAGATTTCCAGTAATAGCACTTATAATTGATTTTGCTCGGCAAGTTTGGGGCCTACCCTATTTGTAGCGGTTTAATTACAATCAAACAGGAAGTGGCTATTAGGAGGAAAGTCCCTACAGTTATAGGGAATCTCGTCGAAGAGACAAGTGTGACATACTGGAATGTTCTCCATGAGGGAGACGAAGAGTAACCAGAATATGATGATTATTATATTTCTCTTTCTGAGGACTTTATTAAGCATACTTCATGCATTTATAGTTAAGTGAAGGGACATTTAAGTCACACTTGATCTAAATATCAGATTCAACCACAGGAGCTCAGAGAGAGACAAGACAAAAAAATCCAAGACCTTACTAGTCCATCCAAGTACTTATTAATTTAATGAATTCATCATGCAAAACTATTCATGTAAATTACAGACTGTAGCCATAATGGGCTCTTAATTGTTTTTATATAATGTGTCCTGGCACAGCATGGTAGAATTTGACTTGATATAAGCCACCTTTCTAGGCTTTCCTTCATATTTCTTCTTTGTGATAAAATGAATGTACAGGGTTTATGGACCATGTCACACATGTACTTTGAAGTGTAAAAAGCCTCTTTCAGAAACAAACATGGAGAGATGAGACACTTCATAGTGTGGCTTTATGTGACAATCTTACCTTGACTGTTTTCATAGTAAATCTGCTCACTGGCCTGAAAAACACACGGAGACGTCATTAGACCGTTAGCCACACAGCACCGCTTGCCAGTCTAGTAGCATGCACGGAGGTCTGAGGAGCTGCTGCTCGTCTGCAGCCAGGGCTGTCTCTATTCTTCATGTGACTTGCCCAGGTCTCACTCAAAATGCCAGTGCTGATATTCAGGTAAAGTGATTCTCACGCTTGAGTCAGCTAACTGTTGACACGGGTGGAGATCTTCTCAGAGTCTTGGAAAGATTTCCCTTAAAGCCAAAGGTACTGAAATTCCATCTCGGCCATTGTGGCTGCCAGCTACGAAGGACATTTTGGGAATTGAGGGGACTTGTGTGTGGCACAGTTCCTGAGTGACATCTAAGTACCGGCTAACAAACCCTTTGTGAGTATCAGTTAAGGAGGAAAATGCATTCCCTTAGTGCATTTGAAGGTAGTTGTCAGTGACCTTATGGGGGGAAAACTGTGCTTTCTTATTACTGGGTGTTATTAGTCCCCTTAACACACATGCTTCATCTCACCAGCCAGCTCTACGCTGATATTCCAATGTGATGCTTTATACTAGAGAGTTTGAAACTGTCTTGAAATTACCCTTTCAAATCCTTCATGCATGTAAGTGTCTCCTCCTGGCAGAACTTTCTGGAGTTCTTCTAGGCCTTGTCGGATCTGTTCCCTGAAACACAAAAGTATCTTGTTAGCCTTATGAGAATATTTTCACCTTGCAGGTGACAGTTATATGCACCCGTTTGCTTTCCATGTGTGTGCTGTATTGCTCCAATCGCTCCCCAAACCCACCAGCGGGCAAGTCTTTGTGTTACATTATCCACCCGGGGTCAGCCACAGCCAGAGCAGGGTGAGTTAGATTCCAACAATGTGAGGAACCTATCACAAGGATCTCCACTTGCTTTTAAGATTTCCCTCTTTGGCAACGTGGACAAAGCTTTCTATCTACACTGGAAACGAGCCTTAAAATGTTCCTGCTCCTGATGGGACACCCAGCCACACAGGGGAAGACGCAAATGGCTTATGTGAGCCAGAGAGTGATGAGCACCAAGGAACCAGTAGAAAGCAGGGAAAGGCCACCCTAGGGATGAAGCTGGGAGGAATCCAAGCAAACGATGCCAAAGGAAACCGTGCCACAGGAAACAGCACAGTCAGCTTCGAAAGCCAAAAAGCACCTGGGATCCATACTTCTCATACAAGCAGGAGCGGTTGGGGGCTGATGCCTGTGTGCTGTTCTTCTGTGCTGTTCCTGTTTGGGCAAGGTGACAGCGGGAGCAGGAAGAGGAAGTGGGACAGAGGATGGGAGAGAGCTAGAGTGGCATCTGGAGCCATGTGGAGTCTTGCAGACTACTCTCTCCGGAGGGTAAGATGCCCACATTGATGTTCCTAGCTCTGCAGTAGCACTGTGCTATGCCGGAGAAAGAGCCTTCAAGTCGGAAGAGACTAACATTCCTGGGGAACATGATATACCAAGCCCATCTCAAAGATGCTGATTTTGCCTCCCGATAACCTCTCAATGTGGGTGCTATTGTCCCTGTATCAAAGAGATAAAACTTGGGCTCAAAGAGGGCAGAGAGAGAGAGAGAGAGAGAGAGAGAGAGAGAGAGAGAGAGAGAGAGAGAGAGAGCAGAGACTGGAAGTCAAAGGTGCTGCCTCTGCATACACCGGCTAGGAAATCTCCACAGACAGGCTCTGCTGAGTATCGACGATATGATGTTCCCAGGCACTCAAGCCTTGTGACGACCCTTCAATTCCACAGCTAAGGACAATGAATCCACAAAAGCCCCAGGAACCTGTCCAAGATCTCATAACTAGCCAGTGGCAGGGATGAGACTGGATCCTAGAGGTCCTATTGTTAGCTGCGCTGACAAGCTGTTTCTTGAAGGGCTGAGCCAATGAATGAAACACTACCTGTTTATCCCAGCAGATGTTTGGGTTGAAATTCTAATGAAAAACACTAATCCTGCATGAAAATTGGTGTGATAGGAGGCCTGGTTGGGGTTGGGGGCAGGGGATCGCCAGGCTGTTGGAACATTTTAATGGCAAAGGTCCCTGCTGTTGCTGCTTTCAAGTGGACTACTCAACACCATGTCACTTAAACATTGGGAAAGATGCAGACTGTTATCTGGCTGCCCCATCAGAACCCAGCTGCCCATGGTGGCCTCAAGAACTGGAGGCCTACCTGGATCACTGCCTGACTCATCAGCCAACTGTGCTGGTTTACCTCCAAAAATATCTGGAAACGGATCCACACCCAACCCAGACAGCAGCATGGGCTGCACCACCATCTGACCTCGCAAAGGCCTCTGGGATAGCACCTGCCCCTCAACCTCCACTTCCACTCACTCTGGGTGAGGCTGCCAGAGTCTTAAATGAAGATCAAACCATACCATTCTTGCCTCTGCTCAAAATCCTGCCATAACAAGTCACTGTACACGAGGTACCTCCCCATGGCTTTGAGATAGCTTCAGGTGTGGCCACTGCCTCCCTGGCCAACCTCACCTTTCACTGTCTGCCCCCACTGCCCCAGCCTTAGCTGCACTGGTCTTCTTGAGCTCCTGGCTTTGAGAGGCCCTCAGCGTCAGCAGCCCCTGTAGCCTGACTTTCTGTGGGCCAGGCCTCTTTGAGTCCCTGCTATGTCTTCTAGGTCTTGTGACTGGAACTGAACAGACTTTCAAGAGACTCTTGTGAAGTGGGTGAGGAACAGGCACCACCACCATCAGTCGTCCCAGGAAGACAGGAGCCTCACTTGGCCATGTGGAGGAAGGCCAGGCTGAAGTGGGCCCAGTCACTGGCCCTAGGACAGGTCTGGGCCCTTGTAGTGGATGGAAGCCATTCTGTGTACTGCGGTTCTTCCACCACCTCCAATATGTCAACATTCTATCAAAAGGCACAATTCCAACTGTGTTGTTTGATGAGAAAGAAAAAAATAATACATACTTTAGTAAAAGAGATAAAGACAGGAATGGTATGCCCCAACAAGGCCACAGGAGGTGCAGGGATGGGGCAGGTACCAGTCACCACCTGGCAGAACTCTGTCCTTTGGATTAACAATTCATGAGTTCCCAGGAGTAGAGGTGGGGATGGGAAATCAGAGTTTGTTCCTGAGCATACAGAGATAGCAGCCCCAGGGTCCTTTAAAATAGCTGGGAGGAGGGACACCCATGGGGACGAAGACTATTCTCTGAAAATTAGATTGGGTGTTGAAATCTAAATAAAATCTAAATATACAATCCTAAAATACACAAACAGAAAATATCCTGGGAGTCTAAAGCAACATTGAGCAAAAAAAGCAATGCTGGAGGACTACAATACTTGACCTCAAACTATACTACAGAGCCATAGGGACACTTACAGACACATAGGCCAGTAGAAAACAACAGAAGATTCATAAACAAACCCTCATAGCGACAGCCACCTGATTATTGACTGTGTTAAAATAAACAAACAAATAACAACAACAACAAACCCCATACAATGGAAGGCAGAGAAATGGCTCACTGGTTAAGAGTTCGGTTTCTTAGTGCTGACATCAGGTAGCTCACAATAACCTATAACTTCAGCTCACAGGAATCTAATGTCCCATTCTAGGACATCTGCATTCATGTGTACACACCTCCCACATATATAATTAAAAAGAAAATAAAACTTAAATATACATTGGAGATAGAAGACAGCCTCTCCACAAATGATGTTGGGAAATGGGTTATCCACATACAGAAGGATGTCATTTGACTCCCACCTCTTGCCTGATACATAAATCAACCCCAAATGACTTCATTGACTCACTGACTTGATTGTAATACCCCAAATTCTGAAATTTCTAAAGGAAGAGGCAAAACACTTCAGCATAAGCAAGACAGAGACCTTCTGAAATGGGCTTCGACATCTCAGGAAATAACAACGAGAACTGGCTAACGGGGTTGTATCAAACTAAAAATCTTCACAGCAAAGGAAACGACCGAACAAAAAGAAAGCCTAAGAGTGGAGAAGAGATTAATATCTAGAATGTGTAAAGAACAGCAACAACAAGACAACAAAGAACGAATAATTCAATCAACAAACAGGCAAACGACCTTTACAAATGAAGAAATACGGAAGACCAAGACATACTCAAAAAAATGTCCAACATCCCCAGCCACTGGGAAAATACAAATGACATTATATTGAGATTCCATCTCACCACAGCTAGAATAGTTATTTCCCAAGAAAATCACCAATGCCAGTGAGGATGCGGGGAAAGAGGAGCCGTTCTCCACCACAGTGGGACTTTAACTGCTGAAGTCACCATGGAAATCAGTACGAAGTTCCCCCAAAACCTGAAAAGAACTGCCAGTGACAAAGCTATCCCACTCCTGGGTAACACCTGAAGGAATCCAGTCAGCCTGCAACAGGGATACGTGCACAGCCACACGTATGGCTACCCCATTCATGATATCCAGGAGAGGGAACCAGTCCAGATGTCCACCAAGAGATGGATGTGCATAGAAGATGTGATACATATATGCAAATACGTAAAGAACAGCTATCATGACCAAGAAAATGAACAGAAATAGACGTTATAATGGTAAGTGAAATAAGCTAGGTTCAGAAAGATAAATATTGCATGTGTTCGCTCCTATGTGGAAGCTGGAGGAGAAAAAAGTTGGACACAGTACAATGTGGGGTGTTAGGGTTATGGAAGGGGGTAAAGAGGGTAGGAAAATCAGAAAGCACAATGAAGGAAACATATGACTAAGGCGTGTTATTGCAAGTAAGAAAATGTCCTGGCAAAACTCGTTACTTTAAACTTAAAATTAAACGTGATCTTGTTCTTTGGTCATGGACTAGTAAAGCCTGGAATATTCTTGGTAGCACTAAAACTGGAATATTATGTTAACACGGAGCTTTAAAAAGAAAGCTTAAAAAATAGCATGTTGGGGGTGTGGAGAAGGTTCCTTGGCTTTACCGTGTTTCTCTTCTGCCAAATAAAGTATGGGAACGGGGGAATTTTTCTTCTAAGCCCATTTCTTTTCCTTTACAAAGATGATTTTCTCGAGCTAGTGCTCTCAGCACCCCCCCCCTCCTTCCCTCCCTTTGTCTTGACCTGATTTTTAACTGGTCACCTGTTTTGCTACCTACCTCACCGCTCGGTGGCCTTCTCTAAGTACCCACAACATCTAGAAATCTGAAAAGAGACAGTGGCCTGGGAATGGTGGGCCTGTTCTGACACTGGGAGGGCTGGCACTAAGGGGCCGAGTCCTTATGTCTTCTGGGAAACCCGAGGAGTAGGGAGCCAGACCTTTATAGGATGATGAGCTCTCTGGAAATTCAATTATCAGTGCAACATTAACTTCCTGGGAAACGAGAGGCTGCGACTCCTACATAAGAGGCTGTTATTAAAATGTCCTGTTTCCCTTGGTGGTTTCTCTGTCTGCCAGTGTTCCCACTTAGAAGCTGGGGATTTTCAAGCCACACATCTCGTGTTCCTTTTGCAACACATAACACTTGATGATGGGTGTAGCACAGACAGCTGTGAGATGAGTGAGTCCAACTTCCGTGCATCACCCATTCACACATTGATGTGTTGGTGCCTAGCAAATCCATGCATGCAGCAGAACGGTGATCTGCACGGTGGTGCTGGGAAGAATCAGTCACAGGGCCCTGTGGACTTGAGGATGACTTTCTGGGGTCGTGGTCATGCTGCGGCGTTTTGATAATGTTTGCTGACGAAAGCATTGAAGGAACAACACACATATGCACATCAGGATGCACTTCCCATGTCTCCCCTGGGAAATCCTCCTCAGGGTTATGCTATGTCCATTATATTTTTTTGTTCTGTAAAAATAACCTCCACCACACAGATACAACCCAACATGAGGTCTGCACTGTCAATGTCATGGCTCCCTATGAAGGAGCGTCTGTAGAACCGGACTTTTCCCAAATGCTCCATAACTGGTGGTTCTGGGACCTCACTTACCCAGCAATGCTCTCAACATTTCCGGTGGCCTGTGGCTGCAGCACAGCAAACAGACCCTCACAGGTCAGGACATTCTGCAGTTACTCTGCACCATCGAGTTTTAAGTGAACGGTAATAATTTGCTTATAATGCACAAGATCACGGCTTCTTCAGGCATCTATGGAGGGTTGGTCAAGATGATGAGTGATGAAGAGCTTGCTCAAGAAAGGCTTTTCCAGTCTATTACTGAGCTCATTTCTAGAAAGGGCAGTATCCCCTTGTATCTTATCTCCAAAGCAAGATCCTCTTTTCATTACTGATAATAACTGTAAGTTATATTTTCTCTCCACTCTCATCAAATGTTTATCAGTTCATTCTTTTAAAATTCTCAACTCAGAATGTTTACTTTTTTTTCCTATTTACTTTGAGTTTGGCAAGTATTTGCTTTTTAGCTTCATAAAACAGAAGGGGTAGTTTACTGTTGTTAACCCTTTATACTTCTCTTCTAACAGACACCTTTGCTGTTTCCCATCTCCTCCCACACTGACCTTGCCTGTCTCCCAGCTGCTGATTCCTGGGTATCACTGTGGTTCAGCTGGCAACACAGTCTAACTTCCTCTCTGCTTTCTTCTTCATTGGTAGGTTGCCTTTGAAATCATGGTCTTCAGACTTTGCCTAGTAAACAGTTTTTGTTTGGGAGTCTACTTTGTGTAATATTAATATTGCTATCCCAAGTTTTATGATTAATGTTTATACAATGCACATTTTCTATTCTTTCCCTTAGCTCGTTGCTATTATTTATTCCATGCATTTCTTGTGAGTCATATGGACTTGTGTGTAGATGGCTGCTCTAACAATGTCCTCAACCTCCGGGTACCCCTGCTCTCGTGTCCCTCACCACACTGCTTCGCACTTGGCTCTGAGACTCGCTTTACCCTGGGAGACATCAGCAAACACAATACCCAGGCTCTGTTCTCTAGGTTTGCCATCTTCAGATGCTGCAGCCTCGGAGGACAGCATGCCGTTTCCCAGCCTTCGGAGAATGTCTCAGATCCTGGTTGGTTTTTCATTTTTATTTTTATACATCGAGTTATTTGGGAAGCGTAGCCTCAATGCCTCAATTGAGAAAAATGCCTCCACCCTGGAGGCAAGTATGTAGGGCATTTTCTTGATTAAAGTCAGAAGGCCCAGTCCACTGGGGACAGTGCCACCCCTGAGCAGGTGGTCCTGAGGCTGAAAGTCATCAGAAGCTTTCTTCCATAGCCTCTGCTTCAGTTCCTGCCTCCAGCCTCCTCCTTGAGTTCCTGCTGTGAGGAATCACAGCAATCCCGCAAGACCTGAGAGTGCTCAGAGGAAATTAACCCTTTCCTCCCCAAGGTGCTTTTGTGTCATGGTGTTTTAGCACCACAATGGAAACCCTAACTAAAACACAGATGTACTACCCTGTGCAACTGAGGCCATTCCTCAGTTCATCCTCTAGAGAAATGCAGCTGCATGAATAGTCAGGGAAACTCAGCATGGTTATTAATAGGCTGGCTCTTGCTGCTTTTTCTAGTGTGGCATTCTCGGGCTTGTGGTTGAAATACGCTGGTCACTTCCTGTTTAATGTAAATATCGGCACAGTTTGGATGAAGTCTGTTGTCTCGTTATTTTTCTGCAATGTCCAGTTCTTTTGTTTCTCTTCTTCATTCTTTTGTTTGATCAAGCACCTCCTGATACTTCACCGAACACCATTCACCTTTAGAAACACAGCTATCTGTTGTCGGTGTCTCTTTCTCCATCATCTGCCTTTTTTCCCCCCAGCTGATGATCATTGGATTTCAATACACATCCTTTTTATTAATCTTATGTCTTTTCCCATATAATGAAATCAGTATCATTCATCTCATCTTTTGCTACTATTGTAATATATTTCATTTATATATTTATGAAATTCCAAAATACAGCAGACGCCTTACTTCTGTTGAGAAACGTCACAACCCCCAGGAGATGCCTGAAACCTCAGACAGCTCCGAGCCCTCTGTGCATGCTGTTTCCTATGTGTGCAGGCCCAGCCCAGCCAGTGGTGTTCACAGTTGCAGTCCAGCCTCTGACGTCATCCTTACTTTCAGTGAGGTGTGGTGGCTCTGGCCCCAGGAGATCTCTTGATAAAGTCATCATAGAGGCTTCGTGCTTTCTGGCATAGCATCCTTATGGCTTGGAGCATCTTTTCAGTTCCAGTTGGCCACCCTCAAAGTCTTCGCCCTCCCATATCAGTGCACGGTGAGCAGGACTGTAACTTTTAAAGTCTAGGGTGTGATAAAAAAAAACTAGCAACATTTTCTTTTTGTCTTCACAACTCACTGATGAATTTGTTCTTGTCTTGGATCTTCTCTTTGGAATATTCAGATAGCCAGCACCACCATTCCAGTCCATTGGGGCCACAGTAAAGAAAACAAGAACTAGTTTAACAAAAGCGAGATGGTCCCACTCCAGCCGTCTCATGACAGAGACAGCTGCTAGTTAGGTGGCCAACGGAGGGGTAACGTACACAGCACGGACGCACTGGGTAAACAGTGACTCACGGGGACAAGAGACAGGGCTCCTGTCAGACTTCATCACAGTGCTGAGAAATGAGCACAACTTAAAACCTACACATTGTTTCTAGAATTTTCACCTCGACAGTTAGGGCTATAGTTCTTGACCACACATAGTACCTTTCTGTCCACATTCGGTAGCAAGGCTGAGCTGGAGGGAGTGTGGGGAGAAGTATGCTAGATCTGTACTGGATAATCCAACACACAAGGCACGTGTGGGCAGGAAGGATTTGCGAAGACAGAATTAGAGGGATGTGGGGCACTGAGAACTCAAATCGCAGTGGGCGTTAAACTTACACACCACACTGCCTCTGAAGATCAACTAGTAAGGCCAAAGATACGCCCTGGCTGAGCAACCCACTCACTCACCCCTCCCCCATTACAGAGCATAAAAAGTCCCTGCTTCTGTCCAGCCCAGCCCTCACAGGAGAAAAGCATGGCAGTTAATTAAGGGCTTGCTACACAGGCAAGGACCCTGAGTTTGATCCCCAGAACACAAGGAAAAAGTCAGGCATGGCAGCATGTGTGTGTAATCCTAATGTTGGGGATGTGGAAACAGATGGATCCTTGGGGCGCACTGGCTAGAGTTCCAGATAGCAGTGAGAACACCCCCCGACCAAGGTTGACCTCTGGCGTGGACCCACATACACGTGTATCCTGCTTGCCACCCCCACAACATACAACACACACACACACACACAAACACACATTTATTATTAAATAAGTAGTCAATATGGAAGTATAGTTTATGGGGATATAAAAGTACACACATTCATGGAGATGATAAACTCTAAATTCAAGGCAGCAATTCTTCCTGTGGAAGGAGACAGAGACTGTGTCCCCAGGAACTGCCCCCTGCGACATTCTATTTTACAAGCCTAGAGGTATGACATGGGAATGAGCAGCAGAAGAGGAACCTGGGGTTGTGTTCAGGGCCCGTCAGAGGTTCAGCAGGTCCCCACCGCAGCAAGATTGACAGCTCAGATGACAGTGTCACCGCCTGGTGTAACCAGGATTTTGTGGGGTGTGGGGTGGTGTGGGGCAGAGAAATTCCTTGATTCAGCCCCTGTCCCTAGATATGAGAATACAACCACAGCTGGGGCCAGTGGCACATGGATAGCGCATCTGGCGACGGAAGAGTTGGGACGCAGTCATTCGCAGGTTCCTCTGACTATGCGGACGCTGTCTTCCTGCCTTCAGCCAGATGTCAGAAATGTTCCTGTCCTCCTTTGTCCTTTATGCATTTACAGCATGAGGGACAAGTGGCATTTCCTGAGTACCTGTCATGTGTTAGAATCTCTGATGGGCATTTTCCACACACCAATTCACAGTAGCTTCAGAGCTGCATCCTATGGTGGGCACAGGAGAAAGCAGACACCGGCAAGTCCACATTAGAGCCTGGAAAGGAGGCTCGGGGCAGAGTCGTTCTTCCGATTTCATTTGCAGTGCCAAATTTGGCGCACACCAGAGCATTGCAGCCAAGACATGGGGGCCATACTACAGCCCCCGCCCCAAAGTATGGTTTGCCAAATTTTGAAAAACCACCCACTACAACTTTTATATAAATGCAAACACTGGCATATTACATTTTTTTTAGGTGAAAAACTTGAAAGAAATGTCTTGCTTTTGGCGATGTCTTGCTATATCAATGACAACTTGGGGTTCAAGAGGGCGATTTTACTTTCTCCTATTGACACGATTCCAGAAGGAGAGCGGGAAACACTGGCCCACAAAGGCATGTGTGAGGATCTGTCTCATGGCTCCAAGGTGGACTCTGTCCACTCAGCATTACTGTGACTCAGGTGGGAGATTGTAGACAAACCTGTTGTGAAGACAAGGCCTGTGCATACTTCTCAGGAAGAACTCTTGCTAAACCATTAGGCAAGGAAACAATGGTGTTTATCTTGCCTTACACTGAAGAAGTATTTCTCACCTATATCCCTTTATGCAGGGATAGAACTGCCAATGTTCAATGCTTCAGAAAAGGATGAGTCAGAGAGATCCGGGACTCACTGTGAACTTGCTGTTGGACACACTGTGATGATGTGAGGTGGGGTTTGCCGGGGAGGATTTGAGAGGACCCTTAGCTGTTGATCAAAACTCCTAGCAACAACCACAATAGTTCGCCACTGTTCACTGAGCACTCATGATAGTAACCACAGTTCACTGAGCAGTGGTGATGGTAACCACAGTTCACTGAGCACTCACAATAGTAACCACTGTTCAGTGAGCACTCTCGATAGTAACCACAGTTCAGTGAGCATCGATGGCATGTCTGCATCATAAATCCTCCCAGCATTTTATAGACAGAGAAAAAGAGGCATATTCAAGTTCTTCCAAACACTAAATTCCCAAGACTCCCCTCCCCTCTTATTTTAAAATTTAAAAAGAGATTTAGAGCCCGGTCTCTCAGGAATAGCAACATGGAATCATTCTGCTCCAGAACCAAGAGGTGTTTGCAGAGCACGGCAGAGTTAGGTGCTACAGCAAGCTGAAGTACCGGAGAGGGACACAGGAAGGGTCTCGATTTCCACTCACACTGCACGCTGCATGTTCTTGGCATCCCTTCTGTTTGCTCTTGCTGAAGCAACAGCAAGACCTTCAGCCTACCCTCCTCACACCCCCACTGACTCTTCCCTTTCGGGATCACTCAGCTCTCAGGACCATGAGGAAATGTGTGCACAGGCTTCAGGGAACTGTTTCCCTGGAGGAAGATGGGGATGGGGTGGTGAACCGTGTAAGCCTCTTTCCTTGAATTTCAAACTGTACATAACAGTAAAATTGTGGGGCATTCTCAAGTATGGCCGTCAAACACAAGACACAGGGGCCATGGTTCCTGGGCTCCAATCCAGGTTCTACAGTTACATAGCAGAGTGGCTGTGAGTCTTTTCCGCCTGGGTATCCCCACTTATAACATGACATAATAAAGAATGCAGTTCTAAAGAAAGCCCCACAGGTAGTCATTATTTTCCCTTGTAATAGCTGAAGAAAGTCTATTTACTGGCATACGGTAAGCCCTTATTAGAGAATATATGTAGGCACCCCCTACACATTTGTATGTATACACATATGTGGTTCCATGTGAGCGTCTCACAGACAACAGACCAGAAGGCAGCACACAGTAGATACAGGTAGACTGAGAAGGCTATATGCAGCAGGGAAAAAATAACTGAGTTCAAATCTTAAATTTGTGAATAAAGTTTGATGTCGAGTAAATGGACGGATCAGCACAAACAACCAAGTCCTTCTGGGACTCCTTTTCCTCGCTAGTAAAACAAGGCCAGTGGGTTGAATAAGATACGATGGTCCTTTGCTTTGACCCACAGCTACTCTGTTGGCTCTGTGTTTGAATCTTGTGAAGTCTGGAAGAAAGGTGAAATTTCCAGTACAAACCAGTCCTTTGCGAGTACGCATCTAACCCTCACTGCCCTTCCCAAACCATCACAGATGCAGCTAAACTACCAGGATCGAGCAAATGGGCTTCACTGCCTGAAGGTAAGTGAGCAGGGTGGCAAGCCCCAGTCTTGGAATCCCTGCAGGAAACAGAGCTGCTGAGACAGCAGAAGGCACATCCCGTCACTCCAGGTCACAAGGAGAATGGCCTGAGCTTCAACGGGAGGGATTCAGTGAGGGGCCAGGAGAGGGCTCCGAACCCAACTACCCTGTGGTGGGCCACAGGATAGGTTCAACTCAGTCACCCAGTAGTGGGTGGGGCAGGGGACCCTACCCAGCCGCCCTACAGTGTGTGGCAGGGAAAGCTAACTCAGTGATCTGCCACTTGCACCAGACCCTCTGCTTCTGGCATCTGCTTCTTCCTTCTTCAGAATGACTGTGGAGTCTCTACTCAAGGGGGAGGGTGTGTGGATTTAAAAACATTACTTCTCTATTCACAGATTTCTTTATCTTGTGATCTTAACATGTTCAGTGATGAAAACTCAGTTGATTCCAATCCCTTCTCTCCCTCTCTGGGCTCAGAGGAAATCTCAGCAGTCAGGAAGATAAGAGCCAATTTTAGGGATCCGTGAAATAAACTCACAGGAAAAAACGGAGGTACACATGGGAAATATCCCAGTCCCTACTGATGATGAAGGTACCATGTCTCTAAAATGGAAGGTTTAGGGATAGAAAAGCATTCACAGAGATGAAAAAATGCAAAGGAAAAAGTGCACACAAAGCTGAGTGCTGTAGACAGCCATAAAAAATCAAACAATGATGTGGTGACTGCAGGACCAGGCTGAAACGTGCTCAGAGAGCATCAATAAAACCATAGACTGGGACTGGAGTGACTACTCAGGTGGGAAAGTGCCCGCCATGTAAGCATCAGGGCCCAAGTTCAAACCCCGGCAAGCACAAAGCCAGGCATGTTGCCACACATCTGTAATCCCAGTGCTGTGAAAGCAGAGACAGATGGGGTTGCTTGGGGCTCTTCGGCTAGTCAGACTAGCTGAAGCAACCAGTTCCAGGTTTAATGAAAGGGCCTGTCTCAAACCCATACACATAAAAACAAAAAGAATCTCAACAAATTTAAATAAAAAGTGCTGGAGCAAAATGGACAAAGACACCCAATGTCCTTCTATGATCTTTACATGCATGTGCACACACACAAACGCACACATACACACAATGAAAAAAAAGACAGATTAAACACATACTTAATCATAAAAGAGAGCTTGAGCAGGTCAGAATGCTGATTACTAAATCAAAGGAGTGTAATGATAAATAATAGGAGAAAAAGGTGTTAACTTGGAGAAGTTTAAGTTTCAGATAGAATGGCTTAGATACTATACAAAGTCACTTACAGAATCAATGAGATGACTCATACTCAGATATATCACGTTAACAACTTTTTGAAAATATTTGAGATAAAGAAAAATGTCCCCAAAGCTTCTGGGAAAGAACATCCAGGGGTTTTGGGGGAGGAGGGTATAGTACACGGATTGCAGGGTAGTCCATCAGCAAGACTAATAAAACCAGAAACTAACACCCCAAAGTAAATTAGCCTAATTGTTTTCTTTGAAAAAAATTGATTCTGAAAACTAAGGGAAGGGTAAACAACAGTCACGTGGGAAACACCTTCCCGAATCATTGCCTAGCAAGAGTAAAGTTACGCCTACAAGTGAGTCAGACGTTAGCCTTGAGAACGAGACACATCAGCGAGAAGGAGCATCAACCTCAACAGATCTGAAGTTCGATTTATATCAACAACAGCTTTATTATTAAGAAAAGGCAAGATACCAAAAAAAACCAACTCCTTCATCTCAAGATGACAGGAAAGGGTGAAAGAGAGGGAATGAGAATTCATAATGGTAATATAAAATAATGAATCATAAAATTTTAAAAACGTATAAAACAGAAGTATTTATAAATTTAAGAAATAAACCACTAGGTAACTGGGAAAGTTAGAACTAATAAAATATTTCTTTAAAATGATGTGTGTGTGTGTGTGTGTGTGTGTGTGTGTGTGTGTGTGTGTGTGTGTGTGTGTGTGTGAACAACTGCACAGGGCTGGGCATGTGGCTCAGTGATAGAACAGTTAGCTAGCATGTCCAAGCCCTGGGTTCCATCCCCAATACCTAAGAGAAGGAAAGAGTCAGAGTGGGGGTGGGGAGGGGGCAGACAGAGACTGAGACAGAGACAGAGACAGAGAAGAAGACAGAAGAAAAATTCTGTAAAAACTAGTAATTCTCCCCCCACCCCACTGCCCCCAAACGTTATTTCTTAAGCTACTTCTGGAGTCATGGGCTGAACTACTGATTGTCCATGTTGAAGTCCCATGGATGCCCCTACAAGCATTTTACATGAACACTAACAACCGAAGTGATGTAAGAGGAGATGTTCCGCTCACAGTGGGAAAGGCATTAACACTGAATACAACTTAGGAAAAGAACAAAACCTTCCTAGAGGACACAACACAGAAGTGATAAGCACCAGTAAATAACACTGAGTGCTGCTGGAGTAAGAAAGAAGCACCGTCGGTGCCAGGGCCAGGCCTTTCAGAGGACTCAAACGAAAACCCCAAGGATACTTGGAACACTAGAAAAAAAAATCTAAAAGCACATGGTTGGAAAAATCCACCAAAGACCAAGGAGATTTTTGCTCAATATTAGAAATGAGGAAAGACCAGTCCTCCAGATGTTGAAGCTAATTAAAACAATGTGGTTTGAGCATAGAACTGGAGGAAAACAAAATGGAACCATAGCAGAGCAGAAAGCAGTGCCCAAGTCCACGCAGGCCACTTTTACGTGGCTGGTTAAAAGGCTGGAAAAAGCAGTTCCCAGCACAGGGGAAATGTCAGATGTTGGCCCCATACCTTACACAGTAATAACTTGTGGAAAACTTAAAGTAAAACATGCAAGTTGCCATAAGCAAAAGTAGTAATAACGGAACAATTGTGAATAAGAATGCTAACTTTCTGAATAATATACAGAAAACAGAATTCCCTTTCACATGAAAAGAACACACCATAACCAAATACAACCAGAAATATGAACATCAGCCAGCATTTTAAAATCTTTTTAATGGCTTCTACTCCCATGGTATGTAAAGACAAAGAAAACATATACGACCATGTTAACAGACCTGGTTAAACCCATCAGCTCTCTGGATTTCTGTTAAAGTGCTAGTTAGACTCCTCGGACAGGAGCTCATAGATAGACAATAAAACATTTGGAGTGTTTCAAGTCATGTCATGATTAAGGCTGGGAGTTTCCAGGGACCCATCTGCAGTAGTTCACACAGCACTGCTGTGCTATAACAATGCTTTGGCCGGCATTATACACTCTGCCATGCTAATGAAGTAGCCCGCAGATCTGGCTTGTTTAAACTGGGGAAGCCGAGAAACCATGGAAGGGGACATGATCTGACACGAGCTCTGACTCACCCAGGTTCAGAATCCAGAGGTCAGAAACGCGTTCTGCCATTGGCCTGTTACTGGACCTCAGGGAACTTCCGGAACCTCAGTGTCCTCATTTGTGAAAGGGAAGAAAAGCCCAAGCCTTCTGCAGCATGCCACGGCCTGCCACAGCCTGCCACGGCCCGCCACGGCCTGCCACAGCCTGCCACGGCCTGCCACGGCCTGCCACAGAACAGCATATGGGAAGGCCTAGAAAGTGAACAAAGCTGTGGGGAGTCGAAACCCCAAGGTGGCCCACACAAGTGAGTTCCATATTTTCACTTCCTCTTTTCTCTTAACCTGAGGACAAGTTTCATGGTGTGGTAGTGCCTGAGTTGTCTGGGAATCCTGGGGAGAGGGTCCCCTCCTACTCTGGCTTTGCCTCAGAAGAGGGCTGCCTCTTGGCATTCTATCTGACCCAAATGCCAACAGACACCCCCTTTTTGGCTAGATTCTTGGGGTGATTTTGGAGAGGCTGCAGAAGGAGGCTCCCAATTGTGTGCCCAAAGCTGGAGGTCTCAGATCACTTCTGTGCTGCACAGGGGTAGATCCAAAACAGCCTGAGTAAGTGTTCATTAACTGAGAGGACACTGAAATCGTCCACACTAGAGATACAGGAGTGGCCTGAACCCGGATTACAGCGAACTGAAGCAAAGAAAACAACCAAAAAACCCCAAGGTTTAAGCAACATAAAAGTAAAGCTACACTCTAAAAATTTACTTAACTAATAAATGCATCTAATGTGTGCTCAGCTCTCGTGGGGAGCGGTGATAGTGACACCAATCCCAAGAGTCTAGAACCGTGACAGACCTGACAGCAGTTACAGTGACCACCCTGTGACGTCACCCAGACACTGGGGATGAAGATGAAACAGTACTTGACAGAGTCATGAAAGTTTCTAGGGGAACCAAATGGAAATTTTAGAACGGAGAAAGTATCTGTAATTACGAATCAAGCAGGAAAGCTCAATGGTTGAAGGAGGATGATCGAGGGAGGGACCACTGACCCAGGAGATGGAACAGCGGAAATCGTCCACTGAGACCAGAGAGAAGGACTGGGACAGATCTGAGCCAACTTCAGCGCCATGTGGAGTGACATGGAGATGTCTTCACCTGCACCGTGGGATTCCCGGAAAGAGGAGAAAGTGGATGTTACAGACAACTTGTACAGCCGTGGTTGTAAACTTGCCAATTCTAGTGAAAGACAAGAATTTACAGACTCACACACATCGTAACGAACTGCTGAGAACTGAAGATGAGAAACCTTAGCAGTGGTTAGAAGAGTAGGAACTTAAATGACACACCATGAGGAACCAGAGAAGAACATGTCATCGTTCTCGTTCTGGCTCCTCTACTGTACCTCAGCACACTGTACTTTATTTTTATGTCTTCAATCTCACCATAGTTTTCCCTGTATGCATTTTGGATCCCGAGAACATATCAGAATACATTGCAAATATTTCTTCAATATTATGTTTTTCAATGAACACATTTTTTTTTATCTTGTTAAAATGAGAATCTTTTCTGACTGATGCCCTGTTATTTTGTGTGGGAGTGTGTGTGTTCAAGTGTAGGCATGGGTGTGCATGTACACAGTGTGTGTGGGAGTGTGTGTTTGCCCTCAGGTGCCTTCCTGAGCACAGATCTCACAGGTTTATAACTTTGCTGAGCTGGCTTGCTAGCTGGGTGCTGAACTTCCAGGTAATCTGCCTGTTCCCTCATCCCACCCCACCATGGCTGGGATAAGAGGCACATTCAGCCAGTCTGCCTTGTTAACGTGCATTTGGAGCTCCACTCAGGTCCTCACATCTGCAAATCGAGCATTTTACATCTCTCCAGCCTGGTGCCCTTTTATTTTAACAAGTTTCTTTTAAAACTCTATAAACTTCCTCAGATACACATAGGATATAACAATGCATCCTTTACTGTTTCAGAGGGATATTGTAAAGAAGAAAAAGATGGAGATTCCCGTATCCAACAAATCACTGTAAGACAAGTCGGAAATGGGTCAAAAAACCCGATTTGCAGCCAGCCTCTCTAGGGCTTCTGAGAGTGATCACTTGTCTCCTCTGTACATGGTAAGACTGGGTGAGTATTGGACCCATGCTTAGCCAGGCAATGCAGTCACCACAGGAGACTCACAGCCTTCAGCATTAAGGGTTGACTGGAGCAGAGTAGGGGTGCTAAAGAAACAAAGTTAAGGCACAATTAGAATCCAAGTAGACTGAGAGGAACACTGTCAGCTTGGCGCTCTGATGGTGTTTATCCGCCTCTCACCTGCCCTGGCCAGCTGCCCAGCAGCTGTGGTAATAGCTTACAGCATCTATAGGAGCTGCGTGCACTTGACCTCTTGGTCACACTGACACATCCAAAGGGTAGGTGGCGTGAAGCGACACCAGGATGCCATAGTTCCCACAGAATGTGAAGGACAGGTGAGATCTGGTTCTCATTTGGGACTGATGATGCAGGCACCCCCTACAAGGATGCTTAACACCCACAGGCTTGGATTAGCTCGAGAGTTTCTTCTTATCCATGTAGGAGCCGAGCCAGTGACCAAAGAAACCACGTCTGACTCTATGAGGCACGTCACTGTCTTAGCCCTGTGCCTCGGATGCACCTGGCCTAGTGTTGAGGACAAGGGTGTGGCAGGATCAGCTAGACTTTTTGTTCATGGCCCCTTCTCTGAGCAGAAGCCAGACCCACTGAAGGATGGCATATAAAGACCAAGCAAGGTCACAACTCACACAAGGCCAGGTCCTTCCTCAGAGCTTCTCAAAGTGCCTGGTCAACCCTGAAGGAGGCTTCTTGGACTTCAGGGTTCTCTCTTTAGAGAGAAGATACAAGGAGAAGGGGAACAATGGAGCCTGGGCCTAGTCTGGGTTCTGTTTGGTGTCCATGGGAAGGAGGCGTGGTCTTCCTTCTTCTATGAAGGAATGACACCCACTTTTAAAATGGGGTTTCTGGGCATCTCAGCAGCATGCATGCTGAGAGAGGAAGACTTGAAAGTGGAGTTATAGAAGGGAAACACAAGTATGGAGAGTCATGGGCACTGGCTTAGACTTGCTGGTCTGAACTAGAAAGCTTGTTAATTCTAATTTCTATAAAAGGGTGTTACCAGCTGAAGTCTTCCAGCCCTTCCTACACTTGCTATGGTCTGGCTTGAGGAACTGGACACATGGTCCTCAGTGTGGTGCCACTGAGAGTCAGCAGCTAGGAGGTAGGGCCTGGGGGAAGTAGCTGTGTCACTGGAGGATGGCCCTTGAGATTACAGTAGCTGTTGCAGGGCCCAGACTCTTTACCAACTGAACTGTATGAAGAGTGGGCCTAGCCCTTGACTCTCTGGGTCCCATCTCACCACGTGGTCTCTGCTGCTGTGATGCCATGTGTCACATCTGATGTCTAGACGCTGGCATATACTCCTGACTCTCCAGAAATGTGAGCTAAATAAACCTCTTCTCTTTATAAAGAACCAAGTCTGTGGTATTTTGTTAGAGCAACACAAAGATGGCTCAACCCTTGTGTCCCCCCCCTCCATTTCTTTTCCCAATAAACCTGTATTAAGTCATCAGGAATCACATGTCCCTACAGTGCTTCCCTCGCGTGGACCATGCCACAATTTTCAGAAAAAGTACTCAGTGATATGAAGGCAAGAAGTTATCCTTTGCCCTTCCCATGCCTCATGATAACTATGAATAAATGGCATGTGTCCGTCACCAATGGTCTTCATGTGTGGAGTGGAATATGGTTAAATCCCAGAGAATATTTGTAAAAACTGACATTTTCCCATGCTTGATTAAAATTTATTTGGTGCCACAACTTTCCTTTACTATTCCCATCCCTGGTAATCACACAGGGATACATTCCAGGCTCTTACCTCCCCGGTGGAGGGTTTACTGCATTTCTGAAACTCTAGTGTACAAAATAAATCCAATTCAAATGGGGAAAAACACAATCCCCTTAGAACCTCATTTGCCAACATTCTGTTCCAACTCAGCAGATGGAGTTAACGTTCAAAGGCAAGGTTCATCTCAACATGGTCTAGTCATTTAAAACATTTCCCCAGTGTCAGGAAATGTCATCAGAAGTCACTGCAGAGTGAGCCCGCAGAACGTCCAGATGCAAAGGTCAAGGCTTGAATTAAGAGAGCATCTGTTAGAGTGATGGCCTGCTGAGACACCAGGCGGCACAAGACTCAGGGTTATTCGGGAAGACAGACTTTGAAACGACAGAAGTGAGGTCTCCTTACCTGTCCTCGGTTAGCTTCATTAAGGTCGTCCCTCGAGTGGAGAAGACGATGAAGGACATCCTTAGCTGCGGGCTGGAAAGGAGAGAAACTGTCAGGTCAGACAGAGCACCTGGGGCATGCTGGTCCCTTCCTGGCTTCCTTCCTGTTTTTATCTTTGTGTCATTGCTCCCAGAGCTGAGGAACCACCTAAATGGGAGTCCCAGAGGATGCGGCAAGAGTTTAGCCAATGGCCAACTTGAAGCTCTGAACTGAAGGTGTCTGCTGTGTCTCCCTTCTGACAGGACACTGTCACAGAGTGGATACGTTACAGTAAGAAAGATGAACTCCATCCCAATCCAGGACTTCCCAAAAGGGGGCTTGTCTACAGCATGTCTTGAAATGGGGGAATCCTGTGACCTAAGTCTGACAGGATCTCAGAAAGAAGGGAGTATCTCAAAAAGATCACTGTTCACTTAGTTCCTTCTTGAGGGAGGAGGGTCTGCTGGGCCACAGAGAGTCTCTTCTGCTCAGTGGCTATATGACTTATTCAGCACTCAAAAGCTTTCAGTGTAAAATTCACTCTCTGGGTAACAGGCAGTCTTACCTGAGGAATGGCAAGAAGCACTGGCAATCTGCACAGGGCTTGGCAACTAGCTGCTGCCCTGCAGGGCCCTCATGGGAAGGCCAACTGGTCAACCAGTGGGGCACCAACTTGTGTCTTCACAAACTGAGCTGGCTCTGATCCTTGCATACACAGACCTCTTTTCATTGCTCAGCTTTGGGCCTGAGCATCACCTCTGTCTCCTAGCATCACCCCTGACTCTGCTGCATTCTCCATGCTGCTCCCCAAACTATTTATCATGAAATATAAATGAGGTCTTGTCATTTATCTGCTACAAAAGCTTTGGCTACTCCTAGGATGAACCTTCCATTATTTCTATGTGACTGACATATCTTTGATTGGGGTTTTGGCTGTGACTGTTTTAGCAGAGTGGAGAAGCAGTGGAGATTGGACAGGGATGAGCGAGTCAGCAAGAAAGCCAAAGTTAGAGGAAGAACAAAGACACCCAAGAGACCAGAGTCAATGGCATGGGATGGACAAAGTGGGAGAGTGGCCTTAAAGGGGGACAGCTGGCCCTCGTGGATGGCAGAAGGACATGCATGCAACTCTTGGGAGCAGGATTGTGTGCTGAGGGAACATCTGCCTGCTTCCCTCAAGGCTCTCAGTGACCAGGAAATGGGGCTATTTTCTGAGAGTGATGGATATGAAGGTCTGGAGTTCAAGGAAAGAGTGAAGAGTAAGAACTGTGGGAGTCAGAATAAAGGGAGATGAAAGGATTTCAACTCAGAAGGATCCTCTTCAGTCAGCAGTGACATATTTATGCCAGTATCAACCACCATTGTTGCATGGGTTCCCTCTATCCCACAGTATTCTATTTAAGGAATAAATAAAATCACCCGTTCAGCTTTTTGAGAAACTCCCACTGATTTCCACACTAGCTGCATCAGTTTACACTCCCCCAACAGTATATGAGGATTCTCCCTTCCACACATCCTCACCAGCATTTGTTTTCTTGGTAATGGCCACTCCAACTAGAATGACATGGAGTTTCAAAGTAGTTTTGATTTGTATTTCCCTGACGTCATTTTTTTTTTGAGAACTCTTTTTCTTGTTGATTAAAATTTGAGTTATTCCTAGGCTTTGGATGCTACTCCTCCTTCAGACCTGTAGCTGGCAAAGGCTTTATCTGATTCTACTGATTGCTTCTTAACTTGATTGACAGTTTCCTTTGCTGTTCAAAAGCTTTTAAATTTCACAAGGCCCCATTGGTTAATTATTTGTCTTATCTCCCGAGTAACTAGAGTCTTGTGCAGAAAGTCCTTGCCTATGCCTGTATCTTGCAGTGGTTTCAGAGTTTCAAGTCTTCAGTTGAGGTCCTTGATCCATTTGGAGTTTATTTTTATTCAGGGTGAGAGATATGGATCTAGTTTCATTTTTCAACATGTAGCTATCCAGTTTCCCAGCACCATTGGTTGTCAATACTATTTTTTTCCTCCACTTATTCAAGAGTGCACCTGGCACTGCCAACAGCCCTTGGGCTATTGCAGAAACAAAACTCAGTGACAACTTGGCCCCTGCACGTGAGGAGTCTGCTATGGTCTGGATATGAAGCATCTCCCTGAAAAGCTTATGTTTTGAAGCTGATGCAAGGAATGTTCTGAGGTGGGGCTTCAGAGAAGTGATTAGATTGGATCATGAGACTCTGCCTTCATTGATGGCTCAAGAGAGTAATGGATTCAACATTTGGACAGTCTGTTAAGAGATAGGTAAACTGTAGAAGGTGGAACCTAGGTAGAGGAAGAGGGTAACTGGGGGTGTTCCCTTGAAGTTCTACCAGCTCTCCAGTCCTTGCCTGATGCTTCCTGTCCACGATGAGGCAAGCAGTGTTGCTACACCACACACTTGGGCCAAGAAGTTCTACCTCACCATGTTGCACAAATCCTAATTGGTCTTACAATAAAAACCTGGAGCCAGATATTGGGGTAAACGCTGAAAGATCAGAGAGACAAAGGAACAAGCCACTAGAGAAACTTCTCACCACTACCGAATCCTCAAGCTGAATGGAAGGCCAGATCCTAGCTCCATGAATCCTCTGACTGAAAGCCTCTGAGTCCTCAGTTGAAAAGGGCTCTTGTTCCTGTCTCCTCATGCCTTATATGCCTTTCTCCACCCAGCCATTTCACTTCCTTCCTAGTGCTGTGACTAAAGGCATGTGTGTTTCCCAAATACTGGCAGCAAAGGCATGAGATCTCAAGTGCTAGGATTAAAGGTGTGTAACTCTCCAGTAATGGGATTAAAGGTGTGTGCCACCACTGCCTGGCTCTGTTTTCTCTCCTAGACTGAATCAATCTCATGTAGTCCAGGGTGGCTTTGAACTCACAGAGATCCAGATGGATCTCTGCCTCCCAGGTGCTAGGATTAAAGGTGTGTGCCACCACTGTCTGTCCTCTATGTTTAATCTAATGACTGGCTCCATCCTCTGATCCTCAGGCAAGCTTTATGTGATACACAATATATCACCACGTCACCACAGTCTGGGGACAGTGGAGGTAGCATGGCACGAGACCGCTGCAACTGTGAGCCCGAGTAAACTTCCCTCCTTCTAGGTTGTTCTCCAAGGGGTTTGTCACAAGTAGACAAGAAGTGTGACACAAAGTCCACAGGAAGGAATCCAGAGGAACGAGGCCATAGGAAAGCACCTTGAGGTCTAAGGGTAAGCCAAGGAGATGGCCCTGGTTGTTTTCTTTCTTCATCTGTGAAGCAGGAGACTGGCATAAGTGTTTGCTCAGTGGCCCCACCCATGTCTTTGAGTCTAATATAGTGAAGAGTATTGAACTGCTGATGGGCCTGGCAGACAGTGCTGGAGGCCCACTTCTACGCAGATGCTGGGTGATCGAGCACACACACACACACACACACACACACACACACACACACACACACACATTCTCTTTGTATGTTCCTTTTCTGGACCTCAGGTTCAGCCAAGGTTAAGCCAATTGCTAGGGTTGCACGGGGAGCTTGGATTCAAAACTCATCCAGCCCAGCTGGATCCTTTTCCACTGGGCTCCTGTGCTCAGAGGGAGAGATGAGGACAGCAAGGAGAGACAGAGCAGAAGCTGTCAAGGACTTGGACGTAGATGTGCTTTATGTCACTTGAAAGGGTCACTGGGTGAGAGTGCAGGAGAGGATGCCTGGCTCCATAACAGAAAAGACTTTAAACTGAAATGATCCAAGAGGCAGAAGTTTCTCACCAAAGCTTTTCAACATGAGGCTCCCAAACAGCTCTCAGGCTAGACTGGGAAGTCTCTCCTATCACTCTGAAGTTCAATGATTTGTCTAAATGTTTTTTAACATCACACACACACACACACACACACACACACACACACACACACACACACACATACACGGTCTCTCTCCCTGTCTGTACTTCTTCTCCATGCTGTCCTCTCAGCACCTACTTTCCTAAGTCACCTGGGTTTAGGTGATTCCTGCTGCAGATTCAAGGCCACCTGCTGCCCTTCCTTTCCTGTTAGGGAGGTAAGAGCATGTTGCTCGGTAACTAGGTATGGGAGGGGACTGTGCCATCGCCCTGGCCTCAGAGGATCCTGTGCTATCAAAATGGACTGAAGAGTTTTGTGCTCACTCACATTGGTCTCCATGGAGACCATCTACCACCAGGGGTATTGCATCATCGCTCACGATGCTCACATCAGCTGCACCAAAGACCTTGACAACGTGATGCAGTTACATCCATGAAAGCTGTGTGAGCCCACAGAGGGTGATGTCCCCTCCTTTACTAGTGGATGTCCTTAAGTAGCACCTCCACAGTTCATAGTGACTATGTTCAAACCTGTCTGGGAAGATGAGGTCAAGCCCACAGAGAGGATGGAGGGGTCATGTGACCAGTCGTGACTTGCTTGGGGCTGTGGTGTGTTCATATTAAAATCAGAAGGGGTGTAAGCAAACTGACATGAGCTGGTCACCTAGCACTTGGTGACACCTTACCCACAAGTCCACTCAGTGTACATTCCCACAGTGTCTGGGAGCTACTGGAGCAGGAAGTGGGCTGGACTCGCCATCAGCTACGAGAGATGTGACTGGAGCGACACTCACCTGATGAATCTGTGAGCCAGCTGCTCCACGAAGTAGTAGATTTCATTCCAATGGTGCAGCACGCTTCCTGACCTACGGGACAGAGCGACATGCCATTAGCACTTTGTGCCATGTTCTCCATCTACTATTCTATGCAGATCCAGCCCATTAACTGGGTTCACCCATTACCTGAAATTGGTGTAAATTTGGAAATTATCTATAAGGCTGTTTTAAAATATTTGAAGAATTCCTCCAACTCCATCTCCCCTTGCCACCCTGCCCTCCACTCCAAACTCTTACAAGGAAGTAAGCAGACAAACAAAAAACCCAGGGCTCAGATCACAAGCTGGCTCTGGATCTCGATGACACTGTTATTTATGCGCTCCTGTAAGAGACTCTATTCCAATTCTGTCAAATAAAATCAGCAAACTGACTGTGGTGGATTAAATGAAATTGGTCCCTGTGAGGCACTATTAGGAGCTGTGGCTTGTTGGAGGAATTGTGTCACTGGAGGTGGGCTTTGAGGTTTCAGATGCTCAAGCCAGGCTAAATGTCACACTCTCTTTCTGCTGCCTTTGGATCCAGATGTAGAACTCTCAGCTCCTTCTCCAGCACCATGTCTGCCCATGTACTGCCATGCTTCCTGCTGTGACAATAATGACTAAATCTCTGAAACTGTAACCCAGCCCCATTAGATGTCTTCTTCTATAAGAGTTGCCATGGTCACCGTGTCTCTTCACAACAATAGAAACCCTGACTACGACATTGGCTAGACAAATGATACACCAAGTCTTAGATTTATGAAACAGATATCTGCAGAATTTTTAAGTAAATTATTAGAGAAATGAATTCAGCAGGTTTCCTAAATAATAATCAATCAATTGGTGGAATTTATTTTAAGAAAGCACTGGGAGTTAGACATGCAGGAAAATCTACTGTGGTTATTCAGAATAACGAGCAAGAGAAGAAAATGGCTCAACCTCTCACTATCAAAAGGGATGAGCTTCTAGAAGAGAGGGAAATCAGTTCTCTGAAAATACGCAATTGTGGGATTTTAGACTCGGAAAGTTTTTTTTTTTTAATCTACCGAATCTGATACTGTTTTATGATCTTCACCATATGTTCCCATCACCTTGATTCGGCCTGTTTTCCCCACAGTGCTCATGCGCAGGCTCTCACAGTGGGACTATCTTGGCCCTTGTCTACTCAAATCTGTTACGCCTTTCCCTTTCACAAGCAGATCTGCCCAGCAGAGCCCCAGCCTGCCTGCCCCTCTGATAAACGAGGCTGTAGTTTGCTTCTGTTCTGACACTTTGTATTGCAAACGTTTTTCCACTGGTGTCTGATTACATTTATTTATTTATTCCTGTGTGTTATGTGGGTACATATGTGTGCAGACATGTTTATACATATTTGTGTGCGTGTGTGTGTGTGTGTATGTGTGTGTGTGTGTATGTGTGTGTGTGTATACACATGCATGCAGGGCAATCTGAGACCAAGAGAGGGCATCAGATCCCCTGGAGCTGAGCTGGACTTACAGGAGGTGGTGACTTCATTGAAGTGGGTGCTGGGAGCTGACCCCAGGTCCTCTAGAAGAATGCTGAGCACCTTTAACCCCTGAGCTGAGCCATCTCTCCAGCCCCCTCGTTACAGAAGATTCTTTTTAAAAAAGAATTATTTGTTTTTATTTTATGTGTATAAGTGTTTGCCTGCATGTATGTAAGTTCACCACATGTATGCTAGAAGCCAGAAGAGGGCAGCAGATCCCCTGGAGCTGGAGTTGTGAGCCATCATGTGGGTGATGGGAACTGAGCCCTGGTCCTCTACAAGAGCAGCCCGTTCTCTTGACTAAGGATTCTCATTTCAGTTGGTGTGTTCTATCTCCTTAAAGAGAAGTTTTTCTGCTTCATTTCATTGCACTCAGAAATGCTCAGTTTGTCCCACTTAAATGAAAGTGATACAGTACACCACAGATCTGTACTTAAAGACCACATACCGGTAAAAAAGTGTCCCAAAGGACATAGGTGTATACTGTACACAAGACACAAAAGCAGCAAAAAGGGGTACCACTATTCTTAGGGTCTGGGCTGTCCCCACAGTCAGGAGTTAAAAGCTGTGCTCAGCTAGGCACTGTGGGAGGAATGGATCCTGTCTAACAGGCTTAGTCACTGAGGACAGGGCTTTAAAAGGGACCTTGGAATGCTGGTCTCGTCCTCGAACTGTGTGTGTACCAACCCTATGCTATGAAGTGGAGTGTTTTCTTTCCCTTTCTTTTTCTTGGTTTTGGTGGTTATTATTCTAGGCCTTTTATTTTTTTAATTTAGTTCCTTAATTATTTGAAAATTTCATACACCTACATATTTTTGTTCATTTTTCACACCAACTGCCCTCTTCTATCCCCCCTCCACTGAGTCAGTCTTCTAGACAAAACACTTTCTCCACCACTTCTCAAGCCCCCTGACAGGAATGACCACTAAACCATGGACCCCAGGGCGTCTTTCCAGTGCGTCACCTTAAAACAAACCTCTGTGAGGAACTCGACCACAGTGAGAGTGGAGATTCAGGCCCCAGAGAGAGGAGCCCTTCAGTGCACTGTGTAACAACGGGGTTTCACACCTGATAACCCTAGCTGAACCCAGACTCCCATTCAGGAGGCTGGCCTGCCCGGTGCCACAGCCTCCCTACCTCGCCACCCACCCAAGTGCTCACAGCTTAGCATTCTGTCCTTCCACCTCCCTTCTTCTGGAAAATACCCAAGAGGACCCAGGAGTGGGAGGGAGGTGGGATGGGGGTGGGGTGACCACCACACGGACTCCTGCCTCTCCAGTAGTGGAAAATGCAGATTCTTTGACTTAAGGCTGCCTGCTGTACATCTGTCCTTGGCCGTTTGACTGATTTTCCAGTTTGAAACTGCCACAGAGGCTGACCACTTCCAACATAACTGACCCCTGGTAGCGCAGACGTGGCCACTCTAACTCTGAGCTCAGAAGCAGATGCCTGATCCCAACAAGGAGAAGCCAAGTGTTTGCCAGGAAAATGGCAGCATGTATTCAAGTTCAGCTTTTCTCCACCCATCTGGGTGTTGTTAATCTTATATGATATCTCAGGTCACGTTTGTCTGTTTAAGAGTTAGTACCTGAACTCAGCTGTGCTGGAGTAACCTAGCCATTGCTACCCATGCTGCAAGGCAGAAACAAAACCTTCCACCTAAATCCAAATGCAAACAGTACCAAAAGATGTTTTTCCACCAGACTTGGTGGGTTTGAGTGGTATCAGGACTGGCAAAGGGTCTCTTCTGGGTATTTGGTGTCTTTTTATTCTACAAGTACAAATTTCATCAAAATTTGGAATGAAAATAACCACCCAGGAGTTCTGCCTGGAGTCAGAACTACAGAACGAACTCTCTCTGTTTGAAGATTCCCTTGGTACACTTGGGATCCAATCAGAGCTAAGATCAGTGCCCTCCCTCTTCCAGTATCTACTGTACTGGGGTGGGTTTCTCAGGGAGGGAACGCCACTGATGTCCACTCTTAAGTCCCTAACAGTGATCACTGCTGAGGGCAGTTCCAAGGCTCCTTACTTATTTTTGTTTCTAGTTTGTCTCCAGCATTTGAAATCTGATCAGAAGTCAAGAAATATTTGACATCACTCTGTGAGGGATTCTGTATGGAACAACGTGGTATTGCCCTCAGGTGACAGTCAGTCACTTCCAAGGCTTAATATGCAGGGGGCGGGGGGCAAAAGCAGAGTCCCAAATTTTATCCACTTGTGTTCTGAACAACTGCATTCTTTTCTGTTTCTGAGAGTGTCTAAGCCCCCAGTGGTTAAATGCCTTAGAAAACACATTTGCTATACAAGCAACCAGAGTATAATGAAAAAAGCAGGCAAGCAAGCATGTGGCTGGATCCACCACCAGCGACCTCTGACTCTGGGAGGGCAGAGCAGCTAAGATAGAGATTACAAGATGGTCAGGCCCCGTCTGGCTTGAGTCATTGATGCCAGTGACCCTCTTGGGTCCCCAGACAGTCCTGGGCGGGTATGGATATGTTCAGGAGCTTCAGGGACATTGGGTGGACCCAAAATTAGTGCCAAAGCCCACTTGCCACTGTGTGCTCTCTCCCAACATCTCTCCACCCTCTTCTCTCTCCTCTTTGCAAACCCTAGGATGCTGGAGCCCGTTGCGGCCCAGGCCTTCTCAGTTGTTTTTTGAGGCCACAGCCAAGTCTCCTCCTGGACCTTGCTGACTCTCGCCTCTACTCCAACTTCTGCAGACACCAGTTCAGATCCAAACCACGCCACTGAGCACCTGCCTTTGTCCTTTGTCTTGGGACGCCCATCCTGCTCCATCTGGTGCTGCTACCAGCCATGATGCTCAGCTTCTCCCTACTGCCACGTGACTTCCCCTCAATCCAGCTGGCTTTGAAAACAGTGACGCTAACCCTGCTGAATGCAGTTAGGGAGTTGGGAAATCAGCTATTGGGACACTGCCTACCTTTTTTTTTTTTCCCCTCAAAGAAATGAAACAAAATAAGAAATCAGAATGTGCTGTTGAAGGCAACCAAAAGCAGTATTGTAGGGAACTCCTGGTCAACGGCAAGTACCGTACAGGCGCTGCGTCAGGATATCAGGATTTTTCTGTGGATCATGATTCAGAAGACATCTTAACCAGAGAGGTACTTCCCTCTCCTCCACTTTGCCTTTCCAACACACACACACATGCACATTCACAGGCACACACACACATATACACACCACACATGAACACTCACATCACACATGTACTCACACATGCATGCACACATAAGCACACTCACATACATAACACACATGCATGCAATCACACACCACACACTCACAACAGACACCACACACAGACACACCACACACTCACACAAACCACACACATATACCACACACTTACACAGACCACATACACACATGCCACACACTCACATACACCACACGAATACATGCACACACAACACACAGCACACAAATACATGCACTCACAACACATACACTAAAGTGATGGGTGATATCATTCTGTATGCTGTGAAAATATGTTGCTCTGATTGGTTGATAAATAAAGCTGTTTGGCCAATGGTGAGGCAGAATAAGGTTAGGCGAACATTCTAAAGAAGAGAGAGGAAGGAAGAAGACAGAGCAGGGGAGATGCTGCTAGCTGCTGCCAGAAGAAGCAAGATGTAAAGATACCGGTAAGCCACAAACCATGTGGCAAAGTACAGAGTTAATTTAAGATATAAGAACTATGGCCATGGTCATAGTTTAAAATAATATTAGCCTGTGTGTGTTTATTTGGGTCTGAGAAACAAACAGTTATTTGCGGGACCAGGGGGTGAGGGAGATTTGTCCTGACACAGGCCAGGTGAGACACAGGAAAACTTCTGACTACAAATGGCGCCCAACGTGGCACAGGAGTTTCCACCTAAAACCTGAGAGAGCTTGAGAAGAGATTATAAATGTAGCTAAGAGCACCTTCCTAGTTCATGTCGCTCATGGTGGGCCTTGGTACAATGATGTGTTCCCTGGCTGTGGCGGGTTCATGGCATGCAGAGCTACAGGATGGTGGATACCCGCTGAGTTACACAGAGGTTTCTGCAAGCTGTGCAACATGGTACATGATGGGCATAGCTTTTGCTACATAAAAAAAGAGGTTTCTGGGCTATATGCTGCTGGATGGAAGCACTGCTTCCCAGAGTCCACAGTGAGCACGGTTCCCAGACCTGGCTGTAAACGTAGTTTCTCCATGTTGGGAAGCTGAGGTGGGCAGAGCCAGCAGCCAAAGCTGCTGCTTCAGTCCTAGTCATTCTACAGTTTGAAGCAATAGATTCACAGTAAGTCAGATTCAGACTAAATAAACCTCTAAGTGGTTTATGATGTGTGTAAAAATGTATGTAGGCTTGGAAGAGAGAGGAAAAGAAACAAACAGTTATATAAAGAAATAGTTTTTAAAAAATAAAGTCTTTAAAAAGACAATAAAGGGAGGCAGAGCCAGGCAGATCTCTGTGAGTTCTAGGCCAGCCTATTCTACAGAGCAAGATCCTGGACAAACACCAAAACTACACAGAGAAACCCTGTCTTGGAAACAAACAAACAAACAAATAAGCCACATAAAGATGGATATTACACAGAGAATCTAGATTATGTTGTCTTTGGGATTTTTAACTGCAGAGAGACATTTGATTTTAAAAGCTGCTGAGTTAAATCAATATGTAATATTTTAAAGATATCTTGATTTCAAAATCTATGTCTAAGGATATGTTGTTTTGGAAAAGAGGTTTTGTTTTTGTTTCCACAGAAGATGAGAACCTATGGATTGATTCCAGGAGAATATAGTTTGACCAGCCAAGACCCCCTGAAAGGTCTCCAATGACACCATGGATCAGATCATCCAACATCCCAAATCAACTTCAAGGCAACTGGCTCAAAAAATACAGCCTCACAGACTACTCCGGTCAGGACTTGACTGTAATCCTAAAATTTTCTTTGTGTTCCCATAATATTAACAGTGCCCCCATTCAGCAGGAAGTAGCCTAGAAAACTATGCCCACATTTCCCCCAAAAATGCATTATGGATGTTTGTCTTTGTTTAGGTTGTTTGTTACAAATTGTTATTATTCATAGTGAATATCTTTCTAAAAGAAGAAAAGGGGTATGATATGGAAATATAGGATATAGATAGGATAAAAGGGTGGATTGTTGAACTTACATTTAAAAAACAACTTGCTTAAAATGTTTTACATTGGTATAGGTTTTAGTTTATTGATACAAATTTAAAGTTAATTTTGTTATGCTGTATGTATATTTCTACTCTTGTTTAAGGTACTATGTTTTTGTAACTCATTTAAATTGTAATGAATAATTTAAAAATACAGATTAATAATTAGTCTTCTATGACAGTCAAACTTACAGTCATGTTAAGTTTTCTAGTTATACATAGATATAATTCAGTTAGGTAGGTAATCTTCAAACACTTCAAAGACCTACAAAATATGACACTTAAAATGTTTTAAAAACTTAGACTTTCCTGGACATTGAGACACATCTGCTCCTGGCAGCACCGATTTACTTCAGAGAGGAAGATGGGCATCAAAGACACTCCATATGGAGTTTATCTTCTTCATGACAAAAGTTAGCCATTTGGGCAAGAAACTGTTCTTGTCTGGACTGTTTGATAAAATGTTGTATAAACTGGACATACAGGACCCATAGGAAGGTTACCACTGAACTTTATAAGGCAAAATGGTCTTTCAGGTTCCTGCTTCACAGAAAAAACTGCCAGACATTCTACAGGACACAGAGAAAAGTGACTGAGAGACTTTAGGCCTATGAGCTAAATATGGATGCTCCAATGTTGCAGAGAAACTGTTTAGGCAGACAGTTGTCTCTGTCATTCTAGATTTTTTGGAAGTTGCTTATAATGTTCTTCCTGTTTACTTAGATAATATTCTATCCTTCTGGGGTCTTTGATGTAGTTGAAGACTAGATAGTTATAATTATGGCTTTCCTTGGTTATGATAAGAGATAAGGTAGATATGAAACCTTAGACTCACAAATATAGGATGGATGTGATATCTTCTTTAATTTTGACAAATACAAATAGACTAGATATTATAACTATAATTTTTGCTTGATAACTGTTTTGTTGTATGTAATTTTGCTATATTAAAGTTAAAACCTTCCTTTTAAATAGAAAGAAAATGGGAAATGATGGGTGATATCATTCTGTATGCTGTGAAAAATGAGTTGCTCTGATTGGTTGATAAATAAAGCTGTTCGGCCAATGGTGAGGCAGAATAAGGTTAGGCAGGGCATTCTAACTGGAGAGATAGGAGGGGAGAGACTGCCAGCCACCGCCAAAAGAAGCAAGATGTAAAGGTACCAGTAAGCCATGAGCCATGTGGCAAAGTATAGATTTATAAAAATGGGTTAATTTAAGATATAAAAACTAGATAACAAGAAGCCTGCCATGGCCATAGTTTAAAAATAATATAAGCCTCTGTGTATTTACTTGGGTCTGAGCAGCTGTGGGGCTGGTGGATGAGAGAGATTTATTCTGGCTGCCAGGTGGAACACAGGAAAACTTCCAGCTACACTAAAGTGCATGTACACACACTCACACATGTATGCACACACACTCTGACACACATGAGCATACACCACATCACATGCACCCACACATGAATGTACACACACATGCACACAACCAAAAAAAGCTTACACACAGTTTTTTATATGAACTACTGGTAGTTTGAGCACAAATTCAACACAAAAGTCACATTCTTAGACAGAAAATCTTAAATTGTGTTAAAAGGTGCTTCATTGGCTCAACTTCATGGCCTTGGATCCATTTCTCATGCTATCCAGGTTCAGAGATGATTCCATGAGAGCAGCAATGCATTCCCTAGAAGGCTAAAAAGGGATGGACCCATGTCACCCAAAAGATTTCTGCTATGGACTGTTGTCACTTGGAGGGAAGTGACATACACTGAGGGTCCACAGACAGGATTTTAAAATACAGCATCATCAAAGCAACTTGTTCATTGTCAGAAATGCAGGCATGGAAGATAAGCAAAATGTAGACCGTCACGAGGCTCACCTCCCCCCACAGCCAGACACGGGCACTGCCCACCATACATCTCCCCCAACAGTCAGACACGGGAACTGCCCACTATACATCTCCCCCAACAGTCAGACACGGGCACTACCCACCACACATCTTACCCCCACAGTCAGACATAGGCAATGCCTGCCATACATTTCCCTCACAGTCAGACATAGGTAATGCCTGCCATACATTTCCCTCACAGTCAGACATAGGCAATGCCTGCCATACATTTCCCTCACAGTCAGACATAGGCACCGCCCACTATACATCTTACCCCCACAGTCAAACATGGGCACTGCCCACCATAATCTCCCCCCACAGTCAGATATGGGCACTGCCCACCATAATCTCCCCCCACAGTCAGACATGGGCACTGCCCACCATACATCTCCCCCCACAGTCAGACACGGGCACTGCCCACCATACATCTCCCTCACAGTCAGACATGGGCACTGCCCACCATAATCTCCCCCGACAGTCAGACACGGGCACTGCCCACCATACATCTCCCCCCACAGTCAGACACGGGCACTGCCCACCATAATCTCCCCCCACAGTCAAACACGGGCACTGCCCACCATACACCTCCCTCACAGTCAGACATGGGCACTGCCCACCATACATCTCCCTCACAGTCAGACATGGGCACTGCCCACCATAATCTCCCCCCACAGTCAGACACGGGCACTGCCCACCATACACCTCCCTCACAGTCAGACATGGGCACTGCCCACCATACATCTTACCCCCACAGTCAGACACGGGCACTGCCCACCATACACCTCCCTCACAGTCAGACATGGGCACTGCCCACCATACACCTCCCTCACAGTCAGACATGGGCACTGCCCACCATACACCTCCCTCACAGTCAGACATGGGCACTGCCCACCATACACCTCCCTCACAGACACGGGCACTGCCCACCATACATCTTACCCCCACAGTCAGACATGGGCACTGCCCACCATACACCTCCCTCACAGTCAGACATGGGCACTGCCAACCATACATCTCCCTCACAGTCAGACATGGGCACTGCCCACCATAATCTCCCCCCACAGTCAGACACGGGCACTGCCCACCATACACCTCCCTCACAGTCAGACATGGGCACTGCCCACCATACATCTTACCCCCACAGTCAGACACGGGCACTGCCCACCATACACCTCCCTCACAGTCAGACATGGGCACTGCCCACCATACACCTCCCTCACAGTCAGACATGGGCACTGCCCACCATACACCTCCCTCACAGTCAGACACGGGCACTGCCCACCATACACCTCCCTCACAGTCAGACATGGGCACTGCCCACCATACACCTCCCTCACAGACACGGGCACTGCCCACCATACATCTTACCCCCACAGTCAGACATGGGCACTGCCCACCATACACCTCCCTCACAGTCAGACATGGGCACTGCCCACCATACACCTCCCTCACAGTCAGACATGGGCACTGCCCACCGCCCAGCAAACTGCTTCCAGGCATGAATGCTAAGGCCAAGGACCCTGCTCTCTTTGCTTATGACCACATTTTCATTTCCTTAAATAACATTGTCCACACCATCTGTCATGTCTGCTTCTTCTCCATGCTCCAGAAGCATCAGACAGTAGTAGGATGTCGTCGCTTTGCACACCAGCTGGTTTCTATTCCTTTTCATTTTTATAGAACCAGTAAGTCGAGCACTTTTGTACAGTGTCTTTTACACATAGTAGAGAAGAAGTTGTGAATTTCCGCAGTGCATTTCTTTCTGGCAATTGCACAGAAAGTGGTCTTCTCTGCATCACTTGCTTAAGAAATGGGCACCCGAGAGAGGCAGTTAGATGGAGCCTCCCCCTTGCTCCTTGAGAACCTCAGAATAAAGGAGAGCAGATGCTAAGAAGGAGGAGTCCTATCGGGTCTAAAGGGGGCAAGTGCCCCACCCCTTACCGGGCACCCACCTCACAGAACTGTGTCAGGCAGACAGTGGGACATGGGAGTACCAAAGATTTCATTACAGTTTTATGTATTTAGTAATAAACCACAGAACTCAGAAATACTTATTGTTCCTTTGGTTTCCTTTGTTAGCAGTTAGGACTAGTGCAGAACGAAAACTCAGGGCCCTTGTGGGAAAGTTATTAAGAATTTCAAGATGGTAATAGCAGACAGAGCATGTGGTCAAATGCCAGCCCTTCTCACCGAGGGCACGGGTCCCAACCGCACAGGCAAACACCCAGAAAGCCACCTCAGTAATGATACTCTTTGCACATTCCTGCTGGGTTTCAAATGTTTCTTAGTTCAAGGGTCAGTTAACCTCTTCTGCGAAGAGCCAGACAGTAACTATTTTAGGCCCCCTGGGGGGTGACATATGGTCTCCATGTCAACAACTCATTTTTTTTAGCATAAACGTAACCATTGAGTCCTAACAAATGAATGTGATTGTGCTACAACAAAATTTTATTTAGAAAAACAGGGACTGGGCCATCAATTGCCAACTTCTGCTCCAGACAACCACTTTCTTCCATTCTGGATCTTTCTTTTCTTTTCTGTTTTTTTTACTTATTCTCTTGTCTTCCTCACGACATGATGATATAAAAACATAAATATCTTCCTTACAGCTGAAGTTCTGAGGTGCTTTGCTGCTCATTTCCTGTTCTTTGTTTCTGAGAATGTGGATGGGAAACCTTGTGCCTTGGGATCCGTGAGGCAATCGCTGCGACCTAATACATATTTCATGGGCATTTGAAAGGAAAGTGTATTCTCTGTGGGGTATAGGGTTTAGAATACATTTATTAAATCAACCTCATTAATTATTATTCATATCCTGTCTTCAGGATGTGTAAGTATTCAGAGACATCTTTCAGATTCAGACAAGAAGATGCCATGGTTTCCATCTTCACACAAGCGGGAGCCATCTTGGCACATTCTGTCAACGCACTGTGATTTCATCAGCGTTCAGGGTCCTATTGTTAGACTAACTACACTGTTATCTCGTTGATATTTTAAATTTAGGATTCAAGGTTTTTATTCAGAATTGGTAGGAAGTGTTGTCCCTGATCACGCTATCTTCGGTAGATGCCAGCTTCCTAAACAAACTGAAAAGACACCCATCCTTGCCTGTGCCATCCGTGAGAGTTCCACACAGAAATCTCTTAGTCCTTGAGGCCATGACAAACTTTGTACGAGCCAATGTGTCCAAAACGAAAGGACCCTACTCGCCTGGTCTCCCTCGAGGAAATGCACGTATGAAAGGCAGAGCATCTCAGTTGAAAGGGTCTTGGGGGGGGGGGGGGGGGGGGGGGAACCAACCTATAACACGGGGCAATTATCCTCAAAACATAGGGTGTTCTAGCTCTCTCTGACCCAAGCAGGTGGTGGAGGATGGGAGCAGGAAGCCAACAACACTTCTTAGCTTATGTAAATGCAGTAAGAGAAATTCTGGTTATTTTAGATAAAAAATGTGTATTTTCTCCTTTGAAAATCAACCAAGTCTTGCATTTTGCTCCATAATCTCATTGATAACATTGTTAGGACCAGTATATACTTCTGTTACTTTGGATTGTGTCTTTTTTTACATCTTATTTTAAATATGAAAATATATTTTCATTTTGATACCAATTTCTTCAAGTAATTTTTTCAGTAGAGACCCATGCACGGCACGTATTTTGAAAACTACATGTCTGAGAAGGCTAGCTGAGGAATTTAAAAACCACATTCACTCAAGAGCTGTAATTACTGAGATTTTTAGAGCAATTGATGTTGTAGAGCAAAAAAATATGTCAATCTAAGTCTTACTTTTTTGGAGGAGTAGGGAAATCTGTTGTCTTCTCTTTTCATAAGTTGTAGACTTTTTCTACTTATTTATATGCTTTAAGAATCTGTCTAAGATCAAATAATCTGAGGACCATTTAAAAATTAATTTGGCAGAGTGCTTGGTGAGTCATACACAGAAGAAACCAATCTCTCTCTCAGGAAAATTGTCTTCTATTATGTTTATTGAGTTATTTGTTGTACTATTCACAAACATGTTCTCTTCCTAGGAATTAGTGTCAGATATACATGTGCTGTCTTCATCTTCTTGAGGCTCTTTACAGAGAATACGTTCATTCATTCAGCGAGCCACACATGCCTTATATGTTCTTTGGAATCAACAGAGGTAAATAACTAAGACTCCTTGTGTTCTGAGGACTTACAAACAGCAGGCACTGTGCTGAGCACTTGGCATTCATTGTCATTTAGTAATGGCACTTGGCACTTTGGGTGTGGCCAGCTCTGCTCTCTTCTCTACTCTGTGATCCGTACATTTCCCTGATTACAGGTCAGGTATCTGGGTTCACAGAGAAGCCAAGTAACTTCTTCAAGGATACACAGCCAGTAAGTGGTAGACTTGGGATTTGATCAAATTAGTCTAGCCTTACAATCCGTAATTTTGATTCAAACCCTAAGTCTTCAGCATTTAACCCTGTGCTCATGACCACTATGCGATACTGCCTCCCCATGGTGAGGTTAGGAAATGTGCAATTGCAGTTCACGGTGAAGATAGAGTATTTCCATACATTGATATGGGACTGTGGGAGCGGGGTTTAAAACTGTGGGGGAAAGGCTTAAAACTGGGGCCTTTAAATGGCTGACTGTTGCCCACATTAACAGAAGAAAAGTGGAGGACTAATTACAGGTTTGCCTTCAATTGATGACCAATCACCATATAATTGAAAACCCAAATGGAGCCAGTTTTGAGAGACAAAGAGGAAGCTATTAATTACACCAGGTCAACAAAAACACACCAGGCCTCTCCTGGGCAAGTCAGGATGTTTGGTCACCTAGGTAACACGGATTCCTCACATCCCAGATGTACTCAATGGTGTCCTTGTATCTCACTCTGCCCTGCTGGTTATTGGGCTGTTGGAGTGTTAGAGGTCTAAGTGGGATGCCTTACTCTTTTCTCACGTACTTTACAGCTTCTGCAGCCCTGCACTTGTTTTTTATGGGCAGGATGACAACAGCAAGCTGATCAGGACGCTGCTTATAAATTTTGGCCATCCCCAGAAGTCCTTTGTACACTAATGGAGGTTCTACATCAACGAACAGAGGACAGTGGAAAAGATAAGGTCTGGATGAGATGTTTCCTGACAAACCTTAAGTATTTTTCCTCTCCTCAGTTTGGACCACCTCACTGTTGTCATTGGGTATGAGTTATTTGGGGTTGGGAGATTCTGAACAAGAGAAGAATTTTAAGTAAAGATGCAATACAGAGGGGTGATTGTTGTTATTTATTTGGGGGCCATAAGAAGCCCACAGTTCATGTGTCTTAAAGACAAGTGGGCATCACTTAGGTGGAGATGGGGTGGGGAGGACTGAGCTGCAGCTAAAGGTGTGGCCTAGTTATAGCGCTCACACAGTAGCTTCACTGTAAGTTTAAACCGTGTGGGATGTGGTAAGAGATGACACTTGGGAACTACATGGTGAGCACAGCAATAAAAGCCCTGAGTATTTTACCATGGTTTCACACTTGGTCCTGAAATAGCTTTAACTGTGTTCAGAGTATGTGTGAGGGGTGGAAGTTGGTGTCAAGATTAGATTTGTGGGTTTTGTTGTTGTTGTTTTGTTTTGTTTTTCACTGATTTGGTACTAGAGTTCCAGAAGACAAGATGGATGAGGTATAAAAAGAGATCAATTTGGGGAGTTCACTGAACTGGTAAACACGGTGGAGACCTGAGCTAAAGTGATGGCGGCCAGGAGAAAGGGGCAGACCCATCACAGACACGGGTGCGTACACACAAGGTGTTGCAGTGTGAGGAAGGATTACTACCAGGTCTTTAGCTGAAGAGGGTGGCTTACCGAAGCATCATCCTTTGAGATCAGAACCACAGGAGGAGATGACTTCAGAGGCAAATTTCCAGATAATCATCCTTCCCCTGGCTTGCTCCACCTCCTTCCCCAGTGCTACAGCCCTGCACTGCCCCTCTCCCCACCGCCCTGCTCCGCTCTGCTGAGCGCAGTTTCTTCTTTGCTGACAACTCCTATCGGCAATTCCTCTGGGTTGGACCTTGGCCATCTTCCTCTTCAAACCCCACCTCTTCATGACATTTTAAAATCCTTATATCATTATCTTTATATTCACTATTAGCCATGCCTTCATTCTCAACTGCTGCCCTGGGGCTAACAATAGTCAAGGCTTTGTTTTCAGTTCCAAGGCTCTAATGAAGCCGCCTACTCAGTGTTTCCACCCAAATGCCCTACATGCTCAGACTCTCCCCAATCCTGACAAGGTTCTCTAGCGTTCGGAAACCTGCTTCCTCCTGAGGCAGCTTCCCTCCCACACACTCAGCCTCCTGCTCAGTTCTTGCGCTCACTTACTCTTTTGTCTCCATCTCCACCACAAGAACAGGTGATCAATATCCAGCCACTAGACATAAGCTCACCACCACTGCTCTCAGAAATTCCTAATCTTAAAAAAACGTAAGAAATTACTGATCTCCAAACCTATTGGAGGGATAAAATTCAAATTCTTCCTAAGGTCACACTCACATGGCAGATAATGTCACTCGGCTTTCCTGTACATTGCTTCTTTATCATTTGACAAAATGTCGCTCAATTTCCACGTTCCTGGTCCAGAGTCACCTCCTCTTCAAAGCCTGCAAAAGTCCCTCTTCTATCAACCCAAACTATTTCACCAGCATTGTCTTGTTTTGTCTCTTCCACTGAACCTTGAGTTCCTTGGGAAGTGGACATGATCTTTATAATTCCTAAATCTTAGCATAGCTTCATGAATACTGAATCGAGCCAGGCATCATGGCACACGCCTGCAATCCCAGTACTTGAGTGACAGAAGTAGGCATGCCAGGAGGAGTTGAAGGCCAGCTTGGTTTGCATGAGATCCTGTCAATACACACACACACACACACACACACACACACACACACACACACACACAGGGGTGGGAGGAGGAGGAGGAGGAGGAGGAGGAGGAGGAGGAGGAGGAGGAGGAGGAGAAATAGACAGATATGATATGTGCCCTATCCTGGCCAGATCATTGCTTTGAAGACAGGGAGGCATCACTTGTTAGAGGAGCACAGCACTTTTCGAGGGGTAGTTATCACCACCAGCACCATGACCACTGATGTTATCATCACTGCTATGTCCACCATGACCATCATCTTTGTTACCATCATCACTATTATTATCACCCATCACTGTCAGCATCAGGACCATCATCATCTCTTTCACCATCACCACTATTATGATCATCCCTGCCACCACCAAGCACCATGACAATTATCCCTGTCATCATCATCACCATCTCTATAACCATCCCTCTGTCATGAACTCTCTCTGTCACAACCACTATCCCCATCATCCTTGTCATTATTATTACCATCCTCATCTCTATCACCATCACCCCTGTCACTATCACTATATCACCACCACCATCCTTATTATCATCATCAGTATCAGCACCACCATCTTTAATACTACCACCACTCGTTGTCTGGTATGCATTTGCCAAATGTTGGTTAAAGATTTTAATCTTTAGAACATTTCTGTGAGCATAAACTTTAATGCCTATTTTGTTAACAAGAAGGGACCAAGCATCAGAGAAGTTAACGGTTTAAAAAAAATTATTTCCCCAAGTTCATAGTGCTTGGTCAAGGATTGAGTTGAAGTTTCAAACTAGAGCTGTTTAAGCCCAAAGTTGGCATTCATAGCTCCTATGATTGAGGCTTGGTTCATCCCTACGCAGCAGTGAAGCACAGTTCATTCTGGAGTCAAGATGGAAATGGAGCCAAGATCTGTTCTAGTTAGTGCACATCATGGCTTGTATGTGTGTGTTCAAAATAGGATTTGTCATCACCGGTGGACAAGTAACAAAAGCCTTTAAGGAGCCAGCCTCAAAAGCTTTCTCCAAGAGTTTGAAGAAGACTCTACAACCAGCTACGGATCTAATCTGAGGGATGAGGAATGAGTCTATGCACCGTGCTCTTTCAGTCCATGTCTCTTTATTGTTCTAAGTTAGCTTCTCTAAATTTACAGCTTCTTTTCAGCTCTTATTCTTAGCTCCTCTCTTGCCTGACTATCCAAACATTTCTAACAGGACACTCCTTGCAATCCTGAGGAAAGTTTCAAAACCCTCAAGGTCATAGCACATTCCTAGAATAGACGATAAGGAGCAGAGCCGTTAGCATGGTAATGCAAGGTTCCAAGGTCTCAGGACCAGAGGGAGGGGGCACAGTGCCCAGTGAGACAAACTCTGAGACATAGCTTTTTATCAGCAGACTTGGCAAGTGAAGAATTGACAGGCTTTTCTTAGGGTGTTTTGTGTTAGTAACCTTGGTAGACACCTGCGACTCTGACCTCGTGCGTAACTGTAGAGTTTTAAACTTGTGATCTATTTACAAAGGCCTTTAGTCTAGTTTGAACTTGCTCTGAAGCAAATATGAGCTAAATGTGTGCAGTTTGTGTTAGAGTGAGGAGAGATTATTATTTTCTGTGTCAGTCTGAGCAAAAGGCACAAAGCAGGCTTTGAGTGTCTACAGACTCATGGGACACTGGATCTGTCTGTGAAGCATATCCCAATATACTTTCTATATATCAAAATTACACAGCTAAGTGAAAAGCCATCTTCCTGACCACCCACAGATACATGTGCCCATAAGATTGAGATGTAATCATGAGATTACATACACACATTTTATGAAAATGCATGGTCATGGGGAGATATCATAGCTGTAATTGCACAAGAAATCTACATCAAGAAACAGTCAATTCATTCAAAAGGCAATAATTCCAAAATGCCCTGCATTTTGGTTTAAACCTTCACCAGGATCCTTGACTCTGGTGGGTTGACCTTTTGGACACTAGTTGTCACCTGCTGTATACTCCCATGGCCTTTTGCTACCAGCAGCTCTCAATAGACAAGTAGCAGCCTGCCTGCTCTGCCAGCTCTCCATCCTCCATAGCATGCTGGCTTCCTCATCATCAAACAAGGACTCTCCCTGGAGTTCAGTTTTTCAGGAGCATGCTGCCTCAGCTACCGTTTGCTCTCCCAGGAGGGGGAAGGCCATCGTCTTGGAGTGGCAGCTGTTCTTATCTTTCCGCTCGGTCTCACAGCTTACTGTGAGAGTGAGGGACCTACATCACAATCATCTGAGGAGAGTTTGTAAAATGTAAGGGCCTGTTCCAGTGAAGCCTGGACCCAGCCTCTGCAGACATATTCACTTCCAAGGTCAGCACTTCTCACTGGTTCTCTATCACTCCCACCTCCACCCATGACCACTTTTGCTGGGATGGATCCTTGGGTAGTGGGAGTAAACAAACCTTTTTAAAATGTTTAATGAATTTGTCTTGTTGGGGGTGTGCTTCTGCATGGATTATCTGGCCTCATGTGTAGTGCCTGCAGAAGCCAGAAGAGGGCATCAGAAGCTCTGGGATTTGAGTTGGAAATGACTGTAAGCCACCATGTGGGTGCTGGAAGTGAAACCCAGATCCCCTGGAAAAGCAGCAAGTGCTCTTAACCACTAGGCTATCTCTCCAGCCCTGGAAGAAACAAGCTTAGCATGTGCTGCTCTACTCCACCACCTTTATCGGGGATTTTCAACAAAGTGGAACCAACCCTAGGTGGCTCTTAAAAATAAATGTAAGGGCATCTATTAATTTTTGGTTATCACAATGATCAGGAAGAATCATGATATTTAGATATTAAGAATTAGGAATGCTAAGTACCTCTCACTCCTTCATAATGAAAAACTGTCTCACTGGATATGGCAATCTCCTCTCCATCAAGAAACACCAGTAGGAGTCTAAAACCCCAAAGTCACACTCTGAATCCACCTCTGTGTGGGAACTCCTAACTCAGCTGCCTCAGTGTCCTAGGGCTGTATTTGTTGTCCAGCCTGTCAAATTCCCTTTGATCCCACCAACTACACAAAGAGAAATTCTTGTCTTTCAAATATATTCCTGTAACACTTTGGTGGCAGAGAATCATGTCTGATGTCTCGCTTCTCTTCCCACACTATCAAGTTTATTCCTACCCATGGCATTGAAGGTTTCCTCTGAAGTATGGAGGGAATGGGGAAGGGAAGAAAGGAGATGTAACCCCACCTCCCAGGTTGATCTGAAATGCTATGCCTCGTAGTAATTTCTGATTGATTAACATGCCCCAGGTCAGCTCCAAACTGACCCCTTCTAGACGTGTTGGCTTCTTATCCTACTCAGCCGCTGTTCTTGCTTACGCAGGCCAGTGGAGCATATAATTATGTTTGCAGTAGAGGTAGTAAGTACCCACTCATATCTGGTGTTTTTCTTTCCTCTGGCATACATTTCTTCAGTCCCTTTCCACAAGGTGAGGGCACATGACCAGTATGGGCCAGTGGGCTGTGGGTGGCAAGATCTCAGTCAGTTCCCTTCTCCAGCATTGGCTTCCTCGGGGGCTGTGACAGAGAAGGGACTCTCCAGCAGCCCTAGCTCATAGGACAGCCCTGAGTGTCACCTGTCACTGAGACCTGAAGGTTGCTTATCATCACAGCACTATGTAGCTCACCCTGACTGACTGAATGTTCTCTTGACTGCTCAGTCTTGCATCTTTCCAGTAAATCGTGGGTTTGAGGTTGGCTTTACTGCTTAAAGTGGTCTCGGCCAGCCTCTCTCCACTTCAGTTTCCCCACTCGTGAAGTGGTGATGGTGACTGTACAGATGTTACGGGGACTGCAAAGGCTAAGCAGGCTTGGACAGGCACCATTTATACCACAGTGCCTGGCAGGCAGCCAGGGCTGTGACAGCCACTTGGTATTTTTCCTGCTGATCTAAACTTGACTTTGCCCGCCCTGCCCCAAACCCTCACTGGAGCTTTCAGCTTTGGCTTTCCAGAGGCCTTCTAATGTCCTCTGCCTAAAAGGCCACCAGTCCAGACGGCTTCCGGCTTCGGCCTTCTTTGCACCTCCTGGGACAGGACATGGCTTGCTGTAGGCACTGTGCTATCCGGGTTTTCATTGTGGGGCCAAGTGCCTCAGTCACTTTCATCACTGTTGAGAACATATCTACGCCAAGTACAGGAAAAGAGTAAGCCAAGTGTGATGGGGGAAACTGAATGACTTTTTCAATGAGAACTTGGCACGTCTGAAAAACATGTCAAAATGTCCAAATATCCGTTGTCTTGTGTTAGGGAATAATTAAATTAGTACAAGTGCTAGATCTGGTCTCTTGTTCTGACACCCAAAACAGACACCCATTTAAATTAGCATAAAGTGAGTCTAATTTGCATTTATGTGTCAGCTCTCTCTGTTCAAGGGCTGCCAGAGTTTGTTCCTAGACATTGGGAGATAATTACAGGTTATAATTATAGGACAGATGCCTTCCTCCAGCACCCCCCCTGCCGACTCTATTCTCAGGGAAACACCGACTTTTCCCAGGTCTCCAGAGTTAGGAAAAGTAGAGGTCATTTACTTGGTAAAAGTAGAGGTAGATTACTCACCCAGAGAGAAACACACAACAAACGCTTGCGTCTTACTTAGTTCCTGTCTACTACACACCAAGTCTTTCTGTTTGTAGACAGTCCTACCTACTATCGCCTGGCCCAGCAGGCTCTCTTCAAACCTGGAAGCAAACTGCTGGAACATTTGAACAAAATAAAGTCCTGGCCCCGGAGAAGTGTTTGTCCTGGTGTATTTTATGGTTACTATTGCAGCTTGTTGGAGGGATGCTCTAACACTCTGCTTCCCTCGATCGGTGCCAACTTAGCATTCTCCTTACCCTAAACGACTTTCCAAGGCATTGCGGAAAACAGGCTCCATCCGTGCGCCTTGACACATCTGCACGCCTGAATTCCCCCTTTCCATCAGATTCAATCTGAACAAACCACTGACTTATTGGACCTCCAAGTGCAGAACACTCCGAGGCACTGATCACACCCCAGAGTGTGAATCACTAGCCCCAGATCTCTGGGAGGTGAGAGGGGTGGAGGCAGGAGCATGCGAATTTCCCACTAGTGGCAGCTGATGCACAGTGGTCCAGCAGCTGCTCCGTAATTAAGCAAGTCTTAACGGCTTGGGCTCCATGATTTACTGAATCATGGTGCAGGGATTTTCAGTCTCTGGAGCCTACTGGATCTTGCTGGCTATACCGCCATGTGCTTCTCATTACAGCCCAAGGGCACAGAGTAGAGACAGCAGAAAGGGCCAGGCTGGGAGGCCGGAACAGACAAGATGCTGCTCTGCTGCTCTGTCAAGATCTAGTCCTGATTGTAGACAGTTCTAATCCGGGGGCGGGAGTGGTGAACTAAAGTTTCTCCCATCTACAATATAGGGACCCTCCTGTCTACCTCCTAGACAAGGCTGTCTCCGACCCTGGTGAGAGCACATGAGGCTGGGAAGCTCACCTGAATTTGGACTTTCAAAATTTCCTTTGTAAGTTAATCGTTGGGAGCCCAGGTTGTTTCCCAGAAAAACAATACTCTACCTAGGGAGGTTCCAGCCTAGGATGACAAATATCTGTCCGTATCCATTACTTGCGTGCCCATGTCCCTGGGGTGCCACACTCCCTCACAGCCCTGCAGATCAGCACATCTCAGAACACCCAATGGAAGTCTGAGAAAGTGGCAAGATGGGCTTCCTTTGTTTGGGGAAAGGAGATAGAAACATCGGTGGGGTGAAAAGTAAGTCCCCCCTATAGACCCACCCTCACCCCTGCTCTCTTCTGGAGTGTTCTATTTTTGAAGTCTTTATGGCACACGTATCATGGCCAGCACTTCCCCGAGACTGGAGATGGAAAAAATCAGCCTTCTCCCTCTACATGAAGAAGATGACTACGTGGCATAGAAATGCACATTGCAGTTACAAAGGCCCCCGCCAGAAGGAAAAGTCCATCCGCGTCCACGGTGGGTCCTGAAGACTTCAAAGAAGCTCTGTTGGCCTCTGAGCAGTGGCCTTCCAAATCGGACTTTTCGAATCCCTGATTGAATTCCCAGCAAATTACTCTTCCCAACTCTAACCAGAAAAGCATGTTTATATAAACATGAAATTCCATCAGTGTAAAGCCTTGTGCAGCCCCGCTGCCAGAGCCCCTAATAACGCCCTATTGGGTTACTGTGGTGTTCTGGGTTATCATTATACAGTCTTTGCTCCTGGTTGCGAAAACATGACGTTCCATTAACTATATAATCTGGGCTCCCTCCAGGCCAGAGATGCATCCTGCTCAAAGCTGAAATGAGCCAAGCTGTAATGCCACAGAAAAGCGAACTGACTGCAGGAGGGAAGGCAATTGCAGGGGGTGGGGGGTGGGGTCGGGGAGAGTGGCCGCAGACTCCGTTCCCTGGGACCCACGGTCCTGCCTGTAGCTAGCACCCCAGCAGCCAAGGGGCTCAGAAGCCCGAGCACAAACCCAGTCAGCATTCTTTCCCTTCCCACTCTGCTGCGGTCTGGTGATGCACAGAAGTGTCTGGGGAGTTCCTTTCCAGGACACAGGACTTGGTCTGCAGGGACTACCCTGTGGCCAGTCTGCCATGCCTGCCTGGTGGCCCATCCTCCAGCTCTGGGCTTAAAAATCACATCAATTCCCCTGGTTGCAGGTGACAAGCTGGAGGTGTATATACAATGTAGAAGTTCTAGCAAGCTTTTCATTCAGCACAAAAATACCCCAGAAAGACAATGATGGGAAGCCAGAGGCCTAGAATTAAATGTGAAAGGGATGGCTTTCTTCTTAATAGTGAGGGGCTGGGAACTCAGTTCACTGGCCAGAGCCCCTCTCCATACATTCCTTAAGAATTCACAGCTGCCAGGTGTGGTGGTGCACACCTTTAATCCCAGCACTCAGGAGGCAGAGGCAGGCAGATCTCTGCAAGTTCCAGGCCAGCCTGGTCTACAAAGCAAGTTCCACAACAACCAAGGCTACACAGAAAAACCTTACCTCGAAAAACAAACAGAAACAGACAGAAACAGGATTCAAAATTGCATTTTGTTTAATATAAAATTGGTATATTTATTATAGAGAAATTTGAAAATTCAGAAGTTGAAACTCTTATCTTCTAGAGAAGAACTCTATCATAATAGTAAGTCCAGACATGCACATGCAGGGGGTAGCTTTATTTTGCTCTGTTCTGAGGTGGGAATCTAGTTACTTAGCCTAGGTTAGCCTTGGTCTCCCAAGTGTTGGCATCAAGCCTGGGCTCACTTCTTACAAAGGTGGAATGCATAGAATGTTTGGAAACATAATAGTATAAGTATTACATATTTCTCCTAAAATATCTTGCAAACACAATCTGCAATGGATATACAGTACTCTGCATATTTCATATCTTACTTAAGTCTCATTGTTAGACATTTAGGTAATTCTCAGCTTTTTACTATAAACCGCACTATCATAGACACACAGTAAGGGCTCCTTTTTTGCAGGGTTTCTTTTCTTTCTTTTTTTTTTTGGAAGATAAGGACTTGGATGGAAAAGAAGATCTTTAGCTGTGTTAAAAGCATGCAATACTTCCTGCCAAAGCATCATCTCACCACTCACATGGCAGCCACATGTGACTATTTAATTTAAACAAAATTAAAAGTTCACGTCCTCATTTGCATGGCGAACACATATGGCAAGTAGCTACTGTTTTGGACAGCAGGAACACAGAACACTCCTGACCTTCTAGAAAATTCTATCACGCAGTTCAAATCCACAAAGATCATCAGTTTACACCGTCCCTAGCAAGACAAGACATAGGTGGCCAATACTGGACACTATAATGCTTTAAAAACCTCTGCCAACCTAGCAAGCACAGTATCTTGTTTGATCTTTTCATTTCTTTAATTACTAGGGAAACAGAATGTTTTTGTTCGTGTATTAACTTTCACATATATTTTTCTTGAGAAATTATGACATAAGGCTATTTTCTAATTAGCTTTTGCATACTAAGATCAGATTTCAGAGAGTAAATTAGATTGCAAAAACCTTTTTAGCTTATTATGCTTCACTTATGCTATTTTTCACCCCCTGAAGAGCACAGTGCTTATATATTCAAATCTCCTTCTATTCTTCTTCATGGCTTCTGTATTCCTGTCATTCTCTATAAGATGCAAGCCTGAGGTTACACAGATATTCGTCACCATTTTCCAAAGAATATTTTTTAAAAATAATGAACTTATTCCCCACTTATTTGAAATGTCACTAAGAATTCATAGGTAATTATATATTTTTCTATTTTTGTCCACGTATGCTTTGAACTTTACCAAACTGTTTTCATTAATTTTCCTGCTAATACATTTCAATGTTTGCTGAGAAATTATGTCTTCATTATTATTTTCCAAAAATGTTTTATACCTTTTGACTTGGTTGTCACCTCTCAGAAATAATTTTAAGATGATTTTGCTATTTTTTTATCATCTCAATAAAATAATTTATAAATCGGATCAAAAGCTCAGTTCAAATTATAGACTTAGGAACACCTGATTATGTTCACAGCATCCAGGCAGTCCTCTGTGGAAATGGTGATTTTGATGTGGATGTTGTTATTCAAGTTTCAAGTTTCCCCATGAGTTCCTTGGAACCTGTGATGCGATGGTTTTTATTGTTATTGTTTGCTTGTTTGTCTTTTGAGAGAGAGTCTTAGGTAACCTGGGTTGGCCTCAAACTCACTATGTAGCCCAGGAGTCCAGGATCACTGTGAACTCCTGGTCCCTCTTGTCTCTGCCTCCCTACTGCAAGTATTATAGGCATGCGCCGCGGCCACTGCCACCACCACCGGCGCCACCACCGCCACCACCAACCACCACCACCACCACCACCACCACCACCACCACCACCACCACCACCACCTTGAGTTTATTGGTTTCTGTGGTGCTGGGGAACAAACGCAGGGCTTGGACATTCTAGGCAAGCATCCTACTGAGATGCATCCCCAGCCCCGAAATCTTCTTAAAAGAGCACAATGCGAGCACCTTTGGTTTCAGACAAAGTCCCAGAGTTTCTCTGACCCAGGAGCTCCAGCTCCCACCTGCTAAAAGCAACAAAAGATTTTCCATTTCTTAGCCTGGGCCTGAATTTTAAGTATCCACCTTCACTCGTAAATCTGTAAGGAAGAGATCTCACTTTTTATCCAAAGAATCTGGAGTTGAAAACAGCCTCTACGGAAAAACCAAACCCCAGCAACTGCGAAGCACATTTGGTGTCCAGCGGCCAGCTTATTTTTCAGGACTCTTGTTCCAACTCCCAAATACTTTCCAGTCTGTGAAACTCATCTCCCCACCACTGCACTGCAAGCGCCTCTCCTGGCATTGGCGCAGATCTGAGGAGCCCGGATCTTGAGGGACCTTTTATTGTTGTAGCTGCTTTTCAGCAGAGCGCATGAAGCAGACTTGAGTGACTGCGGCTTGGCAACCCTGTGGGGATCTGGAAAGTGTTGAACTGGTCGTAACTCAGTTCTCCCTTAAGCAAAGTCCATTTTAGTCAGGAGGCCAATCATGCTGGCTTCCCTGGCAGCCCATCAGTCAAAAAGCCAACAGCCCAAATTTACCTATATCTCAGCTCTGAAGGCAAAGGGCGCTGAGGACATTTGCCAGTATCTGAAAGCATTTTAGGTTGACTCCACGCAGGCGGAAGAGTGGCAGAGTGCCTGGCATCTGTCTATAGGGTAGGGGGCAGGGATGGTACTCAGCCCCCTACAAGGCTGAGGTCCCCACGAAGGACCAGTTGGAATCCCAGAGGTAGAGAATACGTGACTTGGACTTCCACTGAGTACCCAGGGTCATCAGGCATCAAGCCAGGAGAACAAAGACTGTATTTTGTGGTCGGACATTTGTAAAAGGAGATGGCTGGCTTTGAAGAGTACCCTTGCCTCTTACTTAGGAAGTATCTGCAAGTTCTACTTCTGGTTGCAATCCCTTATCACCAAGGTGAGAAGCCAGACAAACAGAGTCAACTGCATCCTTCTTGGGGCCAGGGACGGCAAGAAAAGTAGGCAAAGCAGACCGGACAGCCCGCAGTTGGGGACCAGAGTCCAGCAGTGGCGCGCCCTGGGGACTACCCCCTGGAGAGCAGCATCCTCCAGGCACTTACTTGTCCAGGATGAAGTAGAGGTCGAATCCCCCATAGCAAGCTGGTCCCCCGTCCTCGCGGCGTCCCCCGTGTCCGGCGCACACGAGCACGAGCGCAGCCACGCAGAGTCCCCGCAGGCCCGCGCCCAGGCGCCCAGAGCGGTCCATGCTACAGCTGGAGCGCTGGCCTCTCTTGCGTCCGCGAGACCTCAGGGGTTCGCCATACGCGGCCCGGGGCTCCCGTCGAGTCCCTTGGCTCCTTGGAAACGCCCGGAAGCAATTGTCCAGAAAAGTTCAAGGGTTTCGCTCTGGTTTCCGCCGGTTCTGCGCCGGGGTTTCGGGTTTCAGGGACCCCAGGGCGCTCTGCTCAGTGGAGCTGCTGGGTTCGGGCCCTCAGGCCGCTCCCAGGCTAAGCTTGAAGCTTTGCAGTCGAAGCAGTTCCGTCCCGACGGCTCTTTGTCCTAGATTTTAAGTATGATGGGGTGGGTTTTCAAATTGTTCTTGGTTGGGGCAGTGCGGTGTCTTCGCTCCCTCCCTTCTCCCCTCCTTCTTAGTGGTTTTTGTTTTTTTTTTTTTTTTGGGTGGGGGAAGAAAGTCCAAAGAGTGCCACCTTGTGGCTAAGGGCGGCGAAAGTGTTGTTGGGGTCTGCTAGACCATCATTGGGCAGGAATGGATGGGGGCTTTTGGTGATCACGGATGATAAACCTCAGAGTTTTCAGGTGATCTGTAAGCCTTTAATTAATCCTTCCTTTCTGTCTTGCTGCTTGTCTTTCCCACAGCCTCCTTTCCATTCTCTCTAGCCTTTCCAAGCTTGCTTTCTTTTTTTCCTGTCCTGCATCTGCAGATACAGTCACTGTAAACATTTGATGAAAACTCATTTCCTTCCAGCAGGGTGGCTCCAACCCCAGGCCAGGATTTTTCAAACAGGAGCCTTTGTGCAAACGAAGCAGGGAAGAACACGGCCTTTGTGATCTGAGCCATCGAGTGACCTCACCTAGTTTTATTTCAGATCATGAAGGGCCCTGGGTGAACTTGGCACACACAATGCCCCCAAATGTGAGGCTTGCCTTGAGGCTGCTGCCTCTAGATCGAGGCCCTCTGCCTCCACATTTCAGGGAGTCTGTGATAACAGGTCTTCCTTTCTGCCTGTGAGCTTCGTCATCCCTCCCCATCTTTGATGACGGAACAAGGAAATACACAGCTTTCAAGGCTGTCTACGGTGCAAGCCATTAGGCACTGTCCAGCAAGGCATGTGCTTGCCTCTCTACACTGGTGGGCCTTCCTTAGTTTGAGTCCCAGTTCCCACAGGACACATGGTCTAGCTTCCCCACCACTCTGGAAGTCACCAGTCAATGCACACTCTTGTCCCAGTTTCAAGGCTTTTCTACATAGGCACACTTCTTGCCCTCCACTCCAGAGCCTCTGAGACCTTTGCTGCCCACCACGGCCGTTCTGGTAGTTTTCCTCCAAAGCATATTTCAGTATCTTGGAATGATTTAGTAGTCACTGATTGGTTTTTTGTATAAGCACATTATTAGCGAATCACACTAGCTCCCCTCTGAGGTGATCTCCAGAGCGGCCCAGCCTCAGTTCACACACCTCCCGCATAGAGGAACGTGTAAGTGACTTATTTGATAGGGCAGATTTGATGGTGTCTGGTTTTTAAGGCACATGTATGAGATATTGTGGCTTCCCCTCTTCTTGGTTCACTTACCCGGGGGAGGCTCAGTGGCTGTGATGGCTATTCTTGGTTGTCAAGAACAAATTACAATCCAGAAGTGGAGGGCACACCTGTGGTCCAGATCTTGAGGCAGGAAGACAACAAGCCTTAATTCCAGACCTTGAGGCTGATGACACCTTCAATCTGGGCCACCCCCTCTGCTGGAAGCCTAGATAAGGACAATGGAAGGAGGAAGGGTTTGTTCTTGCCCCCACCTGTCAGCACATCCATTCCTTCACTGGCATTGGAGCCTACTTCTTCAGGATCCACCATATACAGAAGATCAGCTAAGACATCCAGCCTCATGGGACTGAGCAGCTACTAGATTCTTGGACTTTCCATTTACAGCTAGCCATTGTTGGATTAGTCAGACTGCAGCCTGTAAGTCATTCCAATAAGTTCCATATATATGTATATGTGTGTGAATGAATCTCTCTCTTCATATATATATATATATATATATATATATATATATATATGCATATACATATACATATTCCACAAGTTCTCTGTGACTCTAGAGAACCTGCCTAATACAGTGGTGTATTATGAGAAACCCCAGCCCCCAGCACCTCCACCTGATGTGGCTGGACACTGCCATCCCCACTGACAACCAATATCAGTCACCAGCCTGGTGACTTGAGAGCTGATTCTCCGGGGCCTGCCTAGCTTGCGGGTGACTGCAGCCTCTGAGACCCAAGCAAGCACCTGAACTGGCCCTCCCCGACCCCTGACCCCTGGAAGCAGGAGACAGTGTTGGCTGCATTCTCAGCAGCTGACTTTGGGGGACAGCTTGTTATGCAATACCAGGTAACTGACAAATGCCTGTTATCACTTTAACCCTTGGAGAATTTCTGTAGGACAAAAGTGATTTGACAGTTTCCCAGACTTGATTGTCTATGAAGCTGTTTTCAGGTAACACCTACTGGCACCCACATTTTGGGAATTACTATTTGTAAGAAAAAAATAATTAGGGGAAGTGAAAATACTCTAATTGGTCCAAGTTTGCTTTTTCCATACTTTCTCCTGCCTCAAAAGAAAAAAAAAAATCTTGACCTCATCAAGCTCTGTGATAAGAGATGAGAAGTCTACAGAAACCAGTTGGACTAATGCAGGCTGGAAAACCAGGGAGTACTGGTCCAGGAAGAGAAGGACTTTAAGGACAGAGTAATAAAGAACATGTTTGTGAGACTGTCAGGGAAAGAGCTTGACTGTCCCTGCAGGGAACTGAGGGACATGAGGAACCAGGGAGGTTTTAGGAACATCTTCTCTCATCTGCATGCCCTCAGGATCCTCTGAGCTATTTAAGCATTTGGGTGGCCAAGGAATGCCTTGAGAATATTATAGGGAGAGTGGTTCAGAGAGTCAGCCTAGGAGAGAGCACTGGGTCACTGACAGAGCCCCGTAAAGCCAAAGACCATTATGGAGGGCAGGCAGAGGCATAGAACCAGGGCAGGAGGAGGCCATAGAACCAGGGCAGGAGGAGGGCCTATTCAAAATAAGCTAAGAGAGGAGCGTGGAGGGTAGAAGATAGAAGATTTATCCCATCCCCAGGATAAATATGGCCCTCAAGAGCGCAGGGTAGTAGCTGGAGGAACTCAGGCGTTGCAGTGTACCGGCTGCCCTGCCTTTCTTCCAGGATTTTGCAGAGACCTTTTGATACAAGCTGGCCATCTCCAGCTTGCTGCTGCCTCAGCCACTGCAGCTGCCTCCCCTTCCTCCTCCTCCTCGTCTCCTTCCTCCTCCTCCCCCCCCCCCCCCCAGGTATGCAGGTGGAAGCCAGGGTGTGAAGGGATCTAACCGGCACCACATGCTGTGGAGGTCAGGAGAATAAGCCCTGGGAACCCCTGGACAACTGGACAAGTGTCAGTTTCACTAAGGAGTGTTCTAGTGGAGAAGAGCAGATGGATGCGATCCTGGCCTCTGTCACTAGGAAGGGAACATCTTCCTTTCCAGGAGACAAAAGAATAAGGAGGCAGTTTGTGACAATTCAGATGTTTTATCTGCAATAGGAAAAGCACCAAGATATTTAAGGATTCAATAAACCTCAAACGCTTTGTCTTCCAAGAGGTTAGAGAATTTGCCACCAGACTGAGGTGTCATGGCTTCAGTCTGGCACAGCACTTGCCATACCAGAGGGGGCTGAATTTCCCCCACTGAGACAGTAGTTATTAAATATGACATGCCTACCTGTCAGCTTCTTACTGACTCACTCACTTGTTGATACCTCCCTCCCATGATCCAGGTCCTTCAGTCAAGCTTCAGACACTTGATATCACACTATCTATCACACTACTACCTAATCTTCCCAGAATCTCATTGGGCACCAAAGTGCTCCTTGGGCTATTGACAAAGGCTTGGAAAAAGGCTCCAGACAATGCAGACTGAATAACATTTAAGTTGTTTCCCTAATAAATAGTTGCCACCAATATGGACAAATCTGGTTCATTCTAGTACATTTTGGGTCAATCTGGTAAATACACTATTTGTAGGCTCTTGGATGTCTCACTGGTCGCTGGGACCACACACCATGTGCAAAAAGGTCAGGGGAGTATTTACTAGAAGCAGTTTATCTTGAACAATAGAATTTCTGAGGAATCTGAGCCATATTGACTTTGGTGATGGGATAAACAAAAGTGCCAGTAATCAAGTAAAGCCCAGTCTGCAGGAAGATGTCGTGAGGGTATTCCAGAGGCCAGGCCATCGGCAACTTCAGCCCAGAAGTGGCCAGAGCTGTTCAACTCAGGAGCATTAATATTCCCACCAAGGCCAAACTGCATCTAGCTTCAAGTAGGCTCAGTACAAAAGCCTTGACTCATTCCAAAGCACCAGCCCAAAGCCCTGCTAACAACCCTTGCCATGAAGGGATGAAACCCACTCAAGATGGAATGTAACCCAACACTGGCTGATCCAGAGCCCTCCGAAAAATTAGCCCCTGCTGCAGATGGGTCAATTATCAGCCCACGACAGATCCTATTTAATCTTGTTCACAAGCCAGCTCTGCTAGGGCCACACATCATCTGTATTAGCCACGTTTCTCACCATTGGGACAAAAAAGCAACAAGGGGGACTTTAAATAGGAAGGGATACAGTCTCCGATGGGGACAAGAACTTGAGACGGCAGGTCACATTGCATCTAAGGTCTGGAAGCAGAAAGCAGTGAATGCCAGGGCTCAGCTGGGGCCCCAGCCTGTGGAATGGACTTACCCACAGTCGGGGTGCGTCTTCCTACTTCAAATGACCCAATACAAAAGCTCCCTCACAGATATGCTGGAAGGCTTAGCTCCCAGGTAATTCTGTAATGTTGACAGTCATTACTAACCCAGCTTTCTGAAGAACTCATTCTCCTACCCTTGCTGAACAAACAGTTCATTTCATGGAGAGCAAAGACTAGGCCAGCTAAACTCAAAACTCAAAAGCTGAAGTGGGTCAGTACAGTCCAGGGTCCTGACGAGCCTGGAATGATGGAAAGCTATCTTAGATAAGCTGAACAAAGCTAATCACAAACCAGGTCAGTTCAGTGCCAATTCTGCTCAACTCGGTCATATTTGAGGGTCTTACTTGCAGATCCCAGACCAATTCACACCGATGAGAGAGCAGGGAAAAATCTCTCGAGGCCTGTCAAGCCGGTAATCATTTTGATCCTTCTAACGGCCATTGTTGTGAGGTCTCCACCAGAGAAGACTACTTGGACATGGGTTCAAGTCAATAGAAAGTCTTTATTAGCCAACCAGTGACTACACTGGGTGCTCAGGACCCCAGTGTAGCCCAGAGCCTTTCTCGGGGTGAGCTTTTAAGCACAGAAGCCACATCCTGGGTTGACATACCTCAGTTAGCAAGAACAGTTAGCCGGAATTAGAACTACAGAAGCCAGAGAGCAAGGGTGGTGTCTTTAGAGACTTTTCCAGAACTGTGGACTTGGATCGATTAGGTCTTTGCTCTTACTTTAGCAGGTGTTGCTGCCTATGTGCTGGGTTTCAAGGCCTTAATGGTACTTCCACCATGGGGTCAGTTGTGCTAAGGTCTGGAGGGCTTGTTACACTACCTTCTAAACTGTGTGCATGTGACCCTCAGAGTGTATGGGCACGTGGTCCATATGTGGACGGCATGTGTGGATGGGTGCTGTGATGGAGCCTTGCTCATTGTGGAACAATCCCATGGAGCCCTTCAAGGTATAAATATCTGTAGAACACCAGAAATGGGTTTAGTGGTTTGAGGAACACAAACAGTGGTGGCCCGTTTGTTTCCTTCCTTGTCTGATATCGCCTTCTTCCCCGATGAAAGCTATCAAAACATGCAGACTTAATGGCCGTTCTCCAGAACTAGTTGGGATGACCCACAAGTGAAGAGCAGAGTCTCAAACTAAGCTGTTCAGGAGAAGCGATTCTGCCCATGCTGGCTGTGCAAGTTCCTTGGCCTGCCCTCAGCTCAATTCCCAACTGCATAATAGAGAATAATATTGCCTACCTCGCTGGGTTGTTCAGCAGTTCAACAAGACAATATATCATCCACAGCTTCAGGAAGAACTCAATAGATTTTGGGTTTTATTGCTATTGGGAGACTCTGAAAAAATGCACTTGCACTTCTGGAACCACTTGCAGATCATGTGATTTTTCTAACAATGAATCAAAGCTCATTTTGTATGTAGGATTTTCATATTATCAACTTGTGAAAATGCAAAGATGAAGACTTTAGCTCATCTAGCAACAACTGGGAATTGGTGGTTTCCTAGGATACATGTAAGAAACAAATGGAAAACAGACTTAGGCTATCAATAATAACCCAATGGCTGACGTCCTATTTCCACCAGCCAAGAATGTTCAATAGCTAAGCTCCAGTGAGATGTCTGAGTGCAATTAACAACCAGTGATGTTTCTGTCACTTTTTTATTATTACTGTGTGTGGGGTGCCTGCATGCGTGTGTGTGTGTGTGTGTGTGTGTGTGTGTGTGTGTGTGTGTGTGTGTGGTGATGTGTGATGTGTGATGCGTGTATTGTTAAATGTATGTGGTATGTGTGCTGTGTGTGGGGTGTATGTGGGATTGAGGGTGTGGGGGTGTTTGTGTGTGGTGTGTGTGGTATGTGTAGGTGTGTGTGTGAAATGTGTGAAGTGCGTGTGTGTGTGTGTGTGTGTGTGTGTGGTGTGTATGTGTGGTGGCTGTGTGGTGTGTGTGTGTGTGGTATATGTGTGGTGTATGTATGGTGTGTGGGGATTGTGGTGTGTTGTGAATAGTGTATTGTGTGGTGTATGTATGTATGGTGTGTGTGTGATGTGTGTGTTTGGTGGTGTGTGTGTGTGTGTGTGTGGTGTGGTGTGTGTGATATGGGTGTATGGTATGTGATGCGTGTGTTTGGTGTGGTGTGGTGTGATGTGTGGTGTGGTGTGTATGGTGTGGTGTGGTGTGATGTGTAGTGTGATGTATTGTGATGTGTGGTATGGTGTGGTGTATTGTGATGTGTGGTGTGGTGTGTGTGTGTGTGTGTGTGTGTGTGTGTGTGTGTGTGTGTGCGCGTGCGCACACGGGGTAGGGGACATGCATGCTATAACATGTGCATTGAAGATCAGAGGACAGTCTTGTAGAGTCTGCTCTCTTTTTTCACTTTTTGAGAGTTCTGGGAGCCAGTTCAGGTCTTCAAGCCTGCTTGGCAAGTGCCTTTATTCACTGAGCCATCTCGGCCCTTGTTCTAGTTTTTGAGATGTATAGACCCATTTAAAAAGCACAGATTGGGGGTGGATCTGGGTGGAGTTGGGGGAGGAGTGGAAGGTGAATATGATCAAAATATATTGTATGTATATATGAAATTCCCAAATACTCAATAAAATGTATTAATAATAAGTACACTTACTATTCATTCTTATTAACTTGCTTGTTGATTCAAATACTTTGCAGATATCTACTTTGATGGCTCATCTTCATGGTCAGCTTGACTAGATTTGGAAACCCCTGGGAGGTACATTTGGAGGTGACTATGAGGGTTTCTAGAGAGTTAACTGAGGAGAGAAGACCAACCCTAAACATGGGCTGGGTGCCAAGACTGAATAAAACAGGGAGAAAGGAGCTGGAAAGCCTGATGAGTACCAGCATTTGTAGTGGGTAGCTGTTCTGGCTATGACCTTGAAGCACTGCCCCTAGTGAGGTAGCAAGTAACTGTTATGACTGCCTATGACCTTCAAGTACATGCCCCTAGGGTGTGGCTGCTTGGGACCCTTAAGACCTGGGATGCATGTACATGGCTCTCTCTTCTCTTCCTTGTGGTATTGGCTACTGAGATCTTGGACCAGGCAAATCAGCATGGGACATAGCTCAACTTTCCTGGACCTTATGATAAATCTCCCATGGTAGTGAGTTAACCCCCAAATAAATTCCTTTGCTCATCATTAAATGAGCTCCATGGATTTCTCCCATTAAGCATTCATCTCTTTGCCTCCTGATTGGGTGCAATGTAACCAGCAGCCTCACATTTGTGCCTTCATCTTTTCTCCGCCAGATGACTTGTATCCTCAAACCGTGAGCCACAGGAGATACTTTCCTTTCTCAGGTTGCTTTTTCGGTATTTTTTGTAATGAGAAATGAGAAGAAGTAATATACTTATGTGTGAGTCCCTGTGCTTTGAATGAGGGATACATTACAATAGCTTGGACTTTCACAGAGATTATCGGGTAGGTAGAAATGTAGAACCAGTATTGACACAAATGATTTTTATTCTCTCTTTGAGAGGAAACTCAACATGTTCCTTCCACTCCATCATGACAAGTCCAAGAGAATAATAGCATCCCTGGTGATACATTCATGAGGACAACTTGTTCCAGAGGTGAATTGAACTAGGAGAACACAAATATTTCTATTCTAATGAGCTCCCTTTAACGAAGAGACCTAAGAGTGATCATGGAAAAGCCCATGGCATTAAGACTTAACTCTGGGCTACACAAACTGCCTCCAGCTTATATGAGAGATCCAGGATACTCATGCTCACTCCTAACCCATCAGAACTCACCAGAGCACAGGGGTGTGCGAACAGAGATGTAGCTAATGGAATGTACACTTATCTGATGTGTTTGCTCTGAGCGTTGAGCCCCTTGCAAATTGCTTGAAAGCTGTAAGAACTGGGGCAGATTTTCAGAGATAAGTAAATGTGTGTCCAACCAAGATGTGTATCTAAGAGGTCATCCTGGATCCTCATATTTGAAAGCATCTGCTCTTTCGAGTGGCCAAAGTAAAGACCGAGAAATCACATGTCACCTATTATGCATGAGGGGCAGCAAGTTTCCAGAGTAGGGACCAAATTTGAAGCCAGAGCACACGTCAAAATTGAGAACTCAAGGCATGGAGGGTGCTGTGATTCCAGCCTGTTTTCTCATCATGGACAATTGCTGTGCAATCTTGATCGTTTTTATAAATTTAGGCATTTAACTTGTGTCTTAAATCCAAAGAAAACAGTGGAGTCAATGAATAAACATATAAAGAAGGCCAAGGGGAATTATTATCTTTGGGTTGAAATAGACAAAACACTCAATGGAATTATTACAAATCTGAGAGCCAAGAAGGAAGAAATAAAGACCCATAGTCAGAAAACTGTCCCTTAGCAGTCAGGTCTGCCCAGAGGCAGAAGGAAAACCTTGGGTGGTAGATAAGGAGGGGCCATGATTTAATGTTGGAACAGAAACTTACAAAGCAAAAACAGCATGGGAATTCATTACATACTTCCTAAGTAATGGGGTCAGTTTAAAACACAATTCTAGATCGTGCATTCAATTGAGGAACTGTGGGAAAGAGGAGGGAAGGAATAACATCGAATTCAGCAAGGGAGCAGCGCTTTAGGCACACGCAGTAGATATTTTTGAGTGATTTCCCCACATGTTGATAGTTCCCCATAAATCAGGTTTCCTATTGTAGAACTATTACAATTCCATTTTCTATTCTTCATTGCTCTTGAATCTAGTTACATGATCTGCCGTACAGCTATGCCTCCCCGGTTGGATTGACTCGGTCTTGCTCTGAGATGTCCCTCCGTATATCTTCTTTTCAAAGTTTCCAACACATTCTCCATCCTTCTTAATTAGTACCACTGCTTTATATTTAGTTACAAAATTATAATTCAGAAAGTAGCTCTGTGCCTTTTACATTCAGGAGCGTGGAAGAGCTTTGGAATTCGTGACTTATGGGAGCTGGAGCCATGTGTGTGCTTAAATACTACCCGGGGTGATGAAGAGGGGTAGGAAATGAGGGGCTGGGGGAGGAACCCCGGAGAACACCAATGTTTTTAAAGAGCTTGGCATGGAAAGAAAAGGAATACCTAGGAGAAAACAGTCATGTATGTCAGCTGGAGCACAGAGGCAGAGCGTTCTGAGGTCTTCATTAGACTTAGCAACTGGAAGCTCTTTGGTGATTTTTATGAATAAAAATGTAATGAGAAAAACCCACGGTGCATCGGATGTAAACCAACATGCAGCATCAGGTAAAGGTGGTGTGATGGTTGGTTTTAAATATCATCTTGCCACAGGTCAGAATTACCTGCGCAGGGATCCTCAGCTGAAGGATGTCCATATCAGGGTGGTCTGTGGCAGGGTCTGGGGGGAATTGTCTTGATTGTTAATGGATGTGGGAAGATTCAGCCCACTGTGGGCAGCATTAGTCTTTGGGCAGGTGCTTCTGAGCTGCATAAGAAAGCTAGCTAATCATGAACCTGAGCAATTCAGCAAGCAGTGTTCTTTCAGGGTTTCTGCTTGAGATCCTGCCCTGATGTCCCCCAATGTTAACCAGTGGCCTGGAAGTAGAAGCCAAACAGACCCATTCCTCTCACGTTATTTTTGTGAATTTTATTGTTTTTACTGTCCTCTCTTGGATTTTAGTGAGATTCTGAGAACGAAGTTATAGGAGTTCTCACCATCTGTTCCAGTGAACTCCGACCATGTTGTTCAGTGCCTCTCACCTGAGAAGGGCACAGAGAGTCACTTCCCTTGTCTTTACTTTAGCTGGATCACATGGCTTCAGTCTGCAGCTCCTGGCTAGCTGACCACAGGCGGGTAGAAAATGCTTGCTCATGAATGCTGCTGAGATTCCATGATGGCTTCAGTAGTTGACTGATACTGTTGGTTGATACTGTTCTGCTCCTGAGCAGTTAGTGAACCAGTTTTTGACTCCAGCTTGGCTTAATGCTCCAGGTGACACCATCTGCAGGAGGTACTATAAGAGATGGGCTAACGCCAGCTGTGCCTAAGCTCTGAAAGACCCCTTCTCTGTATTTCTTCTCTAGGAGATTCTCAGCAAATTGCTGGAGGGATGTCTGTGCTGAATTTCACTGTTTGAGCAATTTCCATGGAATGAATTAATGGAGGAGGGAGGAGCCATTTGCTTCCTGGAGTGTGAAAGGCAGTATTGTGAATTTGACTTCCCTGTGTGGCTAGGGATTCAGAGGCTCTGGGGCAGGCATAGATCTTAATGAGATCGTGTGTGTGTGTGTGTGTGTGTGTGTGTGTGTGTCCTAAGACTCTGGCCTCTGATGAACCTCACAATAAGCATAAACAACATAGCCCTCATCTAAGGCTTAGTTTGTGAAACTGATGCAGGTCACAGCACTGTCTTCCAAAAGCTATGCACGCTCTGTCAATGAATGGTATTAAATACATTTGTGTGGGAAGAAACCCTGGACTCATATTAACTAGGCTAACTAACTAAAGTGGAACTAAACAAGGCTCTGTCTGACCCCTCAGTATTGTATATTTATTTCCTATTTTAGTGATTTGTGATATTAGTGAATATCTTTATTTCTACATTCATAAAAGAAACACTACTAAAGCTTAAAACGCACATCAAACCCCACACATTAGTAGTGGGAGATTTCAACACACCACTCTCACCAAAAGACAGATCTACCAGACTGAAACTTAACAAAGAAATAAAGGACCTAACATGTTATGACTCAAATTGACTTAATAGATATCTACAGAACATTCCATCCTAACACAAAAGAATATACCTTCTTCTCAGCACCCCATGGAACCTTCTCAAAAATTGACCACATGCTTGGTCACAAAACAAATCTCAACAGATACAAAAACACTGGAATAACCTCCTGTATCTTATGAGACCACCATGCATTAAAGTTAGACTTCAACAACAACAAAAATTATAGAAAGCCTACAATCTCACGGAAACTGAATAATGCCCACCTGAAACATTAATGGGTCAAGGAAGAAGTAAAGAAAGAAATTAAAGATTTCCTAGAATTCAGTGAAAATGAAAGTATAACATACCCAAACTTATGGGACACTATGAAAGCAGTGCTAGAGGAAAATTCATGGCTCTAAATGCACACATAAAGAAGATGGAGAAATCTCATACCAATGAATTAAAAGCACAACTGAAAGCTCTATAACAAAAAGAAACAAACTCACCCAGGAGAAATAGACACTAGGAAATAATCAAATTGAGGGCTGAAATCTACTTTAGATATAGTATATTTTCCCTCATTAAAATTATTATTTATTTTTAGTGTGCATGGGTATTTTGCCTGTATGAATGTCATGAACCACATGTATGTCTAGTGTATGCAGATGCCAGAAGAAGATGTGGAATCTCTTGGAACCTGGGCTATGGATGCTGTGAGCTGCCACATAGGCACTGGGATTGGGCCTGGATACTTAGGAAGAGCAGCAAGTGCTCTTACCTGCCTCCCTTTTCTCTCATTTTTAAGGTGGAGGCCTAGCTCTATGTTCAACCTTCTCTCTTGTACAAAATGAAGATTCAAGGCTCTAGATTTCCTCTTTACATGGCTATGGACTCTACTCACATGGTTTTCTGTGCAGGGCTTTCTTTATTTCATGTTATAATGTATGTTCTACTTGTAATCATTCACTTTTCTTCAGTTCTTGTCTTATTTAGAAACATACCACCTAATTTCAGGACAAGTGAAATTATTTTGTTTCATTTGGGGAGGGACTTGTTGTCTCAACTAAATGAAGACTAGAAAAAATGTGTCACATATGATGCTAATGATTTGAGTAAATCAGTCTGATTTATGTCTTAGCACATAGTATTTACATAACTTCTATATGTACTTACAGGAAGTATGTATTTTGTGGTATTCTGTATATGCTTATTAAAATATTTTATCTAAATATTGATGCCTTTACTTCTTCATACATCAGCAATTAAGATAAGTATATAAAATTTTCAACTAGGAGAGTAAAATTGTTTTTCTTTGAAGTTCTTAAACTTTTCCTTTGTATATTTTGATAAGTTTATATAATCTAGAATTTTTATCTTCCCAGTAGGTCTTGTTTTTAATCCTAAGATAGATACTAGATAATCCTCCTATATAACATTGACTTCACCACTTCCCAAAGTCAGGTATATGACACTGAACACACTTCCTGGGACTTAGTTTTCTTTCTTTGTTGCCTTCATCAAGGCAACATTTACAACTGTGGTCTTTCCAAAAATCAGATTTACTTTATTTATTTTATGTGTATGGATTTTTGCCTGCATGTATGTCTGCATACCGTGTGTGTGCCTGGTGCACACAGAAGTCATAGGAGGGCATTGGGTCCCCAGGAGCCTGAGTTACAGCTGACTGTGAGCTGCCATGTGGGTACTGAGAATTGGGCCTGGGTTATCTGGGAGAGCAACAAGTGCTCTTAACCACTGAAGCCATCTCTCCAGTCTGCTCGATACAACTGTGATAGTTGACCCTTTTTTTTGCCTTTATGGGCTTCAGAATATTTCAGAAGTAACACTGATTTGCAAAAAGTGATGAAATTGCAGCATAATGAAGATATTACTATAACTTCCTCCCGCTAAGCACTGACCAATATAGATCATTTTTAAGTGGTGGGAATCAATGTCTTGCTTAGTTTTGTTAGGTTTATATAGGGATAGCTCATGCAAAGATAAAGGAATAGAGTAAGAAATCTCTAATGACTTCCAGGAACTAAACAAAAGTACATGGGAGCAACTTTTAAAATGAAGTGCAGGTTCCTATTATGATACACAATGCTGGGAGATTATTTTCTTCCAGATCTTTCTCCTTTGATGGAGACCCTAGTGCTTGTGTACCATGTGATCTCACTTCTGGCCTGTCAAAGAATGGAGGTTGCAGACCATTGAATCAAATATGGTCAAGGGAATATGGAAGTGGGATTCAACATTAGGTAATGTTTCTTGAACTGGGAAGGCAAATGAACATGAAGAATGAGGCTGACTTTCTGGTCTAGCTATCCTGTCTTATGAGAAAAGCAAGGGCCATTTTCAGATGAAAGAAGGGGGCAGAGTTTACAGAGGTGGAGTGTGCCATTCTGGTGAGAGAGGCGATCTGAGGTTCTCAGTATTGGCAGGAATATGCTTCTGGTCAGCCATTCCCAGTGTCTCTTTGGGTTATTACAGATACTCCTGGGCCCTTGAAGGAGACTCCCCTTTCTGATTATGGTCACTTTGAATAGGTTTTTGTCCTTACTGGTCTAAAATGCCATTTCATACTTCAGCAAGATAGCAGTGGCATAGTCCATCCCTAGGCTGTGGTTTGTAGTATCTGAAGCCTTTGAAGGGGTCCTTTCTAGGGGAGAGGCCTTAAATACAGGCTGACAGGTGGGTTTAACATATACCATGTTGTATTCCCATAGAAATCATGAGGAATGTCAGTTCAAATTGTATGGGGTGCTGGACGGGTTTATTGAGCCTTCAGGAAGCTAATCAACTCTCAGAGAACATTCTCATAGTTAGGTATAGCAATGGTCGGAGCCCACATTTTATTTATATGATGATCAAATCCACAGTGACTTCTAATATGTTTCCTCTGATGTTCCACAGAAGGATAGCTGTATAATCCAGAGTATGCTAGCATTGTAGCACTTCCGTGAGTAGAAAGGCTGGCTTGGTCCTGGTGTAAACAAAAGTCTGGATCAGTGGCTATCCTGGGACTCTTCGGGGACTATGCGGGAGTGTCACATAATTTCCAAGGTACATACTAACTTCAAGATCTCTCTCTCTTTTTCTCCGCTCTCCTCTTTCTGTCTCTTTGTTTGTGTCTGTCTGTCTGTCTGTCTGTCTGTCTCTGTCTCTCTCTCTTTCCCCACTTCGGAGATCTGGAAACTTACGGTTACATTAGGTTCTTACCTTGTGGATACTGTTCTTTGAATGCTAAGAAGTAAGTATTGGAGTGACAGGGAGTCAATAGGTGTTATTGGCAGTCTCCTTTCATTTAGCCGTCCATGTTTTTTGTGCTTTCTTTTGAACATGTGGAGTTTATTCTACACCCAACCCGCCCAAGAAAGACAGGATTCTGTGTTTAAACATAGAACCTGAGCCAAATGCTTGGATTAACCTTAACAAAGGCTTTGTGACATTTCTCTGTGTCTCAGTTTCCATTAAGTAGGACTCAGAGTAGAGCCTGGAGATTCTACTAAGATTGCTTCCGGGAACTTATGAACTAATACATCTGAAACATTCACTATCAAGTGTCCGCTGTGATGATCAACCCACCAGGATTACTACCATCTGTGGTCACACTTTAGAGAGCCTGGCAGACTCCTTCCTCAGCACTGACTTGGGGTGAACAGCATCAAGGGGTACACACCTGGAATCTCCTCAGCTACATAGGTTGGGATGCCCCGGCACATGCCGGCAATCTTTGTCCCAAATGTACTCAGGTCCTCCACTCTGGTAGGGTTGATAGAGAACATCAATTCCTTGGGAGATGCTCCTTCAGGCCTTTTACCCTAAAGTCGAGTGTGACGAGGAAAGAAAGAAAATAAATGAGTCCTGAGTCCAGGGGCTTGCTGATCTAAAGGGGTACAAGGGCAGTAGGGCATTTCTTGGCTGCCATTTTTTTTCTAACCAAAGTGAAGAGACAATTCTAGCTTTGAATGTCTTGGTATTTCTAAGTGTCCCAAGGGACTTAGATGGTTTGAAATCTCAGTTGCTCATAGAAACAGAAGTCTGAGGCAAAATTTATCCTGAAATCTGAAGCACAACTGCTTGCTGTGGGATGGTCTGTATGTCAAGTGTGTTGCTGATTGGTCAATAAATAAATCACTGATTGGCCAGTGGCTAGGCAGGAAGTATAGGCGGGACAAGGAGGAGAATAAAGCTGGGAAGTGGAAGGCTGAGTGAGAGAGACACTGCCAGCCGCCACGATGACAAACAGCATGTGAAGATGCCGGTAAGCCATGAGCCATGTGGCAAGGTATAGATTAATAGAAATGGATTAATTTAAGCTGTAAGAACAGTTAGCAAGAAGCCTGCCACGGCCATACAGTTTGTAACCAATATAAGTCTCTGTGTTTACTTGGTCGGGTCTGAGTGGCTGTGGGACTGGCAGGTGACAAAGATTTGTCCTGACTGTGGGCCAGGCAGGAAAACTCTAGCTACAACTGCTCTCTTAGATTCTAGGGTAGGGCTAGTGATAACTTTTGAGAATGGAACTTATTTACATTCTCTCTATATATAGATACCAATTTATCGTTATAGATACCAATGTATCACTTAGAAGACTAACTCAGGCATCTGTGAAAACCATGGATTCCCTCTTTACCTCTACTACAGCTATGGTTGACAGGATACAGGACACTTGATTACATTTGATTGTCAAGCAAGCAACAAATCCTTTTAATGTTAAAAATATCTCAAACCTTGTCTAGGACATACTTAGACTTTAAAAATGATTTCTTCTTATCTTAAAATCCAGCTTAACTAGGCAGTCTCTATGTTTGCTAGTTTTGATAACCTTAACTACCGAAGGAGTGTGTCCTTGAGGTACTGAGGGCTTGCACTGAGGTGTGCAGATCTTTGGACCTCTGACACTCAGGGTGGGCAGTGTTTTGCTCACCCCCACAGAGGCGGTTGTGAGCCACAGAATCTGATAGAGTGGAAGCTACCCTGACTCAGGCAGTCACCTAGCATTCTCTACACCGTGCCATTTACCCCGACAAACATGCTGGTGTGTTGTGCAAAGAAGGAATGGGTATGACTTCATTATTTACTGGAGACCGGAAGACCTCTCACTCCAAATGAAAAGGCTCGCCTTTACCTTTTGCTCCTTGACCAGTGCTTCGAGGTCTTGAAGGGAGGGCATGACGTCCTTGTTCATTTTGTGCACAATACATGATTTCTTGGCAAAGAGTCTGGTTGCAGCAAAACTCTGTTAAAGAAGAGAGAAGGCAGTGAGGCGCAGGGAAATGGAACTCTAAGATCATAAGGATCTGGGATGAGTGCTCTGGATCTGGCTGTCCTGCAGTTGTGCCTGTGGTTAACACACAGAGGTGGCCCGCAAGCTCTTAGAGGGCGGAAATAGGGATCTAACCCCCTGCCTTGGCTTCAGCTCTAGCATGGTAGGAGACTCTGTGTGTGTGTGTGTGTGTGTGTGTGTGTGTGTGTGTGTGTGTGTGTGTGTGTGTATGTGTGCGTGTGTGTGCGCGTATGTGGTATGTATGTGTGTGTGTGTATGTGGTATGTGTGTGTGTGTATGTGTATGTGTGTGTGTGTGTGTGTGTGTGTGTGTGTGTTGCCGAAATAACTTCTTAAGGCTTTCAGGTCTTAGTCTACTTCCATCCTTGACGTGTTTTTTTTGGGAGGCAGGGAAGATAGAGTTTGTTTTCCAAAGATACAAGTTGAAACACAAAAGTAGCAATTGCATGGTGGGGTCAGGTGGCCTTAGCTTTCCCTTCTTTCCCAACTAATATTGTCATTCATATTTCACTCGGTCTCTGAGTTAGAGATGAAATATTGGGCCTTTCCCATCATGGAGGCTCTCTGCAGGGAAGGCCAATGGGTCCTTGTATTTGTCTTTGAGCGTAGTTTCCTTATTGCTCATTAGTTTGAATTTTAACCTGTTGTGTAACATTTATTACCAATAGTTAGGTGTAAGAAGTAAAATCGGCTGAGCAACAGGGGTGTTGCTACTGGTACTTATAATGCTCATGGACAGCTAGAATTTACATTAAAGGTTTTAATGGCTGGTGAGTATGCCACATGCTAGTCCTGTGTGTCTAATACCTACACTGTCATAGTCCCAGATGGAATTCCACGAGTCCCAGCCGTTATTGTTGTCGACATTGGCCACATTGTGCTGGTTGTTGATGCTCACTGACTGCTGACCACTTCCGGCTACGTTGCCATTATCGTTGACGTTGATATTCTAAAGTGGATAAGAAATGGAAGCTGATTTAAGATCACATTTTTTTTGTAAATGCACTTTGGTAACTGATTTCAGAAAATGAAACTTACGTAAGCAAATCCAGGTGCCATGAGGAGCCCGAGCAGGCTGACGAAGACCATCTGAAAACACAGAGAACAGGGCCGGTGGGGGGGGTCGCACTGTTTACAGCATCTGCTCCCTCCCTCAAGCTCATCAGAAATATTTACTAATTTTACCAATGTGCCAAACCATCCATGTTTTCTTCTTCCACCTTGTGTTTTTTTTTTTTTTTTTTTTGGTTTTTCGAGACAGGGTTTCTCTGTGTAGCTTTGTGCCTTTCCTGGAACTCACTTGGTAGCCCAGGCTGGCCTCGAACTCACAGAGATCCGCCGGCTTCTGCCTCCCGAGTGCTGGGATTAAAGGCGTGCGCCACCACCGCCCGGCTCCACCTTGTGTTTTTTAACTACAGAAAAATTTAATAATAATATACAGTTGTTGATTTATTATAATTATATTAATATATAGTTTTAGAATTTTGAACTAGACACTGAAAACTGATGAATAAAGCATAAAACTGATGCATACACCATGTAATGAAAGCTCTGAAAACCACATCTTTCAGATGGTTTTCAACTGGTTTTTAATTTGATCTGGGATGCTTTCGTCCTAACAGAAGGAAATCTCTTATCATTTTCTTAGTAGGTTAAGCATTTCTATCATTTTTGTTCAGCTTAAGAAAGAGTTAAAATTTGTCTCTTAAAAAAGTAGATGTAGCCGGGCGGTGGTGGCGCACGCCTTTAATCCCAGCACTCGGGAGGCAGAGCCAGGCGGATCTCTGTGAGTTCGAGGCCAGCCTGGGCTACCAAGTGAGTTCCAGGAAAGGCGCAAAGCTACACAGAGAAACCCTGTCTCGAAAAACCAAAAAAAAAAAAAAAAAAAAAAGTAGATGTAGCAGAAGTGTCTGAGCATAAAGTTATCTCCTGTAAGTAAGGCAGCTACTGAGGAGCACAGGGCCCTAGATCAGTGGTTCTCATCCCGTGGGTTGCGACCCCCAATTTGGGGGTCGAACAACCCTTCCGTAGGGTCGCCTGAGATCACCGGAAAACACAGATATTTACACTACAGTTCATAACAGCAGCAGAATTGTAGTTATGAAGCAGGAATGAAAGTAATTTCATGGTTGGGGGGGTCACCACAGCATGAGGGACTGTATTTAAGGGGCGCAGCATCAGGAAGGTTGAGAAATGTTGCCCTAGACAGAGGCACACAGAACTAGAAGAGAGGTCCAACCCTCTAGCCTGTGTTTGGCGCGCTCCCTGCTTCTATCCAACCTGTTCTGGGGAGGACAGATAGGAAGTGTCCCTGTGATTGCAGCCCCTCTGCATCCTAGGACTTCAGAGGAAAAACAGAGCTTGCTCCATCCTCAGACACTTCCTCAAAGAAATGCCTGGACAGGGCCTGAAGATGCTTATTTCTTGTAGGGCCAGTTGACAGCCAAATGTTGAAGACTGGTTTTGACAACAGGGACTTTCCGGTCTGACCAGAACAGGCCCAGAACTCTTGATAAAGCAGAATCAAAGACAAAAAAAGATCAGATACTTTCTGGAGCCCAGAGACTGCTTGTCCTGAGTAGAATCCCTGAGCAGATGCTGTGGAAGGCAATTCTATTGCAATTAGCTTGTGCTGGACTCTCCTAGTGCAATTATTCTTCTCTATGGACATACTTGTTAGACGCCATTCCATGAGAAGGAAAGAATTATTTCCATTAGGGTAACAGCGCCATAAGAATCAGACCCTTCTCTCACCCCTATTAATGGTTTCCAGTTGGATTGAGTTTTACAGGAAGATCTGACTTACTGTGAACTTCATGTTGTCAGCCGTGTGGTGGAGTGGAGAACAGGCAGGCATGCTTGCAGACATGCAGCCTTCTGGTATTTGTACCTGACCAGTTTTGCTCAAGCTAGGTGTGCTCAGGTGGAGCCCACAGCTTATCTTCCGCCCCTTCCTGTATCTGCACAGCAGCCAAGTCCCCGGAAGCCTTTAGCTGCCTGGCCAGCACGGCGCTTGGACAGGAGGCAACCTGACTCATCACCCGCTGAAGGTACCTCAGTAAACTCAATGTCATCCATGATAAGTTCTGCTCCAATTAAAGCCATGGGTGTGGGTATTTTATGCATTGTCACTGTTCAGATTCAAGAAAAGAGTAATCCCTAAAACCAAACACCACCACAGATGAGATCTGGGTGCATATCTGCCCTTCCAGATACTGGCTCCTATGGGAATGTGTGAACAGTTTCTCTTCCTTCCCATGACTCACAATGGTGTGAGCTTTTCCCAGATCTTTCCTTCCTTACCTCCCCTTTCCTAAGACCCCTGAGCATGCTCAAGTCACGTTGGAAGCTTATTATCAAAACCCACGGGTGAGAGGTGGTGTTCTTGGCTGTGAAAAGGACCTCCGAGTCAGAAAACTGGTCCTTGTGCCCTGGCCAGGTATTTCTTTGAGGAATTGTCTGGCCAGTGCAGCTTTCCACCCAGGTTATGAGTGGCTCGCACCAAAGCCATCTGGCACCATTCACCCGGGGCTCTCAATGGTTACACCAGCCACTGGGTTGGAGCGCTGGGGCTGCTGGCAGCACTTTCTTCCCATCTTCATAGCCAGCAGCTAACCCTTGCCGTTACCTCTCACCAAGGCCTCTCCACTCCGGCCTTGGCCAGGGCACTCCTTAACGGACTTTTACCAGAGCTGTAGGACCAGCTGGCCTCATCCCAGGCCTCTGATATTACAGTGTATGCCCTTCATTTTCCCCAGGGTTCTTTTCCCAGAGCATGGGAAGTAAATAGACATTAATCTCCAGAGCTTAGAAACTTTCACTGGCAGATCTTATGAAAAAGTTCAAGTTTGTTGGAATGGCATCCATGGGAATTCCTAAAAGGGTTCCCAGTTCCCTCAGCTGCCTGTGTCCTGGGTGCCTAGCACACACCAAGGTTCCCACGCTGTCAGACCATTCAAGGCATCCCACGGGCACTCAGCCTCTTCACACTCTGCTGCTTCTCCTGGATTGTCATTTTGCAAACGCTTTTGTTTTTAAGCTCCGCACTGCTGCCTCTACCAGACCTTCCTCATTCTCTGACTGGAAACTTCCTTCATCGTCTCTGGGTGCTATCAGAGAACACTGCCTTCTTATTTGCTTCTAGACAATGACATTTTCAAACATTATATTAAAACAAGGGAAGATGAGGGGGCAGAGACTGTCACCTGGGAAATTGAGGAAATACTCAAAGTAGTTTTGAAGGTGAATTAACACTTGATTTTTTCCCCCTGTTCTCTTCTACAACTGAAGCTCGTGGTTCAAATTTGATAAAGGGGAAAAGTGTGTTTCATTAGTACGGATCCACAGATTTCTACTCTGAAAACCTTCTTGTGCCCACAACCTTCCTCTCCTACATGAGCCAGAACTTAAGGGGCTGTGTGGTTCTAAATCTTGGCTCACTGTCAATATGTCTTCCAGAATGCTGGAATGGCTAGATTAGGACACTCGGTGTGAAAGAGGGTCTGCTGTTTTAATTCATCCTCAGAGCCTGCTGTTTTAATTCATTCTCAAAAGATTTCAAGTTCATTCTTCAACTGTACAAGGTCAAGAAGCCTGGGGCTGGATGTGGGGAGCTGTGGAGAGGTCTTCCTCTGCTTCAGAGACCGTCACAGCTCTGTGGAGGTCAGGGTGTCTGCGTTGGCCATGCTTGTAGATTTGGCCTCTGATGGTGATTTGGGGGTACCTGTTCAATTCCCAGCACACATTTTGTGTTTCATGATTTCCTAAGGACTCAAGGTGACATGTGGATCAGTGAAATGCTGGTGTGGTAGATGCTCGTTACAGGTAATAAATTGATAGTTGATAGACAGATAGACAGATGGACGAAGATGTTCAGGATCTCTCTTTTGGATAAGGACAATTTATATTCACATGACAAATGAGTTAAAAGACCTCTACGTATACATTTTGCACTACATCATTAAGTCCTAGATACAAATAAGAATGGAATCTCATTGCATTCATTATTATTCATTATTTTCCAGGCTCACTTTAGCCTCTGTAAGGATTCATTTCTTGAGGGAAATGCTGCCCCTAGGTTGTACCTTGGATTTGAAAATCTGTGTGGAGAGCTGCTGGTTAGAGCTGAGAGCTAGGAGGCTCAGATCTGCTCCCCACTCCCAGGCTTTCACCTTCCCATGGGTAGAAGAGAAGTAATTCCTCTCACATATGGTATTGTTACTCAACTAGCTTCAAAGCCAGGAGACGCTCTTCCTGTGGTGTGAGTGTAAGGCTACCCAAGGAGATGTCAAATTGGTATCTACCTCCCAACCAGAATGGCACCAGCCACTTAGAAACTCATACAAGTTCATCCCAATGAGCAAAATGGATTTATTAAGGAGTTACTTATGGGCAGTGGATGGCAATGCACAAGCACGATCTCCAGAAGTTACCTCTGCAACCACGTTCCTACTTTACGTCTGCGTCAGAATCAGCGTAAGTCTGGGCTTGGAGTGCTACCCTATGTTGGGACACCAGAGGTGACAGCAGACTCAGACAACACAAGCCAAGGACAAAGCCAGACTCTGGGAAAGTTGTGTGTTTAAGGGTACTCTAGTACAGCCCTTACTGGGGATTCTCGTGGTCTCAGAAAACACTGTCCCACTGTGGCAAAGACAGTCTGTCTTGTTGCAGTCCAGCATGTAGAACACATAAGTGGTAGTTTACTGCATGATGGCATTCCTTTGGCTAGGATTTGGAGGACTGGTCTCACCACTTCTTTTCGTGTGTGCACATGCGTGCGTGCGTGCATGAGTGTGTACACATGTACATGTGTGCATGTGCTCCCCTCAATTCTGGTCTCCTTTAAGACCCAAATCCACAGGAGCAAGGCTCTTGTTTCTTGTCAGCCTGAGAGCTACGCTTTCTGTGGCTTGCATCTCCTCAAGGGAGGAAGGCATTGTCACCTCCATGGGCCTTAGACTGACACATACATGATGCTTACAAGGTGCCTTTAAATTCTTTGAGTAGCCGGACATGGCCAAGCTAGAGACTACAGTGTACGTCACGTCCATCCATTTCTGGTTTGGGGTGTAATCTGGAGAACGGCTGCTGTGTGCTGGCCATGGCGACACAGTGGGGGAGTCTTGGGTGATAGTGTGACCCCAGTACCCTAGGGTTAGTGTGAGCAAGTCAGGTCATGGGTAAATAGAGTCTGCCCTGCCTGCAGAGGTTAATGCTGGGCTTTCCCCCAAGCAAGGCCCTATCCTTACTTATCATCCAGTGCACACACCCATGGCTTCATTTCAGCCCACACCCTGCCACGTGAGACTGAGTGAAAACTCTCTTTGTCTGGAACAATCCAGATGCATTCTGTGTACAGCATGCTCACACATGGAGGAAGAGTTGGAGTTTCACACAGAATCAGGCTTATTGCATGTATTTTTCCCTTCTCTTCGAGTGGAATGTTTACCACCAGGACACATTTCCAATCTTAAATATTCAAGGCTCCCCCTGCTGTGTGAACCAGCTAGTGTTACTAGCAGCCCTGAAGCCTGTAGCTGTCATGTTCTTATTTTCTGGTACTTAGGACGTGTTGCCCAAAATGACAATCCTGTTATGTATTAACTGGGTGAGGAATGGCCCTCATGTAGAAGTTCTATCTCTGTCTCCTTGCTCTGATTGTGTCTCTGTGAAGCTGGCTATCAGTCTGATGGATCCTGTTACAGCTCCAAGTTAGCTGTTGTTTGAAATCTGAGCTCATTTCTTTCTTTTGAAAGAGCTATACTGTGCCTTTGTTTACCTTCTTGTTGCTAAAACTGTAACAGAAGCTCCAGTGCCAACCGCCTTTGTGTTGTAGGATGGTCTACACTCATTGCTCACCCCATTTGTACTTCTGACCAAGAATAACACACCCAGAAAACAGCAACAGGGAAGTGTAAAATAACATTTGAATAATTATTGCTAGAAAGCTTCTAATTCCAGAAGGTCCAAACTTATGACATAGTTGTTTTTGTACAGGAGGGAAATTCTTTCCAAATTACAGCAACGTTGGGGCGGTCTTTCTCGAGACATCTCGAGCTGTTTCTCTTGGGACTGTCACCTTCCAAATACACACAGTTCTACCTCTCAACTGCCGCTTGTTTAAGTCCATCCAGATGCATTTGCCAAACTGTCTGCATCCCTGGAAACCTAGAGGCATGCCTCAAGTTAGTTGTTACCTGGAGTGTTGGAATGCTATACACAGGATTTGGGGAAAAATGCTAAAGAAAGGTCTTCTGAGTAATTTCATCATCTGTATAAAGATAAAGAGAATGTTGGTCAACAGCCTTGTTTTTCATCGTTGTGAAAACCAGCCAAAGCTGGTCATGCACTTAATGATTCTGAAAAGAGGTTTCTAGAAAACATGAGAAGAACAGATACTGCAATGATGAGGGTGTTGTTTGTAACTACCTCTTGGACATTTAGAAACACTATCATGTGGCTCCCTAATCATTCATATTGAAACAGTTTAATGATGACATGTAAAAGAACTCATGAATAAAGTGTGTTCATTCATTCTTAGCCATCAGGCCTAGAGGAATGAGCTTCTCATTGAAAGATGAGTGTCCATTAGGTCTAGAGAACCAGAGCTAGCAGAGCCACAGCCAGAGCCAGGTGTCCCACAGCAATCTGCCTTCTACAGTTCCCTAGTGGAGAGTACAAAGTAAAGGACCACAGCCCTTCATGAACAGTGAGCCATGACTCTGTAAGTCAAGGACAGCCCTTCATGAACAGTGAGCCATGACTCTGTAAGTCAAGGACAGCCCTTCATGAACAGTGAGCCATGACTCTGTAAGTCAAGGACAGCCCTTCATGAACAGTGAGCCATGACTCTGTAAGTCAAGGACAGCTCTTCATGAACAGTGAGCCACGGCTCTGTAAGTCAAGGACAGCTCTTCATGAACAGTGAGGCATGACTCTGTAAGTCAAGGACAGCCCTTCATGAACAGTAATGCTCTGTAAGTCAAGGACAGCCCTTCATGAACAGTGATCCATGGCTCTGCAAGTCAAGGACAGTTCTTCATGAACAGTGAGCCATGGCTCTGTAAGTCAGTTTTCTGCAGGATGACTGGTTAACATTGCTTCTTTTCTCTTCGTCTCCACTAGACTGTGCATCTCTATATGTGCCTTCCTCACTTCTGGAGGAATCAATCCTATGCTCAGAGCCTCAGGGAATCTTGACATTTACAGTTATTCACCAATGTTCTCCTCCTACCTCTACCCTGCACCCCATAGTCTCCAGTTCCTGAAAGTGCTTAGTGAAACAGGTCCATATTCCGGGGTGTTTCTCCCTCACAGTTTCCACTGGATTTGAATAAAAAGCAACTCCCTTCATCTAGTTCAAGGGAACAATCCCGTTTACTGCCCCCACGATGGGCTGCTGGGTTGGTAACTTCATGCTTGTGCTAGAAGCCACTAAATAGTGATTCACTGTGCTCTAGTGGGGCAAAGCCCTGTGTATGCCTAAGTGCTGTAAGAGATTTCAAGTTGTAAAGCAACCCATGCTCACATCACAAGGCACTGAGATGTGCCTGAAAGTCTGTGCTGCGTTAGCATTATAGGACCAGGGTGGTCCTCCAGGGCCCATGTTCTAGTGCAGGAAGTAGCAATGCATGCCTGCAACTCCATCACCAGAAAAGCACAAACAGGAAATGCTCTAGCCAATCAGCGAGCTCAGGAAACGCTTAGCCAATCAGTGAGCTCAGACTCAACAAGAAACTCTGTCTCACAAAAACAAAATGGAGAGCAATTGAGGAAGACACTTGACATTGACCTCTAACCTTCAGGCACAGATATGCACACACACACATGGGCACACACACACATGCACACTCACAAGAAAAAAGGGGGGTAGAAGAAAAAGCTACCCCCTTGAACAAAGCATCCTGTACTCCCATCAAGCACTGGTCTCTGATTGGCCCTGATGAGAGGCCAGGCTTGTGCATAGGGTGGATACTGAAGGAAGAGTAAGAACAAGGAGAGGTCCTGAGAGCCCTTCTGCCTTACATGAGACACACGGCAGGTGGTAGCGGAATGAACCTTTCACAAAACCCTAGAGCCCATGCTTTCCCTTCATGCTTCAGAGCTCCTTCACATGAGCTGTAAGACAAGTGCTCACAGGGATGTAGCCTCCCTGTGCTGTGTGGCTAGAGAGCTTCAGCCAGCAGACAAACCTGCGGTTGAGACCTGTGGAAGAGCTCCGTGGAATAACAGCAGAGCCAGTGCTGTGAACTGGGCTCAATGGCCCTAAGGAGACCTTGTAACCTCACACTCTCAGACTCAACTTTATAACATTTAACTATTTCACTCAATCATGTCTGTGTGTGTGTGTGTGTGTGTGTGTGTGTGTGAGAGAGAGAGAGAGAGAGAGAGAGAGAGAGAGAGAGAGAGAGAGAGAGAGAGAAATGGAGTCAGAACTATTCAACTTACCAAGAACCTACAGTTCCCTACACAGTGAATCAGAGACATTACAGGATTTAAGTTTTGCCAGCATCCCACCCTTTCTGTCAGCCCAGTACCACCCCATGTGTCCCTCTGTCCTTCCTCTTCTCCACACCCTTGTTCCGACAGGCTGCAGCTCCTCCCACTAAATTAATATTTTATTTAGTTCATGGCCATGGGTGTTCCCTCTAAAAGAAGCAATCTCGCTTACCCTTTTCATAATTGACACACCCTTAAATGTCAGAAGGGGCTGTCAGGGTTGAATAAAGGGAAGTCTGTTTCTCACATTTACCTTAGTGAGGAACATGCATGTAAATGCTGTCTGCAGTATCTGTGGGCTGAGGGTCTCTGTTGCTTGACTTGTAGTCTACACCTGCTGCTGCATGATTAGAGCTCAATAAAGGATTACCTCATCAAAAATTCAGAAATAAAATGGGCCCATAGCATTAGTCTTTTTACCCACATCTACAATAGGCCAAATAATTTCCCAGAAAGCTCTTCCCTCTTCTTCAGTAGGGGTTAAAATAGAAAAGAAAAAGTAAACTTAAGACTGGCAACTGTACCAGAATGCATCCTTCCCTACCTGTAGCCCAGGTCTCCTCTCTTCCTTTCGTGACTGGTGGGGTTTCTCAGTCCATCTATTCCCCACCCCCAGCCCAGTCCCCACTGCCTCAAGGTAATAGAAGGCATCAGACTTGAGCTGCTACCTCTCCAGCTTCCTCATTCAGCTAGTCTCCATGACAACTCCTCCAGGAGATACATTCTTATATCATTGCTGGACCAGTATCTCCATCTTTGACTTGACTTTCTCCATCCAATAACTTCCCTTGCTTTCAAACCTTCATCTCTTCCTATGGGTATGTGGTCAAAGTGCTCCAACGCTAAGACAACAAAATGAACAGAGAAACCGTCCCTTAACTCTGCCTTCCTCATAGATGGATAACCTCCCCAGCCCAGCACACACACGCATATACTCTACAACTTTAGAAAGAGCCATGCTTTTTCATTCCTCCTCCTCATCGCTCCATCTACTGCCGTGCGGCATCAGGCTGAGTGGAGAAGCTGCAGTGGGCGACTCAGCCCTGGAATCTCTGATAAGGTGGTGATGTCTCTGTCCCCCTCCTCACTATCTTCTTAGGTTGAGACTCGTTGAGGTCTTCTTCCTTCAGCTGCTGCCTCTACTCCCCATCAACCACTTACCTCTTTTCTTCTGTGGGTATCTTCAGTGCTACCACTGGGTTCTGTCATTGGTCTTTCTTTTCACATGTTGTCTTCTCCCTGTGTGAGCCACACTCAAGCCGTCCCAACACACTCAAGCCGTCCCAACACACTCAAGCCATCCCAACACACTCAAGCCATTCTAACACACTCAAGACATCCCAATACACTAGAGCCATCTCAACACACTCGAGCCATCCTAACACACTAGAGCCATCCCAACACACTAGAGCCATCCCAACACACTAGAGCCATCTCAACACACTCGAGCCATCTCAACACACTCGAGCCATCCCAACACACTCAAGCCATCTCAACACACTCAAGCCATCCTAACACACTCAAGACATCCCAACACACTAGAGCCATCTCAACACACTCGAGCCATCCCAACACACTCAAGCCATCCCAACACACTAAAAGCTGTCCCAACACACTAAAGCCATCCCAACACACTAAAGAAACAGATTCCACTACCACTCTTCAGGCTTCAAACCAAACCATCCTCATTAACTCTCAAACATGCTGAATTTTCTGCAGTTTCTATTGATTTTTAAACTATGAACCAATCACAAGAGATACTTCAGCCAACCCAAAACTCTAAGTCTTCACATTCAACTCTAGCTCAGTTGCTCTCCATAGCCTTCAATTCTACCTTTTAAATATCACTTGTAAAGAGCAATATAATGTTTGTTTTCTGGTCAAAAAATGAAATCATAGAAAGTTGTAGAAAACATGAGAAACTTTGATATGTAGTATTCTACTACATAGAAATATTTACAGTAACTTCTGAGTTTATTTCTTTATAATTTCTCTTAAGGCTTCTTTAATCTATGTGTTATGTAGAAGAATATTGTGAAGTTCCCCAATTTGTTAGGGTTTCTATTGCTGTGAAGAGACACCATGACCATAGCAACTCTTATAAAGGAAAACATTTAACTGGGTGGCTTACAGTTTCAGAGGTTTAGTCCATTATCATCATAGCAGGACATGGTGGCATGGAGACAGACATGGCGCTCTACATCTTGATCCATAGGCAACAGGAAGTGAACTGTGTCACTGGGTGTAGCTTGAGCATAGAAGACCTCAAAGGCACCCCCCATAGCAACACACTTCTTCCAACAAAGCCATAACTACTCCAACAAAGCCACACCTCTTTTTTTTCCGAGACAGGGTTTCTCCATGTAGTTTTGGTACCTGTCCTGGATCTCACTCTGTAGACCAGGCTGGCCTCAAACTCACAGAGATCTGCCTGGTTCTGCCTTCTGAGTGCTGGGATTAAAGGCATGCGCCACCACCACCTGGCAAAAGCCATACCTCTTAATAGTACCACTCCCTATGGGGGCTTTTTCTTTCAAACAACAGCATTCTACTCCCTGGCCCCAATAGGCTTGTAGTAATATCATAATACAAAAACTGTATTCAGTTCAACTTCAAAAGTCCTCATAATCTATAAAAGTCTCAAGCTTATTTAAAATCTAAAGTTCAAAGACTCTTCTGAGATTCATGTAATCTCTTAACTGTAATCCCCTGTAAAGCAAAATCAAATAGAAGATCACATATTTCCAATATATTGTTGTACCCAGAGTACCCCAAAGCCACCAAGAGACTAAATCCAATGCAAAAGCAGAGTCTTTTTACTATTGTGAGTTAACCTGGGCCTCTCCATCTGTCTGATGCAGCAGCAGAGCAGGAGAGACCCCAAGTAGCAAAGTGGCAGGGTGTTTATAGGGAGTAAAGCAAGGTGGGTGAAGCAAGGGGGTGTCGGGTCTACAGACTACATAGGAGTAGACTCAGGATTGATGTATCTCCCATCTGGAGGTGCTATCCTTGGTTAGTTTGCAGCTGCAAGAAAGCTATTATCTCTTTCAGCAGTTATTGTGGCTCCTACATGTGGCTTGCTTTATCATGAACCTGTTAGCTGTAACTTTTAATTGACTTCTTTTATTGTATGGGGACATCTGGTAGGGTTTTCCTGTACACAGAGCTAGGCCCAAGGTCGGGGGCTCAAGGGCACATCATGCTGTGCCAGGGGCCTACATCCTGTTGGGTCTTTTCACAGCCTATCATGGCTGCAGAATAGTCAAGGCAGGGGTCCGGGCAGGGGCCTGGGTTCCTCAATATAATGGCACAGGATATATATTACTGTTTCAAAACATAGGAAAGGGAACATAGTGAGGAAATACTGGACCAAAGCAAGACCAAAAACCAGTCGGGCAAACCTTATACTCTGCATCTTTATGTCTGATGTGAAAACACTCTTCAGATCTCCAACTTCTTTCAGCTTTGTTGACTGTAGCATACTTCTCTCTCTTGGGCTGGTTCAACTCCCTGTTAGCAGCTCTCCTCAGCAGGTATCCCACAGCTCTGGCATCTCCAATATCTTGGGGTCTCCAAGGCAATCCAGGTTATACCTTTACAGCTTCTCATGATGGCCTCTCTAGGCCTCCATTCAGGGAACCCCCTGACACATGCCGGGCCTCAGTGGTTTCCCTTAGTGGTTTTCCTTGACTCTAAAGCCAGAACCACATGGCTAAAGCTGTCAAGTTCTGCTGCTTGCTAGGGATGGAACATGACCCCCTCCCCTAATTTGTGTCTCTTATGTGCCATGGTGAATTCTTTCTTACAGTGTTGTTTCTTTTCCTTTTATGTTACATAATGGTCCTTAGTTCATCTACTCATTCAGCAACTGAAATGACTGAGAGATGGCTCAGTTGGTAGAGTGTCTGTCTTGCAAGCAGGACAGCCCAAGTTCAATCCCCAGAACCCACATTAAAAAGGCTAGGCATGGTGCTTGTAATCCTTGGGAGGCAAAGACAGGTGGATTCCCTGGAGCTCAGTGGTCAGGCAGCCTAGCCTATTTGGGAGACTTCAGGATGGTAAGGGATTCTGTCTCAAAAAACGGTGGATGGATGGTTCCGTTGTGTCTTTCCTGTATTTGAGTGTACTGCTGACTGATTTTCAAATGTTGAACAGCTCTTCCATCCTAGAAAATAGCTTCGTTTGGCCACAGTGTATTGTTTTCCAATACTTCTGCTTTCAGTAAGGCCAGCATTCTTTAAGATTCTGTCTGTCTGTCCTCAGGTGGGCTCTAGGTCCAATGGTTTTGCTGTTTTCCAGCATCTCTGTCTATCTTCCTATAAGCATAACATCGGACTCAACACTGACTTGGGACTTGTTCTCTCCTTTCTCGTGTTGCGGAAGAGTTTACATAGAATCAGCACTCTCTCCTCTGTGTGTGTCTGATAGAACCCGTGTGGCGCCATCTGAACGCGGAGCTTCTCTTGCGAGGTTTCTAGCTAAGAATTCAATGCAAAAAGAAAAGAATATTTAGAACCACTGAGGCAATTTGTTTCTTCTTGGCTCAGTTTGGTAGTTGTTTGGTGGGAACTTGGGCCGTTTGCTCTGGGTGGTTGGGTTTGTGGATACAGAGCCGCTGACACAGTTTCGTGACTGTGCGTCAGTGGGCGTAAGGTGTGCAGCAGTGACCCCCTTGCCCCCTTCTGGTGGGAAGAGTCAATACCTTCCCCTTCTGTTCTCTTGCTCTGTTGGCTCCAGGGTCTCAGCCTCACTGACAATTTCAACAAGACCCTGGAGTTTCATCCTCTTCCTACCATTTCAGCCATACCGGCTTCCACTCTTCTCTTTGTTATTTCCCCCTTAACTTTCTGCTTGAGGTTCTTTGGGGGGAACTGTGATTTTTTTTTCACATTTTTTCATTCCTGGTATTTATTAACCCAACACATTACATGGCTATACCCAGCTTTAAGTCTCCTGAGAAAAATGCTATCCCAGAAGTAAAGAGAGCTAGTATCCGAGAACCAATCTCCTGTTTAGCACTCTGTGAGAGTCTGAAATCTGGGAGAAGACACCAGGATTCACAGTTTGAGCCTCCTAGGAAACCAGCAAAACCTCCCAGAGAAAGCAGCTTCTAGCTGTGCCTGCCCTTGACCTTGCACCTCACTTACCCAGAAGATCCCCTGAAACTGGAGCTTTAGACAGTTGTGAGCCACCATGTGCGTGCTGGGAATCAAACCCGGGTCCTCTGGAAAAGCAGACAGTGAGTGCTCTTAACCCCTGAGCCATCTTTCTGGCCTCCCTTTTTTCAAATTTCTGAAGGCAAATATCCTAACATAAGCATTTAACATCATATTTTAAGTCCATTTAATGAAAAATATTCTGTAATTTCTATATGGCTTCCTCTTTAACCTATGGCTTATTTAAAAGTGACTTCTAAAGTTAACATGCTTGGAGATTTTTCCAGATATACTGCTTTTATTTTAAGTTAATAATTCTGCCCGGGGCCCCAATTCCCTAATGATTTCTGAGGTTACTTTATCTATAGTAGTAACAATGATTTTAGGAAGCCCCCGTTCTGAGCTTACTGTGTTGGCTGCTGCTCTTAGTGCATTTTGTTGGCCATCCTGTCAATGTCTGAAGGTGAGGTGAGCAACTCTCTTCTGCCCTTTCTCCCCAGCTGAGCGTCATGAGAGAAGCTTTATGGTCGTCACAGGAAGAGGGTTGTTATTTTCATGGAAAACAATGGGCACTGTAAATGTGATCTTTCGTGTTTCTAGTTGATATATCTGGCCAGTACAGTTTATGCTTTGGATTCTTGTGTAATTCTAATTCCATATATTCACATTTGCTGTTTTTAATAGTTATTTATGTTTTCTGGTAGGCAGAAAATTCTCCAGTGGTTATCACTAGGCAGACAGTGGTCAGGAGTAGGAGAAAGAGAAGAAATAGATGCCAGAAAATGGAGAGAGGGCTGGAGAAAGAGAGAGAGAGAGAGAGAGAGAGAGAGAGAGAGAGAGAGAGAGAGAGAGAGAGAGAACGAAATTGAAAAACACCTTAATAACTGGGTTAAAGAAAAAAATCACAGCAAGAATTAAGAAGTTTTTTTTTAAAGGTAAAATAGTTATATGATGAAAATAAAGTGTACTTAGTGGTAAGTATAATATTTCTCAATGCTTCCATTTAAAATAGCAGAAGAGACTCAATGTAGCATAACAATGTTCAGCTCAAGACGTCAGACAAAGGGCACAGTGATTCTGTAAGAACCAAGGTAGAAATCAGCAAAAAGGAAAGCAAGTGGGTGCTTGAGGAAACTCACAGACAGGAACACTTAGAAAGAGCAACACTGGGGGATTTGCTCTACTGGGTTCCAGCACCCATCTGTAGATCTGGGAGTCATCATTGTTGGGTAATAAATGAACCAATGAGGCATGGAGGCAGCAATCAGGAGGCTATTTCCATGGAAACTGCATGGCTTTAGAAGTTAGTGGCAAAGAGCTCCACTATTTACTAACAGATGTAGGAACTACTAGATGTCCAAGTGGAAAAAAAGAATGTATTGAAGCCTCACACTACACTCAGAAGTAATAGTAAATTTAAATGGGAAAAGCAAGACTTTAAGAAAATGTGGGAAAACGCATTAAGGACATTGGAAACATTTTGAAAGCAAGACTAAAAGCAAAATTATAAAGAACAACACCTGTGGGAATTTAAACAGCTCTGAAGGTGGGTGCTTCGGAGGTCCACACCCACACGGCCTCACAGACCTGTCCTGCTGCAGCAGACCTGAGGTGTGGACTTGCTCGGCACAGGTCCCTCTGTGTCTGTGACTTTATTCCCTCTGAAAATGGGAGGCATAGGCAGGGGTGTTGCTCATAGCAATGTTTATCAATGCAGCTAGCTTCATATTTCCCCAGTGAATTTTCACTTGAGTTGTGGCCAAGCCTCACAATTTCCAAGGCTGTCTTTGAGCTGGGAGCAAGCTAGACTCTGAAGGCTGCTCATGCCCTACCCCAGCAAGGTGAGGACTTGTGCTTGCCTCACACAGTCTGAGAGGACTTGTGGTTAAAAGGGTGGACTCTGGCATCAGACCACGCTCAAGCCTCAGCTCCCACCTTTAGAAGTTGTGTGGTCCCAAGGAGTTAGTTCCTTAAGTTCCCTGCACCTTGGCATTCTTCCCGGGAAATGGGACCAGAACCAGAAGCACTACTGAATTAATATGCGCCAAGTGTTTAGAAAGCCCTGGGACATGATCCATAAATGCTAACAGTGTCATCAATAGGCCTATGGACCTGGAACTCCTGGGGATGGGTAAAACAAGGCAGAGGGTACCTACACATTTGAAAGCAATCCTTTCAAGAGCCCTGGCCTTCTTACTTCTCCGTATCACTTGAGGCAGGGATGGGAGAGCATTGGCAGATGTACTACAAAATTGTTTCATTCCCGCCACAGTGAGCTCAGACGAAAGACACACCCTTTGCCTCATCCCAGCTGGGCAGCCAAGGCAGCAGGGTTCTACAGAACCAGGGAACCCCTAAATGTCCACTACTAAAACATTAACTGTGCATTTTAGCTCCTTGCTCAATCGTTCATATGTTACAGTTGTGTTAAAAACAAAACCTCCCTTCCCTTATAACTTCATCAGCCCCCAATCTAATTAGCAATTTCTAACTGTGGCAGTAAAAATTAATCAAACTAAGCTCTGCTTTGCTCTCTCAATCTTTTTAAAATATGAAAATTTCTTAAGGTAAGTGGAGATGTGTCACCCACTGTTCATGGTGCCCTGGACAAGGGCCGCTTGAAACATTTGGTTAGTGCTGTTAGACTCCCAAATCTTGGTCCTCATGAATCTCTGCAGACTGCCACCAACTCTAAAGGAAGGAAAGACAGCCGTGGGGCTGTTCATATTCTAAGCAAAACTCTCCAGCCGCTATCCTCACCTCTGTTTTCACGTATGACGCTGAAGCGGACTAAGTCAGCAAGTTGGGCAGTGTTGAAGAGACCCTGAGTGGGGACCGGAAGTCTTAAGGACTTTACATTCGGGAAGGGAGCTAGCATGCTCCTCCAGTGTCTATGTGTGAAGAGCAAGCGTCTACAGTATTGTTATAGGGCGGGAGCTCAACCTGGACAGATAAGCTACGAGTGTTTGCGGAGTGACCAATGGGGAGTTGTCAGAACTGACTAACAAACTTCACTGAGACCTGGGATGTGGTTAGGTCTCCGTCCTGATAAGGGAGTTTGCTGGGGTGTGTCAGAGATATGGACTTGATCTTTTCTGACATGACCACTCAGGAAAGAGATGTCCAGTTCTTGAAAGCGGTATAAAGGCTGGACACTGCACAGGCGTCCACACTCACTCCAGCTCCTTCTCTGCCGGCAAAATGAAAACCCCTGTGAGTATGCATGCATTCACGTTCTCTGAGCCCTTGCTGCTGCTCACGCTGCTTGTAGCCAATCGCTGCGGGTTTCAAGGGTCTTAGACAAACACTGTGCAGGTCTATGCTTCTGGGACTGAATTAACAGTGTGTGGGGAGGGAATAATGTTGAATTTTTGTGTGTCCATTGCCTGTATTTCTTGGGTTTACTCAAAATGTACAAAGGAAAAAAATAGAAACATGTAGAGATTTATTTGGAGGATGTTTACTAATAATCCTGTCTCTTCACTTTGTGAGGGGTGTAGGCATTTGAGAGTAATTGCATTTATCATCTGAAAGAGATGCGATACTTTAAAAGCAATGTCTGTAACAAGAATGAGAGCAGCTACCCCCAAACTGTGCTGAGCCCCAGCTTTTCCCACGGACAATCACCTCTGCTTGTTGTGCCCACAGTGCACACCAGCACTGCTGCCCTCTTTATGAAGTTGAGGAGACTGAGGCAGAGGAGACTGAATTCTCCAAATCTGTAAACATGGGACTCAGGACGTGGTCTCCCTGGCTTGGGCCCTGTGCGCGGTCGCAATTAGGTGAACTTAGAGCAACCAGAGTGCTCTCATGCCTAAACTCTTTATTAGGGAAGATGACTCCCTTTTCCTGTCTGATACCAGATTCCATGGCTCCACCCTGTGTGCTCGGATACAGGATGGAAGCCCTCCCCCAGCCTCTGCCTCCTGTTTTCACTCAGCCACTAATAGAGAAAGCTGCACACTAAGTGTCAGCCCTGGCGTGACAAAGACTGTCAGATGAACTGAGTCCTCTCCCAATGTCTCTTGATTTCCCAGAAGTAGATCTAAACCTGAAGTTCAAACTTATACCAAATTGTACCAACCTTGGTGTAGATAGGAAGGATCTGGGGGCCGAGGACACTTCCTGTGCTCTCTCTCGGCATCCACTGAGATGGTTAGTTGATTCACTTGTCCAAACTTCTAGTCTAGACCCACTAAATAGAACATACAGGAGTGTCTGAGGCTCCGGAGCTACCTGAGGTAGGGTGGGGGAGCCCCACGTAAGTGGACTGCAGGGTGTCTGCATGGACGCTGTTGTTAGAGCCTCCACCCCGGGCCCCAGAAGATAGATGTGAGGAAAGGTTTGCACAGGAGGGCAGCAGCCCCACAGGCAGGTCTTGGAAGTGTGTGCTCTCCCCACGATTTTCCTCCTACCTACCAGTAACTTAACGGGCAGTAGAGTTCACTGTGCCAATCAGAAGAGAGAAGACACCTGCTGCCGATGTCAGCACAGACCTGGAAACGACCCCAGCACAGCATCAGTGCTGCTTCTGGGTAGGCCCAACGGCTCGCTGGCCCTGCTGAGTCAGTAGCACCCCTGAGATGTGGGCTGTGGCAGCAGATGGATGCTTTCTTTGAGGTCAAAGGTTAACTGTGCTCCCAGTATCCTCCTTCCATAGCTGTTCTCAAAAACCCACCGTGACCACGTCACTCACGGATTCGTTTCAAATGGTTCGTTACCTCAGTCTCAAGAAACTGACATTTTCCCTTTAGATTAGAGGACTTAACTTATCCACTAATCCCAAAGCGGTTGTGGCTCAGGCCAGGTTTTCCCCTGGTAATTCAGTCCTTCTCTGCTCACCTGCCCACCGTGTGTCTAACAAATAACATGAACTGCTGGCCACCTGTAAGGGCTGGCTGCTGTCCCTAGGTGCCCACTGTCTCCTCCTGACCCCCTCATTGAGTGACTACCCCACAGAGAACTGATGTGTTTTTCAGGTGGCATTTCTGGTGGTACTGTCCATCTTTGGAATACAATCTCAGGCAGATGAGGTGAGTTGGCTTCTTGGAGCTGTGGGAGAAGGTAAGAGCTATGAGAGACCAGGCCATCCCAAGGACTGGGCAGTCCACATGTCTTCGCTGAGATGGAATCCCAGTAACGGGAAAGATGAAGTGGTTATCTATTTCTGCCTGCAATGCCTTCACAGTGTAACCCACCACACAGTGTAACCCACACACAGTGTAACCCACACACAGTGTAACCCACCACACAGCGTAACCCACACACAGTGTAACCCACCACGCTAAAACGTGGTGAGTCCTGTTTCCCTTGCAATGACATCGCTTTTGTTCTTTTACACATAACATAATAAAGCAGCAGGCAAAGCTTTCCACTCTGACTCAAGATGAGCCTCAATGGCTTTCCAGCTGTCCAGTGGTGGTTTATCCTGGTGAATGAGCTACTTTTTCAGTGCACACTGTTTATAGAAAGCTTACTTTGTCTCTGCTGTCTCTCTAGGTTTTTAACATCTTCACCCCAAGCACCAATGGCGGCAATGTCCAGGAGACAGTGACCATCGACAACGAGAAGAACACTGCCACCGTCAACATCCACGCAGGGTCGTGCTCTTCAACCACCATTTTTGACTATAAGCATGTAAGCAGCAAGGGGATCTACAGAAGATTGGCTTTTAAAGGGCGGCGTGGGTCAGCCATTGTGTATATATTTAAATTTTACTATCTATCTTTACACGTCCTTAAAATTTTCCTCACTTCTCCCTTTCCCTTTAAAAAATCAAGCAAGTAAATAAAACTACTACTCAACAGTGATGATGATGTTGTTCCCCTACTGGCCCAGACACGGACTGGAAGAATAATCAAAGCAATGCCTAGAACATGAACAGGAAACTGCCTGTTGGATGAATAAATGAGAACTTCTGATACAAAACAACCAGAAAACAAGCAGAAACCCAGAACAATGCACACACTTAACTATTTCTGTAGACCGGACCACATGATCCTTGCTACAAGGCCTTCCCAGTGGTGGTTACCAGGGCAATAAGTCTCAGAAACTTGTTCTAAAAGCTTATTGTCCTCCATCCATTTACTGATTTGGATTAATTCACTGATTTCTTTCTCCAACACTTATTATGGGCTGCCTTACCCCAGATACCCGGCATGGACACCAACAATGGGTGTCTGAAGTTGGGTTTTTTTTTCCCTTTTTCTTCTCAAAACTCCCCACTTGCATTCTCTTGGGGCTGCTGGGAATTCCATGCCACCTTTTGAGTATAGAGTCTTTGAAGTCCTCAACAGAAGTGCAATTAAAATTATCTTCAAATAGATTTCATGGAAATCCCAAAAGTGGCTTTTTAAAAAATCGAATTGTGGAGATTTGTTTAAGCTCTTCCTCTCTCATCAGCCTTGGTGTCTTGGTCTCTTGTTAAACTTAGGTACTAAGACTTTTGAGGATTGAAAAATGGGAAGTAGAGTGTTTTTTTTATATATTTGAAGCATCACGGAAAATTTCCACTCAAGGTCAAAATATGACAGCCTGTGATCCTTCCTCATGTTAGACTCCCACTCACCTGTCTTGTCCTAATGCAGCTTCCTCAGTTTACCCTCTCTGTGTGGTAGGTAGAGTCTGAGGTAGAGAAAAGGATGGAGAAGAGGGAAAAGGAAGGGTGAACAGGTAAAGCATGTGAGAAGAGGGTAGATGTAAGCATGCCCAGGAGACTTCTAGAACAGCATGGCCTAAGAACGTCAAGCCAGGTCGAGATGTTCTATGTTTGACTTTTCCAGAAGGGAAGCTTCTAGTTATTGTGGCTACTGAGTACTCAAAGTGCACCGTGAAATAATTTGTAAATTTCACTGGATTTGAATTTAAATAGCCACATGTGGAGCCATTATGGTATTGAATGATCCAGTCCTAAAGGATATTGTAGATAGTCAAGAATGAAGAACAGGCTGGATAAAACTCAAAGGAAAGAGGCAGAGAGCCATCCTTCTCGGTCTTTAAACTCTATGTTGTAGGCCTCAATTCCAGAACACAAAGAGGATGTGCCAGTTGCATGGGTGTACAGGAGACAAGTGGAAAAACAAAATCTCCATATCAAAGATGAGTGGACAGAATCTCAGACTGACAGGCGACATTAACTCACAGTGGATACTCAGTCCTTTCTTCTGAGACTCAGTGTCAGCCTCACCAAATCAGAATCCTGGAAACTTCAGAGTCAGTAACTGTGCTGTCGCTCCCTCAGGGTTACATCGCATCCCGGGTGCTCTCCCGAAGAGCCTGCTACGTCCTCAAGATGGACCACAAAGCCATCCCTGCTCTGGACAAACTCCAACGGTACCTCTACGAGAAGCAGGTAGCTTGGGATTCCTTGAAAAGTCTGCTCCTGAGCCAGCCCATGCGGCTGCCCACAGAGAGATGTGGATGAGGCAGTAGACCATAATTTATGTTTCCATGCCTGTGATGCTCAACTTATTAACGTGTTTTCACATTTGGGGGAGGGAGGAGCGGAAATTCATCTCGGCTCAGTTTTCATCATAGAGCCCTGAAAACATGAATTTATAAGAACTTAAATGAACTGTCTTTGGAGATGGCGCTGGTAAACCTTTCTTCTTGGAGGTGAGATCTAAGATAAAATGTTTGGTTGAAAATGAGTACGTTCATGATATTTAAGAATACAAACACACAGACAGATACTACCAAAGTGCGAGACTCTCCACACAGTGCGCTGAGGCTAGACACCTAGTTTTAGCCCTGTCTACACTGCTCCATCTGCCTCTCCCTTTTCAGGAGATTTGCCTTCTGTGGGTTTATTGCAGTGAAGTACTGTGGGTAAAAACGAGCTTTTCCCCCAGGCAGAGTAGCCAGCGGAAACCATGACTTGAAATGTCCGAATGCCCTTTAATTAACCACTGCAAAGAGAAAGCCACTCACAATTTAAAGTCAGGTCCACCAGGCTCACTAGCTTCTCTACCACCATTCTGTTACGTCACCTAGGCAATGAGCACCATGGACTCCAGAGAGTACACTTGGGTCAAGTATAACCCTTTGAAGTCGCTGATCATGAAGGTGGATTGGTTCCTGTTTGGGTCGCCTATTGAGCAGCTGTGCAAGCACATCCCCCTGTATGAGGGGGAGGTGGTTACAAAGCCAAGTGAGTACCAAAGAAGCCAATCAAGTTCTGGAAGCTGCTGTGTGCCATGCAGTGGGGGGCGGGGACGGGCTGTGTAAAATATGCATAAGTGAAAACATGACTCAGTTCAGGTTCTTTAGGAATTGAATTCCTACTATGTGAATGCACTGTTAGCTTTGCCAGGAGCACAGAAATGGGCAAAACTCTGCCTCCGAGGGGTTCGGTGCAGTGGGAAAGGGAATGAGTGAAAAGGATCAATGGGGTCGGGAAGGGTTCAAACCTGCGATCCTCATTTTTCACATGTAAATTGCTCCATGTAGAAAAGCATTCCTGGAGCACCTTCCAAACAGTATTCTCTGGAGATGTTTAGGAGTGCTGCCAGGATCTGGCATAGTGGTCCAGGGAAGAGAGGATGGAGTGAGCACATAGGCAGGGGATGGCAGCTGGGTGTCACAGGGCACTGTGATCATCGCTGAACTTTGCACTGACTGTGGCAAAGTGACCAGAACCAGTGGACAATGAACTTAACAAGAGACATTTGTCAGAGTAGTGGGAGGTGAAGAAGAAGGTGTCAGCATGTGCTGCGCATTTGCCCAGAAAGACAGCATTCATAAGGGCTTAGAGAGGCAGAAGAGCATGCTGTCAATGCAGAGCCGTGCAGCATCTACCAAGATACAGCACAGCAAACTCCAGAGCTGCCATTCTTTTTTTTTTTTTTTTTGGTTTTTCGAGACAGGGTTTCTCTGTGTAGCTTTGCGCCTTTCCTGGAACTCACTTGGTAGTCCAGGCTGGCCTCGAACTCACAGAGATCCGCCTGGCTCTGCCTCCCGAGTGCTGGGATTAAAGGCGTGCGCCACCACCGCCCGGCAGAGCTGCCATTCTTATGTAAGTTAATTTAGTAGTAGTAGCAGCAGCAGTAATACAGCTATGGCTAAAATCTTGGTGCTATGAAATGACAAGTCCTTCCCCTTCAGGCCCCTTTGAAACTATTGGCTTGCTGCATTGAAACGCATTTTTAATACCATTTCATTACATTTTTCCCATTTCCAGAAGAGGTGTCCACTGGAGCCTGTGCAAAGGTTGGCCTCCTGGGGCTCCTGGGAGTCTCCATCTGTGCAGGAATTCACATCTGAGATGGTCCATCAGCTGCCTTCATCTTTCTTAAGAAGTTCACCTTTGGTTTCCACTCAGCAGCCAAACTAGATGCGTCCCAACATTCCACCTACTTACGAGATTCAATAATAACACATAAATGATATATTTACAGATATTTGTGTGTTTGTTCCTTTCATGGACACAGTGGGGAGCCAAGCGATGTTGACCTTAATATATAGAAGGACTCCAAATAAGGTATACAATGTATGAAAATGTCCAGATGATGGGGCCGAGCCACGTACAGTCTAACTAGTGGGGTATGAGCCTCCGTCTCCCTCTGCAGCTGCCCACAGACCAGCTGCCCACCTGTGGACTCAAGGCTCAGACAGCAGGGTTGAGCAGGGACTCGGGTGGCCATGGCTTTGAATGGGAAGAGGGTGGGATGGGGCATACTCTTATTTAACAGCCTCATTGCTCTAATGAAAGAAGTTCCCTCTTCTGACCAATGACTCAGGTTTGAGGGCCATTCGGGTACCTTTTAAGGTGCGTGTGTTAATTTGCTGAAGCCCCAGTCTTGGTCACAGGGGATAATATTCTCTTTTGTGCCAACCCAAAGTGATCAGGGAGGGAGGGGCAGTAGTAACACCAGGAACAGAAACAGTGAAGCTGGGATTCCAAGCTAATGCACTGCAGGAAAAGTGTCCAAGGCTTAAAATGAATGACATCGTGTGGACCAATTCCCAGACCAGTTAGCCAGGTTTCATGTAGTCTGGGCAGCTGGATGCAAGTTCATAACCAAGAGAGACTTAACAGGAACCCGTCTCTATCACTGCGTCTTCCTAGTCCTCACACTGGCCCATGGACTGACACATCAGAAGTGCCTTCTGTGTACTCGGTGCTGGGGAATGATGGGACAAGAAGCTCAAGCTACCATAGTCAAGGGTGCTATTTTCTTGGTGGGGAAATGGGACTTTTCTTTTCTTTCTTTCTCTCTCTCTCTCTCTCTCTCTCTCTCTCTCTCTCTCTTCCTTTCTTTCTTTCTTTTATTTTCTCTCTTTTTTTTTCAAGACAGGGTTTCTCTGTGTGGTTTTGGAGCCTGTCCTGCAACTCGCTCTGTAGACCAGGCTAGTCTCAAACTCACAGAGATCCGCCTGGCTCTGCCTCCCGAGTGATGGGATCAAAGGCATGCACACTTTTATAAAGAGTCTGATGACAGCAGCATCAAGTGTACTCTAGTCTGCCAAGCAGAGGACAGAGTGTTTTAGGAATCTGTGAGCTGTGGAACCCAAGCCAGATTTGCTGCAGCTGAGGGTAAGCTGAGAGTCTTATGTAGCTGGTCGCAGAGGAAGAGGAGGGGCATCCTGGAGCTGGGGGCTTAATAATGTCCAGATTCTTTCCCCACCTCTCAGCTGTATTCTTTCTGGGCAGCCTCTGCATCTTCATGGATTTCTGCATGAGGAGAGAGAACCAGCACCACGGTCCACCACAGGGAATCCATCTTGGCTTCATTGCCAGAGAGACAGGGCTTCTCTTCATTCTGGCTATGAGTTGGTTTAGCTCCAAAGTCTCAGGTTGGCTCCCATGGCCAGGATGAGCAGTTGGGCACAGGGAGAGTATTAGCATTTGCAACCTCCTTGGGGGTTTGCTCATACAATTCCTTTTGCTTTAATCGTATTGGTTCCACTTTGAAAGTAGAGTCACAGGTCTGTTTCCTCACTTTGCTGTCTCTAAATCACCCCTTCCTCCTAGGCAGGCTGGGGCCCTGCTATAGTTCCTCATAGTTAGCCCCTTCTAAGGGCCAAGGAAAGTAGATATCAACTTTTAACTCGGGGTGCTCAAGCCTGGGGTGCTCCTTGGGCCATGAGCAAAGAGGATTGAGCCTGGACCAATGGTCTCAAATGCTGGAAGAGGCCCCAGGTCACAAAAGGCACACAAAATCAACCCTGCCTGCAGCCAGCTTGTCAAAGGAGTCCTTGAAGGAGCCAAGGTCGGGTGGAGTGCTAGATGGGACTGTTATTTCCTAAGAGTTCCTTCTCACAGCAAATCAAATCCTATGGTGATATTTTATTTGTACTGAAATGTGATTTTATTTGTACGTTAATAAATAAAGTTGCCTGGGGGTCAGAGCTAATAGCAAGCCATAGCAGAAGGTGGGTGGTGGTGGTGCACGCCTTTAATCCCAGCACTTGAGAGGCAGAGCTAGGCAGATCTCTGTGTGTTCAAGGATACTACCAGCGTAGAGACACACGCCTTTAATCTCAATACCAACCATAGAAGACCTGGAGGTCTGTATAGATGGGCAGTGACAAGGAGGTCATGTGGTTGGGTTTACAACCAATGAGAAGGCAGAACAGAAAGTCTATAAGAAGACAAACACACAGGAAGTAGTTCTCTTGCTGAGGAGGACAGCAGTGGCAGTGAAGGGTAAGGTTTTTAGCTCTTAGCTCTGACCTCTTGGGCTTTCATCTCTGCATTGGCTGTGTTTCTTATTTAACAAGATGGTTACATCTACAAAATCCCATGTCATACACACACATTTGCTCATCTAAGGGGGATAAAGTGCATTCTATTCATCCATAGATGTTGGTATTAGAAGATACAGACCCCATTATTTCATTGTAGAATTATCTGTTAGGATTATTGACACAATGAATGAATTTAGCAATGTTTATTTGGGCAAACATAATGAATGGATGGTGAGGTAAAAATCAACATTGAGCTTTTGGTTTCTGAGAATAGTGAAATAACTTAGATCAGTCCAGCTTTCCTCCCATTATAGTTATGTCTGAACAAAATATGAAAAATGACTTCTAAAGGCATGGGGGTGACCCTTGCTGAGGAAATCTAGAGAAAGGGTCACTTATCTGCAGCTGATTACAGCTGTCTAATATTCCTCTTCAAAACAAGCTCACCGACAGCCCACCAGTCGTTTCCCCAGCCCCTTCTTTCCAGCCAGCGCAACCCCAGGCTGTGTAAGCAGAGGCTAAGCATTCCTTCTGGGCATCCTTTAGTTGTAGGGGCCTAACCATGATCTGTCAAGTTAGTTTTCAACTATATATGACTTCTCCCCTGTCCCCAGGAGATGGGCTGTTGTCACTGTCACAGCCAGAGAAGGTTCTTCTGGCCTGTAGCAATGCAAGGACAGACAGTGTTCAACTCTGCCATGCAGAGTATGGCCCCACAGCAAAGAATTTTCCGGTTCAACGTGTTAATAGTTAAATTTGGAGAAAGCCTGGGCTAAGTCAGTCCTGTTTCTCCTAAGAAAACAAGATCATATTTTCTCTTAAGAAAGCAAGAGGCAGATTGGCCTAGAGTGGTCAGGTGACCAAGGCTCTGACCAATAACATGTAGGCAGAAGTCTGCTAAATGAGGCTTCCAGGATCCATGTTCTTTCCAGAGAAAGAAATCTAGATTCAGATGGCCACGAATTTGGTTCTTTGCTCTTTCTCATTCCTCTTCCTGTGATGGGGATGTGAATACTGATGTCCAGAGCTGTGTGTGCCATGGTGGGGTCATGAGGTAACATTGTCAGGGAGGCCAGGTCAGGAAAGGAAGGGCTGTGCCTCATCTTAGGCCTCAAAACAAATCTTGATCTCCTTTCAACATTTGTCATTGGGCTGAACGAAAGGGAAGCCAACCGGCCTGCAGCAGTCTCAGGAAACAAGCTGGCATGGATGTCACCCTGACAGCCCTGAGCAACTTGTGCTGTGGCTCCCGGATTGGAGTCAGGACCTGAGGCCTCAGGCTCTGGTCCTTCCACGAAGCTGAGGAGGCTGTGGTCATGGACAACTGTGGGGGTGCCTTGCTGGGGACAACAGAGGTCTGCTTTAGAAAGAACTTGAAAACCACTCCAGAAAGAACTTGAAAACCTTGTCCCCAAGGTTCCAAGGAACAGCAGGGATGGGGAGAGTTAGGTGACACCACATGGGTGGAGGTTTTAGTGAAAGAGACAGGGTTGTCCTTGCAAGGGGGACAGTTACAGAATGACAGCTGAATATCTGCATCTTTAGTGATTTGCAATGGGCATGGGCACACTTATCTAAGGGGCATTGCTTAGAGTTTTAGAGGGAGGCTCCAGGACCACTCTATGGGTTGTCACTGTGTAGCTGGACTGGCACAAGAAAGAGACATCTCAGGAGTGCCAATCCCAGTTTTCAGGAGACAAGTGCAGCCTTAGGTCTGACCATCCAGACTGGGTGCCATTGGTGGTTTGTTCATTTATTGCCAAAACTTCTCAAGGGATAGCCTAAAAAGATTCAGAAATAAAAGTTTCTGGTGGAGTCGCCCCAATGCTGTAGGACATGGCTAGCAGTGCACAGAAGATGAGGGAGCCTGCAGAGGATGAGGGAGCCTGCAGAGGATGAGGGAGCCTGCAGAGGATGGGGGAGCCTGCAGAGGATGGGGGAGCCTGCAGAGGATGAGGGAACCTGCAGAGGATGAGGGAGCCTGCAGAGGATGAGGGAGCCTGCAGAGGATGAGGGAGCCTGCAGAGGATGAGGGAGCCTGCAGAGGATGGGGGAGCCTGCAGAGGATGGGGGAGCCTGCGGAGGATGGGGGAGCCTGCAGAGGGTGAGGGAGCCTACAGAGGATGGGGGAGCCTGCAGAGGATGAGGGAGCCTGCAGAGGATGAGGGAGCCTGCAGAGGATGGGGGAGCCTGCAGAGGATGAGGGAGCCTGCAGAGGATGAGGGAGCCTGCAGAGGATGAGGGAGCCTGCAGAAGATGAGGGAGCCTGCAGAGGATGAGGGAGCCTGCGGAGGATGGGGGAGCCTGCAGAGGGTGAGGGAGCCTACAGAGGATGAGGGAATCTGTCTGCTAGACCAGTGACATGGATACTTTATTATTTCTTCCTCAAAGGTAGAAAACGTACCCACCCCACCCCCACCCCAGATTACAGGGCTAGTGTTGTATGGAAAGCCAGAAGGCAGAGGACTGGAAAGAGCTGCTTTCCACAGGCAGAGGCTGGAGCAGGCATATCCAATCTTCACATGGCTGATGTAGACGTTTAGAGCCCAGGAATCTCACCACAGATGGACAGCCCCATGAAGGACATAAACTGGAGCTCAGAACAGGAGTCTGGGTCCATCGCCAGGGCAGTACCTTCAAGAGGAAGGAACTGCACTTTAGAGATAAGGTCAGAGTCAACAGGTACACCAGGCACCTGCATTGGATAAATGCTCAGATCAGTGCAAGCCCACCCAGGCCCCTCTCTCCAGCCCCTGCAATAATCACCTCTTTCTTTTTCACTCTTCCTTTATTATGTGTTTTAACCCCCTAGCCCGGCATGTTCTGTTTCTCTCCTGGATCCTCATGTTTTAAAGAACTATGGCTTGTGGGGAAACTTAGACCAAGGTATAAAGAGAGTGGCAACAGCCATGTTGCTGACTTCACAGGGACTCATGGGCAGATCTTGGAGTCTTAGCCCTGCTCGTTAGGCTCTTCGGGTCACTGATCCCCTTCACACTCCCAGCAGGACTGCCAGCCATCAGCTTCTTCTATCCTACCCTACCCCCTACCCTATCCCATCCCATCCCATCCCACCCCACCCTACCCCACCCTACCCCACCCCACTCCACCCTATCCCATCCCATCCCATCCCATCCCATCCCACCCTACCCCATCCCACTCCACCCTATCCCATCCCATCCCATCCCATCCCATCCCATCCCATCCCATCCCATCCCATCCCATCCCATTCCATCCCATCCCATCCCATTCTATTCAGTGTCATCTCTAACAATTGAGCTCCAGGCACCTTGAGAAAGAGTAGGACCAAGGACTCCAAAGTCACAGGTCTTCCCCTACAGTGGGAGTGGGTCAGGGCAGGATGTCCATCAGCCATCAAATCCCTGAGGAGATGACTGGCTTTGGCCTTCTGATGAGGCTATGGCTGTTTCCCTTCCCCAGGAGCCCCGTAAGGAATTCCCTGTCCCAGACCACGCCAACTTTCTTTCACTGGAGAAGCAATGGGATCAGCTGGCATTACAGCTTGCTGATAGGGCCTGAAACTCCTCCTGCATCTTTCAATATATGCACCTCTTCTTTTTGCTTTTTGAACACACCTTCTTTTTGCTGTTGGGCAAAGTAGGTGGGGACTGCTCTGCACAGGTCCTTGACAGGCACTCCGTATTGGGCCAAGTTTTTGACTCGACTGGGTAAAACTGTGTAGGTCAGTCCTCGGGTGGGTGGGTAGTGACCGGAAGCCTGGAAGAGGGGGCGTCTCAGATATATTCAAGAAGGGGTCCACAGGCAAGTTGTGAACGTGCGTGGGATTCAGTTAACAGTGCCCTTTGTGAACCCAGACTTGCTTTCCAGGTGTCTCTAGATGCAATATTTTATCAAGCCACAAGAGGGCAAAAGCGTGGCGTTTCCTATCAGTCTTAGGTGCTTTCTGAACCAGAATGATAACACAGAGTAGTTTAAAACATTTGTTGCATTTGTATTTTGTCAAATTAGATGAACGGGACACTTTCAACTTCTCTTTTAAAGATATGTATTTTAAATTTATGTGTATGAGTGTTTAATTAAAGTTATAGATTGATGTGAGCCACCTTGTGGGGGCTGGGAACCAAACCTGGTTTCTCTGTGAGAGTAGCAAATGTTGGTAACCTCTGAGCCATTTCTTCACCCCAACTTCTTTTAAAAATAGCATTGCTTTAGCACACTTTTATTTCTTTCCTGGAGTTAGTCTGGCTACCCTCAGTCCTGAATGCTATCCAAATGTGTTGATATTTAAGCAAAGTTTGAACAGATTCCATGAGCTGCCAAGGATTTCTTCATGGTTTTTAACTTATTCCTATTAACAATACCCGTCTCACTTGAGAGGGTAGGCAAGAATTTCAGCAACCTTGGGATTCATTGCAATTAAAGATGATGGTGATGATAATAATAATGGTGTGTATGGACATATGAGTGTGTGTGTGTGTGTGTGTGTGTGTGTGTGTGTGTGTGTGTGTGTGTGTGTGGTGGGTCAGGAAAGATAGGAAGCAGGGGACATGAAATCACTGGGATGTTTGTATCCAACCACTTGTCTTCTCTAGCATAGCTTGAACCCATTGGGAATACATCTAAATGAGGTCATTGATTCAGTTGTGACTTGTCTTTAGTGGGCCATTGTCCTCGAGTTCTTTGCACATGGTGTGATTTCATGGCATGAAGAACAGATATGAATGAAGCTCCTGTGAGTGAGGTATTGCCAGGAGACTTGCAATAATAAGTTGGAAAAGCCTTTAGTAGATGCCTCAGAGAGAACTGGACTCACTCACCTGTTGGCCCAGGGCCTGGGTAATATCATCCAAACTTGGGAAGACTGCTAGATCCATCTTGGCCAGGACACAGGCCATCTTACTAAACAGTTTAACTGCCAGGAGGGCCTTAAAGCAACAGGGCAGAAACATGGCATTCAGTCAGTCTCAGAGCTCACATCCCTGCTCCCTCAGGTGTCCGCACCCTGCTAGTCTGACTGCAATGCAGAACGTATCAGCATGCTGCACCCTGGATGCCAGAGCACAGGGCAGCATCAGGAGTGGTGTAGTACTGAACCCCGTGCTCTACTGGGTATCAGGAGTGGTGTGGTACTGAGCCCCGTGCTCTACTAGGTATCAGGAGTGGTGTGGTACTGAGCCCTCTGTTACCATCTCCTCTGCTCCTGATGGTGAAGGCTTTCTCTCCTAGGATGTTCTGAAATGCTAACATCAAGGTGTGTGTACCTGACTGGGCAGATGGTAATACAATACAGTTGATCTTAAGGGCCTGGCCTGCTACTCAACGGCTCTTGGGATCCTCAGTGGCCTCCCTGAGACTCAGTTTCTTTATCTGTAAGGCAGGAGGAATGGCCTTTCTTCCATGAAGTTGTCATGAACATGAGGGGAGAGCTGAGATCCCCACTGCCTGGGAGAATGTTGTGTAAGTTGGAAAGGGCTCTCTGAAAACCCAGGGCAGTCAGGAGGCCTGCGTCATGACACTTGGATTCTAGAGCTAGGTCTGTCCTGGATGCCCCTTCCTTGTGGCCTATTATTTGTTCTTTCCTGGCTTAGATCAGAGCTGCAGTTTGATGCTGCTCGGTCTGGCTGAGCCCCGAGCACAGCTGCGAGAAGCTAAGCCTCTAGCAATAGTTCTGCCTCCCTCGCGCCATCTAGTGGCCTACGGTGGAATATTGCTTTGAGGAAATTTTTACGAGGGTTTAGAGGTAATCAGTCTGTAGACTGGAAGGATTCCGGGAATCTCCCTGGGAAAGTAAGAGTGGGGAGGTGAAGAGAGAGAAGGTGTTTGAGGAAGAGAACATGGCAAGAATGTGACACCCGGGTGAGGAGGGCCTGGGTCGCAAAGGGCAGAGTGAGAGTGTGGGTGTTGACTCAGGGTCCCACAAGGTAGAAGAGGCAGCGGTTGGAGCTGTTTTGCAGATACAGTAATTGAGGTTTGCCAGGCAGAAAAATATCTCTGTGGTCACAGAACATTATTAGAGTTCTGCCAAGGCACTGGGGTTCTCTTCCTGATCATGCGTCATCCTAATTGGTCTTCCTCCTGAAGGAGAGGGTAGTTCACAGCAATATTCCTTCAGCAGTCACATTAAATATGGAGTTCAGACAAAATAACTTCTACAGCAACCCAGTCTCAGGGGAGGACACTGAAGATGGAACAGCACTCTGGTCCATTTGGACCACACAAGTGTTCCTTGGCACTGTAATTAGTGTGTTTCACAGCTTACATTCTTGTAGTTCACGATTCCATTCCATTCACTCAAAACGTTGGTGTCTTGGATGCTGACCATACATCGGAGGGCATCGACATGGATAGTCTGGGTCCCCACAGAGCCATCCAGAGGATGACTGTCATTGATGTTCTAGAAAAGACCAATCAACAGTGGGAAAGTCAGCGGCCCCAAGCGTCTACCTGTCTGTCCCCTGTAGGGTGAAGGGGAATCCACGAAAGAGTATGGGAATGCCAACCTTGGCTGTTAGCTTTGAAATGTTTGTGCTAAAAGAGAGTCCTGCAGACTGGGCCCCCTCCACCGTACTCACCATCAGGGCCAGAGAGGGAACTAGAAAGATGCTCACAAGAATGGAAGGTGCAATCTGAAATGGAACAAAGGTCAATGTGCTTTGTCCTTAGCCTCAGATGAGTTTAGACTCCAGAGTCTGCCGTGCGGGACCGATCTTTCTAATGAGGGTCGACAGCTCTCACCTTCGCTCACCCCTATAGGGCCCTGAGTGTGTCAGGAGACCACAGTGTACCGTGCTCCAACAGCGTGTGCCCGCTGCTCAGGAGACAAAGCTTTGCCGGTCACTCAAGGATTCCTCCTGTGTGGCTTCCACTGGGTAGATATAGCCAACCTTACAGACTCTGGTCACCACACAGGGCACGACCAGCCTGGGCCACAATAGCTCGGGTTCCCACTCTTTCTTTCGGGACCATCCCCTCTACTTCTGTGGCTGGGCACACCCTCTGCTCAGGCTCTTCACCCCAAACCCCAAAGCTTACAGTTGGCCCTGCTCCACCCCCTTGCCTACCCTCTAACCCTCTGGAGACTGACTCCTTCCAGGTTTCCATTCCTCTGGATTCTCTTACCTTGTCTGAGAAGAAAAGATACTCACCACCATTCCCACGCTATTTTGTGGGGGAAATGATGTTAGAATGTATCTAGGCCTTAAAATATGTGAATAACTCATTTTCTCTGTGTGCCCTGCCCTGCCCATTGAGGGAATTCTCTGCATCAGATATCAATGAAAGAACTGAGGGCTAGGATAAGCTGGCCATAGTGTATCATGTACTTGAGGCTCACCCAGCTCAAGTGCACCCACCGTGTGGAGTGGAACCGACAGCTCTTCCCTCCTCTGTGCACCTGTGTAAAGTCTGCATTCAAGTTCAATAACAAAAGGCAGGCGACACCTCAGAGGCCAAGGAAATGGCTCTTCTACAATATCATTATCACCGCAGAGCAATGAGGTCTGCCACAGACGCGGGAGCTGCAGAGGGCAAGACTGCCTTATTGGACGATTGAAAGCTGGAGCGTCATGCCTGCCTTTAATGCCAGCACTCAAAAGTGTGAGGCTAGTCACAAGGACTTCATGGTAGCCTGGACTACAGAATGAGACCTTGTCTCAAAAAAATCTAAAGGAACAAAAACACACCATTCCAGTTGGCATCACGTTTATCTGTCATTCTTTTTTTCCACCAGCAATTTGTAAAAGAGAAACGCGACTCTAGCCCTGAAAGAGTCCTGACTTTTTAAGAAATTAGCTGTTGATTCTGGTAGAAAACACCATTCACTCAGATTCTGCATGCCAAATCAGAGTTTGAAAATCTTCTTTGGGTTGAGTTTGAAGAGTTCCTGGAGAGGGGAGCAGACCTCCTTGGCTGTTTTGACACATGCAAAATTAAAAATGTACTCACGAGGCATTTCATGTTGTTTCTCTTGGGCTTTATGCGCCGGCATGCATAATATGCTTTCCTATGGCCCGTTGACTTCCTAAGTCTGGTTTATATAGCTCTCAATCTCCCAGGTCTCACTATGATAAGGGACTTTGGGAGTAGTTATCCATGACCCAGAAACCATTAGGGGAAAAGCTAGTTATGTGATTAGAGTTATCAGTTCCCTTTACTACAGCTGAGTGTTTTTCTTTCTCCCAATAGCCCTACAGGTTCCAAGGCAAACACCAGATAAGAATAGGTCTTTGTGGCTGCCGTATTGGTGACCTTAGCCACTATGCAAAAAGTTGTCAGCAGCAGACTCCACAAAATGCTCCTGATACCAAACCAAGATGCTCACCACTTTTACTTCTTGATTTCTGAAAAGTATTTTTTCTTAATGGTGAGGACAGTTTAGAAGAAACCTCATAAAACCCCAAAAGACAGACTGAACTACAGGGTTGGGTTGATTGACAAGCAGTCTGATCCCGTCACCCAAACCTAGACTACACTGTCTGTTCTGCACTGCTCTGTTTCTGCCAAGCTGCAGATTGAAAAAGGGCAATGGAGCCAGGCAGCAGAGGGAGGCGAATCTCTGTGAGTTCGAGGCCAGACTGGTCTACAGAGTGAGTTCTAGGACAGCTAGAGGCCAGAGCTACACAGAGAAACCCTGTCTCGAATAACCAAACAAGGGGGGAGGGCAACGGTGCCTCTTCTGTGTCACCACCCAAGGTCTCCTGCTTTTAGGATTACTATGTGAACAGCAAATTTTGTTGGAGTCTCTCTTCCTGAAAATGGGAACCAGAAGCCACTCAACAGGCAGCTAGTTACCTCCCCGCCATTATGCTAAGTCCAGTGCAAGGAGCAAAGAAACTAAATACAGGCAGCTGTGTCCTAAAGGGAGACCCAGCAGATGATCCCAAATGAGGTTCCATTCTGGAAAGATCCATTAGAGCACACCTAGACAGGGCTCCAGACGGAAGAGAGACCCTAGTCCGTAAAGAGATGTGGAGAAAGGGCCTCGGGGCATCAGAACACCATGCAGAGGCAGCAACTCCTGACCTTCTCCAGCATTCGTGTGAGAGGGCCTCTAGTTATGGGAGAGCCGGGGGTCTGGTAGTCATTTAACTTTCTCCTCAATGTTCAGTGAGACCGCCTTCTGGGGTTTTACTCCCTAACTGATGGGAGTTGCTGTTGACTGATGGAACAAGATGTCCTCACAATAAAATACTTCACGCAAGTGAAATTAATATAAGAGTGTTTATTAACTAAGTGATAGTTAAATATTGGCATCTCAGCTGGTGACTAAATAATGATCTAGCTGCGTTCAGTCCTACAAAGACCAGTAGCCACATGTCAGGAGGAGTAGCCAATCCTTTCAACCATGGGCTCTTACTGAGCAATGATGTTCGCCAAGATAAAGTTTAGAAAGCACCTCCTTTTGAACGTACAAACGATCTCCGAGTTGCCTCAAACTCTTCTAGTCCTCAGAATGATCTGGTTGCTGCTAGCCTTTTCCTGTTGTGGAATACTTGTTTAATTACTGAAAGATGTGTTGTTACATTTGTTTATGCTGCATTTGTTTAACTATGCAAAAATGTGTTACATTTGTTTATGCTGTATTTACTTAATGATGTAAAGATGTGTTGCTTTGCCTGCCTAAGGCACCTGATTGCTCTAATAAAAAGCTGAATGGCCAATAGCTAGGCAGTAGAGGGATAGGCAGGGCTGGCAGGCAGAGAGAATATGTAGTAGGAGGAATCTAGGCTCAAGAGAACGAGAGAAAATGGAGAGAATGGGGGAGAATGAGAGGGTGACACCCCATGTCCTTCCAGTCAGGCAGTCGTCGGCCAGCCAGAGAGGGAGGAAGCAGGAAAGTAGGACACACAGAACGAAAGGAAGGTAAAAAGCCCCGAGGCAAAATGTAGATGAAGAGAAACAAGTTAATTTAAGTTATAAGAGCTAATGGGACAAGCATAACATAAGGCCGAGCATTCATAACTAATAATAAGTCTGTGTGTCGTGATTTGGGAGTTGGTTGGTGGTCCAAAAGAAAGCCACCACATTTTTTTTTGTCTCCAGCCTCTTTCTAGTTAATTGCATACACTAAGCACATCTGGCCCTCCACCTTCCCCATGTTCACCCCTGGCTCTCCTGGCTAGCCCTTGTTTGTGACTGGAGACACCGATTTCTTCCTTCTCTGCCTTCTTCAAGCCAAATTTGAATATTCTCCTTTTCCCAGCCTTCCCACATTCCCAGCAAATATCTTCTTTGTAAACATAGTTCTCTGCCTGCAACTCTTGTTGTGTGTTTCCATCGAGTTTTATTTGTGTGCATGGTTGTGTAACCAGGTCATTAAATTGTACATCTATGTCGCTCGACTGCCAATTATATTCCTATAAATTCAGGAATTTTGTTTTGTTTTCTGGTATAAATGCAGCATCAAATATTTAGAGCAATACCTACCCCAGAGGAGATACTTGGGAATCCATATGCTCATGGTTGAATACATGGATTTTGTGTTTTTGTGTAAGATGTATTACCCATGTGTCCTGGTTAGTTTTGCTTTTTTTTTTTTTTTTTTTTTTTTTTAATGTGGTACACACTAGAGCTATTTGGGAAGAGGAACCTCAACTGAGAAAATGCCCCATAAGACTGGCCTGGGGGCAAACCAATGCAGCACTTTCTTAGAGATTGTGGGAGGGTCCAGCCCACTGTGGGCAGTGCCACTCCTGGGCAGGTTGGATGGAATAAGAAAGCATACTGAGCAAAACCTGGACAGCAAGTCAGTAAGCAGACCTCCTTCATCCTTCTCCACGGCCTCAGCATCAGCTCCTGCCTCCAGGTTCTGACCCTGATCGAGTTCCTGCCCTGACTTCCTTCAGTGGTGGATTGTGATGTGGAAGAGTAAGCGAAATGAACTCCTTCTTTCCTAAATTGCTTTTGGTCACAGTGCTTTATCTCAGTAATAGAAACTCTAAGGCACCATCTTTGTGTCTCCTGGAGTTTTTACAGTGTCTGGTAAATAGAACAGAGAAAATATTTGTGTAAGTCAACGGCAAATAATGGAATTAATTATTTAATGACAGTGTGAACAAAGAAGGCAATTAAAATCTGACTATAACAGCCTTCTTTGTAACCTCCAGCTACAGTTCAGTTAAGGCTATCTGAGCGACATCATTAGGATTTTTGCCCGTGGCCTTGCGGGCAGGAGGTGAAGGGAAGGACAGGAAAGCCAGGGACCTGCAAAGCTGTTTGCCTTTTATCTTGCATCCTGGAGCCTTGGCAGGAGCCAGACTCCTTTGCCGGATCCCTGGTCCTGCTTGGTGTTTGCCCAGCGCACTTTGATCTTCTCCCCGATGCCCACACTGCCTGCTGCAACCCAGAACCTTCCTCATCTGTGCTCTGTCCTTTCTTCCCAGACTCAGCCTGGATGCTGACTTCGACATTGGCCTCTGCAGCGGTACCGATGCTGGTCTTCTCACCTTTGCGAACTGGTCCTCCCCAGTGAGGCTGTCCCATGCTATTCATGTGTTTGGCTCCCCAGTTCCTCATCAAGGATGGGATGTCAATCTCCAAGCTGCCCTGTCATGTGGCCACCTGCACACTGCTTAGCTGTTTCTGTTTGAATCGGTTCTTTTCCCCACTGAGAGTGATGCACAGTGTATCTTGTCTTCATGCACATGCCGCTTGTTTTGTATTCCTGTTTCTATACCCTCAGAAAGAAATAGTCGCCATGAAGCTCCTCCTCCCTCCATCCAGACACCTCTGGTAACTAGTATGCTTTCTGTCTGTAAGGGCTTGCTTATTTGGGAGATTCCATACAACTGGGGCCCTGCACTCTGTGACTTTTGTGTCTAGGGTATTTCTCCTTAGTATGTTTTCAGTTCATCCATGCTAACATCCGCCAGTACTTCATTCATTCTGCAGTCAATATTCCTCTGTATGCATACATCACAGGTTATTCCTCTGACAATGGGCATTTGATTGTTTCTGCCTTTGCCTTTGTGAATGGTGTTGCCCATTAGGGTACTTGCTTTTAATTAGTTTGGGTTTGTACACAGGAGTGTAATTGTTGGGTCATGTAGTAATTTTATGTTTAACTGCCCGAGACACCACCAAACTGTATCCATGATGTTGAACACCTTTATGTTACCACCAGTAACACATAAGGGCTTTAGTTTCTCCACATCCTCACCAACACTTGTTATGTTTAGGTTATAGCCTTTCTAATACACATGATGAGATGGCATCTTTGATTTGCATTTTATTGATGAAGGAATATATTTAAAACATTGCCTGTTGAAGTGTGAACTTGTTCTTTACAAGCACTGATACACTGATGTGTCCAGGCATGGATTTGCTCAGTTGTTGAACAAACATTCTTTGAGCATCTTCTCCAGCATGGGCCCTGGGTACCGCACAGGATGTGAGATGAAGCTATTCACTAAAAGCATCTTGACAGCTTAGGACAATGAGATATTTCACTCAGCATGAATTTGAGGTCTATTCTATCATAAGCAGGGGGATGAGGCATGAAGTGTTAGAGGGCTTAGCTTCACACTAAGGAGGCTGTAAGATTGGGTAGAATCCAGGAGCCAACGTTCTGAGAGTTCCTGAAATGATGCTTTCAACTTCATGATTTTGTCCAGGATAAGTTCTTGGTTCAACCAAAGAGCACTTGCTGGTGGCTGCCCAGCTCGTCTTCACTTCTCAGCACATGCTCCTCTGAGGGCTGACCTGCTTTCCACGTCTTGGAGGGCAGTCTAGATGACAGCACACCTATTTGGTACTTGGTGTAGGTTTGGAGTTGGGGGAGCTCTTCCCCATCAACTCCCAGATTTAACTTGAGCTGCACCCAGTGGGGCTTCCCTCACCGGCACTGGCCCACTTCTTCCCTGCGTCAAGGGCCCCCACCTGCCTATGATGAGCAGTTCTGTTTATTCCTTGATGTAGGATTGGGAATAATAAACAGATGCTCTAATTGAACTTGTTAATTAATTACCAACAGACCTTAATTTCTTCCCTCTCCTTTCTCATTGGAATGATGCACGGCTGACTCTGAAGTCTTAATGACATAACCTGCTTTTGTTTACAAACAAAACCTGGGTTTGCATTTCTTGTTCTTCAAATCAATTCAACTCATGTCACCTTAACAGATATATTGGAGAATCTGCAATGTGCTTGGCAAGATGTTCGTCCTGAAGAGACAAAAATGAGCGACCTCACATGGTAACTGACGTGATGTGGCTGGCAGCCTAGTATGAGATCCAGCACAGAAAACATCCATCCACTCATTCAGCTGGTCATTTACGCAGCAAGCATTCATTGGGCTGCTACTGGCTGCTAGACAGGAGTCCAGATGTTAGTAATGAGATGGCCCGATCTGCTTCTTGAGCGGGTGGGGCAGATAGGAACTTAGCATATAAATATGACGTCTGCTCCTCCCTCAGGTCACTCCTGCCAGAACCTGCTGGGCTTAGAGCACCCTAGTGCTTCTGCATTCTCTGAGCAGCCCATAGGGTCTGTGGCCAATTCTTATCAGCACATTCTTGAGTACACCCCTAACTCCATCACTATCCTTGTTTTAGAGAACTCTCTTGAGTAAGCCACATCATTGCCTGCCCATCAGCTGGAGAGAGATCACACAGCCATGCTCAGTGATCCAACATTAAATTCACATCCACATACTTCTGGTGTGGCCTTAGATGTCCTGGGCAAATGTGCAACTGTGTGGCTCCTGTGTGACCTCTGTCTCTCCCTAAGCTTGCAATATCTCTCTCTCATCCTTATTCTCAGAGGATGGCTACATTGTTCTTGCTTTTCTGAGACCACAGTACCTGACAGAGACAACTTAATGGAGAAAGGCTCTTTTCTGGGGCTCATGCCCTCACAGCAGGGAAGACTTGGTGGGACCTCTCGGTTCATGGTGCTAGGAGAGCATGTGTCAGGGGCTGTCCACGTCACAGTGGACCAGGAAGCAGAGAGAGTGACACTAACCAAGGACTAGGTTTCATGTTTTTAGTGACCTACTCACGTAAGCCCGACTTTCCAAAGTTTCCACGATCTAAAATAGCTCTGCCACAGGAAACAAGCATTCCAAGTGTGAACTGTGGAGACTTCTGATTCTACCCACAACATTCCATATTGCCTCCAAAGACTCACGGCCACTTCATAACACAAATCTATACAGTCCAACTTCAAGAGTCCCCAAAGTTGGAGCGGTCTCAGCACTTTTCAAGAACGCAAACATCCAAATCTTTTCTGAGACTCAATCAAGGCCAACCCCTAATTGAGAGCCCCTGTAAAATAAAAAAAGAAAGTTACGTACTTCCAGAGCAAAAGGTAAACATTCCCATTCTGTAAAGGAGAAATGGAGCCACAGATAGGAAGGACAGGACCAAAGCAAGACCCGAACCCAGCAGGGCAAACATTAAACCCTGTCCCTCCACTTCCAGGTTAGAGCAGCCACACCTGTCTGAAGTATACATCGACCTCTCTCTTGGGCTGGTACAATTAGGTCTGCAGTTTTCCTCTGTGGATATGCCATGTTCCTGGCATCTCCAACATCCTGAGGCTCCCACTGCAATTTAGACTTGACCCTCAAGACTTCAGGAATGACTCTGCAGGGGCCCCCTGCAGGGACCTGGCAAGCTGATTATTGCCTGGTTCCCAAGCTTTCTTTAAAAGTCTGGATGCAAACGTACATGACTTCATAGCTCTTGCATTCTGCACACCTACAAAGCCAGTACTGCGTGTGTGCTGCTAAGTTCTGGCATCAGCTCAAGCAGTTGTCTGGTCCCCATGGACTACGTATGGCTGCAGCTTCTGAGTTCCCAGGTGGTGGCTGAATCCAGAACACCTTATATGGCTCCATGTTCATAAAACACCCTGGGACCCTCTTTTTAAAGGAAAGTCTTTCAGTGAGTTTTTAGTTTTATACCAGATCTCATCACTTCCTGAAATGCCCTTGAGGTACATTTTCTACCTTCCCAGTCACACCTGCTTAGCTTTTCCTTAGCAACGAGAATCTCTTCTTAGCAATGAGAGCCCCTTTGCCACTTTAAACATGCTTACATTCTTTTTCTGAAAAAAAAAATTCTACATTTTCCACAACTCTCTGCTCTGGTTTTGCCCTGCTTCTCATTGTAGCCCTGTTTAAAGCAACTGACAATAACCACACCTGGGTTCTATGCTGCCTCAAAATCTCCTCAGCCAGGTTTATCAACTCATGCTTGAATTCAACTTTGTTCACAGCTCAGGACCCAGGAGAAATACAGTCCAAAGCTTTGTCATAAAATACCTCTTATGGTTTCTGGCTCGGTTCTTAACAGAGTCCTGTTCCCATCTGAAACCTCATAAGCTTGGCCTCCACTGTCCATATTCTCTTGGCCTCAGCATCTTCTAAACTCCCACTGTAGGGGTCCAAGAAAACGCTGAAGGAAGACCCCAGACTCAAATAGTACGCAAGAGCAATGGGAGTTGATTTACCAGCATATGCAGGGTCATTCACCTGTACAAAATGGAGTCAACCCTGAGAGAAGCATGCAGGCCCCTTTTAAGCACAGCTAGGGGAATTTCAGGCACAGTTAGGTCATCTCAAACATAATTGGTTAAGCAAGCAGCAGTTCCATTAGTACACTTCCTATTGGATGAGGTTTTATCTTTGGACATACGGGGTAAGTTTCAAGGGAGTTGCAGAAACTGTCCTTGAGACATTGGGGGGCTGACACAGGCCTTGTTCATGCTCTCTCCCTCGTCCCTGAACGTCATTTGTTGATAAATGGCCTTTTGTTGGGAGAGACATCTGTTTGCCCCTCTCAGAGAACTGAAACCTAAATCCAGTTGTAAAAGTGGGAAAGTTCAAACCCTTCACCACCAGAATCACACATTAAGCTCTGATTACAACACTCCAGAGCTTCTATATTCTGTATTTCCAAACTGTTCTTAATTTCTCCCACAAGCCAGTGCTAAAGAGCCAAGACCACACGACCAGGTTCAACTGCCACAATAACCCCCTCTTGGAACCAGTTTCCTGCATTATTCCCCATGCATTGCTGCTGCCACAGACCTGGCAGAAGCAGCTTCAGGAAGGGTAGATTTATTCCGACTTAAGGTTTCAGAGTTCCACCCATTATGGAAGAGAAGGCAGGTGGAGCAGCTCAGTCCACGGCAGTGAACGTGGTAGAAGTTGCTCCACAATATTCCCCCATTTGTCTAAATAAAAAGGAAAGGTTTTAACTCTAACATAGTAAAACTATATACAATAAAAACAATTATCAGGTATTGTCTAAATAAAAGGGAAGGGTTTTAACTCTAACATAGTAAAATTGTATGCAATAAGAACAATTATCAGGTAGGAATTACATTTACAATGTCCAGACCATTTATATTTGGCAAATTCAGAGAAATTACTCCATTATCTATCCTATTATGGTGAGTCCAAAGTTTTATACCTAAGCCACTTTCTGTCATAACTTGTATTATCAATCTAAAAGTATCTTTTTATGCCTAAAACATTTTCTTAGATAAACAATTTAAGCTTTTATGTCTCTCAACCTTACATACTTTACATCTCTTTGTGAGGTTCTTTTCTGAGTTTGGTAACAAGGAAAACTGTAACCATAATTATCTAGTCTTCAACCCAATCAAAGACCTGAGAAGGATATAATACTACCTGACCAAACAGGAAGTGCAGAGAAAACAAATTCCAAAAATATAGAAATGACGGAGACAGCTGGCTTCCCCGACAGACACCCAAGGTAACTCTGTAACTTTGGGGCATCCATCTTCAGCCTACAGGTCTAGAATATCTGACAGATGCTGTGGGATGTTCTGTTTGGCAAATGTGTTGCTGATTAGTCAATAAATAAAACACTGATTGGCCATTGGCTAGGCAGGAAGTGTAGGCGGGACAAGGAGGAGAATAAAGCTGGGAAGTGGAAGGCTGAGTCAGAGAGACACTGCCAGCCGCCATGATGAGAAACAGCATGTGAAGATGCCGGTAAGCCACAAGCCATGTGGCAAGGTATAGATTTATGGAAATGGATTAATTTAAGCTGTAAGAACAGTTAGCAAGAAGCCTGCCACGGCCATACAGTTTGTAACCAATATAAGTCTCTGTGTTTACTTGGTTGGGTTTGAGCGGCTGTGGGGCTGGCAGGTGAGAGAGATTTATCCTGACTGTGGGCCAGGCAGGAAAACTCTAGCAACAGACAGATATTTTTGTGAAGCAGGAATTTTGAAGGACTGTCCCACCTTGTCTTGGTAAAGTTTGGCAGTCTCCTTCTTTTGTGTCCTGCTTGTCCAATTTAAACAGTATATTATCAGCAGTTGAGGCAAGAGCAGTTTCTTGTCCAGTGGCTAAATTTGCCACAATAAAAGCAAACTCCATATGGAGGTTCTTTGATGCCCATCATCCTTTTTTGAAGTAAATTTGTGCTGCCAGAAGCAGACATGTCTCACTATCATGAGAAGCCTGATGCTATTAAAACATCTTAAATTCCATATTCTGTAGGTCTCTGAAGTGTTTGAAGACCACTTATATATCTAAAATAGATCTCTTTTTAACCTTGAAAACATACATAACATGGCTACAAGTTTGGTTATTATAGATGACTAACTACTAACCTGTACTCTTAATTATATTCATTACATTCTTAAATGAGCTGCATAGGTACAATACCTATGCATAGGTACAAGAATAGAAACATATATAGAGTATAACAAAATTACCTTATATTTGTATCAATATACAAAAATATCTTAAGAGCAGAAACATATATAGAGTATGTTCTAACAAAAAATAGCCTCAAATTTGTATCAATATACAAAAATCTATACCAGTGTAAAATATTTGAGACCAGTGGCTGCTTTTTAGTTTAAAAGTAAATTCAAAAATCTACTCTTTTATCTTATCATTTCTATATCCCCCCTTTTCTTTTCAGAATGAGATCCCTGAATCTAACCTCCTTTGCTTAATTCCCTCCCTGACTATGGTAACAACTTGCAACCAATCCCCCTAACCTATGATGAACATCCATAATTTACTGAATGACCAAAAAACCACCCACCCCACTTCCTGAGAATATGGGCATCATGTTTTCTAGACCACTTTCTATTGTCTGGGGGGCAATGGCATCTTTAGGGGACCCTGAGAAAATTGGGATAATGGTCAAGTCCTGGAAGAGCTAGTTGTACTATTTTCTGTTTAGTTTCTGTGTAATGGGAAAGTGCAGGGCTTATCTTTAGTCTTGGCTGGAGTAGTCTGTGAGACTGGCCCAACTCAGCTAGCAACTTTGAAATTGTTCTGGGTGCAGAATTTTGAGGAAACTGCAACAGAGGCATTCTGAGAGACTGGATCACCTGGGCTACTTTTTTTCATTGATGTCTGGTCCTTTTTTAAAAAAACAAACAAAGATAATATATGTCTCTGTACTAACACAAGTATGGAATGTGCAGTGTGCACAAGTCAGTTAAAGATGTTTTTTTTAATTTTGTGTTGGAGCAGGTAAATGACATCTGTCAACTTTATAAGTCCATTTGCACTGTATAACCAAACTATCATGGAGACTCTGTAACCAACAAGTTTTATCATGTCTCATCCAGTCTCAGAGCTGTTCCCATGTCAAGGGATCAGCTTATACATCACCTGTCTGTAGCACGAATCTTAAATGGTCTTATTAATAAAACAAATCTGGAGCCAGGTATTGAGGTAAATGCTGGAATATCAGAGAAGCAGAACAAGCCACAGCTTCCTCACCTCGCCAATTCCTCAGCTGATCCTTTTTCCTCAGACTGGAAGCCTCTGAGTCCTCATATCCAAATGGATCTCAGCTGAACTGCTTCTCAAAAGTCTCAAAGCTTAACCTGCTCTAGTTCCTGGTCCTCACGCCTTATATACCTTTCTGCTTTCTGCCATCACTTCCTGGGATTAAAGGCTCTTGTTACCATGCCTGGCTATTTCCAGTGTGGCCTTGAACTCACAGAGATCCAGGCAGAACTCTGCCTCTGGAATGCTAGGATTAAAGGTGTGTGTGCCACCATTTTCTGGCCTGTATATCTAGTGGCTGTTCTGTTCTCTGACCCCAGATAAGTGTAGGGTGCACAATATTTGGGGGAACATAATATCACCACACCTGTCCTGTAGTCTTTCTTAGCTTTTTCCCTCATGTCTGTAGCCAAGATTATCAGGAGATCTCCCATGGTCAAATATGGTCTTTATTAATTTTGAAGAAATCCATGGCTTTTTGTTTCCTGTAGAAACAAAAATCCATGGCTTTTTTTTTCCTGTAGAAACAAAAGTAAAACCTTTCCCCCAACACAACTTATGTCTTCCATTCCGAAGTTAAGACATTCTTTTTTTCCTTTTTCTTTTCTTTCTTTTTTTTTTTTTGAGGGTTTCTCTGTGTAGTTTTGGAGCCTTTCCTGGAACTCACTCAGTAGCCCAGGCCGGCCTCAAACTCACAGAGATCTGCCTGCCTCTAAGACATTCTTATAATGTATAGGTTGGTTTAATTTAGCAGTCTCCATAATCCAATGTCTCTCAGCAGCTATTGCTTTTTGTTCATTAGCATTTAAAAAATTCAGTCAACAAAGCACCATACAGGATCCAGATACCTGTGTGTTTTCCATCCTTAACATGGTTTTTTCCTTTTATATCACTTTACTCTTTCTTTAAAGACTTTATTTTATTATTTTAAACTATTTTTCTATGACTGACTATACCCATTTTTTTCTTTCTTTAGTATCTAAGCACATTTTTAAGCATATATCTGTTCAGAGGTTTTCTCGGTCTGGACCTGACTTTTTGAGCATCTGTAGCCTTCTTGACCACATGAACCGAACTTTAAATGGCTAGGTTATCACAGTACAGCTCTGGTGCCTGGATCTGCCCCCTCAGTTCCCTGTGAGCCTAGTCTCATGCTGGCCGTATGGCAGGACAGCTCTGGGAAGTTGCTGAGTCTGAGATTTGACAGGTGCTTTTACCTAGCACGCTGGCTGCTCAAGTGCTCTGCAGCACAGCAGGGCCTTTTAAAGGAGGCACATCTCCGAGTACCATGAGCAGTGAGCCTACTGGAGAGACCGAGGTCACTAGGAAGCCAAACTGCATCTGACTCTGTGTTCAGAACTTTTTCCCCACCTTTTTCAGGCCCTGTGTGGATTTACATTCCAGACATAGAGCACCAAATGTGGTAGTGCTTTCTTGTGGGGATCACAAGCTCACAAATAACTACATGGAGATTTATTATTAATTATGAAAGCTTGGCCTTAGCTTAGGCTTTTTTCTAACTAGTTCTTATAACTTAATCTGTTTCTACTGATCTACGTTCTATTACGTGGCTTCGTTACTTTTCCTCTGTCCTGTATGTCCAACTTGTTTCATGTCTCACTGATGTCTTCCTGCCTCTCTTCTTCCCAGAGTTCTCTCTCTCCTGGAAGTCCTGCCTGGCCTCTTCCTGCCTGTTAAACTATTGGCCATTCAGCTCTTGATTAAACCAATCAGAAGGTGCCTTGGCAAAGACACATCTTCACAGAGTAAACAAATATTCTGTAACACCTGTCTCTTTCTCTGCTTTCACTGCAGTGGAGTCTTTGGGAGTCACCATCCACGCTGCTTCCTCCCTCTGTCCCTTGAGCCCACCCCAGTCTGCTGTATTCCTAGACACTCCAGTGAAGCAGCCCTCTGTGGATCCTACACACTGAACAACCTCCACAGCAGTAAGTGCAGTGGCTGATTCTCAGGCTCCTCTCAGCTGAGGAGCCAGAGTCACTTAATGCCCCTGAGCCCTTGTGCCCTCACTAGGCCTCCAGGACACCACACCTGTCACTGCTCTTTCTCTTTTCCAAGTCTGTAGCCTTAAAGTGCAGCAGTGTCCAGACCTGAGGCCTTGGTCTTCCTTCCCTCTTCTGTGTGTATTCTACTTAGTGACTCTAACCAGTGCCTGCCTTTCAACACAGCTCCTGGTCTGATGGCTCCACCTTATTCCCATTTCAACCTCCTTCTTGACCTGCAACGCGAATGTCTAACTTTCTACTTGAAATTCAATTGTATAAGCATAATTGCATTTGAATGGATCTCTCTCCCTCCCCACTCTCTTTCTTTCACACACACACACACACACACACACACACACACACACACACACACACACACCCCAACTTGCTGCCCTCAGTTTTCCCATCTCTGAGCAGATGTGTAGCAGGAATCTTAAAAGTTCTTATTAATAAAATCGAACCTGAGGCCAGTTATTGGGGTAAATGCTGGAAGATCAGAGAAGCAGAACAAGCCACAGCTACCTCGCCTCACCAGTTCCTCAGCTGATCCTGTTTCCTCAGACTGGATGCCTCTGAGTCCTCATCCAGAATGAATCTCAGCTGAGCTGCTGCTCAAAGCCTAAAAGCTTAACCAGCCAAATGCTTAACCAGCCAAATGCTTCTAGTTTCTGGTCCTCATGCCTTATATACCTTTCTGCTTTCTACCACCACTCCCTGGGATTAAAGGTTCACTTCTTGGGATTAAAGACATGAGTCACAAGCCTGGCTGTTTCCAATGTGGCCTTGAACTCACAGAGATCCAGAGAGATTTCTGCCTCTGGAATGCTAGGATTAAAGGCATGAGTGCCACCATTTTCTAGCCTTTGTATCTAGTGACTGTTCTGTCTCTGACCCCAGATAAGTTTATTAGGGTGACAATATTTTGGGGAACACAATTCCACCACATAGATGACCTGCCCTTCATTCACTCAGGCAATGGCTTCAATTGGAGGTGAGAGGTAGAGAGTTGGGGTGTTGAGGTGTGGGGAATGGGGGTGTAGGGTTAGGGGTAGGGGTGGGAGTTGGAAGAGTTGCAAAACCATTTCTTACTCTCATGTAAAGATGACTGGTTGGAGGAGGGTCGGTGACCGTCAGTTTCCATTGTCAATTTGATTGCATTAAGGAATCCTAAGACTTTAGTGAAAACACACTTCCGCATGTGTCTGGGGGTCTTTCCAGAGAGAATTAACTAATGAGGGAAAGCCTCAGTTGAATGTGGATGACATCATCCCAGCCTTGAGCTGGCATCCAGGACTGAATAAAAAGGGAGGAGGGAGAAAGGGAGCAGCCTTAGTGGGCATTCCTCTTTTTCTGTTTTATGATCTGGTGAGATCTGAGCAAGCAGCCTCCTGCTCCCACCACCATGGAGCCAGCCACACCCAGCCCCATCCACAACCACGTGAGCCACAGTGCCACCCACACCACAGAGCAGCCGCCTCCACTCTGTCTTTCCTGTTGTGACGGGTCAGCACCCCAAACCTTGAGCCCAAGCGAGCTGCACTGCAGTTCCTTCTAGAAGCATTCCCCCACAGTGACAAAAGTGGCCAACACGGTATGTCTTCAGCGGATGAGTGTGTTGATCTGGGTCTGAGTTCTGTGAACATCTGGTTCCATCCATCCCAGGCTGGGCCTTGGAAATGGGTATGGAGGTTGAGTTAATGCTGCCTGGTCTTGGGACTAGACACAGGCTGTATGGAAATGGTTCTGTGAATACAGGCAGTGCTGTGGACGGCGGAGGAGGTGAGACTGAAGTGGGTTTTGATAAAGCAAGGGCTTGCCTGAGGGGGTTTCTGAGTCATTTTCTCCATCAAACCAATAGAGGTGTGAATCCTCCATCCAGATAACAGTCCTTGGCACTGAGCTCCAATGTGGTCACCACTGTCAGGCAGGCCCTGCTGCTGAGGACAGCAGAATCCTGGAGGAGGGACCAGGTAGTCCAGGACTGCCTCCTCCCCGTGGTAGGAGTAGGAGGGACCACGAGAGCTCTGAGTATTTTATGCCCCCGTCTCTGCTGCCATCATGTCCTAAGAGAGGAGCAGGAAATCAATGTTGTTCCTGACTTTGACTGCTTCAGGCAAAAAACAAACAAGCAACAAAAAACAGAACAATCCTGTGACCTAAGGAAAGACGAGCAGGCAGATAAGCATCCTCAGCACATTTTTCCCTTAAAAAACAAAACAAAACTCTGTGAGTTTGAGACCAGTGTGGTCTACATTGTGAGTTCCAGGTCAGCTAGGCTACATAGAAAGATCCAGTCTCAAAAAACAAACAAACAAACAAACAAACAAACAAACAAACAAAAACAGCGATAAGTAAAGTAAAGATAAAAAATTGAGGCTGGAGGGATGGCTGAGGGGTGAAGGGTACTTGCCACCAAGCCTGAAGATCTGAGTTCAATACCCAGAACTGACATGGTGGAGAGAGAGCACTGACCCCATGAGTTATCTCCTAATCTCCACAAATGTTGTGTACATACGTGTACACACGTGCATGCACACACACAGAGATAAGTAAAAACACATCAAGTTTGTCAAAATGATGACATTGCTAAGTATCCCGAGGCTACCACAATGCTGTGGTTATTCTCACGTAATCTTCCTCTGTGTTTCCCTGATTTGTTTCATCTGTTAGTAGAGCCATGAGTGTGACATTACAGTGAACATCTTTGTGTGAAAACAGAGCTATGGGGCACAATCCTTGTTAAGATGAACTTCCAGAAGTATCCAATTAAGAACAGATACAGGGTGGCATGTGTGTACCACATACCGACAACTGATTTTGAAAGTAGTGATCTTTGATTTCACTCATGGCATATTAGTATAAACCTTTATCTAAAATTCACTTTATTTTTCATTCTTTTTTATTTAGAAGGTGGGACATCCTATCTTTGTTTCAGATTTACTTCTTTGATTATTGTTATGGCTTTGATATGAAATGTCCCTTCAAAAGGCTCAAGAGTTGGGGGCTTCTTCTGTAGCAGCTGGAAGCAGCTGGAAACCTTAGGTGGTGGAGGCCCAGCTGGAGGCAGCAGGTCCCCCGGAGCCGTCATTCCTTCGGAGCTGTGTCCTGTCCGGGTCAGACTCTTCTCACTCTAGCTTCCGCTCCTTCTGTCCAATCCCCTCTTCTCTCTCTCTCTCTCTCTCTCTCTCTCTCTCTCTCTCTCTCTCTCTCTCTCTCTCTCTCCCTCCTGTCCTCTATCCCCCCTCCCTCTCTCTTTATCAGTTTCCAGGAGATGTGAAGTTAATCTACTGTTTTACAGCCATGTTTTCTTTTTTGTTGTTTTTTTGTTTTTTGTTTGTTTTTCTCACCAAGGCCCAGAAGTAACTGAGCGACACTGAAGCCATGCGTGGACTAACCTCCATCAACACTGCTTTTCCTCAAGTCATTCTCCAACTGGGGAGAGACTAACAAAGTTACTGATGAGATCAAATACATCTATAAATCTTCTCTTCCTCTCTCCTGCTCTCCTCCTACTTCTCTTCCTTCCTCCATCTCTCCCCATTCCTTCCTCTCTTTTTACTTATCATGTACATTTGCAGCAGAGTCCTGTGGACAGTGGGGTTTCTGCAGTACTACCTGAGTGGGGTTGTCTGGAAACTGATCGGATCACAAGCACAGGCCTACCTCGGGTGCCATAACGTGGCCTTTGGAGGTTGGCTCTGGAATTTGAAAGTTGATAGGAGATGGTGAGGTCATATGGTCAAGAGCAGATGATGTTGGAGCTATCGTGTCTATCTTTGAAAAATGCCACTCATGGCAGCAAGTGTCTGTCTTTAAACAGATTTCTAATTGCACAGAGATGCCCCTTATTACAGCATGAAAGGCAATTGTGAGCTCCCATTGTGGGTGCTGGGAACTGAACTCTGGTGCTCTGCAGAAGCAACAGGCAATCTTAACCACTGAGCCATCGCTCCAGCCCTGTAAAAACCTTTTATATTTATGAAATATTTTTCTTTAATACGATACAGCTGCATTTTAGGGTTTAAATATAATTTATTTATGATTTACTTTTGTAAAGTATGACTTAGGTTTTAATGGGCAGCCTTATTTCAATGCTTTTTATTAATATAATTATTTTTCAGCTCATTTAAATACCTTCATTACATGCTTAATTGCTACATACATACTGATTGCACACTTCTCATTGTACTATTTTGCCTACTCTCATAATAGCAGTGTTTTGGTAACCATAGCTTTCAAATACTGTTTTTTTTCTCCTTGATTTTTCCTATTTTTAAATTTGTCTCATCTCTCTTCTTGCTTATTTTTTTCTTACATGAATTTTAAATAATCTTATCCAGGACCTTTGGTTGACAATACATTGAACTTACTAATTAACTGGGGGGAGAATTAATAAATCATTTTCTGCTTGGAAATTTAATGTCCTTTCCTGGTTCTGCTCACCATCCTGTTAACAGTAGTGCGCCATTCTCCAAGGGGCCACCAGGGGGCGAAGGAGCAAGCGGCTCCTTAGGCCCCTTGAGAAACCCAGTAAAGGATGTACAGAGGTAGCTCACAACATTTGGTGCATAGGTCTCTCCTGGGGTAGAAGGAAAAGGTGATTTTCCTTCATTTTATAGATGAACAGGCAAACCCAGAATTTTCCTTCATTTTATACATGAGCAGGCAAACCCAGGCAGGTGCTTTCTGAGGATCTGGAGAAGACGGATCTGAGGATCTGTGTCAGCTTCAGTATCCAAAAGGAGCAAAAGCTAACTGGAAACTAAAATTCACAGCGAACGGAAGGAAAATCATTGTCAGTGCCCCCTTCTCCACTCACCAGGCAGGGGTCACTGCGCATGTGTCCTTCAGGGTGTACCTCACACCTGTGCCTGTCTTCCCATGCTGCCATCCTCATCTGCCTTCTGGGTGCTAACCATGAGCCTCAGATTCCCTTCCAATTCATCCCTGAACCAGGGTGTGCATTTCTATGGTTCAGGAGGGAAATGAGCACAAAGTAACTTAGTGTTTCAAGATGGGGTCACTGGGGCTAAGAGAGAATCCGAGACATCAAAAGCTAGGCAGGAAGTTGATGACATCAAGGACATGCCATAGCACTTATCTTGGTTCCTTCTGGGTTACTCATAAGGAGCCCGTGAAGGGCATCAAAGGACCAGAGCATTAGCATCTGTTGATCCCAGGGGACAGAATGCTTGTGTTAGAAACAAGTATTGGAATGAGCTCCAAGCCTCTGCAGGCAGCTCCAAGCCTCTGCAGCAGCTCGGGACGGCCACTGTCTCTCCCCCACCAGCACAGGAAGGCTGTTAAAGGATGAGCCTCGAGGAATCTTGCTAAGTCACTAAGGAAATTAGACCCTTGGGCATTCGACTTAGCACCTAGTGGTATCAGTGGCTCTGGTGTTGCCTGATCAGGCCAATCGAGGCAAGGTTTTGGGAAGGAAGCACTGTCTCAGGAGGTCTACAGAGGGAAGGGAGCCATGCCAGGGTGTAGTCCAGAAGCTTACACACAGCTGACTGTGCATACACATGTGTGTTCAGGATCAGGGACAGGGTTCCTCCAGCCATCTCTCACACATACCTTCAGCTGTCCTTCCACCTTTCAACCACAGAATAGGGGATAGGAAGTAGCACAGGACAGAGCACTTGTCTGGTATGCTTGAGGCCCTGGGTTCGATCCCCAGCACTGTTAAATAGGCCATAGAGTGTGGGTTCTTTGCTATTATGGTAGTGGTGGGGAGGCAGGGAGGTGTTTACTCCCATCCTCCAGGGAACAGTACCCAGGGAGTTGTGTTGGACATACTGCACAGCTCACAGGGAGTCAGAGGACCTGGCCTTATGATGCATGCCTGTGAAGTCATTTCTTACTCAGCTTGGCACCATTCCAGAACAAAGTATCCTTGTAATTCAAAAAAAAATAAGATTTACTATCTATCTGTGTGTAAGTGTGTGTGTCTGTGCATGTGCCCATGGAGACCAGAGGGTTGTTAGATCCCCTGGAGCTGGAGTTACAGCTGAGTGTGAGTTGCTTAACACAGGTGCCGGGAAATAAACTCTAGTATTCAACATGCCTCCATCATTCTTTGTATACTACCTCACTGTCCTAACAAGACATTCCAGGCCTTTGTGTCCCCCCCCCCCCACACACACACACTGTCTGATGTCCTCAGATGCCTGGATCACCATGGCTGCTACTCTCAACCCCCCCCCCCCCCATGAGAATTTACTGTGTTACATATAATAGGTCTGGGGAATTGTTTCCAAGTTTCTCAGGAAGAGACTTGCAAACCCACCAGCCCTAGATTGGAGGTGAGCTCTCATGCCACAGCACTGTATTGTGGGAATGTTCTCTATGACAACTCTTTCAAGTGGCTTGGAGTTGAAGAAACAAGTCCCCCCTCCCAAGAAGGCATTCTTTGTTCAAGAACGATTTCAACAAGCTGCAATGTTGAGGCCCAGGATGGACTCTGTGAAAACCTCTGAGGACTGTCCCCACCCTTTGAACTCACATAGAGGATTCTGGGGAAACCAAGGCTCCTGGTCGATCTCTGTTCTAATCTTGACTGCTTAACTCATCTCTGCAGGGGCATGAGAACATTTTGTTTGTTACATGGCTGCTCTCTGTGTGTGTATGTGTGTGTGTGTGTGTGTGTGTGTGTGTGTGTGTGTGTGTGTAGGTGGGGTGTGCAGTGTTTGTGTGTGCCGGTGTCTGTACATGCACTTGCAGGTATACATGCATGTGGAAGCCAGCTGTGGATGTCAGGCCTCTTCCTCCGTCACTTTCCACATTCGTTTTAGAGACGGGACATGTCACTGAACCCGGAACTCACCAGTTTAACCAGGCTGGCAGGCCAGGGAGCTGCAGGGATCCTCGATTCCACCCCCGGCCCACCAGCTCTACAGCTCTACGATTATAAGTCTGACCCTTGGATAAGTGCCAGGGATGGGAACTCAGGTCCTCATGCTTGTTTGAAGGCTCTTCGCCAACAGCCGTCTCCCGAGCCTTGAGACAAATTCTTCATCCAGAGTGTGACCTGACTGTCACAGGTCCTCTTACAATCTGACAGCTTTAGAACCCCCGCAACACTATGCCTATGTTTCAATTGCCCACCCTACCCTTCTTGATGGCAAGGGCTGGCCTTATCCGTGTTTCCACTGTACAGGTCTGTTACAGGACTTGGGGTTCATAGCTTGTACCACATCAAACCGTGTTTGGTCACCCATCCTCCATAAGCCAATTAAAGGAACCAAATTAATAGTAAAAGGGCAGGGAAAAAATATTTAATGCATCCACGCTGGGAAGAGGTGCAAAGAGACCCAGCAGCTCACCCCCAGCCTGATTTTGTACATCTTTCCCCAGGAGACAAGTTCCACCTCGGGTGCCTCAGACTCCATTTCCTCTCCCAGCAGGAGACTCTAGAGGAAATTTTTGTTTCTTGGAGTCCCCTCTTTAAAACAGTATGACACCAGAGAGGAGATGACAAGTGTCTTTTTAGAGTACATTCAGTCTGGACACACAGGCTGGTTACCAGTCCAGTATGGCAAGCATGGGCAGCCCAGGAGTCTTTGTGGATGAATAAATGCAGTTCTGAATGGCCCGACCCCCATAGGGCCCCCCTCTTTGGAGAACCCCCAGAGAGTGCTATGTCCCAGAGCTGTGTGTATTTGTGTAGCCGGGGCCCTGGAAGGGCTTCCGTCCCAGCCCTCATAAAAAGCCCCAGTGATAAGCCCAGGAAGTGGCTTGCCTCTGGAATCCGAGCAGCTCTGGAAGGACCCGGGTGTGTGCTCACGATGTGCAGCCACTTGTGCGGCTCTAAGGAATGCTTGCCCAGCATTGGGTGCTGAAAGGCTGGAAAGAGAAGCAGACCCCAGGAAGTGTCAGGGCAGCTGATTCTCAGTGATGAAAGGGTCTGCATCTCTGTAGACTGCAAGGGATGGCCGAGGGCAAGAATGCGGAGAGGGCCCGAGGGGTGGGGGTGGGGGGCACACTTTACTGGTTCTCGGTTCTCAAAGGAATTATACAACCCGTTTTTCTCTTCTTCACTTTTCCTATCTGATTCCCCTTAAACTTCCACAACCCCCCCCCCCCCCCATGAAAACAAAACAAATGTAAATAAAGCTTCGAAGGAGTGCCATTCCTTTGGAGACACTGAGAACTTTGAGATGTCAGGCAAGGAACCCACAGGCTCTAGCTCAGCAGAGATGGGCTGGAAGAGCAAATTCCCAGAAGTGAAGAGCTGGGGTTGTCTCCTACCCTTGGAGAAGAAGGGAGAGTTTATAATAACAAATGAAAATACCCTGACAGGCATGCTGTCCATCCTTTTGGATGACGTGTTAGTAAAAGAACACTAGACCAAGTGGCTCAAGGTCAGGGGTCAGAGGTCAGGGGTCAGGGGTCAGGGCCTAAATGTTACTGGTCCTGTCTAGAGAAAGAGACGGTCTCCCCTGAGGTTCGGCTTCCCTATCATATAACAAATATCCAGCAGGAGGCCACTGTCTGTGCAGGAGTCAGAGACTGCAAAAGACAAAGGTGACAAACAAGTAGTTATTAGCAGCCACTTCCCTAAAACCTAGGGTTTGGGGCTGGAGAGATGGCTCAGTGGTTAACAACGCTGGCTGTTCTCCCAGAGGACCGGGGTTCAATTCCCGGCACCTACATGGTGTCTCATAACCACCTGTAGCTTCAGGTCTAGGGGATCCAACACCCTCTTCTGGCCTCTGGGGCAACAGGCATGCATATGGTGCCCAGATACACGTGCAAGCAAAACACCCAAACACATAATAAAATAAAATAATATTCACTCCCTAGTGTTAATTGCACTAGTCTCCTCCTATTTCTAACAATTAGGGGAGAAATCAGAACTCGGTTTCAGGACACCCTCAAACACAAGTTGGAGGAAGACAGGTTCACACTGGTTAGCTGTCAGGAAGGCAGCTGTGAGCACCAGGGCAGAGACGCTCCAGCCTCACAGAGCTGGGTTCAACTTTCAGATCTGTTGGAGACTGTGTCACCTGCAGAAGTGAGACAGAAGTGACTCTTGTTTTGTTTTCAAGACAGGGTTTCTCTGTGTAGCCCTGGCTGTCCTGGAACTGGCTCTGTAGACCAGGCTGGCCTCGAACTCTGAGAGCTGCCTGCTTCTGCCTCCCATGTGCTGGGATTAAAGGTGTGTGCCACCACCACCTGGCCATGAGGTTGATGTTGACTCTTACTGGAACCACCAGTAGTGTGTTGTTAGTCATTTTGTTTACCAGAGAGTTTCTCTGCTAGTTTTTCTTCTTTTGGGTCTTTTAAGAAACAACTTAGCTATTTAATAATAAGAATCTGGCTAAGTGGCCAGGTGTAGTGCTTATGCCTTTGATCCCAGCATTTGGGAGAAAAGAAAGGCAGTTGGATCTCTGTGAGTTTCAGGCCAGCCTGGTCTACATAGTGAGCTCCAAGACAGCCAGAGGGCTACCTGTCTCAAACAACTGCCCCCCAACCCCAAATAAGAGTCTGGCTAAGTGAAAACATACATATATATATGTACACACACATACATACACACACACACACACACACACACACACACATATATATGGAGGATTCTTCAGTCACTTAAAACTGTACAAATGTACATTGATGTAAAGTATATTCAGGTCACGTGATGAAGTGGTTTACTGGACATCCTCTACAGCGTAGGAAATTCAGAAGTCACTAACATCGGACAGAGGCTGTGTGTTATCACTTCAGGATTAAAGGTTGGGAAATAAATGTCTTTTTCCTTTTGTTCTTAGAAGATGGACTGATGTGTAAGTTGACAAATAAAACTCACCATTTGCCACAAGGATGACCCCAGCTAAGACTCCTAGCAACAGTGGAGAGGGTGCCTGAACTGGCCTTCCCCTGTGATCAGATTGGTGACTACCCTAACTGTCATAGAACCTTCATCCAGTCACTGATGGAAGTGGATTCAGAGACCCACAGCCAAGCACTGGGCTGAGCTCCTGGAGTTCTGCTGAAGAAAGCAGGGAGGGATTGTAAGAGCCGGTGCGGGGTGGGGTCAAGGTCATGATGGGGGAACCCACAGAGACAGCTGACTTGCGCTCACAGGAGCTCACAGGCTCTGAACCGACAGCTAGGGAGCCTGCATGGGACCAACCTAGGCCCTCTGCATGTGTGTGTGTGACAATTGTGTAGCTTGACCTGTTTGTGGGGCTCCTAGCAGTGGGACCAGGACCTGTCCCTGGCGCTTGAGCTGGCTTTTGGGAACTTATTCCCCATGCTCGGTTGCCTCATTCAGCCCTGATGCAGGGGGAGGAGCTTAGTCCTGCCTCAAGGTGATATGCCATGCTTTGTTGACTCTCCTGGGAGGCCTGCCCCTTTCTAAATGGATGTGGAATGGAGGGTGGTGGTAGGGGAGAGTAGATGGAAGGTAGGGGGAAGGAATGGGAGGAGAGGAGGGAGGAGAAAGTGTGGTCAGTATGTAAAATAAAATAAAAAATTAAAAAAAAAAACCCTCACCATTCAGCATGTATGGCATCACGCTTACTTACAGAACTCACCCCATCACCTGAAGAAGAAATCTCACAGGCCTTCAGCAGGCCTCTGCCCACACCTCCCTTGCTGATCATCCCCTGCTGACCTGCTTTCTGTCTCTTGAGGTTTTTAAAACCCCTCCTGATTTGTGTTTTGAATCCATACTTAATTTTGTTGTTTATTTTTAGATGGTGTTGGATTTTAATGGGGGAAATCTGTAGTGGGGCATCTCTGTAAGAATCACATGCTGGGGTAGTTACAGGGCAGAGGGAGGGGCAGGAGATGGAAGAGTTTGATTTTTTTTTTTTCTGAGATTGTCCTTTGCTGGGAATGAACATTCATAAACACATCTATGGCCAGCCATTACCAGGGATCTGCAGGGGTAGTCTGGTGGGAATGGGGGCTTTAGTTCTAGAACACTAGTTACTGTAGCTTGGGGGAAACTGCCAGAACTTTTCAGAATGGTGTGGCCATGAATAACATAATAACATTTCTGACTTTTGTTTTTGTGAGCTAGGTGAGAAGAGGGTGCATTTCTTGTCGACCCTTTCCTGCTGGGCGAGGTCAGTATCCTCCTCAGGGGCCTCGCCATGAACTGAAAGGTCAGGGAGAAGGATAGAAAGAGCAAGTGTCTTAAGTCAGTGGACTATTTTACATGGGGTAACATCTGCAGGGGTGGGTGTAGGAATCAGAAGCTGCCATCGGCTTCCACGCAGGGCAGTTACAGGGCAGAAGTGGCAGGTGGAGAAGGAGGTTGAAAAGATTCGGTTTTCTCCTCCAGAGACTGGCCTTTGCTGGGGCTGAACAAAGAATGATGAGTAATGAAGAGAAGAATGTCAGGTGATCCAAAAACGTATCTTCTGACCAGCTGTTCCCAGGAATCTGCGGGGGTGGGTGCGGGAGGATTCTCGGCCAGTCATTATCTACAGCATCGTCTACAGCATTATCTACAGCCATTATCAGGGGACTATGGCAGGTGTGTGGCAGGAATCTGGGCTAATTCCTAGTAACAAACACAGAATGCTAACTACTGTGATGTTAGGGAAACTGTTGGAACTTTTCAACATGGCCCTTTTCAAAGTAAGACGGCCGTGGCTAACACTCCTGACTTTTACACGGGAAAAGGGGAGTAGGCTTGTCAACTTTTGAGCCTGCTAGGACTTAATGTCAACTGGACGCAGCCCGGAGGGGAAAGAGGGCCGCTCAGCTGAATTTCCCAAATCAGATTTGTCTGCGGCAGGCCTGGGAGGTGTTTTCTTGATTGCTAATTTGATGTAGGGGAGCAAAGCCAGTAAGCGGAGTTCCTCTGTGGTTTCTCTTTCAGTTCTTGCTGGAGCTTCTGTCCTGACTTGCCTCAACAATGGATGGGTTGCAACCAGCACATCTAAGCCGAATAAACTCTTCCCTCCCCCAAGTTGCATTTGTTTGCTGTGCTTGTTACAGCAGTAGAGAGGCAGACTGGAAGGGCTCTTTTCTGCGGAACATGAGTGACGTCCCTTGTGGGGGAGGGGTGGGTTGGTCTTGGGACAATCTCCGGCATTTGAGATGCTGGAGGAGGGGGATGCTTTGAAGGGGCCCTTCCTCTTTGGCCCCTCAGCCTGCTATTATCTGTCTAACCTTCTCCACTCAGGAGCTGAGACCCTAAAATCCATGTAGGAGATGGACATTGAACCAGTCTGACTGCTTCTGGCTGATGTTAGGGATGTAGAGGGATTTGCTCTTGTGACATCCAGGCACTGGAGAGCGATCAAAGTGACCCAGATGGGCGGAGTTAGATTGCTACAGAGTCATCCTAGTGCGGTTGGCTGTAAAAAGAGGAGACAGAATCAAGGTAGCTGTTGAGCATACAAGGTCCAGAGAAGAGCCGTATCACTACTAAGATTACACTAGACCTGACCCATTTCACCATGAAGGTCCAGAGATCCTGGTTTAAAGCTGTCCACCAATGGGATGATGCTGTTTAGTCTGATTTTGTAGACTTTGTAAAGCAAATAAGACACCAGCAGAATTAGCAGAAATACACAAATAACAGTATGTTTGTAGTTATGAAAAGCATGGAAACTGGAAATTCCTTGATTTGATTAAAGCTGGAATGGCCACGATTACTCCATCTAGCATGTCAGTAGCCCAGTCATAGGCTTGTAAAGCCTGGCCAACTGTCTGTTTTATATTATTATAAATTAGTTTAACTTTGATTATACATTCTTGCTGGGTATTTAAGACCATGTAGGTAGCCAAAATTAATCACTTTTCAAAAAAAACTATTAAGGCCAGGTAAGGGTCTGGTCCTCAGGGAAGGACCCCCTGGATCCTTTAGCTGCTGCTGTTTCTCTTCCTCCTCCTCCTCCTCCCCCTCCTCCTCCTCCTCCTCTTCCTTCTTCTCCTTTTTTCCCAGTAGTTCTAAGGGAGGACAAGCCAAAAGCCTTGTTTGGCTTCACTTGAAAGAATGGAAGAACGTTTCCTCCGTGCTGACCTTCATGTTTGTAGAATGGACACTGATTAGTGTCCACCCAGTGAGGTCTTCATGGCCTCTTTGAACAAGAGGACAAGCGACTTAACACAGTCATGCCCCACAGGTCCATGGGAATTGTTGTCCTTGGAGGGCAAAGGGCAAAACATTTAACCCCTCTCTCCACATCAGTACAGTATTCATGACATCAGCTACACCAGTCTGGTAATTTGAAGTCCTGTGTACTATCTAGATAAAGCTTGGACAGAAATAAAACACTTTTGAATAAGCCCTGGTGAGAACTGTGATTCTGTTCTTGCAAGTGCCACCAAACATAGATCAATAACTTACGATATCTCAATTAATTTAAACAGAGGCTGAGTCGAACTTTGACCTTAAGAAAACTTCTGTTGCTTGCTTAGTTAGGGTTTTACAGATTTCTTTCCTACTCTGGAAAAGCACACAGCCATTTTAGGGTAAAGTCCCATCACACAGAGGTCCTTTCCTAAAAATATCTTCCTGCTTACACACCTTCAGCACTTTCTCCTTTTCATTTTGTTTCCTTGCTTGATACCATGAGACATAGTAACAGCAAGAAATAAATGTATCATCTAATTAAATGAGTACTGAGTCCAAACAGAGCATAATGTAATAAATTAATATTACCTGTATATTGTTAAACCATGGGTCTTTGTAGGTTCTCAGAAAAACCCCACCGAAAACATAAAATACCGAAAGAACTTTGTGCTCTGTACGGTCTATAGAACAATTTACCACATCTGCAAATCAGATGAGTTTTGAACGAGGACACGTAGCAGATAGAGAGAAAGCTGCTGACCAACAGCAAAACATCAAACTGATGTTTACAACATCCAGGAGAACTGACTACAGAAGCCCTAACCACAGTGATGCTAGGGTTATGACTGAAGATTTTTGGGCAGAGTCTTCTCCTGCAGCGGCTTCCCACTAGCCCTAGGTTTATACCACAGGCTAATTAAAAGCGACCTCTGTTGGAAATGTGTTACCTTTTGGTGGCTCTCAAAGGCACAATGCTTTTACTTTGTGCTATTTTGTTGTTCTCTTTTTTTCCTGTTACAGAGTCAGGGTCCTCCCTGACCCAGGACGGAGGAGTTTTGAAAACACTTTAGAATAAATATGCGTAGTTCTGATGTGGGAGGGTCAAATCCTAGTTCCTGAGCCAGCTTCTCTGAGTTTCACAGGTACGTGCTACTCAGGAAAAACGGGCCCTGCTCCTCGCCTAGGCAGCACAGCAGAGCTGGTGCTGTTGTCGGAGGTGTGGGTGACCCTTGCTCTCCGAGCGAGGGAGAGATGTCCCCACTACTCATCTGTCTTGTGGCGGCATGGGGGGGGATTCCCCCCATCAATGCCTGAGGCAGGTGAGAGAGCTGGCCCTGAGGTCACAGGAGCAGGAGAGCTCCCCCTGCCCACATGAGCTGTAACACTCAGGAGAGCAGGCCCTGCACCTCACCTGGGCAACACAATAGAATCAATCCTGTTGACGGAGGGGTGGGTGAACCAGCCCCCGAAGTAGTAAGCAAGAGAGAGCTGTCCCCATTATCCATCTGTCTTGAAGCGGCATGGGCAGGGGAGAGCTGCCCTTTTCCCCTACTCCCACCTCCCTGCCCATCAACGCCTGAGACAGGTGGAGGAGCTGGCCCTGAGGTTATAAGATTGGGAGAGCTGTCCCTGCCCCTCGCCAGCTACAGCATTTGGGAGAGTGGTCCTGGCACCTTGCCTAGGCAGCACAGTAGAGCTGGCCCTGGTGGTGTAGGGGTGGGAGACCTGACCTTGAGGGTGTGAAAGCAGGAGAACAGGCCCCACCTCTCTCTCATTGCTTCAAGGGTGAATTAGCCAGGCAATGCTGGAGAGCTCATCCTGGTGGTGAAGATGGGTGGGGTAGAATTGATAGGCTGACAAACTCTGCAGCTGCCCAGAACCAGAACCAGGGTTATGTGTTGACCTGCCCCAACATCCATCCGTCTATGATGTGCTGGAGAATGTGAAGGGACTGGTCCTGCAGACCCAAAGCTGCAGGATCTCCATAACACAGGGCAACAGCAGGATAACCAAGGAGAGTCCCAGTGAGGGCCCAGTATTGATGGTGTAGTAGAAACCAGAGGCCTCAAAACAGACCAATGACTCTTTCCAATGAACACCTGCAAGTAAAGATATATGGACAAAAGGGTTTACTGTGTGACTCACTGTGTCACACTGCAGCTTCCATGACAAGGTTTTTAATTTTTTTCCCTGAAATTTTGTTTTATTTGGGGGGTGGGTTGCTGGGGCGGAGAGCTAGTGTGACGGGACGGGGAAATGAATGGATCAAGGTGTCTTTCACATGATGTGAAAGACACATTGAATAAGTAAAAAGAAAGTAAAAAAAAAAAGGTATATGCTAATTTACCAATACAACTTATATGCAAAAGGCATCTATTTCCCTGTATATCAGAAGATAAGCAAGTGGTTACTTTTCTCCTAAAGGATTAGAGAGGCGGAGGAATCCAGTGGTGTGGGCTGGAAAAGAGGTATTGTTGAGTCCAGTGATACACCCAGAATTTAGCAGAAACAGACAGAAAGTGTGGAGCAAAAGAGCCTTGGAGTGTGGTGGGGGAGAGACTATTCTGTGTCAGCCAGAGAAGAAGCAGGCCCGGAGATGCTGGGCAGAGAGAGCAGGCATCTCCAGAAGACCTGGTGGAGTTGGCATCTCCAGTGTCCCACCTGAGTAGGCTACATATGGCAGGGTGAGCTTTGTTTCTTTTAGAACCCCGTAGACACATTATGCAGAGCTAAAGGAATCAACTGTGGAGGGTTAGGTAATCAATTATGGAGGTCTGGTATTGCCTCCTTGTCTGATATAGGGAACATATTGGCCTTGTTACATGGTAATAGAGGCACCTGGAGAACACCACACAAGTATAGAAACAAGACCACCAAGGAGGGTCCTTGGGTGGGCAAGGCGGAGCGGTGCCCACTGGGGAGGGAGTGTTTGCTTGATAAGCTAAGTGGGTCCAGACAAGGGAGAGAGATGAGACAAATGTCTTTTGTGAGCCCTAGTTTACCTTCTGAAAGTGGGTGGACCCAGAGAGCAGTGTAGCGAGCAGTGAACAGGACTCCAGAACTCAGGGGCAGGATTTCTGATAATTGCAAGAGCCGGGGTAGGTGGGTGGGGGGTGTCAGAACCCTGACAGCAGGGATAAAAGTTCTGTAAAAAGGAGGGGTCATCAGAACCCCAACAGTAGGGCAGAATTCCAGAGGTGCCACTAAGACCTCAGGAGTAGGACAAAGCCCAGAGTTGTCACCAGAACCCAGAGTAAGGCTGGTCAGAGGGACCAGAATGTTGGTGGGGAGACACAGTGTAGATGGGCACACCTGAGCATCTCTCAGGGTCAAAGGAGACATAAGGGTTAATGACAAACAGGCACCAAGAGGAGAGTGTCTGTGTGATCTGAATTTATTATTTTAAACGTGATTGTAGGGAAGCCACCAGGGTAAAGATGGGCTTTACAGGTTGTTATAGATGTCATTAAAGTTAATCCTCTTAAGTAGTTTTTGAGTTTTATTCACACAGATGTTGTCGCATACACAAGAAGGTAATAGATTTTCTATTAAAAGATGAAGATAGTTCAAGATAATTTTGGCTTTGGACCTGTAGCTGTTTAACTCTTTATACTTGTCGTGGTATGGCTTGTTGGTATTTTAAAACAGATGTAGCATGGAGGCATTCTATTTAATATTAAAGTAAAGAAGAACAGTATGTTTCAAAGAAGCAAAGAATAAGCAAAGGAGAGAAACGTGCTAATTTACGTTAGAGGGATTCAAATCAGGTATCCCCCAAAAATGTATAGGTAGGGGGTCTTTGTAAACTAACAGTTGTATCAGAAAGACTTAGTATTGTCTCTATTTGTCATCTCAGGAGAATCAAGAACAGACATTTTTATCACTGAGGAATGACCCAGTAAAATGTTAACATCTTGTAAACATAATAGTATTTAAGAAATACAGAAGTATGGGCCTTTCAAGCTAGAGCAATGGTTCTCAACCTGAGGGTTGTGAACCCTATGAAGGTTGAACAACCCTTTCATAGGTCACCTAAGACCACTGGAAAACACAGATGTTTGATTCATAACAGTAGCAAAATTACAGTTATGAAGTAACAATGAAAAGAATTTTATGGTTGGATGCTGTGGAATAATCCTCTTGTACACTGTAAAGATTTGTCATTAGAACTGGTTTAATAAAACGCTGATTGGCCAGTAGCCAGGCAGGAAATATAGGCAGAGCAGGCAAACTAAGAATGCTGGGAAGAGGAAAGGTGGAGTCCGGAGTCACCAGCCAGACACAGAGGAAGCAAGATGAGGGTGTCAGACTGAGAAAAGGTACCAATCCATGTGACTAAACACAGGTAAGAATTATGGGTTAATTTAAGTGTAAGAGCTAGGTAGTAATAAGCCTGAGCTACTGATTGATCATTCATAAGTAATATTAAGCTTCTGAGTGGTTATTCAGGAACTGGTGGGTGGGAGAGAATTGTCTGTTTACAGTTGGAGGTCACCACAACATGAGGAACTGTGTTAACAAGTCACAGCATTAGGAAGGTTGAGAATCACTGAGCTAGACGGTGTTACAATTTCTTAGTGGCAATTGTTTAGTATTAGTCTAGAAGGGTGAAGATCACAGGCATAATGAAATTTTGTATAATGGGTCAGATTTATAAATGGACTTAATTCTTATCCAGTAAAATAAAGTCTGTGACCAAACCATGACTTAGTCAATGATGAAGCATAAAAACAGTATTTAGAGAAATCAAATCACAGGTTTTAAATATCTCATTTAATAAAAAGATAAAACAAAACCCTAGCTTTTATAAGACAGTTTTTGTAAACATTGCTAAGATTTGGTGAACATTAGTAAGAATAGATCAATCCTTAGGAAAGTCTTATTGCTGTACATAAATTTCATGTGGATGTAACAGAATTCTGATCTCAGGCACTATAACTAATTAAGCTAAAACCATATTGTAAGCTTTCTTCATACATTTTTATACAAAATATTTTATATAAACACATTTTCTTTTTGCCAGGTGGTGATGGTGCATGCCTTTAGCCTCAGCACTTAGGAGGCAGAGGCAGGCGGATCTCCAAATTTGAGGCCAGCCTGGTCAACAGAGTGAGTTCCAGTAGAGCCAAGGCTACTCAGAGAAATCATGTCTGGAAATTTTTTTCCTTCTCTAACTATTCATCAACTCTGTGTTTTATATCATTTAAATTTTAATGGTTTGATTTTGTATATAATAAATTTTATGTATAAAATACAGTTGGTTATTATAGTTATATTTTATAGTTAAAACTTAATAAAACTTATTTAAAACACAGAAAACACATATCCTATATTCCAGATGTTTAACAGTCATAACTACAGACAGAGCATGGTAGTCAATAAAAATACTGAAAAACTTAATCACCTTCAAATGTTGGCATACATCCTACCCATCTACATACACCCACATACATGCACCATCTTAAAATCAGGAATCAAATAGAGCTCTATAATCTTATCAGCTGCCACAGGCCTTATGACATATACAGTTTACATATATCTTAACATTTAGCTGCAGCACAAAAATAAAATGATAACACACTAAAATAACATGATGGCATTTAACCAGCCAGAGTGAAGGGAGATGTGACACTTTCCTATCTGGGCAGAGAATGTGGGTCCTTGGCAGGAGTTTCACCATATAAGGGAGATGCAGCTGGGCACTGGATTGGTTAGCTTGGCCCCCACCTCTAACCCCACCCCTGAAGCAAGGGTGAGGTCATTCCTGCAGGCTAGAGAAGCAGTCCCGAAGTCTGTGGGTTGTACATAGATTAGCTTTTTAAAAATAAATAAATGGAGCTCATGAGGTTAGCAATGAGGGGAGCTTCCAGTATGCTCATCATGGCAGCCACACGGGTGAAGACAGACTTAGCATCTTCGAGAAACTGAGAATTGCCACTAGATGTGATCTAAAAATCAGGCTGCGGTTACTGCAGCGGAGGCATGCTGGGTTTCTCCCTGGGAGACCCACTTGACAGAGTCCATCTGATGATTATGTTTTCAGCCACCACCCCCCAACATTCTCTCCTGTGATCCCAAACTAGGGGCTGTATTACATCAATAATGACCCAGGTGGTGTCTTAGTTAGGGTTACTGTTGCTGTGAAGAAACATCATATCCAAAAGGAACTTGAGGAGGAAGGGTCTATCTGGCTTACATATCCAGAATCACAGTCCACTGAGGGAGACAGACAGGAATTCAGACTGAGAGGAAACCTGGAGGCAGGAGCTGATGCAGAGGCCATGGAGGATGCTGCTCACTGACTTGCTCCCCATGACTTGCTCAACCCGCTTTCTTATAGAACTCAGGACCACCTGCTCAGGAGTGGTATCACCCACAATGGGCTGGGTCCTCCCCGATCAATCAGTAATTAAGAAAACACCCTACAGGATAGCCTTCAGCCTTATCTTATGGTGACATTTCCTCAGTTGAAGTCCCCTCCTCTCAGATGAGTCTAGCTCGTGCCAAGCTGACATAAAACTAGCCGGCACTGGTGACGTGAGAACCGGACCGTGGTGTGAGTTTGTGTAGCTTAGGTTTGGAGATTTCAGTTTCCTTTCCAAACTCGAGCAGGTTGACTCAAATCATGAACACTGGATGTGCATTGTCTATTCAAATGATTTTGCCAAGTTGATCGTAAAGATCAGAAATGGAATTTGGCAAACAATTAAAAAACAAATTTAAAATGTGCTTGTTTTGTAAATTTCAGATATCATATACCTATGATCTTATTGCTATATCTCATTACTGAGCCCCTTTGCAGAAGAAGTGGCGGATGACAGGGTACATCATCATGAAATCCTTTCTGTGTCTTCCTTTTCTATCCAGGAGAAGCAGGCCTCTCACCTGTATGCTGTGATGTCTCTCACTGGGCCCAGTGCTGTCTGGTAGGATACTTTGAGTTTACCAACAACAGTCACCAGATGATAAAATACCAGCGGGTGACTACTTGACCACATCTTGTGACGAATACCCTTTCCCAAAGTCCTGACATTATAACTCATCATGCTGTAAGTTTTGAACGGAAAAATGTGTCCTGGCAACTGCTTCTGAAGCTATCTTGGAATCCTGACATCTGTCATTGTTCTTTGGGCAATGGAATGATACAAGTCATTCTTGTAAGTCATGGGTACTGAAGGGTGATGCTAAGTCCTTCCAAAGCATTCTGGAAGAGCATCATGAAGCCGCCCATCGCTGCTATCAGACACCGTGTGCCCCGTGAGAGGAGATAGTGGGAGTGTGACAGGGACCAGCATGTGCTTGGTGACTAAAATTAGTTTCCAATCTGACATCTCATTTCTCCCTTCTCTGGAATCATACACAGTTTTTCCCATACATGGTCCATTCTGAAAGAATCCCCAATCAGAGGTCTAAATGTCAACTGCCCTGAAATTCTGATGGTGAATGAATGTGTAACTCTCCAAACAGACACTGTGGAATCTTGTCACCACTACCAGGAAGAAGCCAGAGAGAGCCATGGCCATATACTGAAGAACAGCCTGCTGTCTGGCCTTGTAAAGCCATGTTGCAAACACGCAGGCATTCTCTGCAAGCTGATTTCCATCCCAATTTGGAGTCCTCCACTCTTCCTATTCCCACATGTCAGCAGCCCCACGGGAGGTCATGGTTTAGTGTTAGAAGCAAAATTTAAGACTCTCCCCCAGCCACAGAGCTGTTCAGAGCCGCTGCTCAGAGGTCCAGATGAAGGCAGAGTGTTTTGTAAGAACTCCGTGCCTGAGACTTGACAAGGTCCCTGCTCTGCCGCTGTTCCGATAACCTTCTTTTCAGTGGCAATAACCTAATGTGAATGTTTATTGATGTCCCGCTATTTTATGATAAGGAAAAAGAAGTTACAAATTAAGACCACATTTTACAACTATTACTGACGGTGTCGTTTCCATGACTCTATAGTTCCCTCCCCCTCCAAAGACTTTCCAAGGACCTCTCCAAAAATCAGTGGCATAGGTAATTGTCTTAGGCAGATCACAAATCTATTTGGTCATGCATGGGACTTACTATTTGTGGAATTAATACAGAGGAGCCAACTGTTAGAAGTATGTATAACACTTTCACCCTTTTCTCTGCTTTCCTAAGGGATATTCAGGATCAAGTTTTATTACGTTTGATAAGTAGTGTCACCCCTCTTTATAGGTGACAAAACGAAGGCTTTAAAAGCTTTCAGTAATCACCAGATTGGAGCAAGGATCCAGTATTCTGACCATGGGGTCACAATCTGAGCAGCGGGGAGCCCTAAGCTGGGCCGTCAGATTCTGGCAGTAGGTTTGATGTAACACTAGTAAACTGATTTCATGTTTGCTAGTTCCGTGTCATTCACTGGGAGACAGACGAATTTTATCTACAGATCCAATTTCCAGCTGAAGTGGGACTACCACTTTGTCACCTGAGCAGTGAACATTAAAAACATTTTAGAGGACCCCCCTCCCAGCCCCTGCCAGTGGACCTCTCTGAGAGCCCTGGAGTTCAGTCCTTGTAGCTGTGTCCTCCTAGGGACCAGGAGGAGTGTGTGTCCCGTGAGTGCAGAGCTGGAGCCTGGGGCTGGGAGAGAGAGTGGGATTTGATTGACGTCTGTGGAATTCTAGCTAAAGGACGGTGAAGGTGGTGTTTCAGACTTTGCCCAGGGATCTGGAGATATTCATCAAACGTGAAACATTTTGGTGAGTAGTGCTGTCCTTAGCAGAGATTCAGCAGTGAGAAGAAGACGTTCTCTTCTCCCGAGAGAGGTTTTTCTCACTGGTGTGATGCAAGGAAAGCGAGGCAAGAAGCTCTGAGGGAAGCAGACACCCACCTTCTGAGAAGACACTCCACCTCTCACTCACAGGGAGGAGCTCAGCACGGGCCATCACTGCTTGCCATGCTGGGGTCTCTGCTCCTTTTCTGGAGTGCTCAGCTTCCGTACTGAGCAGACAACACTCTGCTGTTGCCACCATTCCTGTGGTTCTACAGGGCCCCACGAGCTCTGCTCCTGACATTTGCTATTGTGCTTCCCAGTTCCTGAAATTCAGTGATGGAATTGACTTCGGTGACTGTAGGAATGACTCTGCTCTTATGTACGTAGGATGGAGAAGATTCTGAAAGGGAGTCCTTCATCCTTTTGCTATATGATATTGAATTTGCTTGGGGGAAGTCATGTTTTAAGACTATCCATAAATGGTGGGATTTCTACCTATCTTGAGCTGTTTCTCACTAAGCTGATAATTACTCTTTCTGTTAAAGCTCTGCACCCAGCTTCTTGAGCCTCACTTTCCTCTTTTCGGCCTCTTGACCTATTGTTCCCAATGTCTCATTTCCACTCTTCTGTTCCAAGTTCAAAACTTCCCCACCCGCCATTCATTCCTTAGACCACAGGTTTTCCAGTTTTTATCTGTTAAGTAAAAAGTCAGTTCGGGTCCATGTTTCCACCTGCTCTGAGCACCTTCTCTGCCTCCAGGAAGCCTGGGTCTCTGTGTCAGAGTCCTAGTCACATTATGTGCTCCACAGTGGGTATCATTTGGCTCTTCACTGAACCTCAGTTTCCCTGCAGTGTGGTATTGACCTCAAGAAACCGTGAGGATTAAGAGGTCATGCATGTAAATAGTTCAGTGCACAGCCAGGCACTTGTGGTTGATACTTTGTGTCGTCATGGTCATGTGTCTCCACTGGTCCTTCTCCACACTGCTACGCTTGCTTTTCTCAGTAGATGAGCTGGGCTCTCTTACTTCCTACAGAGAGCTCAGGGCACTAGAAATAAAGTTTCTCAGCTTCTTTCACTGCTTCAAAGGTGCAAGAGAGAGTTACCTCCTTGACTCACTCTCCCCCTCCAGACACTACCCTCCTCTGTGCTACCCCTCCACTGAGTAAACTTCCTTGGAGGTACAGAGCATATGTAATGAAGCATCTGGGTTCTAGGGGTGCTAGAGCTGGAATCAATCTTCTCTCTCCCTCTTCCTGACTTCTACAGTATCCCCTTCTGCTGATGATAATCCTGAGGCTGTAGGTTTGGAGAACTTGGTCTGTCACAAAGCAGAACTTGAATAAATGGAAGCATTCTGTTGTTACCTTGGCTGGCAGCCCCATGTCACTGTGCAGTACATAGTGCAGGGACTTAATGAACATTTATTTGTTCGAGTGGTGGCAGTGAATGGCAAACTTGGCTATGATAAGGTCGCCTCTGGCTGAGGCTCAAGATTCCTTACCTTCGTGGGGCTGCCTCCCCTCATCAAGGTTTCTGAGAGCACACATTATGAACTGGGTGCTCTGGGCAGTCATTCTGTTACTTTGAAAACTTTCCCCAAACATGTGGTCCCCTGATAACCTGGACCAGACCACACAGTGGAACAACTATGCTCTGGCTGAAGCAACTTCAAGGCTTGGAACCAAGGGCAGCAGCTGTCTCAATGGTTCTTTTTCCTGGACTAGTACTTTGGTCCGCTTAAGAAGAAGAGTTTAAATTAAGCACAGAAAGAAAACTAAGTGGTTCAGAGGGGACCTTGGATAAGGGGGGGGGGGACATGCCCTTCTTGTCACATCAGTAACTTGAATGACCAGGAATCCCATGAAACAAGTTTTGGCCAATATTCCTAAAGCACGGTCTAATGAGAACCAGCCAGAATGGAGCGCTGACGGTTCCAAAGATACTTTACTGAACAAATAGCCAATCAACAGGTGACAGTCTGCATCACAACACCTGTGTTCATTGACCGCAGAGCATCCTCTGTGTGCCAGCCTCCTTAGTGGGTTCCAGGGATACACGAATGCAAAACACTTCTGCCCTCAAGTTGTCTGTGTTATTTGAGAAGACGGACATTCTAACCTTATCGTGTGGAAGCTGATACAACTCAGAACTATGTCAACCATGCAACAGAAGGGTCACTCTCGTGTCTGGAATAATAGATTGGGAGCAAACTTTGGAATCATTTTTATCACAGATTTGGCCATTTGACTATTACATGCTGCACTGGGAGGTTTCATCTCACTAAGCCAATGACCGCTGAGTGGCAAGATAGAAGAATCAAGGCAAGTGCGAGAATCTTCATGAATAGAGTTGACCCCTCCCACACACGTTATTGAGTGACTTGGGCATGATTTAGCTGTCTGGCTGCCTATTTAGGGAATTCTGCTGTTATCATTCACTAGAATTCCTTTTAGGTACTGTTATCAAGACTAACCCTTCCAAGTCTTTGGGAATAATTAATGATGAGTCTTAAACATAGTCATGATAGATCATTTGCTAATAATTTGGGGGCACTTGTGGAGTATGTGATTTTGACCCTCTGGACACACACAGTATAGGTGGATCAGAACCAGGTTACTTGAAGACCCTTGTCTAAAATCTATCTTATCTCTTCCAAGTCTGCATTCACACTGTTTCATAAGGGTTTCATAACCAGAGCTACCGCCTTATAAATCACAGTAGAGTGGAATCTGACCCTCACAGTCTCACCTTTAGGGGAAGGGGAAATAAATTGCTTGGAAGGCTGTTTCTACCAAAGTGTTTGTCATCGTAATGTTAAAATGGCCCATTTTTAAATTTCCAAGGACTTTTCTCCTTTATGCACAGTATTTAATAAAGATGAGTCCCATTTTACTCTGAATCAATGTACAACACACTTCAGCTGTTGTTTAATTAAGACCTTGCCCGAGAATCCTTTCTTTTTAAACTTGTCCAGTGAAAGTCAACAGGCGCCCGCTGATAAGACAGGTCCCATTCATTTCTCCTCTTCTTCTCTCTTCCTGTGCAGTGTAGAGGGTAGCCAGGCTGACCTCTAGTTTTCCTTCCAGCTTTCAGAGCCTAATGCTTTTTAATTACACTGTTGGATTGTGGAAATTGGAAATTGAGGTTCATTTGTGATATCCTCTATGATGATACAGCCTCAGGCTGTGGTGTTGACATCCACAGACTGATCTACTTGGACTGAATCTTTTTATGAGGCCGCTGGTCTTTTCTCACAGGTGTCCAGCCTTCTGTAATAATAAGTGTGGCTTGCCTTGACCTTGTAGCTCTGTGGACAGGAATTTGCTGATGATTCCTCTAAGTCAAGATGTGAACTGTTCTTCCAAAACATGTTTACACTGAATTCTCCAGATGACGTGATTGTATTTTGTAAGAAAGAAAGAAAAGCAAAGGGTGGGGGGTAGACTCATATTCAGCCTGTTCTTAAAGTGGAAATGGTACACTTGAAATTGAATCTGAATGAGAAAATACAAGACATCAGAGGGTTCTTTAGCCACAGGGAAATTAACTTAGTGGACAATACAGCGAGGCCTCTAATGTATCTAATCAGGTGTATAATCATAACAGCCCTATGAACTACCATCCCAACAAAAGTGGCTGAGAGAATTAGGAGGAATTAGTGGCAAGGATGTGACTCCAACTTTCTCCGAGCACATGTCACCCCGTCACTTCATCTAACCATTTGGATTTTAGGTGCCTCTGCAAAATGAGAAAACAAATTGCACTTTAGACATTGGGACTTGGCTTGTGAGTGCAAAGGGCCTGGCAGGCGGGCTCTGTGAGGCTGCGTGGTGATGACATGCTCTGAAAAGCCGGTCACTCCGAAGCACAGGCTCTTGACAGATCCTCCAGTAACTAAACCCCAAACATCTTCAAGTTTGCTCATTTTCAACCCTAAAACGATTGCCTGTGCCTAGCTGCATCTCTTAGATTTTCTCTGAGCTGCTTTCCTGGTTGGGGTGTGCGGCGAGGCATGAATGGCAGCTTATCTCGCCCCGAGTGTGGAATAAGCCCTTAGCAGTCCCTGGTGTTAAAGGGCTTGACTTATCTCCTGCGGTGGCAGAGCGCCCTGGCTGCCCTTACATCCTTGTCGCTGCTCTCTGTGCTGTGGCTCAGCGCAGCTGTCAGACACCTCCAGTGTGAGAAGAGCACATGGATGGGCTGTCCTCTCCCAGGATATCCCAGGTCAGCGGGCATTTTCCTTGTTAGCATGTTTTACTTAAAAAGCACATTTGAAAAAAGATTGGTTGCTCGAAGCACAACGAAGACATTTCTTAAACGACCGGTGACGTACTCTCTTGTCACATGTAAACGTTGCCGTGTTCCAGGCTGCGCATGTGCTGTGGAAAGGTCAGCAAGCATAATCACCTCGATTGAAAGTGTGTCCCACTCACTGTTCCAAAAGACGCCCTCCTTGTCAGACGTTTGGAATTCGCACACACCTTTTTCTCTAAACGTGACCTCTCTTTTCTCCGTTTTCTAAGCCAGCCAGGAAAACCATTCCCGTCTTTTCTCTCTCTGGTTGGAGTGGCAACAGAAGTGAGGGGAAAAGGGACACTCTCACAGGACTCCCCCAATGTTCACATTTTCTCTTTCATAAAAACCCTCCATCAATGAGTTTGATTTTTTTGTGTAAAAAATGATATAGACCATCGATATTCCAGTAAGTGATCCCCTATTGTTTATTAAATGTTTGTTGTTTCCCCTTTGAACTATGATACCAGCTAATTTTTAACCGGTTTTACTTATTTGTGAATCTTTCCCCAGCTCTTTCTATCTTTCGATCTATCCCTACAATACGATGCTGTTATGAATGTCATTGAGTTTTGATAGATCCTAATATTTGGTATGAGTCTCCCATTTAATTTTTTCCACATCTACACAGCTGTTAATTCTGTTCTTCAAATTCCCCTGTCTTAGGAGTTTCAGGATGTGGACGGGTGGGTATCTGCAGAGACATTCAGCTTACCCAGAGTCCCCCAAGTCAACTAACACATGCTGACAAGGACATCACTCAATAAAATCTTTGCTAGGAAGAACAAGCATGGGACACCTATTTGGAAAACAATCTAGCATTGTATAAAATTGGGAATCTTACCTACTAGCCAATAACTCTGTTCCTATGTTTAATTTTATGGAACGGAATCCAGGTCCCCACTGTCCAACACTGTGACAAGTACTAGCTGAGTGCAGCTGTTGAAATGCCAACAGTTAAAATGAGATAAAATTAGAAAGCCAATTCTTCCACCACTCTAGCTGTGGTCTTGAATCCAGTGTCCAGGCATCTCAGGGACTATGGCAATGGACAGGAAGTTATATAGCAGATGCACTCCTAGAGAGTCTCTTGAGCAGAATAGAGATCATCCATGGTAAAACATGAAAAAGAGAGTTACAATGTCCATTAACAGTGAACAATAAAACCTCATATTTATAAAACTGACAATTTAATACTGAAAATCAATGAATAACAGCCACATGTAGGCATCCAACATGTGTGTGTGTGTGTGTGTAAAATATGCTGAAGGCAAAAGAAAAAGATATAAAAACTGAAATATTTCAACTGATCTATGCTAAAATAGATAAACCCATCACATAGCTTGTTAAATGTTTTTATTATTACATGGTGTTTGAGACATATCTCAAAGTCTTGATCATATCGGAGTAAATAGCAAGAGCAGTGTCATGATCTTAAGGTGTGATTCAAGGAAGAAAGGGCTCTAAGAACCTAGAGCCATCTTTAAGGAGCTCCTAGCTTCATTGGCCTCATGTCAGTCAGGGGATATATATTGACTGTGTTTTTTACTGACCACAACTCACGGGGACAGCAGAAACCATGAGGATGTTGTCCAATGTCTAGTCTTGGATTGAACCATGAGTCCTCTGAGACTACAAAAAAGCTCAACCTTAGATCCTGCAGGCTTGTAGAGTTGTGGAACTAAATGCAGAACATTTTGCACCAGCTTGAAAAGCATTATGTGTAATTGGTACTTTGTTTACCTAAAATGTCTACTATAATTCTTATATACTTGGCTCAGCAGGAGAGTGATACTCAGCCCATGATGAATGGAATATAACACATTACAAATGAGTGGGACCCAAAATTATAAGATCAGTCCAAAATAATAGACTATGTCAAGAAAATAAATCAAGATAGTAAAAGATATATGCAGACATGCGGCTCCTTTGGAGTCAAATGAGAGTCACCGGGAAAAGATTTCTAGAGAAACGTACCTGATAAAGAGACCTTGTAACAAAATGATAATGCATCACTGTTGCAGAAGATGGAGGCAATTAGCATTTCATTTCTGTGTGCATGCAGCCCTGCCTCTTCCTCATGCACGAAGCATGGGCATGGTGTATAAAGACCTTTATTAAGCATGTATTTCAAGATAGCATAGGTAGTGGGATGCAACTGTGCCCATTTTCCTGGTCTATCTATTAACCCGCTAAAGACATAAATGTTGATGGTTTGCTTCTCTATCACCAAGTACATACACAGAAGCCAGTGAGATCTCTATGGTCCACTTTTCTCCCTGGATTGTGATGAGCTCAAAATGGTGGGGTGTGTGTGTCTGTCCTCTGACCTTTGAAATTACTGCATCCTGGGAATGGAGTGCAGCCACTTATTCTGCTGTCCCACAACAGTTGCATGTACATGCCTGCCATTCAGAATTTTGGAGTGTGTGTTGACATGTGTGTGTGTGAAGATAAGCGGGTGCTTGTCCTGATCAGCACATGATACAGGAGGCTTGCTGTCATGATGTCAGGAGCCTTGTGTTAAGATGCACCGTCGGTAGAATGGGCTGTGGCTTTGGGACTTACTTGCTTGTGGGCCTGCTCAGGTGCAATCTATTTCCAATCTACAGTCGCCATTTGGCTACATGAGCAGAACCATCAATCAAAACATTGGATTTGAATCAACTACCAGACAAGTGGGCAGTGAGCAGCTATTAAAGGAGATATGACTCTTCCTAAGCCAGCTCAAAAAGAATGCTGTAAACATCTAGGAAGGAGGAGAAAGAATCAAAAGGTGACTAGAAACTTGGGGAACCAGTGAAAAGAGCAGATGGGAATGCTGCAGCTAGCCTATTAGAAAGAGTGCAGAAAAACTTAACCAGAAACTACGGCAGTATTCTAGCGCAGCAAAGGCTTAGGTGCTGTCCTCAGACCACACCGAAGGCTGCCTGCAGAGTTGCACAGGGAACATACTGCGCAAGCAGAAGAGATTCCATTATAATTGTCCCTGCAGGAAACCACCCCTTGGAGCAGTCTACAGAGCCACCGAGACAGCACCATGCCTCCTGCTGCCACCAATTAGTGTGGACCGTATGGTCAGCCTGGCTTGTTATTCCTAAAGTGGACATGCAATCAATTATACCAGCCCCACCACCCCTTTACCAAGATACTTGACATTTTTTATCTGTTTAGTAATGCTGTTGCTTCAGATGCTGGAGCTTTGGACTTAGTCTTGGAGGTGAACTTGGCAGAGGTTTTGGTCATGTAAATAACCAGTATCACAAACATAGGACCCGAATCCACACCCAGCTATCTGCCTTCTCACTGACTACCAAGTACAAGGCTGGGCTGGGGTTTAGTTGCTATTACGACCCATTTCTGGTCTAGTGGAATTTTGGCTACAAAGTTGGGCAGTTTCTATTCCACAGGAATCAGACTGCCTGGGCTTAACCTGGGGCTTCACAACTGCACAGTTCAGTGACTTCTGACCAGCTAGAGGACCGCAGGAGTCTACACACACGTCAGGAATGAAAATGGGGTTATTAGATGAAGCACCTTAGATGGTTTCTGCAAAGCTCCTCACAATGCTGCACTCCAAACCTCATCATAATCAGGTGCTGACTTTTCTCCAGCCTGATCACGAGTCCGTCGGAAAATGACCGTGACTCGAGGTCTTTTCCGTTCCTAAAAGCAAGTGCTTCCAAGTTTGTTTCTGAGTCATTTATATCTACTTAACTTGAAGCGATTGGATATTTAGTCCATCTCTGGACATGTAAGCCCCATCATTTGAATCGATATGCACTGCCACTAATGTGCATTCTGTTGATTCTTTCTATCCGCCATAACACGTGCAAAACTGAATCCCATAAGCCCAGAATCCAGACATTCCTACCAAAAGGAAGTCAAATGAAAGAAAGAGCAGCAGAGCCTCTGAAAGAGAAAATTGTCTTATCCCTCACCCGTGTCAGAATGTAGAAGTGTTTACAAAATGCTCATTAAAAGAAAAAGGGGTTGCAAGATAAAAACGAAATCTGGTGTACAAGTTTACACTGGGCAGATAAGGAAAGGCTAGGCCCTATAGGGGATTTTGCCGTCCAATTACGGCAACCTGACTTTTGGCGGGGGTGGGGAGTCGTGGGGGGAGGGGAAGAGAGAGGAAGAGTTTCCATACTTGTGTCGTGTCCAGTGACACAAGACATTTACACTCCGCAAGATAAAACTGCCACTTAGAGCCCAGGGGAGTTAAGCCTTCCTAGGTTGGCCTGGGGAGCTGAGCAGAGTCATGGGTTCTCTGGTCCTGCAGCTGAGCGCTGTCCTCTGCCTGGTGGCTCACTCAGTTTCTGGCAGCCCCATCATGGGCCTTGAGCAGTCACCCCTGGAAGAAGACATGCCTTTCTTCGATGATATCTTCACAGAGCAAGACGGTATTGACTTTAACACACTGCTGCAGAGCATGAAGGACGAATTTCTCAAGACATTGAACCTGACAGACATTCCCCTGCAGGACACAGCCAAAGTGGATCCGCCAGAGTACATGCTGGAACTCTACAACAAATTCGCCACTGACAGGACCTCTATGCCATCAGCTAACATCATCCGGAGCTTCAAGAATGAAGGTAGGCTGGCTTGCATTTTCACCTCAGAGACTTTGGCTTTGCTTTTTCTCAGGAAGAAATAAGTAAACTTCCAAGTGGGGATGATGTGGGGGAGGATGAATTCGTGGAAATTCATGGCTCAGGCACAGTGCATCAGCTGACACTCATGGTCCACCTAGAACTCCAAAAATTCTATAAAATATCTACTTAGGAAAACCCACAGAATGCCCATCATTCTGGCATCAGAATGGGTTCTTGATAGAGTTTTAATCTGGACATCAGGTATCAAAATAACACAAATGTTGATCTGTTGCTCCATCTTGTCAGCCACTTTCTAGACAGGACTTGATTTCTATCTGGGGTTGATAAAAATTTGTCAGCTTTTCCTTAGATCAAAAACAGTGAAAACAATGAAAAGGAATTAGAAATTTGGAATTTGTGGTTCATTCAAACTCTGGGTGAGTTTCCAATTGTGACATCATTTAAGCAATGTCCTGATAGAAAGAGTCTGTATTTGGGAGATTCTTCTAATTCTGTGTCATATTTAATGAGCCATAATAAGACCCTCAGGAAGTGTACAGGACCCAGCTAACAGTCCATCTTATTGTGACTGTATCTTCATGAAGAGCGATATACAAATTTCAAATTGTTATTCGTTCCCCTCAGATCTTTAAATGAGTCAGCGAGCCAATCCTATGTTTATACAGCACTAGTAGAAAAAAACATGATATTGATGGTAGAGGCTGTGGATATAGAGAAACTGGGTCTTTATTATTTACCAATTGTGCTTTCACAGACACTGGGCTCCTAAAAATGAGGTTTGATCAATATTTGCCAGATGCTCTCGGAAGCAGAAGGCAGGGTCACAAAGCATCGCAGGACTGCTGAGAGCTAGCTGCCTTGGGGAGTTGTGACTAACTAGTCTAGGAGATGGGAGCCCCAACTTCCTCCTGTAAAACAGAAGCTGCATGGCTTCTGAACAGATGAGTGACTCGCAAGCAGTTAGAGGTAAGGGAGGGCTCATTGTTAGGAAGTGCTGGACAAGCTATGATAACTTTTAATGAATTACTTAATCTTGGCTCTGGAGTAAACACTGAGTGGGTATTCCCCAGACACCAAGATAGTGTTTGCTTTTAAAATTCAACTGATCACCACCATTTCTATTTAGTAACATATTTCTGGTGGAAACTGCAAGCTGAGATTCCAGGCTCCTTTGGAGGCAAGTCTAGGAGGAAAAGAGCAACCTCCTGAAGGAGCCTGCCTCAGCTTCCTTCTCTGAGCCACGGTCTAGCTCAGGCACAGGGGAATGTAGTGTAGCTCAGGCATGGTGGGAATGCAGTCTAGCTCAGGCACAGGGGGAATGTGGTCTAACTCAGGCACAGGGGGAATGCAGTGTAGCTCAGACACAGGGGGAATGTGGTCTAACTCAGGCACAGAGGGAATGCAGTGTAGCTCAGGCACAGGGAGATTGCGGTCTAGCTCAGGCATAGGGGGAATGTGGTTTAGCTGAAGCTTGGTGAGAATGCATTTTTCTACTCTTATTTCTTGCTTCTCCCATGGAAGAGCAGGTGATGAAGGGGAGGATGTGAGCAAGCTTACCATTACTGGAGATCCATGGGGGAGGATCAGACTTGGGGACACCCAGCCATCCACCCCTTGCACCTGTCAGCCTAGAAGACTGGTACAGCAGAAGACAGGTGTCTCCTCACCAGGCTCTCCCTGCTGGCTGCTGTCATCTGTCCACACACCTTTTGTGTTTGCTGAATGACATGCCCTAGGAGGTAAAGACCAAGAAGACTCCAAATCTAGATCATCTTTGAACTAGTGTCACGTGCAAGATGGAAAACGTGGCTTCAGTTCTTAGCTTGGCTCCATCCTCCATATTGTCTAGGAAGTCAGATCTATACATGATGGTTTGATTTCTTCTGGTGCAAAACTAGCATGGGATCCATGTATGCATTGTGGGTGCCACAATTTGCAGAGTAACTGGCATGTGGAATCTGTCAAGGACTTAGTTCTCTTGCTCTGAAATGTGACTCTTCCTGCAAAAAATTGTGGGTGGTTTTATTAAGGGTTGGTTGTGTGTGCGTGTGTATGTGCATTGTTTTGTCTTGTTTTAAGTTGGCCTTGAACTCACCTGTAGCCCAGGCTGGCCTTGAAATACTCATATTCAAATTTTAAAAATTGTGAACTATTGCTTTCTTTGGAGACAGTATTTTACTATGTAGCCCAGGTTGGCTCTTCGTCCTCCTATCTCAACCCCTTGAATGTGAGTTTGTTTTTTCAAAGCACATCTTCATTGAAGTATAGTTGATATATAGAAATCTGCATGTATTTAAGGCGTGTAAACATCATAAGTGTTTACATTTGTAAACATCCACTGAAGCCCCCGCCACAGTCAAGACAATGAGCATGAACATCCCCCGAAGCTTCCTCCATTCCAGGGCGCATTGTCTTTGTACTTCTCTCAGGAGGGGCAAGGAGCCTGCTCTCCCATTTTTGGTCTTCTGTGACAGCAAGTGCACAGGGGACTCCTAGTGGGATAAACTTTCAGAGAGAGACCTGAAGGCACCAAGGCCTCAAGAGGGCGGCCAGAGATGGAGCCGTGGAAGTGAGGCAAGAGGCCTTTCTTTCTAAGAGTCAGAAGAACATCCTCAAAGGTTCAGAGGGTTGTAGTTCTTGTTTTTGGTTTATTTTTCAAATAGGATGAAATAGTCATTCAATTGGTCAGTAAATATCCATTGAGCAACTGCAACGTTCTGTGTACTGAGGAGAATGGACAGGAGCCAAGGCTTGATCAGGATGTTAAGCCCTGGTTACAGTTGCTCTGGCCACACCAGTGACTTCAGGGCCATCCCATAAGTCAGTGTCCCCACTGTCACCATGAAGAAAATTTTAGTTAGCACCCAGAGGAAGCTGTGAAACATGTGAAATATCTACGTGCTTTATTTATGTAAATTTAAAAAGCTCATACAACTATCAGCTTAAGGGCAAACCTTTAAGCCTTTTGAGAGTAAGTATAAAGCCATCAGCTAAGGAAGGATGCTGAGCATAATGTGGATCAGAGAATGCACTGAGATCATGAGCTAGGTATGCAGTTGGGGAAAGGTTGCTAAGGACAATAGAGGACCCTCGGTTGCAGGTCCCTGGCATCTTGATGTCACAATCCTTGGATACTCTGATGTCAAATGCCTCAGTCCTTGTAGAGACAAGCTACCTGAGGTAAGTACACAGGAGCTGGGTTCTCTGAAAAATTCTCACATTAAAAGATAATATCAGGCATGGTACGGTGACACATGCTTGTAAAGTGTCACAGGAAACAAAGTTCGAGGGCAGCCTGCTCTACACATGGATTACGGGTCAGCCAAGCCCACACCAGACCTGGTTAAAAAAATTAGTATAAAAGCATTTGGAGACATGCTTCTGGTACTAAAGGACCTTTAACAAGCTATTTCATACAGCTCTGGGGTGGTGTGTGTGTGTCCAGCTCCATGCTGGCTGCTAGTGAATACCACTAAGGCAATCCATCTACCCCTGAGACACATCTTCTCTCACTCATTCAGGGAGGACTACACACTCCAGACCAGTTTGACAAGACCTTGCTAAACTTTGTCACATTGGGACAGGGTCAGCAAACTTCCTCTGTAAAGGCCAGATAGTCCATAGCTAACTCCGCCTCTGCAGGACAAAATTAGCCGGAGATGGTACAGCAATACTCGAGCAGGGCTGTGCTCTGGTGAAACTTTATTTTCAACAACATGTTAAACCCCAGTTTGGCCTGTGGGTTTAACAACCTCTGGTCTATGGAGATCTTCCATGAAGACCAGTGGCCAACCAACTACATGGAGATCACCACCCATTATAAACTTTGAAGTCTTTGGTCATGAGCTAGTTCAAAACAATCTCCATGATCTGTTTCATGGCTCATTACTGGTTGGTTGGACAGAGGGCTTGTCTGCAGCTCCAAGATTCCTTCCAGTTCTGTCCCCATGAGACAGCTCAGGGCAGGCAAGTTTTCTTTTGTCTTACTACAGAAGTAAGTACCTGCTTTATTATGCAGCATTCTTAGCGAGTCTGTTTTCTCATAAATATCTTCCTTTTTTAGATCTGTTTTCTCAACCGGTCAGTTTTAATGGGCTCCGGAAATACCCTCTCCTCTTCAATGTGTCCATCCCTCACCATGAAGAGGTCATCATGGCTGAACTCAGGTTGTACACACTGGTGCAAAGGGATCGTATGATGTATGATGGTGTGGACCGTAAGATCACCATTTTTGAAGTGCTAGAGAGTGTCGAGGGTGCCGAGGATGAAAGGAGCATGCTGGTCTTAGTGTCAACAGAGATCTACGGAACCAACAGTGAGTGGGAGACATTTGATGTCACGGATGCCACCAGGCGTTGGCAGAAGTCTGGCCCAGCAACCCATCAGCTGGAGATTCACATCGAGAGCACACAGAACCAAGCTGAGGACACCGGAAGGGGGCAACTGGAGATAGACATCAGTGCCCAGAATAAGCATGACCCTCTGCTTGTCGTGTTCTCTGATGACCAAAGCAATGACAAGGAGCAGAAAGAGGAACTAAACGAAATGATCACTCACGAGCAGGATCTGGACCTGGACACCGATGGTTTTTCCAGCGGTCCTGACGAAGAGGCCTTGTTGCAGATGAGGTCTAACATGATCGACGACTCTACTGCTCGAATCAGAAGGAACGCCAAGGGCAATTACTGCAAGAAGACCCCACTCTACATCGACTTCAAGGAGATTGGCTGGGACTCCTGGATCATCGCGCCACCTGGGTACGAAGCCTATGAATGCCGCGGTGTCTGTAATTACCCTCTGGCAGAGCACCTCACACCCACAAAGCATGCTATTATCCAGGCCTTAGTCCATCTCAAGAATTCCCAGAAAGCTTCCAAAGTCTGCTGTGTGCCCACGAAGCTGGATCCCATCTCCATCCTCTATTTAGATAAAGGTGTTGTTACCTACAAGTTTAAATATGAAGGAATGGCTGTGTCTGAATGTGGCTGCAGATAGGAGAGGAGTCCCATGACTTATTTAATAACTGCAAATGTGTATATTTTGTGTTCTATTTAATGAGACTATTTAATGAAGGTGTACAGACAATAGAGGTTGCCATCTTAGGGAAGTGGACAGGTCAAGTGTGCTGTAGAAAATGTGTATTTTGCTATACAATCCGGTCCCTTCCACTTATCTTGTTTGGACTCTCATTTCCCAGTGATACATCTCTAACAACAAACGAAGGCCTGTATCACTTATCCTCTGTGCCAGTTTGGAAAGAGCAGCCCCTAAACACACAGTTCAACACACAGATATTTGTGCATGTTTGTGCAAGTGCACATGAATTTATAAAGATCTTTTTGTCCAAAAGAGGCAGACTATGCTCATGCATGTGAGCGGCTTCCTCCAGAGTGTCTGTATTATAGGATATGGGATTTAGGGTGAGAAAGTTCATATCGGGAGTTTAACCATCTAGAGAAGCGTATTTCTCGAATCTTCTGGGAATGTGAATGTACTTCTTTTCAGTTGTATCTGCCGTGTCTCAGAGCAGCAGGCTCTATGAACAGGCTGCTGACTCAAGAGGTGGGTGGGGTTGTCAGATACACGAAACAAATGGCCTTGACAGGCAACGGTCCCAGAGATGCACTTGCAAAGAAAAGGCCCCTGGGCCATGTACTCCAGAGGACAGTTGCCTGGTCAAGAAAGATGGGGGTGGGGGACTTCAGGACTGACTCCCCCTCAGTTAACAGGAGGCAAGGCCACATGTACCAGCCTTTTCTGCTGTTGAGGGCCATGGAGGTGGTGGAGGGGGAGAGGAGGAAGGGCGCAGATGTTGTCCTCAGGTGTGATGGTAAAATCGTCACAATTCTAATGGGATAATTAAATCTTTTTGGACAAAATAAAGTGATCCAAGACTAAGAGGACTATCCGAATGGAGCTATTTGATGGACTCTACTGAAAATAGTCTTTATGTTATGACCCCCCTCTCTTTTATCTTCTTCCCTTATTTACCTTCCTGCCCATCATGCCTCTGGTTTAGCTGTCTTTCTTTCCTGTTCATTTCCCATGACATGGACTGGGAGGAGGCACCTGAAAGCATTTTCACTCAGTGTGAAATCAGTTAGTGGTTTGACTTGTAGACTTATTCTGGAAATGGAACTTGATTTGATTTTAGCTGTATCCTTTACGCTATGTTTTTCATGAAGAATACAGAAGAGAAGACTAGAGTCCAGGTGAATACATTCAAACCCATGAATTAGTAGATGCATGAGCAGGCGACTCAAATGTTGAGCTTAAACTTTGAAATTAGCCTTGATCTTGGAAGGGACCCTATAGCATGCCCATTCTTCCCACTCCTCTCTCCTTCCAGTTGGAAAATATTCTCCATCATCAGGTGGGTTATAAGGACACTGAGACCCTGGCCTTACAGCTTCCTGTTAGGGTTCTAGACTCTGTACAGGAGGATCTAGAGCAGGCAGGTACTAAGTCACCCTAGCATCAGCAGACAGGTGACACAGTGATTCACATGAGAAGCAGGAATGTGGCTTCCAGTACATTGCCCAACCCTACCCTATTGGTACTATATATTAATTTGGGGCTAGCTATCAGCTTCCTTTCCATAAACTTCTTAGGGTTATACATTCAGATTGTTCTGTCAAGGAAAGGCATTTTCTGAATTTGAACTTCAACTCCAAATAGCCAGTCGGTCAAAATGGAAATCTCAGAGAAGTTGTTGCCCTAGAAGAGGAATATTTTGATTAAAAGTGGGGACATGGTGAGGGACATTGTGTTGGCTGAGATGGAGATTCAACTCTTTATAACACCATGTGTTTAAGCACATGCATAAATCTGTGTAGAGAGAGCTGGCATTGCATAGCCACGGCAGCATCCCCCGAGGAAATGGTACAGCCTTCATAATCTATGGTACACCACACATACTCATACTCCATGGTACTGCTGGTCCTTCTTTCTCAAGGACACTATCATAGACATATAACAAACTCTCAGCTTGGCAGGAATAGTTTCTTCTAAACTCTAGTCATGGCTCCACAACCAGCCCAGGGCAGAGAGCAGCTCAGCTTTGTAATTTCAATAGTTTAGATGTGTCGTGTGATGCCGAATGACTTGCAAACTCCAGGAAAACATGACAGCCAGATCTGTGGAACTGCATGCTCTCTGGCTCAGAACACCACTGACATTCACATATGATACTGGAGGTGTCAGCTCTTGTACCCCGCCATGCCCACAGCTGCTGGCTCAGCCAGCTCTTGGAGAGACTTTGTTGAGCTATGGAAGGGAGGTGACAGTTGAGGCTGTCTACATATCCCACATACTGCTCCATTTCCTACAGTGCAAACGTAAGCTGCATTTTTCATGATGGTCTTCTTGTACAAAGGTGTGCAGATAGTCACGTATTGGATATTTAAGTGTTGCTGTTTTCATGATTGTTATGAATTTTGCTGCCTTATCAAAAAGTGAAATGACAAAAGCCATAAATAGAAGCATTCTTCTCCCATTCTCCCAGCCGCTGCCTGCAGCCTGTTTACTTCACTGTCTTAACCTGAAGCCACAGAATGGGTAGATAAAACTTAGTGATACATTTCTGTGATGACAAATCTTCCACTACGGCCAGCCCATACCAATCTTGCTTTATTTTTATTTCTTATGCTTTGATGGCAAAAGCTGATAAACCTAACAACTCTTGAGGGAAACTCTAGCAGGGGACTTGACAGCTCACCACCAGCATGGTTATGTAAAAGTTTCTAGGCTTCTTACTATTTATTGATTAATATATTTATTTTTGTAATATAGTGTAGAATATTAAATATTTTATTTTTATGTGTGTGACTCCCTCTTGAATAGAACAGTCTTCTCCGCAGTCCGTAGTGCACCCTTCCCAGGAGTGTAGCTTGATTGGAATGTACACATATGTGTCTCCTCTGCTTTTTACATCAAACTGTTATTTTAAGGGTGTGTCTGTGTCTCGGGGGCAAACTGTGAGCCCCTCCCTGTATTTGCTGATTTGTTAATATCGGAGCTGAAACGGAAACATAGATGTTCCTGAACGTGTTTTGTCAATAAATGATATGCTACCCCCTAAGTCAACCCGGTCACTTCATCATGAGAGAGAAACATGGTCAGCCATCAGCGAATGATTACTACTCCGTTAAGGGAAGTGGCATTTAATTGAACCTCCCCCCAAATGGGGCCTTGTTTTTTGTTTCTGAAAATATCCATTGCCTCCCTGATCTGCCAACTCAGACACACAATTGTACCAAAAAAAAGTCAAGGATAGTAATGTAGCGATTCCTCAGAGCTGACCTTCCAGCACCTAGCCCTTTTCTACTGTGAAACTGTCAGTCTAGGGCTTGAATGATGAAATACTTTTAAAAATGATTCCTAGGGTTTTATCATCTTTTTTATAATTTATATTCTTTCAGTGAAAGATATGTTCATATGAAGGAATTTACATCTCGATTTTTACCAAATTTATAAAGTGTAGCAGTGTTTAGGCAAACTATTTTGTCATTTATTTGCAGTGCTGTGTAGATCCCCTTCAGTTACTGAGCCCCACTCCGCCCCTCTTAACTCTCCACAGTTCTGTAAGTTCACGTGTGGTGGAAAAGGAACATGGATTTTCTGTGTGTGTTTTCTTGTTTCCAAACACATTTGATTTCACACATTTAGTGAAAGGGGAGAGCTAACCCTGCACCATACCAGCACCAAAAGGATGTTTCCAACATGGAAACGCCCCGTGGAGAATGATCAATCGCGATAATCAGTTCATTTCTGTCACACATGCGCACTGGTGTTTGTGAGCGACTGGCCGAATTGCGGTGTGGGGATTGACGCTAGCTCTCGCCCGGCAGGCTCTGAGGCATCCAGGAAATTAGTTGATACCTGGACACGCCGAATCAGCTAAGCACAGTCATTTCTTCGGAAAAGCAAGTTCATCATTCTTGTCCAGATCTACTGCAAGTTAGACCAAAAGGAAGATGGAGATAAATATTTTACACTCTGTTCATTAAACAAATGTGTACATCAGAGCCATCTTGTTAAATAAAGTGGAAAAATTATTTTGACAATACTCTTTGGCAGTTTATTTTTTAAAAATTCGATCTCTCCCTCCTTTTCTACACTCCTCCTTTTATGTTTCCACATAGCAGTATATCCAGATGTAATAAATCTTCTTGCTTAATTAGTAGAAAATGGTTTGAAGAGACAATAGGCTGCCCCGAGCTTCTGCTTTTAAATAGTCTTCTCATTCTATATGATTCTTGTAAACTCCAGGAATACTAGCAACAGATGAGGAAAATAACTGGCCCCTCTTTGCTAACAACTGGAAAGTAATTCTTTGAATCCTGATTGTATTATATCAAAGAGCAATTAATTTGCAAAATATTCGGGTTAAATTTGATTTACCTTTCATTACTGAATGTCACATGATCTCAAATTTAAAAGGGGATCCTTAAAGCTACTCTCTAGATAGACCTCAAAATACACCCATATTCTCTGCAAATATTAGTTATAAGACAGGGGTGTCCTGACTTCTTAGGGGACTCTACTGCTGTTCTGTGCTCAGTTTAACACATAGTTTGGGTCACTATGTGTAAAAGTCTCTAGAGAAGCACAAAGGATCTTTAGGATCTCAGGAAATACACAGCGAGTATCTGAGTGTGTGAGACGTGTGGCTCCCTCCTCTGCTTGGGAGTATGAGGAAGGAAGCATGGTGCGTGGTCTGGAAGGAAATTCATTCTCCAGGCAGCTTGAAGGGCAGGGAGACAGCCTGTGGACGAATACAGTTCCTCCCAGAAGACCTTCTTCTGCCTCTCTCGAGTGGACTCGAGCATCCTGGCTGGCAGGATCCATCTGGCATGAGTGACAAGGAGCACAGCCCTCATCCTTGGATGCACTGACAAGGTAAGGCAGAGTTCAGTCCAGAGGGGAAGAGAGCAGAACCCTCCTCAAGGACTTGGGTCAAGCCTGGACTAAAGGGGACAGGGAGGCCATTCTCATGACAAGGCTTTGAATTCCTTAGCAGCCTATCCATTCTTCTGTAAATAATTCCATTTATAGATGCCGCTAATGGTGTGGGGCCCGGAGCTTTTCTCCACATGTGCTCTGACCTGGGCAAGGCCGCTCTGATTGGCTACTTAATTCTGGATGTCTTTTTTTTTTTTTTTTAACTGAGGCAACTGGGATGCACTGGGCAGAACAGAGGGGCATATAATTTTAGGAGGCAGCTTATAACAAAGTGTGAGAAAACTATGTTCAGAGCTCATATAAATATATATGTATATACATATATATTTAATACTATGCTAAAATTCTGAGAATGAACTTGTGTGAACTGATCTTTCTGGTGTTGAGAGAATAAGATGTGAGACCCCAGCATGTGACTCTGTCACATGGACAGGAGTCCACTTTTGCACAGAAGTGGCTCTTTGTAAATAAGGGGTATATTTGGAGGCGAGAGCTTGTTAACTTGGCAGTTATAAATGGATTATGTGATTATCTTAGACTCTCTCTCCACAACCGTCAGCTTAAAGAAATGGCTCCTGCCTTCTCTGCTCTTCCTCAGTCTGTCCCCACGGACCTCAAGTATCTCATCCACCCCGAGAAACCTGGGAAATGCATGGATACACATCCATTTTTTCCTTTGAAATTAGGTTCTTAGAGTTTGATTCTTAGAGTTCAGCCCACTTAGCTGAAGTTTAGATTTTCTGATAAGAGGTTGTCACACCAAGACTTGGCAGAGAATTTCACAGCAGAATGCCCGATGATTTCCTTGATGGCCCGGGAATGTTTTCAACAAATCTAACTTCTAATTAGCATTGGTGCCTAAACGTATAGCAGCCGGATTAATTATGAGGAAACATCAGAGGACCCATGTGAAGACCATTCTGCAAAACAGACAGTTCTGTTTAAAGATAAAAGTAAAAAGAAAAAGGCAAACCAAGACTGAGGAATCGTGAGAGGTCAAAAGAGATTAAAGCGCTCTGGCGGCACCACTGTGTGCTGTGGGAGTGGAACTGAGAACTTTCTGAAGGGGCAGAGAGGACATTTTGTTGTCGTTAGTTCTCTGCTACTTGGTGGCATGTCGGACTTTATCAATGACACCCTCTCAAATGGACGTTTATCTTTACAGATCTGTAAGGCGATTGTGCTTTCTCTGAAGTGGTGAGGGGCTGTGCAGGAGGCGGGACTACGCTTCCTTTGTTTTCTGTGAAGTGTATGGTGTATACACATGGGGTCTCTGTATACACAGAGATGTGTATGGTGTATTCACATGGGATCTCTGCCCTGTGGGCAAACTCAGGAGAAGGACGGGACAGGAGAAGTGTTCTTCAGTGTGGAAAACCTGATGTCTAAAAATGAACCACAAGACATTTTCCTGAAACAGCCAAGTTCAACCCTCTGTTCCCCGAAAGGAAGCATTGCTTTTCAGGCAAGAGACCATCTGTTCCAAGTGTTTAGAGAACACTCTCCAATGCCTGGGAATTTAAACTTCCTTACACCCGGTTCAATGTTTGATAAGGAAAGGGCGCTAACAGGATGAGAACTGAGTTACTATATTAAGAAATCCAGGCGGAACAGAAACCAGCCCCCGAAGTTATTTTGTTTATGCTCCATCTGTTTTAATTAACATAATATTTACATGAGACCGGCTTCTGTTATGTTTTTGCTGCAGCCGTCGTATGTTTTCTTCTTTCCTTCTTTCTATTTTGAAGTTTTTGCAAAAATACAATTGCAAAAGCATGTGAGATTTGGACATGGACTCAAAGCACAACACTTTAGCTGCCAGGGCCCCTTCTTGACGCAGAGTGAGGTCAGACATTAGTTCCACAAGCTGGCTAGTGAAACTTCAACCTAAGATAAATAATACAATTTTACTATAAACATTTCTCAAATATTGTACAAGGCGTACTTATTCTAAAAGTCTTCAGTGTTTACCTCAAGTTCAGATTTAATTGCACATTTTTATTTGCGGAATCTGGCAGCCTGTACATGATGGCTCAGAAGGTTACAGGGATGGAAGGAGGTGTGCCTGTGCATTCCTGAAGGGGCTGTTCAGAGGACCCACAACCAGGGCTCATGGCTGAAGAACGGCTTTGAGACTTGACCACAGAACCTGCTCAGTCACAACACTACAAGCCACAGGAATTCCTAATACCTTGTCAGGTCATTTCATATCATTGGTCCAAACCTCTGTCTCCTTAGGGAATTCTCTGGAAACTTGCAGACCCGTGACCTGAGGACTGGGTGTTGACCCCTGCTATGTCCAGCCCAGATTCTTGTGTACTGATGTCCAAATCTTGCCTCTAGGAGTGTCTCATTACTGCTTCCATTGCAGCGTGACAAGCCACACCTAGGAAGCTCTTTAGATGATGACTATTTCTTCTGATCATTAATCTTGGGTTGACTCAGTTTTGAGGGGACTTCTCTGAGATGTCTTTGGTCTGATGGTGGCAGGGATATCATCAAGGCAAAGGCACCTGGCATAGATCCTTATAGGTCTTCATTTTCTCTCTATATGTTCTCCCCACAAGGCCACCTTGGGGCAGCCAAAAAGGTTCCAGATTGCATATTCTGCCTCAAAAGTGCAGTGCCCCCGTTTCAATATCCCTTTGGGCAATGTGAGTCACTAAGCCAATTCAGACCCAAGGGAGAGATGGCAACTCTGCCTTCTGCTGACAGGCATATTGACAAATTCTCAATGAATGCATCAGGCACACGGGTCACATGTGAGTTCCTTGCTATGACTGAGCTTAAAGAGTGACCTAAGGTCCCTCCATTTTCCCACCAGTCCAGGCCACAGACCTCTTCTGACCCCAGATTTCCCGGTTGGGGCTTCAACTTAAATCCTTCATGTCTCTTCTGTTTTCAAACACAAGGGACACATGCCAGGACCTCTCCTTTGAAGAATCAACTCTCACTACATTTGAACTGATGGGCAGCTGCCCATCCTCCACCCAGCTCCGTTTTAACCATCAGCTAAGTAAATTAAGATGTGTCAGCTGTGAATTAACAGTCACTAAAATCAACTTTTATAGAATATTTGTAGACGTGGAAAATATTTTCTAATAGCACAACAGTTTTCCTTAAGTCAAATCATTTTTAGTTTTTAAATACTTGGTAACCCAAAATATCTTAAAAGTACATTCAAGCCAGAGATACAGACCCTTTCAGCCCCACTGCTTTTTGTATATTTTAAATCCATATTTATCATTCCTCCTTTTGGAACTACACAACAACAACAACAACAATAATAATAATAAACACAACTCATCTGAAGTTACCTTACCAATTAGTAGAGGCATCCATTTTAACACCAGATTTCTCAGCATCTAATATGAGGACTCAGTGTCATGCAAACAGGATGCTTCAGTGAAATTTTGTCCTGACATTTCCTGGATACAATATTTTTTTTTGATGAGGCATAAAACAAAGAACTCCAGATTCTACATGCTGCATTTCGCATTTTCCCAAACTTTCACGAAGGTGCTTGAACAAATGTCAGGTATTAACAAATAAATCCAGCCAAATATTGTTCTGTTTTAAGTAGGAGCCACGTGGCGTGCATGAATGCCACCTGCTTGAGGAGTTGCAAAGTGAAAAGCGAAGTGCCTTTGAGACAGCCCAGGGAATGGTGTTGAAAAGCTCTGTGCAGGGAAAGCAAAGACTGAAGTCTGTGTGTCCCTCAGGATGTACAGTAACCAAGTCCCATGATCTGTCACCTTTGGTTTGTTGTGGTTCACCATGGCAACTTCTTATCTCTGAGAGATGTTTTTGGATCCAGAGTTGACACTTGAGGAAGTGCCTCTACTTGACTAGCTTCACGAATTGGGACCAGCAATGGAGCAACGGCTCTCTGCAGGGCAGATACGGTGGGTGCACTACAACCAGTGTTTCCAAGGCCATAAAGTGATACCAAAACAAGGCATCGATGGAAACCTGATTACTCCAAAGTTCCAATATTACCAATTAGGTGAAATTAATCAGCCACCTACAGCTGCAGGTAATCTGCTACCTGCGGTCGACATGAATTCATCAAAATTCTCTCTTTGGAGATTACACAGAATCTTAAAATTAGTGGTTGGAGGGTGGCACTAGATGCCACTAGCTAACTCCTGCTGCCCAGTGATTCAGTCTGACATGAGGCCTGCTGTGGCATATTACTTTAACTAGGCAAAGATGTGTTGCATTTGGTTATGCTGCATTTGTTTAATTATGTAGCGATGTGCTGCTGTTTCATCTTGCCTGCCTAAGGCATCTGATTGGTCAAATAAAAAGCTGACTGGCCAATAGCTAGGTGGTAGAGGGATAGGCAGGGCTGGCAGGCAGACAGAATAAGTAGGAAGAGAGAAGAGAATGAGAAAAGAGGAGAGAATGAGGGCGAAAGAGAGGGAGATGCCCAGGGCCAGCCAGCCAGGCAGCCACCAGCCAGGCAGCCATGGAGTAAGACATACGGAATGAAAGAAAGGTAAAAAGCCCCGAGGCAAAATGTAGATGAAGAGAAATGGGTTAAATTAAGTTATAAGAACTAGTGGGACAAGCATAAGCTAAGGCCAAGCATTCCTAACTAATAAGTCTCCATGTCATGATTTGGGAGCTGGTTAGTGGCCCAAGAGAAAGGTGGCTACAGAGGTCCTCGTGCCGAGCTGGACCCTTCTCTGCTGCTCTGAGACTGCACAGCTGTCTTCCTGCCATCGATTAAGCTTTTGGCCCTTCTTAGGCCATCAAAGGATCCAGGGCTCCGTGGACTGTCAGAACGGGCAACCCCAGGAGCCAGGCAGACAGCAGAGGTGAGGAAGTCTGTGGCTGTGGGACCTGGAGAGCATGGGTGTGCAACCCAGCCAATGCCAAGATCTAAAGTAGAAACAGAAGATTTAAAAGTTGAGACGTTTTCCATCTGATTCCAGAAAGTAGACCTCTGCAATGGACAAGAGAGCACATCTGAGAGCTGAGTTTGAATTTCAAGTATTCCTTTCCATCCTGGTCTGGGGCAGGCCCTGGGAGAGTCCCTCCCTCCTAACTTACTACAGATGTTCACACTCACCTCTTCATTTTGATGCTATATATCAAACTGCACAGTTCCTTCTTTCTCCGCCTTTTAAACTATGATAAAGCACACTTGAATGAATTTGCTATACTAATCATTTGTAGGTGTGCAGCCAAGGATGTTAAATATAATCATAATGAGAAACTATCCTCACTGTCTCATCATTGGATAGATGAAAATAGCAAAAATTTCACTTGGGTCTCTTTTTATGGGACTTTCACTGCCAAAGGATTCCATTTCAGACCAACCCCTCCCCTCCAGGGTGCCTGCTCTGAGGAACTGGAAAATGTCTTTGATGTCATTGGAAGTGTCCAGAAGGCGCTCCCCGAGAATTCTGCTGAAACCCCCCAACTTTGTCTGATTAAGCTCATCCCATTGAAGCCAACAATCAAGTTGGGGCTATCACTAGCTCAGTTGGGTAGAACGCTTGCCTAGCATGCGTGAATCCCTGGGTTCCATCCTCAACACTGCATGTAGCTGGTGTGGTGCCACATGCTTATAATCTCAGCATTTGGGAGATGCAGGCCAGAGTTCAGAAGTTCAAGGTCATCTTCAGCTATATAGTGAGTTTGAGGTCAGCCTGGTCTACATGAGACCTTGCCAAAAACAGATAAATAAATGTATGATAAAGTCAGCTTCCAACTAAGCCCTTTCCTGGGAGGAAAAGAATAAAAACGTCACAGGGAAAGGCGGGCATAAACTGGAGGCAGCCAGAGCCTCCGTGATGCTGTGAGCTGGCTTCTGTGGCCCCTCGATACTGGCACACACTTCCATTGAGGATTATCACCATTAATCCTCACAATTGCCCAGGAGGCTGATACTTGTTTTCTTTTGACAAGTAGAACAGCCAGTTCCCTTTGCTCAGCTTCATACCTCAGAACAGGAGGCAGGGCAGAGTGAGCCAAGGCAGTGTGGCCATCTGTATGTTTCCTGAAGCTTGGGACCCGCGGGGACTCTTAATCTTCCTCCCCACCCCTCTAGCAAGATGAGCTTTGCAAGGCTTTGGGCAAAATGCTGTCACTAAAAGTTTCAAGAGTCCTCTGTCTCAGCTATGCAAAAGCAGCTAATATCCCTGGCAGACCCCCCAAGTAAGCATTAGACAAAACATGGGCATGGGTCTCAGAGGAGGAATGTTGCCCCTAAAGCCACTGCTTCCTTATAACCTCCAGAAAGCAAGTTTCGCTCAAAGTCCCATTCTGCTCCTTGTAGAACTGCCCCTTTGGTGTCCAGAGACACTTTACTTTCAAACACTGAAGGAAGGAGCATCTGGGAGCTGGGAAGCACACCACCACCTCTGGGTTCATTGTGGACCTCTGTGGGCCTTGGCTTCCAGCTAATTCATGTTCTCAGAGAGAAAGTTGGGACAGTTGTGGCTATTCGTTTAGCACTGCACAGAAAAGGGGAAGTGACGTCATGGCGAGGCTTCAGCTGTCTGCCCGTGTCTGAACACACATCCTCTGTGGGTTTCCTGGTCTATCTTTCTCACTAGTCTTCCTTGGTCGTCTTGGTATTTGATGTTCTTTCCTCAAGACTCCACTATGACCAGTCTAAGTGAGTTGTGGGTGTTGGCCAGGTGATCTTAGGATATTTATTTCCTCAGCCTTCGACTAAGCAGATTTAAGTATCTGTACTGGATGTGGCTTCCAAATCCATCTAGTTTCATCTTCAGGAGGCTGAATGGATCTCCAAGACCAGGAAGCACTTTCTCAGTGCTTTGGCTGGAAATTGCCAAGGCATGAGCTGACTATGTCTCAGAGCCTGCATGTTCCCTGGGAACCAAGTTCCAAGATTCCCTTGGAGCATTTGCTTAAACCTTCGGTTTGCCCTAAGGCTGACACTGAAGACAGTTATCATACACCACTGCATGCCCAGCACAGTGCCTGGTACAATAGGAGCCAATAACTTTTGTTCAATGGATAAATGAATGACTATTAAAGCATAAAATATGATATTTCTCCCAAAAAGTCATCCTGCAAAGGACTCTGCTGCCGTTGGAATTACATCAGTGAGAGTATCTGGGATAATTATATTGGTGCTAAAACTAGTGAGTGGCCTCAAAGAAGTTGTTGGTATTAGGTCAGAGGGTCTCACTGGAAAACCCTTCTGTTTATTTCCAGTGTCCAATGTGTTTTGAAATTGGGCGAGTGAGGAAGCTATGTCACCTGGTCCTTTCTCTGAGGCATGATTCTTTCCCTTCCCTACTGCAGGAATTCCAGACTTGTACAATCTTTTCTGTTTCCACAGGGACAGAGTCTCTGAACCCCCAGACCAGGCCAAATCTGCAGGTACATATTCCTCTACACCTGCCACATTCTAGACCGATGTCTGTCTTCCCAAATATACACTAAGTTTCCTTCCCTGCCTAATGTCCTGTGGCATCGCCAGGTTCTTTAACATACTGTTTCCCTAAAACAGAACTGAATTTCCCAAGTTAATCAGAGGTCTGGAGATGCCTACATGGCTGGTCTCATTCTGGCAATCAACTCAGCCTGTCACAGAAGCAGCCCCTCTTCAGAGCAAACACTTAACAGCGTTTCCTGCTGCCTGCCTGCCTTTCAGACTAGGCTCGTGAGTCTTCAGACCCCGGTGGTATTTTATTTTTAAATAAATAAAGTGACTTTACTTTTTTCATGACTCAGGCTCTCTGCCCCTCTCTTTCCCAGAATTTTCAGATTCCCTCAGTGGGAGAGAAGGAAGGTAGGAGGAAGAAGGGGAAGGAGAAGGTGAAATAAAGATCTGTTCTGAAGTAGTACACATGCCTGAGGTCCGGAAAGGATGCATTTAAGAAGTATATCCAGAAACAAAACTGGCTGGCTTCATGAAGAAGTGGATTTTGTGGGAACAAAGGTCAGGGTGTGGGGGGTTCCTGGTGGTTCTGAATAGTTTCCTGGTGGTTCAGGACTGGTGAATGGTGATAAACTGTCAGGTTGTGAATCTGAAATTCCCCCCTACAGGGTCATGTTTTAAATGCTTGCCCCATAGCTGGTGGCACTCTTTGGGCAGAATTTCCATTACTTCCTGCCTTCTTTATTCTTCCTCAATTACTGTGGAGTAAGCCATGGTAGCGGCCCAAACAAGTGCTCTCTAGCTCAGGCTATAGACCAATGACCCCGAGATGGTCCACAATCCTTCCAGGGCATCGTGGCCATCTGTGAGGCCCACTTAGTTAAAGGATATTGCAAGTCCATTATGTTTTCATGCCCTGGAGCCATTGTCCACTTGTGGTGCTCATCTGTCCTGCAGATTCTCAGGTTCTCAGGAAAAATGAGGTCCCTTCTCTGTATCGTATGGAGTGTGGTATGTATGCCCCAGCGAGAACACAAAGGGTTACAGTGACCAAGCCGCCACAGCAAGGGGCGATGAGACAGAATAAAAATGATTAAGATAAAAATAAAAAATAGTATCTAACACTTACTTAGTTCTTAGTAAGTGCCAGGCAGCGCTCCAAGGGTGACACCTTGCTAATCCTCATGACAGCTTTCTGAAGTGGGCAGAGCAGATCCCCTGTTTATTCACGCGTCTCTGCTAAGAGATCTCAATTTAGTTCATCCCCATGGCAAGGCAGAGGAGCCAGGATTAAACACACGAACCTACTGACTCTGAGACGGATGCTGAGAAAAAGAGTTTGAGACCAACGAGGGAGAATCACGAAACTGAAGCTAAGAAAGGCTGAGGGTGCAGCTGAGGGTCTAACTGAGGGTGCAGCTGAGGGTCTAACTGAGTTTGTGGAGTACTTACCTAGTCTGCAGGAATTCCCGAGTTCAGTTCCCAGCACCCCGCTAAACCAGGTGTGGTGATACACACCTGTAATAACAGCACCCCAGGGAGGAGGCAAGAAGATCAGGAGTTCCAGGTCATCTTCAGTTATCTAGTGAGTTCGAGGCCAGCTTTGGATACATGAGATTCTATCTTTAAAAGAAGTTATTTCTGGGGAGTGCCCCTAAATCTGGAAGAAAGACAGGGACTTCTGTCTTATGAAAACGGCTGTGTCTCTTCACACTGTCTCCAAACAGGCTGGTGAGCAGCCTGGCCCGGGGCATGGTAAATCATGTAATAATAAAGACCAGGAGCTTCTGCTCGACTGATGCCCCATCCAGAGTGACCACCTGTCCTCTAGAATCCCCACCCTGACTCTGTGACTCTTCTACCCACTGCAGTGTGGAGTAGACCCAAAGCATGGAACAGCGGAGTCAAAGAAAGACACTGATGAGGAATGGATGGCACCAGGTGAGATGTACAAGGCTTACTTAAATTCTTAAAACAGAGAGATGCACAAGTCCACCTAAGGGAAAAAAAATGTTAAACACCGGAGTTCGATTTAAGGACATGTACTTGTTCAAGGCTGTGAACTGAGCTCTGGACAGGCAGCGTCTACCTCTCCTGCTTGGATGTCAAGTCAGTGGTTTTTAGCCTCCTGTGACCTGGTTCCACATGGCTGGTCCAGTGGCTCCTAAACTGATTGATGGCTCTGCTCGGTGCACCGCATCTCCTCTGCTCTGAACCCAGTTCCTCTGAGAGGTCCCATCACTTTCCACATACAGGATTAACTCTCCAGCACCACCCCCTCCCAGCAGCCCCCTTATCAGCACCAGGGGATCCTTTTCCTGTCTGTAGCACTGTCCTGTACACGTCTCTGTCACAGCACAGCTGATCTGGAAGCATCTACACTTCAATAACTTAGGCCTCAGTAGCGTAGTAGCTGTTTGAAAGGACACATATAAATGGAAAGAAAAACAATGCTTTTAGACTCCCGTCTGTAAATAAACACCATTATTAATGGTCTGTGAGCTCTTGCTGCGTTCTGTGTGATTTCTCAGACCTGGAAATTAGACTAAGCATTGCCACTCTTGTTTCCTGTCCACCTTGCTTTGTGTGTGGTGTTTGCTGTGACTGGAAGGAAGGCAGACACCCCAGACCCAAGCTACGAGAACCCACAGCTGGCAGGCTGCCCTGGGCTTCTGTGGGTGCCAAGGGTCGCAGTATTTCTCTCTAAGGTGTAAAATACAGAGTTGGTGGGCCAGCTCAGTGGGGAAAATTGCCTGCCATGCGTGCGTGGTGACCTGAATTCGCTCCTCTGATCCCACTGTGGAAGGAGTGATAACCGGAAGCTGGCCTTTGACTCCATGTGTGCTCTGTGGCACATGTGCTCCCATTCACACTCATACACACAAAGACATAGCAATAACACAGTAAAAACTTAAAATGTAATGTAAGCTAGCACTGTGCCCCTGTAGGTTTGCTTTGGTACATGGTCTGGGACTCTCCAGAACCATTCACTTCCATGTGTCTAGAATTCTCCAAAGGACTGGGTCTGATGCAATGACCCGGACAGACAGTCTGTGCCTCATAGGTCTTAGAGGTGATTAGATGTGACCAACATGAATAAGATAACCTTACTCTTAAATACATCTGCATCTGTGTTTTTCAAACCTAGGCTGTTTAGGGAAGGAAGGGTGAGCAGTGGCTTCAGGAGCCTCATGCCAAACTAGCAGTCAGGTCACCAGACTCCCAGAGCTCACACTACAGCGGAGTTGTCGCTGGCCTCTTGACCTCTAGAAGGACCAGATAGATAGATACCCTGGTTCTGGACTCCAGGCTGTAGCCAGTGTGCAGCATGGGCCAAGGGCTCCCCCTAGTGGCAGCAGTAGTTCTTACCTTGATCAACTCTAAGGGGAAAGCTGTAAATGGTGGTGGTTACTGTGGATTTTCGTGGAACAATGGCTACCCTTCGGCCTTTACAAAAATCTCTTCATTAGTGATCTCCAAAGACTCAGGCATAGGACAGAAATGTAAAGTCAGTTGATTCTTTTTGTACCACCTTTACACACACACACACACACACACACACACACGCACGCACGCACGCACACACACACACACACACGCGCGCACGCGTGCAGTTGTACCCACCTTCCTTCCTCCCTAGCCCCCAACCCACCACCACCCCTGTTTATGGTTTTCCCACTCGTCTGCCAGAGGGGAGGTGTGAGGATGGCTGGGAGGTGTAAAGTTAAGGGCACTTCCTACCTTTCAGGACGATGTTTTCTTCGCTCTGTTTTTCTCTTTGCCACAGGAAGGGATGGAGGAGACTTCTGGGACATCCTTGGGTGTGAGTTGCAGATCCACCCTGGAGCCAAGTGCAAGGGCCCTGTGTTGCCTGAGGCCCATGACAGACCCCTTGGGAGCAAAACTATAGTTCAGAGCAAAAACTTTATAGAAATACAAAATGTGCTGGTGGCCACCTTCCCATGGACCTGTCATGGTAACAGCTGTTTCAACATGGGGCCAGACCTTCAGGGCTCCTGAATCATATTATCACACAAAACTAATAAAATGTTATTAGCCCACTTTCTGACTATAATCCAGGGCCCTTCTTATGGTATCTATGGGTGGGTTGACAAGGCTTGGGAGTCTGTTCTTACCTCCTGGGGCAATGACGGAAAAACAATCAAACGAAAAAGCCTGTGGTTCTAGCCATTCGGGCATGAAGGCATTTGCTGATGTGGAGATTGTGAACAGTGGGACAGCTAAGCGGCAGCTCTAACGAAGGTATTAAACATTCTCGGGCAGTGGTTCTCAGCCTTCTTAATGCTGCCATCCTTTAACACAGGTCCTCATGTTGTGGTGACTCCAACCGTAAAATTATCTTCCTTGCTATTATAGCTGTAATTTTGCTGCTGTTATGAATCCTAATCCCCAAGGGGGTCTCGACCCACAGGTTGAAAACCACTGCTCTGTGATGAATCGTGCTTCCTTAAAATCCACATGGACCCCCTCCCCCCTTCCAACAACTCAGACTGTGACCACATTTGGAACTGGAGACTTTAGGTGATTATGATGAAATTAGGTCATGGATATGTGACTGGGGTTCTTACAGGGTGAGATCAGGATACAGCTAGACACACAGACGGGTGACACAGACACATAAGGGGACACACAGAAGCTGCCTCTCAGTTGTGGAAGGAGGCCTCAGAAGAAACCATCCCCACCCACACCTTTATTTGTCAGGGTCTGGCCTCCAACACTGTAACTACAGAAGTTTCTGCTGCTCAAGGCAACCCAGCTATGGCTTTGTTATGCATCCTGGAAAATATTCACCCCATGGTTCAAGTTTTTCTAACAGGCTTAATGATGGTGACACAGAATTCCAAATGGCACCAAGTAGAACAGAACAGGGATTCCAATTCAGATGACCCTCACAGTATGCAAATGATGAGTATTAATTTTTATCACGCTGGTTGTTTTGAGCCAATGGCTTTCAAACGGCTGTTAAAGAACCCAGACAGTATCACTGTAAAGAGGACCCACACTGTGAGCCCCAAGGAACTAGGGAGGATTTCTGCCCTGCTGGGGGATTACTGCACGGTGGTAGGCCTCACTAGGAGAGCCTTGTGCCAACAGGGACAGCAGGCCTACAGCCTACTTTAAGGGGACTTCTTTATTCCAGCAGCCTTGGATGCAACACATCTTGGCCATTACGCTCATGGCTGAATTCATACAGCCCTCTTCCTTCTGAGGCAGAATAAGAAAGGCCCGACTTCCCAACCCTGTCTGTCTTTGAGAAGAAGCAGGCCTTTTCAGGATCCTCCTGCTCACCCAGCTTTTTCCCTGTAAGAGACCATCAGCAAACTGCAACTCTCCTTCACAGCCCGGGAGAGAAAACGCTTGTAAGAAAAACAAGGGCTTTGGTCCTTGCCAGAAAATCAGCAGTGATTAAACACAAGAAACAGAGGTCAAGTCGGTGTTGGTGCCTCACAGCCTTGTTCACAGTGGTCACGTGACATTGCTGCTTTTGATTACTGGCCCAACAGGAGTGTTTAGTAGCCGGACCACATGAAACAGGCTCAGGACATCCGAGTGCTCCGAGTCAGTGTGGGCTGTAGGACTGTGAACTTCCATAGACTAGATCCTATATCAACTCAGAGGCAACTCAGAGGCATCTTAAGGAGATGGGGAATGCGTGACCCAGCTTCCTCCCACCATGCCCTTTGCAGAGATCTTCACATGCACATGGAGGCCACCTGTCAATTTTTTTTTGTTTGTTTTTTTGTTTTTTACAGAACCCAAAATACACCAGTTTAGCTAGACAGGCTGGCTAGGAAGCTCCAGGGATCCTCCCATCTCTGCCTCCCCAGCATGTGCCATCATACCCAGCTTTTTCAAAAGCTGGATTTGGAGGAGTCAAACTTATGCTGGTACAGCAAGCACTGTATCTACTGAGTCATCTTTCTAACCTCTAAAAGACAGCGTTGGTGTATTCTGCATAAGGGCATGGTCAATATGTCTCTGAACAAATTAAACAGGTTTTCTTTAGTGCCTAGCTCTGCTGTATTGAAATAGATATATATATGTATATATATAAAATTGAGAGCTAAGAGAAATGAATGTATAAGATGCTCTGCACAGAGCCTGGTGAAGAGCGTGTATCTACTGCTTGTTAATGGTAGTCATTGTTAAGGTGTTGGGACTGCTGCTAAGTAAGAGCCTGGATAAGTTTAGCACAGCAAATCTCCACAGGACGAAGAGGACAGCAATGGGGCAGCAGAGGGCTGAGAGGGGTCAGGGTCACAGCTTTGGCCAATTCTTAGACATGCCTGAGGCAAATAGGCTTTTCCACTCTAAGTCTGATCTTTCTGTAGTGGGTATTTTTCTCACTGTTTTGACATAAGGAAAGGAAGGTGTATTTTGGCTCACAGTTTGAGGATATCGACCACTGTCATGGGGAAGGTGTGGTGGCAGGGAGGTGAGGCATCTGGTCACATTGTAATCACAATCAGGAAGCAGTGAGAGATGGACCCTCGTCCTCAGCTCACTTTCTCCTTCCTATTCAGTCCAGGCCTCCGGCCAATGGAATGGTGCCTCCCACATGTAGGGTAGCTCTTTTTACCTCACCCCAACCCAGAAACTCCTTCACAGACTTGCCCAGAAGTTGGTCTCCTAGGCAAGTCTAGATCTTCCCAAGCCGACAATATTAATTGTCACACTCTGCTCAGGAGATGCTAACATAAATATGTGTCAATGGTTATAGGCTATCCCCCGTAACATTGCACTCATGGTGAGTATCCCAAGACTGTGCAGGGATTCTTGCTCTAATATGGTTCTTAAAGGGTCAACCAAGCTACCCCCAGGACTCTAAATCCAGCCTCAAGTGTTTACCTTCTTTGCCGATGCATTGACTCAAACTTCAAAGTAAGCTGAACAGCCCCCATTGTCAAGGGAATCTCAGAATCCCCAAATTTGTCCATGACTAAATTACTACTGAATTTTTTGTAATGCTTTTGGGGTCAGATTTTACCATCTGTGAAATGCACATATAATAAATCCCCACTTTGTCTTTTAGGCGTCTTTTATTCTTAACAAATTTTACTTTCTGTATTAGTCAAGGTTCTCTAGAGTAACAAATTATAAAATGAATCTCTCTACATATATAGAAAGGGGATTTACTAGAGTTACTAATTGAAAAACCATACAAAAACTGGCATGTAGGGAAGACCAGAGAATGGATCTGCATAGACAGGGGACAGAAGAGGGAAGGTATCCATTTAATATTATCATTAGTCCTGATCCATACCATACTTAGCAGTTTACAAATGTGTTTAACCTTCCTGGTCACAAATACAAATAAGGATCAACTGGGAATTTTGAAAGTGTCCAGTTCTTTAGGCCTCCCGCAAAGATTTTGATTCAGTGGGTATGGAGCAACAACTGAGAATCAGATTTTTATTTTTGTTTTGTTGTGTGCAGGATTGAACCCAGGGCATCTCGCATGCTAGGAAAGTGTGGTGGCTACTCTTAGTTGTCAACTTGACTACATCTGGAATGAACTAAGACCCCAAAATGGAGGGCACACCTGTGAAGTGTGTAAGTTTTGCTTAATTTGAAGTAGGAAGATCTACTTCTGATCTATGAAGTAGGAAAACACACCTTTAATCCAGATCTTGTGGTGGGAAGACCCACCTCTAATGTGGGCCATGCTCTCTGCTAGAAGCCTATATGAGGACATGGAAGAAGGAAGTTTTTATTCTTTGCCTGTTTGCTCTTGCCTTGCTGACAAGTCCTTCACTGGCATTAGAGTCTACTTAAGGATTCTAGCATCTACTGAAGACCAGCTGAGACCTCCAGCCTACTGGATGCTCCGACTTTTCATTGACAGTCAGCCATTGTTGACATAGCTGGACAGCAGCCTGGAAGTCATTCTTGTAAATCCCCTTTCTATATATGTAGAGAGATTCATTTTATAGTTGGTTCCTCTAGAGAACCCTGACGAATACAGAAAGTAACAGCCACCCAGGGAATCCCCCAGCCCTCTTTTCATTATCTTCTGATTCTATTGCTGGAATTGCTGGTCTTCACCCACTGCACCCCGCAGCAGAATGCTTGTCAAGGACCGTGAGGGACTCTAGTGTGTGGCTGACGCTAAGGGCTGCTGTCATAGGCAGTACTGGCCATGTAAAGAGGTGAGAAAAACAGCTCCACATCCGGTGGGTCTTAGCTGTGACCGTGAGCCGAGGCCAGCTTTGCATTCTGCAAGTACTTGGCAGCTGATGCCAGTGGGTTTCAGCCCATCACTGAGATTTAGGGGAAAGGAGCTCCTGGAAAGATGCGAAGAATCTCCGAACTGTGGACTGTAGGTCCCCTGCCTCCCGAATCTTCTTGTCCATTACTCTGGAAACACTGGTCAGGTAGCTTATGTCTCCCACTCTGTTTCCCTGGCCACCAAATGCCCAGGCTGGATTAGATACAGTAGGAGTTAATCTGTGATGCTGACTTTTCCTGACGGGGTACGAGAACCTGAAGTTACACTCATCTTCCCTGCACACTACATTTTGGACGCTGCTCTAGGAACCGGAGCCATAAGACCCAGCTCTGTCTCTCCGCTGCCAATGCCAGATGCCAGCCTGGGATGGGTGTACCTGGAGCCCCATCCTGGGTAACGCCTTCTCCTTATGTGATGTGCTGAAAGGCCACCCACTTCACTTGCAGCATCAACATCCGAGTGTCCCCTGGCTTCCTGGTGAGCACATGGCCTGGTCCTCACTGGTATCTGCACAGGAAGTGGTGGAATGCGGACGTTTACCCAATGTGAGTACTCAAGCATCTTCCCATGAACCTGTGGGGCCCAGCCAGCACTTGCTGAGGCACTGTGCTCTTCGCCCTCCTCCCTCATCAGTCTCTAGCTGTCTCCTGGATCTTGTTTCCCTGAGCAGAGCTTAAGGAAGTTCACCAAACAACAAAGTCAGTTTATTGTTTACATCCCATGTTGCAGGCTCTGTACTAGGAACACCACACTTGGTCTCTCTAGGCTCCCAGCCCGCCTCAGCCCACCCAAATCTCCACCAGGAGGAGATTTAACAAAGCCTGGTACAAATTGTCCCATCCAGGCTGTAAACTTTCAAAGAAAGTACCACATCCACCTTATGCTTAAGACAAATATGCACCAACGCATGCCGTGCTCAGTACTGTGAGGGAGAGGAAGCCTAGCTGGGCAGAGGGCAGGGCGAGGATACTTTAATCACGTGACACAAGAGAGAGCAAGGGGAAGTGGGGGTGTGGCTGGAGAAGAGCAGGATTCACTATAATCCTGTACTGTGTGTAGGCAGGGACTCCTAGACCCAACAGAGTACCTGACCTGTGAGTCTTGGATCCCTCTCTCACTTGTCCCGTCCTTCTGAAGTGGGAGCTGCTGTTCCGTTGCCTCAGCACGAGGGGAAAAAAGCATTGCTAGACCAGAAGAGGGTGGGGTTCAAACAGCACTTCTACCCATCCTGACTGCCAGCTGCCAAACCCAAGCTCCTGTATTCCCGGCCTTGACACAGACTCCGGGGACCCCTGATCATATTTTCAGAAAACTATCCTCTGTGGAACTGTGAAACTGCTCACTCTCATGCTCCACTCTGTCAGCACACGAAGAAACAGTGTGAGGCAATGAGCGAGGACGTGTGCTGGCAGAAGCAACTTCAGGCACTCATCGATTCAAATCAGGTGTCCTGTGCACGGCACCATGCCGGTCTACAACTTACAAATGGATCGTTCCTAGGAAGCCAAATGTCATACTGCCCCTCTTACTGCAGTGTGTGTGTGTGTGTGTGTGTGTGTGTGTGTGTGTGTGTGTGTGTGTGGAGGTCAGAGGACGATTTGGGGGAATTGGGTCTCTCCTTCCAGCATACAGGTCCTGGGAATCTCTCTCAAGTCTGTCGGGTCTGTAAGTAGGTGCTGTCACCCACTGAGGCCCCTCCTAACCCCTGACTGCTCTTAGTAATGCTCTACCGCCCTCTTCCCTCTCTTCCGCAAGCATGTCTCAGAGATGACGCTCTGTGCTCTCCGCATGCTCTCTCCATCAGTACCATCTTCAGGGCATTGGGGGTGGGAGAGCAGGACCCATCTATCTGTACATTTACACTCTGAACAATAAACCATGGCAAAGGCAGGTGACGTTAACCACAGTTAAGAAAACAGAGAACAGTGCCAGATGCCCCTCTCAAGAGTAAACTCGTTTTCATTTTGGTGAAGTAAAAAAATAATAAATAGATAATCTTGACTATTAGCTATACAAATCCACACTCCTGAGGTCACCTCATAGTTGAAAACCTTTGCTCTTAGGTTTGGGCCACTGGAGGGTAACCCAGCATAAGCTCTGTTCACACAGCCATGTGCTGTTGAGAGAGACTCACCTGCTTCAGCCAAGAGGTGCTTTTTTCTAATTCATTTTTCTTTGTTGCTGTTATTATGATATTTATTTATTTATTTATTTTATGTGGATGAGTGTTCTGTTTGCATGTATGTATATGCACCATGTGCATGCCTGGTGCCCTCAGGGGCCAGAAGAGAGTGTCAGATCCCCTGGAACTGGAATTACAGATGGTTATGAGCCACTGTGTGGATGCTGGGTCCTCTGGAAGAGCAGCCAGTGCTCTTAGCCACTGAGCTAACTCTCTAGCCCCTCTCTACTAATTCTTAAAAAAAAAGTCTGACAGATGGTCGATATCCTTGCTCAATTTTTGTTTTCTTTTTTTTATTTGAACATAATTTTCTTGCCAGTTTTGTTTTCATAAATACACCTCATTGTTTTGATTCTGGTTCCAACAGTCCAGCCTCCCCAAAGAGTCCTCATTGGGTGAGTACTTGAGAGCTAAGTATCATGTCCTGCCCATGTCTCAGAGCTGACCAGAGTCACCTGACCAGGCAAGTTAGCCGCATAGAAAACAAAGACCTGAGGCCTTGGCCTAGCTCTGGCCTGGGGTCCTAAAATGTCTCCTTTGGACATTTGGAAGATTCCAGTTCACTCTTTCCACAGTGGAACAACAGACCCTTGAGTACAGTACACGGCCACAAGTGTCCTGGTATACTGTTGCTCGCCCCCACATTCTGTTTTGTTTTGTTTTGTTTTGTTTTTTTGCTGAGGACTGTAGCACTTCCCCTCAGGTAGCCTGTCCATCTTAGGAGGTGATCCTGTTTTCCAGTCATCAGGAACATGGAGAAATGAGGTGGAGTTGACTGTCCCCATCATACACCTCAGAGCCTCAAGCCTCGGTCTTTGTCTCGGGCTTCTTCATTGACTTCACAAACTCCTTGACTTCTTCTTCCAAGACCTTGTTCCTCCTCTCCACGTCCTCCCTGGAGCGCTCCACATTTCGAAGGCTGATCTCCAGGGCTGCGAACTTCTTCCTCTCCCCCTCCAGCTCCTCACTGAGCCTGACCACCTTAGCCCAGACGTCGTAGTTTTCCTTCTCCAGGCTGCAAGGAAGAACACCAAAGGAACGCCTGAGTATTAATTCTAAACCCTTCCTTCTTAGCCCTTCACCCACGTTCACAACCTCTTGCTCATTTGCCTTTCTGAGACACAAGATACCAATTGGTGAAATGCCAATCCAGCCACTGTATGTATGTATGTCCTGCCTTCCAGGAGAAGACTTCACAGAAAACCTGACTTCCCAAGGCACTTCAGGGTCTCACTTAACACCCTGGTGACATCTTCCCCAAGCAGCCTGCCTGTGCTCATCTGCAGACATAAGTTGTCATCTGAGCCGAGGTGTCTCAGAGACTGCTGTACTCAGAAGAAGCAGACATCTCTATGGTTGTTGGTCCTTCTGCTCTTCAGTGGCATTTGGGCTAGGACACAATGAGAGCCTTTTCTAGGACTGATTTGCTCCCTGAAAAAGTATCACAGAAGTCTTATGATTCTACAAATGGTTGATTTCAGGATATCAGACAGAGGACATATGTTTTGCTTGAGGGCCATCTCTCTGTATGGAACAATGGATGGAGACTCACGACAGTCTTTCTTTCTGGTACCTAAATCTTAGTAGAAGAAGTATCCGTAAATGTGAAAGCCCGTTATTCTCATTATGACAAGTGTTCTTGTGGGTCAAGTTGGACTAAAGTTACCTCTTTGAAAAAGAATTTGCCGCCGGGCGGTGGTGGCGCACGCCTTTAATCCCAGCACTCGGGAGGCAGAGGCAGGCGGATCTCTGTGAGTTCGAGGCCAGCCTGGTCTCCAAAAGCGAGTACCAGGAAAGGCGCAAAGCTACACAGAGAAACCCTGTCTCGAAAAAACCAAAAAAAAAAAAAAAAAGAATTTGCCAAGGGAGAAGAATGAGGAGAGAATCACATTGACCAGCATGGCATGACAGCCCTAAGGGTGTAGTAGTGGCACACACATGACCAGCGTGGCATGACAGCCCTAAGGGTATAGGAGTGGCACACTTATGACCAGCATGACATGACAGCCCTAAGGGTGTAGGAGTGGCACACACATACATGACCAGCGTGGCATGACAACCCTAAGTGTGTAGTAGTGATACACACATGACCAGTGTGGCATGACAAGCGTAAGGGTATAGTAGTGGCACACACATGACCAGTGTGGCATGACAACCCTAAGTGTGTAGTAGTGGCACACACATGACCAGTGTGACATGACAAGGCTAAGTGTGTAGTAGTGGCACACACATGACCAGCATGACATGACAACCCTAAGTGTGTAGTAGTGGCACACACATGACCAGTGCGGCATGACAACCCTAAATGTGTAGTAGTGGCACACACATGACCAGTGTGACATGACAACCCTAAATGTGTAGTAGTGGCACACACATGACCAGCGTGGCATGACAACCCTAAATGTGTAGTAGTGGCACACACATGACCAGTGTGGCTTAAAAACCCTAAGGGTGTAGTAGTGATACACATACTTTGGCAGTAGCCAGCAGCTAACAAGCCTTAAGACCTGTTCAACAAGAAGGAAACTATGCCAGGTACAGAAACATAGTTAACTACTCAGGACTAGTGACGTTGTGGATCCTGGAGGAGAACCTACTAAACCAGCATAACCCCTAACGATAATCTAATTTGTCCTTATACCTCCAGGCAAGGAAACTTCTCTCTTTGGACACACAAAGACCACTACAGAAAACCACAACCAATCAAAATGCAGAGTTGTGGATTCTGCTCCCAATGGATACATCTACAAAACACTGCCACACCTAAGGGTCAGCAAACACTGGGGAAGAGGGGGTGGACAGATTGGAAGAGCCAGAGGATCAGGGAGTCTGCTGAGAGATTGTGTCTCCACCCACTCAGAAACTCAATCCAGAAAGCCTCACCAGCATCACTGCCCAAACATAGGCAAGCCAAAGTGAATGGAGGAAAGCCCACAGACTTCAACCCTGCACAAAGAACAACAGGCAACCAAAAATGCTGAGAGCAGAGAAATGGTCTTCCCCAGGGAAGAGCACACCAACTGTTACCCCACACCAGAGGGTCAGCCCTGAAAACATACATTAATATAAAGCATCAAGAAAGTTTCCCTCAACTCAGATAAGCAGATTCACCCTGAACACTCGGGTTTCATTTTTCAAGTTTCCGCAGATCTATTCATCAGGGTAGGATTTTCCCATCTAATCTCTCTTCGTTTGTCCTTTCCTTTATTAAGTTTGGTTGCTACAGAGTGCTCTGTCCCCTGAAATATGTTATGCTGTGACATTTTAGAAGGAATATTGGAAACAATATATACTTCCTTCTAAACACAGAAGCCAAGTGCACTCAGTGGCCCTCTGCACAGGACTTACTTTTTAATCTGTTCCTCATACATGTGCTTCTGGGTTTCGATTTCCTTTTGCAGGTGCTGGACCATCCTCTGTAAAGAGTCAAGGTCATCCTCTCCAGAGTTCTTGCTTCCAGACCCCATTTCAGAGTCTGTGCTGACAAGAGCATCTCTCTTGGAGTCACAGGCAGGAGGAGAAAGTGTACCTGCTGGGTTCCCTGGGGACCCTAGTGGGGCAGGGACATTATCGTAGGTAGAAGTCCGCTGGTCATTGGAAAGGTGGCGCAGGTCTTGAGACATAGTTCTCCTGTGCCCTTCCCCTGTCTTCACCTCTGTAGATGGAGACCAGAACTCATTTTTAAAGATTTCCAGTTTGCTGCTAGTGGTGCCTTGGAATGCTGACGTCAGGAAACACTTGCGGTTGGGGAGCGTTTGAGTCCTTTTGCGGGATTGCACCTTCCAGTCTCCTGGGTTTTCCCTGGGGGTGTTCTCATTGTCCTCCTGCTGCTGCTCACCTGACTGTGGTCCAGTGGGGCTGGTGGCATCAGGACTACCTGCCTGGAAGAAATAGCCATGGATATTATATAAGGTTTTTTTCCTTTATGTGTGCCATGCCCTCAAGATTCGGGTTAGAGACCTGGGAGGAAGCTTTTCCTAGTCACACACCTGTGATACCCTTAGTGGATCACCTCGTTGATAATTTACAAGAGGATATGACAACTAAGGGACTCGATCAAACTCTAGAGAGGAAGCGTGAACTAAAATCACTTGCTCGATTGGTGTGAAATCCTAAGCGATCCTTTCATGACCTTAGGAGGTTTTGTGACTCAAATCCCAAGACGCATACGTGAAGTTCAATAAGCTCCATTGAGTCCATTTCCTCGACCTCCAGAATGAAGAACAGCAAAGCAAGCATGCCGCCATCCACTAGGTGAAAGGCCAAACAGCACTCTGGGAACAGCTTTATGAAGCATGTCCCAGACAGTGAAGGGCTCCTGCTGGCGACTCCCTGTGGTGCTGAGCTTACATACACTGAAAAGGAAAACATCAGTGACCAAGAAGAAATGGGCAAAGAATTTCAAGAACAGATAGTTTGTGCTGGAGGGATACCTCAGTGGTTAGGAGCACTTACTCTTATAGAGGACTGAGGCTCAGTTTCTAGCACCCACAGAGTAGCTCACAACCACCTATAGCTCCAGTTCCCAGGGATCTGATGCCCCCTTCTGGTCTCTGCAGGCTACTGCATACATGCAGTGCACATATACTCAAGCAGGCTCACATACATACATAAATATTTAACGAACAAAAAACCAAGTAGCTCACAGAGGAAAAGTGAACTGACTCTAACACTTTTAAAAAGATAGTTAGCCTCTTCTCATAACCAATGGGAGAGGCTCAAATTAAAGTTACTAAATTATCAGTTCTTTCACGGGGTGGGGACACCCCTAATCCCGACAACATGCTCCATGAACCATAGGCCTGTTCATGCATTGCTGTGAAAGAATAAAATGGCACAGATGCCAATAACATTTATGAAAATCACATATTTAAATCTATTTACCTTCTCACCCACTAGTCCCATTGTTGAGAATTTCATCCCAGAATTGTATCTGCCTAAATACAAATTGAGGTGTGGGCAGGATGATTCACAGCAGCCCTGTTTGTGCTGCAAAACTGACCAGTTCATCCAGGTCTGGAGAGGGGATCACAGGTAGTCAATGAATTGCCAAAAATGAGGTCATGTGGGTAGGTATTTATGCCCTGATATGCACTATAGTCTCCGGGATAATACTGGTAAGTTTTAAAATGTGAGAAACAAAATAGAGAAAAATAAAGTTTTTGTGTAAAAGGAGAGATAAGAAAACAGTTTCTATTTACATCGTCTTATATTTGCATAAAGGAACAGCTGAAGGGTGAGGAAAAGCTAATCCAGCAGGAAAGGGAGGGTGTGAGAAGGGAAGCGTGGTGGTCAACACTGTCAACTTGCCAGAATCTAGAATCACTACAGAGACGATCCTCTGAGCATGCCTGTGAGTGAATTAGCGGAAGTGGGAGGACCCACCTTGACTGTGGGCAGAACCATCACAGGGGCTTGTGCCCTGGACTGAAGGAAATGAAGAATGGGAACTAGGCACCCGAGTTCATCTCCCTGCTCCCTGACTGTGGATATGGTGTGACCAGCTGCCCCAAGCCCTCGCTGCCATGGCTGCTCTGCTTTTGTGGATTGTCACCCCCCCACCCCCCCACCCCCCCCACTCCCCCCACTCCCCACCCCCGTCTACAAGCCAGAATGAACCTCTACTTTCCTAAGAAGCTTCTGTCAGGGATTTTCTCACAGCAACAGTGTAAGAATTGACACAGGCATGGAGCAGGACTTCTCAACTGGTAACTTATTATGTTGTGGTTTTTTTTTTTAACCATATGGTTGTATATAAAATCAAATTGAAAAGAAAAAGAGAAAAAAGTGAGTCCCACATAAGATGGGAAAGTCAGGGGCTGAGGTACCTCCTAGCCAATCCCCTGCTTCGGTGGAGCATGTGGTCTTGCAGGACTAAGACCTCAGACATGACATCCTGCTCTAGAGCATGCTAGCGTTACTGCCTGGATCAGCCTCCTGCCTCAGATCTTCAACCAAAAGAAGCGTGCGTGATGAACTGGCCCCAGTGTTGTGTGGACTCCGGAGCTGACAAAAACCCAACCCAACCCAAACCGAACAAACGAAGAACTTCAACCACAACCATTTGTTGCGTTTTGTTTTTTCTCTGATCTTTAACAGCACCATAGGTAGCTTTCTCCGTCAACTAGAAATTTAATTTTTTTTTAACTTGGCCACATATAAAAAAAAAAAACCCAAGCTGCTATAAAAAGTCTCCATATCCTTTTTAAAACCATCTGTTCCTATAAATACATGAAAATATTTGACCTTTGTCAGCTTTCACCCTCTAATAGTCTATATCTTGGACACTCCAGAGTCCAGCAACACTGAGAACGTGAGCTCTGAGCCTTCTGTCCAAGCGAGGGGCTGACGCTGCAGAGCAGCATATCAGGGCATGAGGAGGACTCCACGAACACATCCCCTGCTCTGAGGAAAGAGTCACGTTCAGAATCACCCGGACACCCGCCCACGCCCCCCCCCCACCTCCCCTCAGAGTCTTCAGCAGCTCTCACATATTTATTTGTTTCTGTTGAACCTCCCTGGGATTTTGTCTTGGAGAAGATGTCAGAAAAGGTCCCAAGACCCAGTCTGCAGGCAATTCTCACACATGTCACTAGCTCCAGGTTTTCCCGGTGTGTTCTGATGGATCTGTGCCAGCTCTACCCACGGCCCCAGCATCACCCATCACTCCTCAAACTGCTGTCTTAAAATTACCAGACTAAAGGAAGAGTCAGGGGGAGGGGGTGGGCAGCAGGCATCTTACTGTGTTATTGAAGCTGTCTGTCCTGGAGAGTGGTGGGTCTTCTGTGGCATCCCATCCCACAGAGCTCCGGGGCACTGGAGCCTTCTTGGCGTCGTTCTTCTGGGCAGGGGGTGACAGTGGTGCATCCTTAGACTTGGGAAAGAGGACTTCGTGGTCTCTGATCATCATGGTCATCACTCTTTGGATCTGAGGAGTCCCTGAAGGAAGTAAGAGATCTGTAGTGCTGGTCCATGGAACAGAAGCCTGGAAGCACTCAAGGGTTGCCCACCCTCCAAGAGGATGTTTCCATGTTGGCCCCAAAACTACAGGCTCATTTGCACTTCATGGGGGCCCTTCTTAATTATTTGGAGTCGAATATTTCGGGTGAGAGGATGTACTAAAATAAAGATATATGGGGTGTGTGTGAATAGGAGCTGATGAGGACATTTTCCACCTATACTGCCCTGAATCAGCTTTTATCAGGCAGTAGGTAATAGTAACAGTCAAGAAAACAGACATCTTTCTCTCCTGCTGTGGTCTTCCATGTGATGTCTGTCTTCTCATTGCACCCCAAGCAAACGGGTGTCAGGAACACTTCCTTGTCACATGCATGGCAAACATGAGTCCTTTGGGTCAAGACTTTTGCTTATCAAGCCAAGACACAACCTCACAAAGCTTTTCAGCTTAGCTCTCTACAGCAGCCTCTTTGTGAATCAGCTTGTAAAACAAGACCCTGCTTGTCTTCTTGGCTATGGGTGTTTTAAAGTCATACAAAAGACTTGGAAACACTAGTTAATTGGTTTGAGGTCAGACTACTGTGCTCTGTGACCATTGGGCAGGGGGCATAATTCCTGCACTGCTCAGGAGGCTGTTAATACCAACCAGTCAGAAGACACCGCAAGTGGACCAGCTCGGTAAGCTGCAAAGCAGGACACAGACACTAGGGGCAGTGTTCTCGCTGTCACATCCTGGGCTCCTCTATTGCAGGATCAACTCATGTACCTTTCATGATCACAGCTGGGTCTTCAACCTTCGACCTGATGAGGTTCACTCCAATCACAGTGGCCAGGTTGTCCACACTCATCTTGTTGACGGCACAGTTCAGCTGGATTTCATGCAGAAATCTGGGGACAGCCAAGAAACCCCACCATAGACGGTAGGAAGTGGCCAGGAGAGAGAGTACTCCCCGGACCCAACAGTACACTTGTTGAATTCTAGCTCTTTCCCCTGTTTCAGGAATGGAGTGAACTGGCTCTGCTTGCAAGAGTTTAACTTGAATCTGGAAGTTTACAGACCAAGGAGGGATGAGGAGCCATGGACTGTTCAGTTGTTGGGGGAGGGGCAGGTGGGAGGTGGAGTCTCATAGCAGGGTTGTTTGGAATAAGAGGTGACTAGAAGGACTCAGAACGGTGTCCAACAGCTTCAGTGTTTTGCCTTTACCATTTACTTCTCAGTACCCACGCCATTCATGTCTCCAGAGAGGAAAAAATGTATCGGTGAGGAGGACTTAGAGATGGCAGGAGAATCCATGGTGCCTCCTCTCTCTCATCCTCTGATTGGAGAATGGAGCATCTCTCGCTCTTAGCAGATGCTCAGGATCTAACAAGGAAGTCCCACTAGACTTCCAACCATTAGAAGCCTGAAACCCTCAGATTTGTTGGAAAAACAAAAATGACTGAACAGATCAGTAAAGCAATTTTGGATATCTTAAAAACAACAAACAAAAAACATTTAAAAGTGGGTAGCCTGAAATACCATAAAACTCCAAATTTGAGAAAAAATTATGTGTTCACATGATGAAAAGTGACATATTATGGGATAATTTATTTTATGATAAAGGACATGCTTTTCAGTTGGTTATAAAAGCATCCCCCTGTAGTTACACTGATGTAAGAAAAGACTCATCAGAGAGAAAACACTCAGGAGGAGACAGCACTGGATGGGGAGGGTTACATCTAGTTTTGGTTCTTATGTACAGTTCTTGTATCTTTGTGGTTTCCAGATTAAGTTCAAATCATCTTTATAATTTGGAAATTACATCACAATATTTTTTTTTACATCACAGTATTTTTGAAAAATAAAAGACAACATGGAGGTATGTATGGGGTGAAGATTCCCAGCACAGCAGATCTGAGCTGGTCCATCTGCAAGGTGTTGCCACAAGGACCTCACACAGTAGGTCCTCAGAAAGGGCTGCAAGAAAATATAAATGGTGGCCTAGAATGAATTTTTCCAGGGTGTTAGTTTTGGGAACAACAGGGATTTCAGGTTCTCTTGCAGGCCCTGGGACAGGTCTGAAGGAAGGAATAGGTTCATTCTGTGTGCAAGTTCTTAGGGACCCCTGACATTCTCATGCGAACAGAACACCCTCTCGGTGCTCCGTGAAAGGAGCTGACCTTCTATGGTTCTGGACCAGAATCTGTGATCTTAGAGAAACTGCCTCCTCTTCTAAGCAGGGCTTCTTTCTGATGGCTGGAAACTGTGGCTCCACACCAGGAGACTCACCTGCAGATGTAGCTCAGGAGGCTGTAGTTGTCCCGAGGAAGGACGGACAGCTGCTTCACCAGTTCCTGCTGAGCCTGGGAAGAGAGTTTTGACAGGAGTAAGCTAGCCCGCTGCCTGTTTGTCGGCAGCGAATGTAAGGACGTGACTGGTACGTCTGTGGAGGACAAACACTTTGGTTGTTGCTCCTGTTCCCACAGGTCTCCGAGTTAAAATATTTTGAAATTAAAATTCTGAGAATTCATAAAATGTGAATTGAAGCCCAGACTGCTCTTGAATTCCCTATGTAGTCAATGGTGACCTTGAACTTCTGATCCTCCTGCCTCCAGGAGTGCTGAGATTAAACGTGTGTGCTGCCATACCCAGTCTGTGCCAGGGCTCCCTACACAGACTAGTCAAGCGCTCTACCAACTGAGCTCCATTCCCAGCTGCCATACTTTTTTTTTCTACTATGTATTTAAAAAGTCTGTTTGAAATAATGTTGCCTACCCGCTCCTGACATTGAACGGACTACCTGATAACTCACACTGATGATGGTTTGCTGAATGAATGAGGTGTAATTGTCCAATAAACAATCAAACCACAATCTAATATTTCAGAATGACCTTAAAAATGATGAGAAAAGGGTTCTTCTGTGGCGGCTTCAAAGCCCCGTGGTCTTGCTGAGAAATTCTGGGACATAGGCCAGACTGGCCACACCGGAAGGCATGTATTGGGATGGGCAGCTCAAGTTCTACAACAGCTATAGATGTCAGATGTGGCCATTCATAAATCACATGCGCCAGGGAGAGGAAGGACAGGGCTCGCTGCCTTTGCCAGTCCAGCTGTCTGAAGAGCCTGTGATCACCCTCTGATGATGTGTGGGGTGGCATCTAACATGACTCTTCTTAGGAGTTTTTCAAGCTTTACTCCATATCGTTCACAAAGGAGTTCTGAAATGCCCCTGTACATCAAGGGTTTTCATATCTCCTCTCTCCCCTACAACACCCACAACTCAGGTAGACCATGCAGCCTCGATTTTTTCTTGGCAAACAGCTGCATGTTGGCTGCATCAGCACAGTTCTCTTCCTACCCCAGCTTTGAAATGTGACATCCTCCTCTGAGCCAGGGTCTTCATAACTATGGCTCCCTATGAGGAGTCCACCCAGGGAGATCTGAGAGCTGTTTTCTCCCTGGCCGGGATGTCCTGGGACTCTGACCACATTACAAATACTGAAGAACAGAGAACCCCAAAAATCTTCAAGTTACTAATTAGTTTCATGTACGTGCCTTGGTCCTCCAAACAATTCCAGGCAAAGTGGACAAGGCATTGTCTAAGTTTGCGCTGCTCGACATGTGTGCTAATTGCCAAAGGTAGCTACTCAATTTAAATAAAATTAAGAATTTGGCTCCTCTGGTATACTAGCCATATTTCGTGGACATTATATCACATGTGGCTAGAAGTTAGCACCTGGGATGGTGATAAGATTATATCACCACAGAAATCCTATTGGTTTGAGTAAGTATACTGAGTCTCATAGAATATGCATGAGGAGGTTATTCTTCGTTACCAACCCAACTGGATTTAGAATGACCAGTGGAGGCAGACTTATGGGTACATCTGCAAGAGTGTGTCCAGAGAGGTTTAACGGAGGTGGGAGGTGGGAGGTGGGAGGTGGGAGGTGGGAGGTGGGAGGTGGGAGGGCCCACCCTGACTGTGAGCAACAGCATCCCACAGTCTGGAGTTTTTGTAAAAGGAGGAAGGCAAGCTGAGCATGGGCGCTCATCTGTCTGCTTCCTGACTGTGGCTGCAGTGTGCGCCGCCGCCTCTGCCTCTGCTGCCACACCCGCTCCACCACCGTACAGTGTGTCTTGAAACTGAGCCCACATAAAGCCTGCCTTCCTCACGCTGCTTTTGTCTGGTATTTTACCACAACAATGAGGTAGTAACTAATACCGTGCACAGTTTGTCAAATGACAGAGTGAAGGTCAAATCCAGGTCTTTGGCATTGTTTTGCCAGTGGGACTGGCATCATTGGCCTGGCACTGCCGTTGAAGTTCCAGTCTCCTACCAAGGGGTATGGCCCCCATGCCTCACTCTCACCTGCCGGAACCTGTTCGGAAAATGAAATGCTTTCTTCTAAGTAGGACGGTCAGCTGGAGACACCAACCTTTGCCTCATCCGCGTTCATGAGCTGCCCGCAGAGCAGGAACCCTTCATACTGGCTCCAGGGAACCACGGGCTCTGGGAGGTCTCGGAGGTAGAGCTTCAGTAGAGAGGCAACGGTGTGCACATCTGTGTCCCTGAAAGAAAACAAGCTGTGCTTAGGGAGCAGAACCCAGGGTCTCTCACTGACCCTGACGGGCTACCGGGTCAAAGCATGGACTACAAAGGGATGTGTTACAAAGGGCCAGAGTCTGGTAAAGTCCCAGACCCAGACACTGGCTTCCAGAACAACTCCAGCCACTGCCTCTGCTTCCACAGCTGCCTCAAAGGTAACAGTAAGGTTCACGTTTTCGTGAAATGCTCTTTAACTATTTTGAACTTTCTTCTGCTTTCTTATTTCTTCAGACCACTTAGTACCTCACAGTAGCAATGTCTAATTAGTCTCTCATTTTTTGTGTGAACTCGTTTATATCCTTGGTCCATTGTTCTCATCTATTCCCAGAATGTTCAAAGAAGTTCTGAGGTCCAGTCATATATCTCATCAACAGTTCATTTGATCATAACCAATGAGGAAACTTGCTTTCATCCTGGTTTCTTTTTTCCATTCTTTTCCTGATTTCAGTAGCAAGTCTGAGGGAATACCTAGTTCCATCAATGCTTGGAACACACAAATGTTACTAAACACTGTGGTGGGTGCTGGGATGTGAGAAGCCCAGGACTCAGTAGGTCACAAGTCTAGAAAGGGACAGCTTGAGAGACAGAGGTGACTCTTCAGATGAAATCGTGAGGTGGGGGAGATCTGAAAACCACAGGTGTGTCAGCCTGGAGTGGGAACAGCAGCCCCCTCCCCCACTGAGGGTCTGTGACATTTAGCTTCTGATGTTTATAGCAAATGTTGCCTCAACACAGGAGGCAGATCTGGCCTGGAACCTTCATTTTTGTAGCCTGCTGGCTGAAAATGACTATTTCTTTTTTAAGTGTTTGGAGAAAAAAAAAGCCAAAAGCCGTCTATCTCATGACATGTGAAAATCATATGCACTTGGAGTATCAATAAAATAAGTTAGAGGAACACAGCCCCACTTGTTCATTTACAAACTGTCATTGCTTCTTTACTGTGAGAGAATACAGATGTGACAAAGCCCCGAAGAGCCTACGAATGTAACCTGTGGCCCAGCCTGGGAAGTCTGCTGGCCCCTGAACTGCAGTGGTTGCGTTTATTCTGCTAAAAGAGAAACTAACTCTGCATCTACCACATAACAGTGAGTCACTCAATGAGGGGTGTGTTCTGAGAAGTGCGCCATTAGGGAATTAGTCACTGCATGAACGTCCTGAAGTGATGTTCACAAGCCCCGGCGGGAAGAGCTGCTCTAGTCCTAAGCTACGTGGGAAATGCTGTTGCGGTCTGTCATTGAGGCTTTTGAGGCAATGCAAACAAGAATACCGAGTGTGAGTGTGAGTGTGTGTGTGTGTGTGTGTGTGTGTGTGTGTGTGTGACAGAGAGAGAGAGAGAGAGAGAGAGAGAGAGAGAGAGAGAGAGAGAGAGTGTTTCTTTTGTTTGCGTTTCTGTTCTTAGTTGCCAATTTCTTGCTTTGGCCTCTGTGCCACCCCCAACACCACACCCCGTTCCCACTCCCTAATCCATTATCCCCACCCCTGCCTCTGAAGCCTGTGAACTTGTTGCCTCTGAAGGAGAGCTCAAACTGCAAAGGATACCATCTGCACTCCAAGGCAGGAAATTGGGGCCAGGGATGTTCCCTGAACACGGATATTCAAAAACATCCTACCCTACTGAGTCACGGTCTAAAAAGAAAAACGTGGCTAGAGAAAGCATTTTTGGTGAAAACGTGATGAGAGGTGGCAGGAGAACCGGGGCCTGGCAATCTGCAGAAGAATTCTCCGAAGTGCTCCTGTGTCACGGTCCACCCTGTGTCTGTTTGTGGCCTCTACCACATACACAACGAAGCTCCTGTGTCCCAACCATCATCTCAAGCAATCCCTAATCCATTATCCCCACCCCTGCCTCTGAAGCCTGTGAACTTGTTGCCTCTGAAGGAGAGCCCCTCTCCTTCCACTCTGGACTTCAGATAGCCACAGCCTTCCCCAGGCTATCCACCAACGGCATGGCCCCAACATACAAAACACACCCACAGAATGAATGGAGAGGAAAATAATGTCAGTGAGGAAAATAGCATCAGTGATACAAGGGGAAACAGACCCTTAAGGAGAAACCGCAGCTTAGAAAAGGCAATTTTATCACAAGAAACAAGGATGGCAAAGATACCCAAAGTTAGAAATAGAATGGGAGGGCAGTGGTGGTGCACGCCTTTAATCCCAGCACTTGGGAGGCAGAGGCAGGTGGATCTCTGTGAGTTCAAGGCCAGCCTGGTCTACAGAGTGAGTTCCAGGACAGCCAGAGGTGTACAGAGGAACTCTGTCTCAGAAAACAAAACAAAACAAAACAAAAACAAAAGGGAGGAAGAAATAGAAAGCTGTTATAGCCATAGACACAATGGGATTATACGGCATTATATTATATTCTTAGAAACCTCCAGAAAGCCCAGTTAATCTTGAGAAGGATGAGGCTGGCAATGCCTGAGGTTAGCCTGGGCAACTTCTCATTTTGGTTCATCGGCTCTCATCATTTTCTCAAGGACTTCTCGAGTTCCACCAGACCCACCCGGCTCCCTTTCTCTAAATCCGGTTATCTCTACTCATCATTTTTAGCATTAACACAATGGAACTTGTTCTGGTTCCTGTGTATTAGGGGCACAATGTCACCCCACTGTGTTAGTGCTGATTTGGGGGTCACCCTATGGTCTAAGTCTCCAGGATCATTTCTCTTGAGTTCATGTCCCTCCAAACCAAAGGGTCAACCTTAAATGTCTTCGTCAGTTCTGAGTTCTGACCCGTCTCAGGTGGCCCTGCCAGGTGGCCTTGGAGCCCTCATATGTACCATGCAGCACACCTGTCCATTCTCACAGAGAGGCACAGGGATGGGAAGGACATCACACTGTGACCAGGAGGCATCCAGCCCAGTAAAAACGGACAAGGAGATTTTTAAAAATGTTTTTGCATGTGCATGTGTGTGATGTGTGTATTTATACAGGTTTGCATGTGTGTGGGTACACATACATGTAAGTGCATGTTCCTGTGGAGGACAGATGTTGACATGGGTGCCTTCCTTCATTTCTCCCCACCTTATGCAGTGAGGCAGGGTCCTTCACTTGAACACAAAAGCTCGAAGATTTGGGCAATCTAGCTATCTGGATAGCTCAGGGGGCCTCCTGTCCTGACCTCTGGAGGACTGGGATTGTAGACAAGCCACCATGTCCCTGCCATTCATTACTGGGGATCTGAACTCCCACCCTCATTTTTTTGTGTGTGTGTGGGAAGCTCCTTAGCCACTGAGCCACCTGCCCTCGCCGTACAAGAAGGCATTTTATTTTTTTTTTGCTTTTCTCCATTTGGTGAGAACCATGTACACCTGTGTTAGAATCTCACCAAGCAAGGGACCCATGTGACATTTATTCAGGTGAAAAAACAGCAGATCATCTGACAGAACCAAGTGTGTGGCCTTGGGGAAGATCTAGGGGCTGCCCATTGGCCCTATGTGAGAGATGCCAGGAAGGGCTTCCTTGACCTTCCAGCTCCCATAACTCACTGATTGATAAACACTATGTTCAGGGTTCAGAAAAGCTGTAACCATAGGAGAGGTGTAGCTTACTCCTGTGGCAAAAGCCTGCAAGGTGCTAAGCCATGGTCACCTGTAGTTACTGGGACACACTCTTAGCCTTGGCCCTAACCATGTTGGAAGTTAGCTAAATGACAAGAATAAAAGAAGCCTGCATTCTTTTCCAAATAAAGGTTGTCCACTCAAGGGGCATATGGACCCAAGAGCTCTCTCTCTCTCTCTCTCTCTCTCTCTCTCTCTCTCTCTCTCTCTCTCTCTCTCTCTGTCTCTCTCTCTCTCTGTCTCTCTCTCTGCATGTGTGTGATTGTGTGTATGTATATGTTGATTGTGTATATGTGTATGAGGGAGCAGCTGTCCTCCTCCTTCTAAGCTCCCGAATTTCATGGGAACCATAGACTGCAGTACCACCCCCACTCCCCCACCGACCTGGCAGAATTCAAACTGGCATCCAAGGCAGTTATTTAGCGAATCCCACTATAGCCTCTGTCCTTAAGCAATAACCCACCTATATCTTTTGATCAACTCAAACATAATTTAAACATGAAGAAGAAAATTAAATACAACAGTGAATAGGCACCTGCTCATGAACTCTAACCGATTGTGCCGTTAAAAGGCCCATAACTTGCTATAGTTCCAATGATAACTATACTGCTGCTTGCTAAACTACACAGGCAAATTGGCCTATGGCATACTAAGGGTGGAAGAGATAGCCGTATGGCAGGCCAAACTAAGACCTTGGCAGAGTGGGCATGGAGAGAAACCGATGGGCCTCAGAGATGTTTCAGAAGAAAAACGGCTGCATTGGTGGACAGAATGGAGCTGCAGGGGAAGAGTGAGGCGACTCCTGCATAAGAGTGACTCAGGCCTTCGTCATTTCCCCTCTGTTCTGAATAACTCTAGGGGATTTCAACATTTGTAAAGTGGGTAGTGCTCAGGCCCATTGTACCAAATCTTGTTTGCTGAGCTGCTAACTAGGTAAGAGTGCTTGATCTTAAGCCAGCAGGACAAGTGCGTGCAGGCAATCAGGTACTGCACAGTAAACAGAGCGTGCTGTGTGTGGTGGGGCTGTACCAGCTAAACATGCAGTGTGTATTGGGGCTGTATCAGCTAAGCATGCAGTGTGTGATGGGACTGGACCAGCTGAGCATAGTAGAGAAGGACATCCTTTCTGGGTGCCTGGAGGGTGAGAGGAACTGACTGTAGAAGTTGTCACCACACCAGATATTCCCCCAAATAGGGCTGGAAACCTTTGACGAGGATAAGAGTGAATGCCAGGCTGCCATGGTGGTGTGTACTCCAGTCACACAGCTCAGAGCTGAGTTTAGAATCACATAGTACTGTGGATTTGAAGACTTAGGAGAATTACTAGTTCTAGCCACTCCTGGAATGCTGGAGAAGACTACTGGTGCCTGTGCACAGACGTGGTGGTCCTCCCTCACATGTTTATGTAGATAGCTCTGCTCCTGATGTTTCTCATCTGCATGAGGGTGCTGAGAGTGTTCCTAGGCTAAGCCTCAGTTTCCCCCCATGCTCTGCATCTCCCCTTCCCTCATGTCCTAATCATCACCTGAATCTGCCCAGAACATACTGTGTCCTGTGAATCGTTTGCACACTCTGCTAACTGTGCCCAGGTCCCAAAATTCGGAGTGATGAACAGAACAAACTCTTCTTCCTGTTGTGATCTGGGGCTTTTGAAGTCCTGCAAGAGTTCCTGGTTCCAAGAGGTCCTCTCTCCAGTCATCTGGGCAGGGCAGAGGCGGACGGGGCAGTGCAGGGTAAGGACAGCATACCTGTCAAAAGAAGGCCGTTCCCCTGCATCAAATGCATCTCTCAGCTGCTTCACTAAGTTGTCCTGCCCAGGCAGGCGGAAGATGCCCTCTTCATTCACACCGTGCTCCAGGATGAACTCTGCACACTTCTCCACCAGGATGGGCACCAGGTGAGGACCAAACTTCTGCTCGTAGGCCACAGTCTCATCCAGGCGCTGGCCAAACACCGCTGGGAAGAAATGGGGGACCCCTTAGTTATTCTGACCTTCTCTGAGTTGATGGGTAGTCAGGGGCTTTGCACATTTCTTCTCTTTTTAAAATTAGTTATTGCTATTATTATTATTATTATTTTACATGTATGGGTGTTTTGCCTGCATGTATGTCTGTGCACCACATGCATGAGTGCCCTTGGAGGCCAGATGAGAGCATCGGATCCCCCCAGGATCCAAGTTACAGATGGTTGTAAGCTGCCATGTTGGTGGCTAGCTCCTCTGGAAGAGTATTCAGTGTTCTCAACCGCTAAGGCCTCTCTCCAGCCCCTTTTTTTTCTTTAAAAATAATATTTATTTTTAGTTTAACATTTGAGAGTTTCATACATGAATACCGTATTGACATCATTTGTACCCCTCACTCTTCCACCTCCAGCTCTTTCCATGTGCCCTGCTGCTCCCTCAAATTCATGTGCCCTTCTGCTTTGATTATTGTTTTATATACACATACACAAGTAAACATACATGTGCAAACACACACACACACACACACACACACACACACACACACACACACACTCCCCGCTGGCTAAATCCATTTAGTGTTGCTGTATGTGCTTGTTTAGAGCAAACCACCTGGGGTTGCATAACCTATCAGGGGTCTTGTCCCTGAAGAAGATTAATTCTCCCTCTTCCAGCAGCCACTGATTGCCTGTAGCTCTTGATCTAGGAGTAGAGTCTTGTGAGAGTTCCTCCGTTAACATTGGCATGTCAACTGGTACTGTCATTCTTCAGGTCATATTTATTTGACCACATTTTTGAGCTTTCGTGGGTACAGATTCCCTGTCATAGACAGCAGACACTATCTCACAGCTAAGGTCTTGGTCTCCCAGCTCTTACAATCTTTTGTCCCCCTCTTTCGGGACATTCCCTGAGCTTCAAGGTTGTGTTTTAGGTGTATTAATTGGAGTTGGGCACCACACAGTCTGTTGATCTCTGAATTTTGGACCAGATGTGAGCCTCTGTAATGATCTCCAACTGCTGCAAAAAGAAGCTCTTTGATGAGGGCGAGAACCACGTTCAATTAGGAATTATACTGGTTTAGGAAAGTGGTTGTAAGAGGTTCTCCGCTAAGGTCCAACACCTCAGCAGCCACAAGTAGTTGGCTGGCTTTGTAGTATCAAGCATGAATGCCTTCCTCTTGAGTAGGTCTTCAATCCAATTAGACAGCTGTTGGTTGCTCCCAAGATACAAGTGCCATTATTGCACCCTTGGGGCTATCTTGCCATCCTGCTCATTGTTGCGGTTTTATAGTTGGGCAGGATTATTGATTACTTATCTCCTTTGGCAAGTTGCATAACACCTTTTGCTACTAAGAAAGCTGGTCCTCCGGGAAGAGCTTCCGAGTCGGTTCCAGCTCAGTTCGTCTAAGTCTTACGTCTAGCACGTGTGGTGTCTTCAGCAATAGGATTTTACATTCAACTTCTGGGAGGAAACCAAGGGCAGCTGCAACAGCCTATATTGGGGGAGTCTTTTTCACTGCCCCGGCCAACAGCTCAAAAGGAGGTTCTATGCCTGGCACTGGGGGGTTGTTAGACAGTTTATGGCTCTTGGAGGGAGTATTATTGATGCAGAAGAAACTCAAAGTGATGTCATTGGTATTATAACTAATAGATTTGCTTAGGAGACATTAACTCACACAAGTGAAATTTAGATATCACAGCACTGCCTCTAAAATACCAGCCCCAAATAAATAGTATGCTAACCAGGTCTGTTAGAGATAAGAGAAATTTAAGGTGCTAGGATGCAAATGTTTATTCACTGAGATTGACCAGTCATTAGGTTCTGTGGTGGTTTGAAAGAGAACGGTCCCCATAGGCTCATAGATTTGAATGTTTGGTCATCAGGGAGTGGTATTATTTGGAAAGATTAGAAAGTGTGGCCTTGTTGAAGGAAGTGTGTCACTGGGGGTGGGCTTGAGGTTTCAAAAGTCCAAGCCAGGCCCAGTGGCTTGCTCTTCCTGCTGCCTGCGGATCCAGATGTAGAACTCTCAGCTACTTCTCCAGCACCATGTCCTCCTGCATGCTGCCACGCTCCCTATTTTGACGATAATGGTCTTCTGAAACTGTAACCCAGCCCCAATTAAATGATTTCTTTTGTAAGAGTTGCTGTGTTCATGGTGTCTCTTCACAGCAATAGAACAGTGACTAAGACAGACTTCTTTCCCCTAATAAAGACATACCTCTAAGTGACAGCTCAGGGAAGGCAGTGCAGAGTTGCAACCATCATTAAGTCCTGTCCCACCATTAAATTACCTGTGCTCTGATCAGGAAAGGCATAATCCTGCCGGGTGGGCAAGGTGACCCTGGCTAACAACTATTTGAAAGAGAACAACAGGAATATGCTTAAAATAATTCTGGTACTATGTAACATGTGTGTTGTCCTAAATCTCCTATCTGCCTAAGCAGGCAGACTGGCAGTCTCCTGACGCTGTTTAAACTATTTGAAGTGTAACCTGGGGCCAGGACCTGAAGGAGATGTAAGGATGGCAGCATATGTAAAATGCATAAGCCTAAGGTGCAAGCAGCTAATGAAATCTTGTACCGGGGAGTCAATTCTTACTTGGCCATTAGCCCCAGATAACCCAGCACTATTAAAGAGATTTCCTTCATCTCTAAGTGTATTTCTCACTGAGAAAGCATATTATTTCCATTCCATTATGACAGACAGCCCACTGCATCCCAGGGCCTCAGCGCCAGGCTTGGCTTCTGAATGTGCCCTGCCCCAGCTACTCATCTGGCAAGTTTACCAATGCCTCCAAGGCTCAGTGTGGTTGAGAGGGAAGTGGCTATGATGGTACTGTCACCTCAGGGCTGCTGTCAAGATGAAATGAATGAGCAACGGTAAGCAGAGTGCCTGACAAGCTTCCTGGTACATGGTGCTCAGCAGAAGTTTAGTGCTGTCTTAAATATGTTTAAAAAAAAAAAGAAAAAAAAGGGGGGGTCAAAATGGAGACTGACAGAAACAGCCCCAAATGCACAGCCTCGGGAAATTCAAATGACTTGTCTTTGGGTCTTGTTTAAAGGTAACACAGGAAAATCAAGAACTGAATTCTACTGGTAACATTGAGCATGGAAGCACAAGAGCCAGTCTGTCACCTGGTTATCTCATACCCAGTTAAGCATTAAGGCCTTTTGTAGAACTCAGAGTGTTTCCACTACTTTCAAAAGCACAGCTGTGGTGAACATGTTCACTGGAATGTCCACACACGAAGGCCTAATATTTGGTTATTGTCGAATTAATTAGTGTTTGGATAGATGAGCACAGATATTTCATGCTGTTGAACTATTTTCCTGGGGCAACTTTCTGCATGTTGAACTACAGGGTCAAGTGGTTTGACCCGATGGTATGCAAATTGCTTGCAAAAATATTTTTCCAAATTGCACAGCCTCCAGCAGAACAAGCGTGGGCCAGCTCCACCTTGGCTCTGTCAGCACCCGGCTCTGTAATTTCCCCACCCCTGAGCCTGACAAGATTAGATCTACATGAAGGCAGTCAAGGACTACCTGTTCTTCCCACAAGCTCCACGGCTCCCCTGTACCCTTCAGGTTCAGAGGGCGATGGATTCAGTTCTGTCCAAACCTGGGCTCTGTCCTAGAAGCTGGCCCTTTGCAAAGTCTCTTGGTTCTTCCCCTGACTCACTGGCTGTTCTCCTCCATCCAGACACTAGTTAATATGGATTCCACCTGTGAAGAACGGTATCAGACTCCTGAATCCCCATGTCCTTCTGGCCTCTGCTCCAGTATCTGGCATTTTCAACCCCTCTGGCACTTCTCTAACCCACTGGTCTATTAGAGCACCACTGCCCTGCTTCTAAGGTCATACACCTCTTCCTCGGTTGCCACAGCAGTGTTCTTCAATTGGCCCTCAGTGCCAGATGGCTCCTCCCTTGTGGTATCGGGTCCTGGGAGCTGAAGGTATAGGCTCTGATCCCAAATCTGCCCAGATGTTGCCTGTTTGACTTCAGTGCATCTCAGTGCTGGCCTAACGTCCACCTACCATTTTTGTATGACCTACTAACGTGTATTCAAAGGCACCTCACTCTGATGCTCCCAAAACACGGTGCTCTCCAGTTTCTATGTTCTCGAACGCTCTTCTCCCTCCCAAGTCTGCCCCCTTCCCTGCCTCCTGGAATTCTATTTGTCCCTCCTGGGACTTTTCTGACGTCATCATCACCCCTGCCAGGCCTTCTTGCTCTCAGGTAGAGAGATTACATCCCACTGTGTGTGCCCTTCTTCCTCTCTGTCCATTCCATCCCTCTCACATAGGGCTTTTGGGACCCGTGTGTCTGTGTCTGGGCATGTGACCATAAGTTCCTGTGGTTAGAAAACACAGGTAAGGTCTCTTTTTTTCCCCGCTGTGAGCCCAGCACAAGGAGGGTGGGCAACAGATTCTGCTCAATTACTTAGTGGATTAATATCTTTAAACAAGTATTTTCCAAAATGCATGGCTATTCTGGCATTTCTTTGCTTGGAACACTAGCAGTCATCACGTAAATTAATCAGTTCCCTCTGTAACGGTCATCAAGTGCTCGGCATGGGCCAGCAGCAGCCTTGTGGAATGACAGGGAGCACAAAGACCTTGTCATTGCCTCCAATTACCCAACTCTCCATTATGAAAATGAAAGGACCACGCAGAAAATGCTGAGACAGTCAGAATGTTCAAGACCCCACAGAACTGGGCTTCTGTCTGCTATGAAAGGAACTGGATAGATATTTCCACTGCGCCAGATCATGATTGAAATGACTTAAAACACAGACTGTCATGCCACACTGGGAAATTCTCTCTGAGAGGCTCGGAGAACCACTGTCAGAGGGAAAGGCAAATGTCTTCTGGAGCATGGATTGTGGGCACAGGAGGGCCACTAGATCCAGATGGGGATAAATAGCCCAAATACACCGAGAGCCAAGAAAAGTCTGACTTCCCTCTTCCTCCGGGTCCACTCTCAGCTGTTCTCATGTAGCTCTTAGCAGGATATCCATTTCTCAATATTACGTTCCCCTCCAACAACCCTGCCCTGTCAGGTCCGACTTGGTCAGTCCACTGAGAACTGAGGGCATCATATTATACAGAGACAGTGCCGTGTCCCAGAATGCACTAGTCCAGTCTTGGTGAGAGCTGGGCTCCGAATCGTCCCCACTCTTGAGCCTCACTGCCTTTCCACTCACTTGCCCGCCTCCTCCCTGCTTCGGCAGGTCAGCTGACTCCTCCCCAGGGAAGACATAAACATGGCTGGCTCCCAGGCCCTGCCCCCCACCCTCCTCCTCAACAGGGTCTTCCTCTCTCAGAGGAAGAAGAGCCCTGTTCTTCCTCCACCAGCTGCTTTCTGAACCTGTCAGATCTGTCCTTTCCAGCACTTCCGAGACTTGCTCTTTAAGAGTCAAGAGAATCTGCATCTTTGCCAGTTTATAAAGACTAATCCTTTTACCTCAGCTCTGCAAAGCAGCAACTCTTACCTTTTTCTATTTGCCATTGTTGTCACAAAATGTGTGTCTACTTCTGGAGGGCATTTCCTCCCTCACAGCCCATTGAATTTATTCAGTTCCCCAACTCTCAACCCATCATAGTTTAATTTCCATAGCTCATCTCTTTGCATTAAAACTTCTTGGTGATATCTGATGTCCTCCCAGTGGCCAAATCCTACTTTGGACTTGGATGATTCTGTACCTGCTGGTCTTCTCCAAACACTGATAGCCTTGTGTTGCCTTTCTTTCCATTCCTCTCCATGTGCCTACAGAAATTCCATTCTCATCCTGGTGGCTCCCCTGTGCCTCCTTTCCATGTCTCCACACATTTGGGTACCACCTAAAAACCAGTGACCGTTACAGCCACACCCTGCTTCCCCTCCCTCCTCTATTCCCCTCAGTCCACACAGAACAGCGCGTCTCCCAGGGTCTTCTTCAATCCCACACTCCTCCTGCTTCCTCTTTAGTCCCAGCTCCCCCACTCCCAGCATTCCTCACAACCCACAGTCAACCAAGTGTCAAGTGCCATGAGAACCCAAAGCCTCTGGCAACAGGTGTCTAATGCAACCGGACCAATTAGCGAGACTGAGGGCATCACATTGGAGTTACTCCTAAACACTCTCTGCCTCCAAGCAGACTGGGACACCTGAAACATGTTACCCCTCCTGCCTCACTGCCACTGTTCACGTTGTTACAGTTTGGAGGGAGGGACAACTGCGTTTCTTGCAAGTTTCTCCTGCAAAATGCACAAAATCATTCAGCAAATCATCTGCAGGATCTTTGAAGCTTGAGGTCGTGTTGGAATAAAAAGGAGGCTTACACTTAAAAACTCGCAAGCTGAAGCCCTTCCTCTTACACCCCCTAAACACCCAGTCTTCCTGAGTTTGGAAGACTTAGGAAGGGGATGGAGCCTTCTCTGAATCCACAGATCTCCCCGTTCACACCCTCTTTTATTGCCTCTTATGTAGTTTTTGTGATGATTTATTTAAGCAGCACTCTTCCATGGGCTGTGAGAGCCTCAGAGACAGACAGCCCGTCTGGTTCACCTATTTTTATCTCCTGGCACAGAGGCTGCCTTAGACCTCAGGAACATTCCACCTGCTGTCTCCTCCCATGCTCCCCACTCTCCACACTTCCCTCTGCTCAGCATTTCTCCAAACTCCCTCTTGTCAAGGAGACCAATGGCCTTTCCATTTTTTGATTGTGGGGTTAGATTTCCAGTGCTCATCTCAGCTGTTCAGTCGGCAGCTTGGGGCCCAGTAGGTCACACTTCCCCTCTTGCAATACTTTCTAGTGGCTCCTGGAACTACCCTCTCTGGCTTCCTCGCTCATATCATCGTCTGCTCTCACCCTCCTCCAGGGCTTCTTCCTTTCTCCCTGACCTCCAAGCATTAGCTTGTCCCAGGCACTCTCTTCCCTGTCCTAACTCACTTCCTTACAAACCCATGACTTTAAATTCCTCCAGGATGAAATCCCCAAACTTTGTATCTGTAGCTTAGAACTCAGCCAAAGCCGTTCCTCTATGGAGAACTAAGCAATGCCCTAGAAACAGGAGGGCCACTGTGTCCCTTCTTCCATGAAAGAAAGTATCCTATGGCTGGGCAGTGGTGGTGCAGGCCTTTAATCCCAGCACCCAGGAGGCAGAGGAAGGTGAATCTCTGTGAGTTCAAGGCCAGCCTGGGCTACAGAGTGAGTTCCAGGAACTCTCCAAAGCTACACAGAGAAACCCTGTCTCAAGGCTTCCCCGCCCACCAAGTACCCTATGCTTGTCTTGGTCAGTTTGTATCATTCCTCAAGCAGACCACATGGGAGTGTGGCATCCAAAGCAGATCCTTGAGTCCAACACACATACACACACACACACACACACACACACACACACACACACACACACGCACGCACACACACACACGTACACACACACTGAACTGCACCAGCTGTACTGGTCTCGTTCTCTGGGTCCTCGCCTTTACCTTTGTTTGTTTGTTTGTTTGCTTGCTTTTTGTTTTGGGGGACAGGGTTTCTGTGTATAACAGCCCTGGCTGTCCTGGAGCTCGCTTTGTAGACCAGGCTGGACTTGAACTCACAAAGTAATCCCCGAGGGCCGGGAATAAAGGCATGCACCACCACCCAGCCCTTATCTTTACCTTTGCTTCCAGGCACACATGGAAAAGCCTGGATCCGGGGACAGAAGGAGAGGCAGCCCCGGGAAAAAAAACAGAGAGGCCAGTGAGGCCGGCCTAGGTGGTGCCCACTCCTTCAGGGCATCTGGACTCCACAGTCCAATCAATTCATTCACCAGAGCTCACTGTCACTCTGAGCCAATCAGTTAGCAGAAGCGCTTCCATCTTAACAGTTATAAAAGTCAGCCTATCAAGTACAGCCATTGTGTGGTTGCGATATAAATTTATAATTGCTAAATGCAACACAATCTTCACAGCAATTGACAGGTTTTTTTTTTAATTTTATTATCAAAAACTTGCAAATAAAAATATCATACACCAAAATAAGGTGTGTTCAGATTAGGAATTTCTCTAAGACCGTATTTCAGTCAATTGGTGAATGCCAATTCTAACTGTATATCCGTTCATTAAGCTGTACAAGCTTTGGTCTGGCTAATTTTTGAATGGGGCAATTGACTGATTTACTTGGGCTATTCTGAAGCTGGAAACTGAGAAGCTAGTAGACTCAGGTTAGAAATTTGCCTAAAGCCATATTTTTTTCTGGGACTCTGTGCAGCAGTTTTATCTGGTTTTATTAAAGTCAATGAGAAGTCAGGCTACTGTCTTTAAAAAAAGGTAAGAAAACAAAACAGGGGCTGGGGGGAAGCTCAATGGGTAAAGCATTTATTTGCTCTGCAGGCGCCGGTACCCGAGCTTGGGCATCAGTTTAGTCCGAGAGAGGTGAAGACTGTCAGGTCCCGGGGCTCACTGGACACCAGCCTAAACCTGAGTTCCAGGCTTGCAGGAGACCACATCTCAAAATGTTAGATGGATGGCTCCTGAGGAACGACACCCGAGGTTGATCTTGGCCTCCATGTGCACATACTTAGTGCACGTGCGTGCATGTACACACATACACACACACTTTTTTTTTTAAGGGGATGGGACTATAGTTCATAGCATTTGCCTATCATGCATGAAGTCTTGGATTTTACACCACAGTACCCCCCCCCCCAACTCACTGTAACGATATTTAAGACATCATCCATGTCCAGGGAGGATCCAGGGATAGAGCCTCCTGGTGCTTTGCCCATAGTGCTCCAGTGCCAACTATGCCATCCTATCTTTCTAATATCCTCCCCAATTTTTCCTCAGTCCTCAAACCTAAGGCTTTGAACAGGAGATGCCTTGTCCTGACAGCCCGCGACAGTGACATCCTGTTCTCACAGATAACACAGCTGCCCCTTCTGTTCCCTGTCCATCCATCTTCCGCCCTCAGCCCCAGAGATCCCTCCCCAGAGCGGCTACAAAACCCCAGGGCACTGAGTGGTTTAGAGAAGTGAAAATGGCTGGATCAGCTGTGACCTCCCCCTTATCTTGTCCCTCTTGTCCCTCCTCTGTCACCATTCAGTTTCTCTGAACCCTCCCCCCACCCCCCCCCACCCCCACCCCCCCCCCACCCCCACCCCACCCCCCGCAGCCAGACCCCAGCACTGCTCTGTGCCGGCTTCACGGTTTCCCAGGGCTCAGTTTCAGATGCATACCCTATCCCGAGGCGAGAGCTCAGAGCAGCTGAGAAAAGTGTCCTATCCTGGAAGAGTGTCAAAACAGGAAAGAAATACCTCTCTTTCGGAGCTTGGGGGCTCTCTTCCTGAAGTTCCAGCAAAAGAGGAGCGCCAGGGTGGGAAAGCCACAACCCAGTTCCCAGTGCGGCATCTTGGGGACGTGAGGCATGGCTGCCGAGCACTCTGCCTCGGAGAGAGAAGCCAGTCTGGCCTCTTCCTGCACTGCCAGAGCTAACTGTCCTCTCCGGCTTCCAGATCAGCACATGCTTGCAAAGGCTGCTCAGGTTCTGACTCCTGGGCGGAACCCTAGGGATGTGTCGGCACCTGCCCGGCCCTTTCCCAACACTTCTCCCTACTCACCTTTACACACAAGAGGCTGGCTCCCTTGGCTTTCAGAGAGTAAACATAAAGCTGTCAGAACACAATAAAAATAAGTGCCTCCTTTTACTTAGCAGCTAATTGTCAGCCGCCATTCAGGGGACAGCTCTGAGGTGGGTTAAAAGAAAGAAAGAAAATCCCACACGCAAGCGTTTACCAGCATCGTGCCATATATCAAGCTGTCTGGCAGGAACACAGAATGCCACTTAGCCTTTATGAAGCCAGCCCACCCTCTCCTGGAAAGGCTTTCAGAGACACACATGGCTCAGTCAGGGTCTTCTGAGACAATGATCTCAGAGGTAGGCTGTTGGGTGAAGCAAGAAAGTCCCCCCACCCCCTCCTCTTGAGAAGACACTGCTGCAGCTGACCCTGTGCACCCTAGAGAGCACCGCAGAGGTGCAGGCAGGGAGAGAATTGCCAGGAAGGGCCTGGGACAGTCTTGTCCTGCCAGCCAAGTGTTCACCCCTCTGTCATTCCCCAGGCAGGAATCGGGACTCATCTTTGACACCCCCTTCTCCCTCCGCACGGAATTCACAGCTGAGTCCTGGCAGTGCCACCTCTAGAGTGTTGTGCAAACCTGTTTGATTCTCCCAGCTCCACTGCCCCCTTCCTGTACAAGCTGCCACCCATCCACTCTGGCCTGGTCTACTGCCTTCTCTCTGGGCCTCCCGCCCAGGCTATGATGCACAGAGCAACTAGAATGAGCTTTTAAATACAATCTGACTTCATCACCTTCTTTCTTGAACCTCTCTCCCAAATGGCTACCTGTTGGTCCTAGTAACCAGCACATTCACCAGCTGTTCCTCCTGCTACCAGCTACCCTCACCCCCACCCGACTCCCACCATACGCTCACCTTTCCGTCTTGAGACATTTGCAGGTGCTCTTCCTTTTGATACAGACACTGTTCCTTTCCCCGCTTCTCTGTCTGGTTAACCTCTCCTGCCCATTTGGAGTTCAGTGTGAGTCATTTCTAGTTCAGGGAAGCCTGCTTCCACCTCCTTCACACAGATTTACTTTGTTTCTGGCTTTTTTATTCCGTGACACATTTTCACTTTTATTTTTTAAGGGAGGTTCTATCCTAGCCTGACCTAGAACTCATTCTGTAGCCCAGGCTGGCTTCAAACTCTCAGTGAGCCTTCTATCTTAGGTCCCAAGTGCTGGAATTATAGGCGTGAACAATCATACTCGGCCTTCAGAGTGTTATTCAAAATTATCATTTTATATTATCCCTTGGTTTTTAAATTTTAATTTTAATGTGTTTTAGTAGCCTATGAGTTCCTTAAGAGAGTAAATTCCTTCTCTTGCCCAATGGGGAGGACCAGTGAGTCTTTCTCCCCGGTGCTGGCATGTGATCAACAGAGAGTTTTAGAGTAAATGAATAGATACATGTCTTTCTTATGTTTAGGAGCTAGAGGAAGGGGAGATGAGAGAGTTGGTAGAAATAAATAAAAGTTATCAGGCTTAGCTAGAAAGAAAGACTAGGCCGCACAGAATAAGGGATGGCACATCCCATAGCTGCACTGTGCTGTGGATTGTGAAACCATGTTCTGAAGGGCATAAAGAAATAAAAGAGCAGATGAAGGAAAAACTCCTTGAGGCTTACAATAAGTTAATATTTACATGGCATAAGCCTTGTGTTGGCAAATCCACAAAGAAACCAAACAAAGAAGCTGAACCCTGTCTTCTGACTGGAGTATCAGAGGGAAGGATGAAACCTAACACAGAATTCCTGGGTCCAGGAGCCACTGAGCAAGCATCCAGAGGGCAAGGCAAACAGTCAACAGAGATGCCATCTGCAGCATGGATTGCCTGTTCCTAGGTGACAGAAACCAGATTTCCCCATGAGGACTTGCGGATGTGGTCTCCATGCAGAGGAGAGGGGTCTAGAGAATACACACACACATACACACACACACACACACACACACACACACACACACACACACACACACCAGAATTGAGGCCTGGGATGAGCTATTAGAAGTTGACTGCCTCCGTTCTCCTTCCCTGCTTAACTTGGCAAGACTTTGGGGTTACATCCCCAATTTCCAGGGTATTGATGCTTAGCCCGTCTATCCAGGGGCTCCTCTGCAAACAGCTAGCCTGCTAGAAAACACCAAGCTGCTTCTCCCCAAGGAGATGTGAGGACCATGCAGAGTCTGCCAGAAGGGAGGAACATCTGAGAAGCCAGGAGACCTGGGGCCACCTCTCCAGTGACAGGAGCAGGAGAAGGTGTCAGCTCTGCCCAGAGTGGCTTCTCTCATTTAACGCTGGCACTCAGGCAGGCTACAGGTGTCAGAGAACACCCTGCTGCGGAAGGCGAAGCTCTTCGAGTTCAGCTATCATTCTGGCTAGTTTCCATGCTTTCGTTGGATTTCCTAACGATGTCTTTGGATCAAAAAGAACTTCAACAAGGCTTGCTGTTGACATGGGAAATAATTCTAGAAGGAGCACTTCCCTTCACTGAGTCCTTTCTTGGCTGAGCACCAGCCAATGGCAAGAGTTATCTGGGAGAACGACCCAGAGTGACTCTGCTGTGGAGGAGTTCTTCCTTAAGCAGTCCATTTAACACAAGTCAGGTACTATTTCAATCCTGGGGGACACAGAGAAAAACAATTCCTGCCAAGCAGATTGAAGACTTTATCCTAGTGAGGGGGACTAGGAAATAAATATTTATCAAAAGTTACAAAGGGTTTACATGCTGGAGAGAAAAAAAATGAAGAACAGAGGAATAGGGAGGGCTGGGCTAGATAAAGACAGCTACTAAATATCTTTATCTAAACAGAAATGCCCCAGAAGGGAATTACTGAGGTGATCTTTAAGCAAAAGCCCCAAGAAAATCAAACAAACAAACAATACACAAGTAAGCAAGCCATGCAGAGGATTCTGAACAGAGAACAGGATGTGCAAGGGCCCTAAGGCAGGGGCATGCCTGTGGTATCTGAGGAGGCTGGCAATGCTAGAGTGCAGTGGGTGTGGAAGGAGGTTTAGAAAGCAAGGACTAAGAGGTAATTAAGGGGACAGTGTGCATTGTGAATCAGTATACAGCTTTTAGCTTTCACGTGGAGAAGGGAAAAGTAGGAAAGGGTTGAGCAGAGGGGACTTGACCTGACCATTGTCAGGCCCATTCTGACGGATGGCATCAGCATATCTGTCAGAGGGAAGATATGCAAGTTTAGTGGTGGGTTTGAGCGGGAGGGATTCTTTTGCGACCAGATGGAGGGGTGAGGGTAATGAGAAGTGGTCGAGCTATGCATGGGAAAGGCACAGTTGCCCTAGGGTTGGAATGAGCTGGCAGTGTGTCTTAGTGACGTCACAGTTTGGGGAGTACGTCCTGCTATCCACTTGCAGTTCACTGATGGCACCGTACGAAGAGCCCTGGCTCTGGCCCTGGCCCTCTCCAGATGGTCTCCTCCTGGGGGTGGCCATCTACTCTTTTGGGTCTGAAGTTCCCTCAATTAACATGGGAAGAACTGGAGCGATGTCACAGCTGCAGTGAAGGTCTCTTGTCTGAAATCCGTGTTTGGTCTGTGGGAACGACTTTTCTAAGAAGTGCTGTATGGTACTTGTCTTTACAAATCAAAGGTTTACCTCACCTGTAACCAAGTTAATCCTGTGCTTTGAGATCATTGAGAACCACGTGCTCATTCTTCTTACATACTGTGTCCCCAGCCTGCTTAGATTAACTGACTTCTAAGAAAAGCAACCTAATCCATCTTACAGTACTTTGAACTCCTGAGGTGCCATGTATCGCTCCTTTGAGGCTCAGTCATGCCCCTGCCTGGGAACAATGAATGTGCACATAAGATGTGGTTCCTAGACTAAAGACTATCTGCTGAGATCAGCCAGGCCTTGACAGCAAGGGCCCAAAGAAGATGACGAAAACAGCCTGCAGGTACAGGCCGATCCTAACTGGCTGTGGCTTCGCGTGCTGTTCTGAGTCAGTAGGGCCCTAAAAACCATTTCCTCCCTTTGAGACCCCTAGAAAAGCTTGATCAAGACAGGAGTTCTTCGTTCCTTTTTGATGTCCTATTTGCTAGGTTGTTCAATAGATAGAGAGGGCAGCCTTGTTCGAGAGGAGAGATCAGAACTCTTCAGTCTCGGGTAAATGACACCAAGGGTTGGTTTTCCTTAGTTTACTCTGTGACATTGCCACATTGGTCCAATGAGTGATCGTCACACCACAGCTAATACCGTTCCCTGAATAAGTCCACAGTGCTCCCCAACCCCCAGGACTAAAACTCAATTTCCTCCTCAGGGTGGAGGCTGAGCGCTTGATAAGAGGAACTTTTGAATATGGGGACAGAAGTCAGCATGTCCAGACTCATCCAGGCTGGTAGAAGGCACAGGGCCCAGTGAGAGCACAGAGCAGATGCAGTTAGATAACACCCATGACCCCTGCCAATGACCGAAGCCCTTCACTGTGCAAAGGATGTCTCAGCAGGCTTTTGATCTCGCAGTCAGGGGCTTAAGGAAGGTCGTGGTGAAGACACTCCAGGGGGAAATAACACAGGATCAAGCTTTCATATGTTAAAAATAAATAAATAAAGCCTTCTTCTTGGCACAGTTACCATAATAAAAGCTTGTGTTTAGGACTTGGGAAACAGCCAGTGGAGCCATGGCGCTTTCTGTGCATTGGTGCAGATGTTAATGAAAGCCTTGGCAGCAGACACACTCCTATCCTATGGCTTCTTTCTCCAAGCCCCTCCTGGCAGGCCACAGGACCCAAGTCCCCAGACAGAATCCTGACCTCAGTTGAGCCAGGTGGAGTTTCTTTCTCAGGAGTTAACAATGCGGCTGCAGAGGCTGGGCTGGTGCTGGCAGAGACGTTGGCTGGCATAAGGATATATGTGGGACGAGTGTGGGTATGAGGGACTGCTGGCTAGACAGAACCAGGCAAGTGTGCAAAGAAAAGCCACTGGGTGAAGGCATGGCCCTGGAGAAACTGATAGAATTCCATTTCTCAGTTCCTGTCCCCATGGAGCCCAGGGGAGTTCCTGTCCCCAGTGCATCTACCCAGCAACCCTTTTGGCTACTTAACAGCACTGGACAGGATTTCTATTCTGCATCAAAACAGTCTTTGGAATGACTCAATAAGATTCTGTAACAGGGACTAGAGAGATGGTTCCGCAGTGAAGAGGGCATCTCTCTATGCGAGGATGAGAGTGTGGCTCCAGCATCCATAGGCAGCCCACTGCCTGTGGTTATGGCTCCGGGAGATCTGACACAGTTTTCTGGCCTCCACAAGCACCACATACATGTACATGTATGTGTGTGCACACGCACGCGCGCGCACACACACACACACACACACACACGTGCGTGCACACATGCACAAATCATAAAAATAAACTTTTAAAAAGATTTTATAATAACATGGAATAACTAAATTATAAAGCATACAAAATGTCATACATTCTACATTTATCTTTCAGAAAAAAATATATGTACACACAACGCTGGTTGGAACAAAGAGGCTCTAAACCCAAATGACTAATTTTTTTTTCAATTTTACATAAAATTATTTTGGTATTCTTGTAATTTCTGAAAGAAACTGTTGGGAAATCATATCAATATTTAACCATGAATGCTCCCATAAATGAGTTCTAAATAAGAGACAACATCAATAATTAATTACATATTTATAGTTTTCCTGGAGTCAACACAAATAGTTCATTTACCTAAAATGTTGGAAAATGGTATTTTGTGAACTTACCCATTTGAGTTATTTTATATTTTTATGAAATGAAGAAAACATGCTACACTCATATCTGTTGATCTCATACATACTTTGCATCAGGTTTTTGTTGTTTGTTTTTTGTAGTCAGGCTGTTGCCCAAGGGTGAAAATATCACTAGAATGCCCAGAGACCTCAAACACTGTGTATACCCTAGAAAAGACTAACTGCAGAGTTAACCGCACATCTGTAAGATCCGGAGAGCTCCTCCCCTCCCTTGGGGGCAGCTGTCCTTCTGTACTGACCAGCCTTGGTTGCACATCTTGTCATTAGACTTCTCGGATCCATAATGGACATACCCATGGCACAGTAAGAGTTAAGGCTACCAGGAACCCAGGTCAGCTAGCCAACCTCTTCACCTCAGAGACAGTACTTTAGCTAAAGTGGAGAAGGCCCTACTTTGGGGTATCACACTGCTCTGCTGGCCAAGGCAAAGGACTCACTATGATTCTATTTGATCTGGAGTTGGCTCTTTGAGGTAAGCTAGGAGGGTGTCGAGATCCCCAGGAGCCTCTTTCCCCCATACTCAGCAGAGGACCTGACTATTCTGGTGGCTTCAGAGGTCTCTGATCCTCTCCTCTGAACATGGCACAGAGAGAGATGGTGTCTGGAGCCTGCTTCCTCCTCCTCCCAAGAGGCCTGCTCAGAAACGGTTGTGCGTGCGAGTCCTTACCTCCAGAGGGCGTGCCAGCAACTCTCCTGAGGAACTTAACCCACTCCTCCATCTCTACCTGAGAGCTGGCCATGAGGATGTAGGAGTCTTGTCCTGTGCGGTTCTGGTCACATGAGGCTGGAGGAAAGAGAATACATGGGGAGGTTGTAGAGTGGGAGGAACCTGAGCCAGGGGAAGCGGGAGAGGGAGTAAGGGAGGGGGGTGAAGTGAGGAGGGTTTTGAACCTGGTTTCTTAGTTCAGTGAAGCGCCGAGAGTCAAGTATTGTCTAACGTTGCCCAGTGGCCCCGAATCGCGGTCCACTTTTACGGCTTTAGCCAATGGCTTATTTCTATTGACAAGTCACTGAATACAGGGCTCGCCGCTGCCCTGGCTTTGGCAGAGAGCTGCCTCCACAGAGGTCAGAAGTCATTTGCTACTGACAGGAAGAGCAACTGCAGCATTCAGTTCAGCGTTCAAGGAGACTTCTGGTCCCCATGCCCACAACAGATGCTTCCCAAGACAGCCTGAGCTTAGTTGTGGAGATCCAGAAGGGAACAAAAGCCCCAGGCAAGAGGGATCGTGGGTACCGGAGTGCCTTTCTCATAGAACTGGTGTCTCCCGTCACAGATGTTGGGGCCACAGAGCCTTGCAGAGGTGGGATTCCAATGCTTAGTTAGGGGGCACATGGAGATTGTCAGGGCCTTGTTTACCATTCTCACTTTAAACTAAATAAAGCTTAAATGTATCAAGTGAGCAAAAAGATGGTGGAAAACACAGAGAGGACAAAGGGGCGGCACAGGAAGGGACAAAAAATGAGGAAAAGTGATAAAAGAAGAAATGGGGGACAAAAAGGAACCTAACATCTTCCTATACCTCCCCGCGGGCAGCAATCTGTAGAGAGAGAATTTTCTTTAGCTGGTAAAGGTGTTAGAAGGGACAAGCATAACAGTAATCCCTCCGATCACTGGATGCTGTTGAAGCCCCCTCTTCCTACAACGCCACATCATCTGAGAGAGCCCATTCCAACTGTCCTGGGGCCTAGCCCTGGATTTTCCTGCAGAAAGCAGCTTTCCAACCCCATTGGTTCTGGCCTCCTGGACTGGGCATCACCAAGCCTTCTTTCACAGTTTGGGATGAGCTGATTCTAAATCCATCTTGTCATGGTCTCATCTCCATAAAAGCCTTTCTTGTGGGATCTCCAGGGGTAAAATTGAAAGCAATAAATGCTCAGGAAAGAACTAAAAACTACCTGAGTAGTCACAGGGTCCCTTTGAGATGGAGTGGGGAGTCGTGACGTTACCAGTTTACGGTTATTGGGACTGAAGCCCAGAGATGCCAGGTATCTACCCACTGGGGACCAAATGCCAGGCAAGGCTGCTGCTCTCCTCCTCCCTATGGACGTCCTGATGGGCAGGATCTATCTGACGTCCTTCTCTGCCATGAGCACACTTGAGTCTGCTGCACTGTCAAAACACCTCTTGGTTTACTGGCTCCAGGAACCCCTTTGGTTCTGCCATGAGAAACTCCACTGGGAAACATTTCCTCTGGCCACTACCTCTGAATTGCCTTGCTGCACAAGCCTCCTCACTGATATCCATCCCCATTCTGTCCTCACCCCTATAACTTACATTTTACTCCCAAGTGACATGAATTTTAAATATGAGCCATGTCATGCCACTGTTTTTAGAACTTCCCAGTGGCTTTCCATGCTTTTGGCATAGACGTTCAGTTTCTTATAATTGCCAAGAACTACCTATCCAATCCCCCACTCCTAAAGTCATGTCACCCTGACCACATAGTCCACTTGGAATTCTCTGGCACACAGAGGCTTGGGGATGCTGCCCTGACCATCCCTGTCCTCGGAAAGGCTTCCTCCAGCCAAACACTTAAGTTTCTCTGTTAGCATCTTCCTAAGTTTACCTCAATCCCACCTTCTCAGGGACACATCCTCTGCCTGCTCCACCGTCAATGACAAAGCAATCACCCCCACCCCCCTCAGTCAGAACGTCTTCTCTCCTTGCTTTAATTTTCCCATCAGGAAAATGAAACAGTTCGCCAGGGCTATTTGGTGTGAGGCTGGATTGTTAGCTGTGTGTAGCTGTTTCTGTTCTTTGACCGCCTGCCCTCACACAGCTCCAGCTCTGAGCAGATGCTCAACACATTTGCTGTTGAATGAATGACAGCGTCTCCTAAAGTGCTATGTGTGAAGGCCGAATGAGATGTGTTACACAACGGGAAGAGAACCCCACACACTTGTTCTCAAGCTAAAGGTCAGGCAGAGAGGGACGCCCTTCCTTAACAGTCGCCTGCTGTACGTTAAAGGCATAACAATAAGTACACACTACTGTGTGGCCCTGAACCTGGGGACTGCAGAGAGGGCCTTGATTGGGAATCCTGTTTCTTATGGCAGCATGACCTTCTGCAAGGGGAGGACAAAGAGATGAACTGAAAATTTTACGTAGCTTAGTCCAGGCTGAGTGGAGCCTTGGAAACAACAGTAGGAACAGAGGTTCCGAGTTTAGGGTTGCTATATACCTGTGTGGGTAGAGGAAGATACCGTGACAGGAAGAGACAGATGGACAATGAGTTAGACAGAAGGAAAGACAGAGAGACTGAAAGACAGAACAGGGAGAAGGAGAGGGAGAGAGGGGGAGGGAGAGAAGAGCTAGCATCCAGGAACTCCTGCAGGAGGCAATATATGTGGGCAAGATGATGAGGGACAGCCTCTTCCCTTTCCTCCCATAGAGCAGTCTTCTAGGGTGGGGGCTTATGGGGCAAACCCACAATGTACTTTCAGGGAACTTTCCATGGAACTTTCTGGGTAGAAAATGCAGTTGTTGGGACACACTGTTGTAGGTGGTTGTAGTCCAGGAGTTGCATTGGAAGAGAGATCCTAGAACATCACAGTTCAGGCGGGAAATTGATGGAATTTTCCTGGATGGAAATGGGAGGAATGACTGGGATGGTGGGAAGAAGTGGCTAGATCTTCAGATTAGAAAACAAGAGAAACCAGGAAATCACCCGGACTTCATTTTTCCTTCTCTTTGGTGTAAATTGTCAGCCAACATTAGGATTTTTCTCTGCATCGTGATTTCCACCAGATGTTCCCAAAACCAAACATCTGCATAGCACTTACTATATGCCAGGAACCACACCAAATGTTTTATCCAGACATCTCCATGTAATTCTCACTGTCATCATTGTCCTCATTACAGATAAGTAATTACAGAAACATCAGGGAGAAACTAGAGGGGCTGCTATACAGTGAGAGGCGTGGTCAGGATTTGGGTGTGGGGAGGTTGGTTCCAGAGAGGGTACTTTACTCCTCTGCCATGCTTCCTTCTCTACCCATGGCTCTTTGTACATGGCTGTCTATGTGAGCAAGAAGGAGAGGTCTAGGAACTCGTGACCTTCCCTGATAGGATCAGGGCTGTGGCAACCAGACAGCATAGCACTACTATCATTCCTGGCTGGGCAGGGGCAGCCTCAGAGCAAGAGATAGTGAGGAGCCCCAAAGTGGCAGATACAGGGGTATGTGCTAAATTCCCATTGTTCCTAATATATTCTTCTTGGAGAAAAGGCACCTTCCAGCATATGGCCCATGTGCACACAGGTGACATCCAGCACCTGTAGTGTTTTAAGTTCTCCAAGGCTAATTTCATTTCTCATTAGGTCCTGTTGGAACATAAAGGACCACTGAGATTCTACCACTGCAACCCATTCACGTGGCAGTATCACCCAGTTCAACATGTATTTCAACTGGTGCTGTGGGATGGTCTGTATGTCAAATGTATTGCTCTGATTGGTCAATAAATAAAACACTGATTGGCCAGTAGCCAGGCAGGAAGTATAGGCAGGACTAACAGAGAGGAGAATTGAGAAAACAGGAAGGTGGAGGGAGACACTGCCAGCCGCCGCCATGACAAGCAGCATGTGAAGATGCCAGTAAGCCACGAGCCACGTGGCAAGGTATAGATTTATAGAAATGAATTAATTTAAGATATAAGAACAGTTAGCAAGAAGCCTGCCATGGCCACACAGTTTGTAAGCAATATAAGTCTCTGTGTTTACTTGGTTGGGTCTGAGCAGCTGTGAGACTGGCAGGTGACAGAGATTTGTCCTGACTGTGGGCCAGGCAGGAAAACTCTAGCTACAAACTGGTAGTATGCTGCAATCTGGGTGAGGGAAAATGGATGATGGCTATTCACAGTGAGGGCCCAGAGCCTCATGCTACAACTCCTGGCTCCAGGCACTCCTGAAACACTCACAGGATTGCATCAAATGAGCACCAACTTGTCATGGGTGTCCCTTACGCCAGTTAATCTCCTGGGATATGTTCACTAACTATATGAAGAGCCACTATGAGTTCACAGCATGGTTGATTGATGGATTGTCACCTTGACTTCTAGGTATGAGATAGAAATGCAAGCTACCTACCTGGAATAACTTCGAAGACAAATTTGCCAGCTTCTTCAGGGTTTGTGGCGATTTCTTTGACTGTACTGCCTGGTAGATACATGGAGCCCTGAAAGATCAAAGGTTACGCTTTTTATGTAATCAGCAATTTCTTACCTAGGAAGCAGTTAATTTGGGGAAACAAACGAGATGCTAACAGTAGAGTGAGGAGAGCAAGCAGAGGGACGTGGGAGCTGCTCCCAGTTTAAAGGGCATCCCTCTGATGCAGGCCTTGGCCGAGGTGAGTGACAGCTGCTGGGTGCCTAGGGAAAACAGGACAAGGGCCTGGCTGGAGACAGCTCGTCAGAGAGCCAAGTAGCTTCTACCCTGCATGCACACAACACTTCAGCAACCCGTTGGACTTTCCCACACTAGATCCTCACAGCAAGGACTGTCACTTCCACCATTCAGATGTGGCTTAGATTGGGAGCTAAATGACACAGCTGATTTCTCCAGACTTAGTTACTCCTGATTTATAAACACATCCCTGAGGTTGAAGGTAGGACATCAGGTCCTGAGTTGTCACTATTCCAAACAGTCTAAAGAAAAAACAGCAACAGTGAACGTGTAAAGGATTGGAAGCTCAAGACATTTCCAAAATAGCATCAGAAGCCTGGAAGAAGAAAGTTTCCTGAGATCTAAGAATAAAGATGTCTGAGAGAGAAAAGGAAAGAATAAGAAGGAAGAGGAGAGGGAGGGAGGGAGGGAGAGAAGAGGGGAGGGAGGAGGGGGTGGGAGGAGGGAGATGGCAAGAAGGAGCAGAAAAGAGAAAGGAGGAAAAGCTCCCTGTCTATGAAGTGGAGCTCGGCAGGACCTCTGCAATCTTTAGTGCGGTCACCTGCAGGTCCCCACTGTCCAGAGACCACCTGTCTCGCCACACGATATAATATCACATAGCTGCTGTACTAGTTTGGGTTAGTGCCACTCCAGAGAAAAAATCCATGTCGTTTTATACAGGAAGGAATGCCACTAGGAAGGGAAGTCCCCTTCAGAGGTACCTCTCTAAACTGTCACTTGATACCCCAAATAACTTCATCACAAAATTGTAAAGATAAAGTACTAGTGTTACTGCATGTATGTGTAATCTGTTGAGCACCTGCCGGATGACAAACCCTGATCACTGCTCCAAATAGATAAGTGAAGCAGATCCTCATGAGAAATCCAGGAAGGATTGTTCTCTCAGCTGGAGAGGTGAGGGAATGAGACCTCAAGAGGTGAATTAGCTGGAAACTAATTGTTTCCAGCTTGAACTTGAACACTGGACAGCGAGAATCCAGAATTCCTGATCAGGACTTCCTAACCAGACTTGGCGCAAAGAAGCAACAGAATTCAAGTCACTCACACTGACCGGAATGCTCCCTGCAGATCTCCCCTCTCACTGTGCAGGGAGACCCTTGGACGTCATAAGCAAACAGGGGGTGACTAGAGGAAGATGCCCTGGGGGGTAAAGGTGGGAGAGCGGGGAGAGAAGGGTCCGAGCTGTGTGTAACTACTGTCACTAACTCTGCCGGTTGGCCTGGGTGGCTTCTGAGTGGAGATGGGGCAGAGGCAGAGTGCATGGCTCCTGAGAGCAGATCATGGCCCATTCAAACGCTGTGTGAGCCAGCTGCTAAGCACCGCCATCACTAGAACTTACACTAGACGAACACATGGTAAATGATTTAGTATTCAGAAGAGTAACGTGGGGCTGGAGAGATGGCTCAGCAGTTAGGAGGAGTGCCTGCTTCTCTTCTAAAGGGCCCGATTTGGGTTCCCAGCACTGTAGCCCACAACTTCTCCAGGGACTCTGACACCTCAGGCCTCCTTGGACACCAGCACTCACATGCACATACCCGCCCCCAGCCCGCCCATTAAACACTAAATAGAAGTGATCTTTACTTGAGTGAGACGATGGAGAGTGCAGGAAGGTTATAGAACAGCCACCAGCTGTGGTTTGGGATATACTGTGCCCATCAATTAGATTTCCAACAGTAAGAAATTCATTTTTTTTTAAACTTCAGAATATTTGCCAGGCGGTGTGGCACATGCTTTTAATCCCAGCACTCAGGAGGCAGAGGCAGGTGAATCTCTGTGAGTTCAAGGCCAGCCTGGTCTACAGACAGACTTCTAGGACAGCTAGAGCTACACAGAGAAACCCTGTCATGAAACAACAGCAAAAAATGTACCTTATGTTTCAGAACGTCTGCACAATATGTTATTTACCGTGATCATTGGCTACATTCTAGACTAACAGTCAACACTAAGGAACAGTATTTGTGATGTGTTGCCACTTTTATGAAATGATATCCTTATCCCACATGTACGGAACAACTTCTTAAGTGTCTGTGGACAGGGAATGCTCGATTTAGGCAGCTATTATTCACATGGGATTGTGAATAATTTTTTATTTGTGTTTTTCTGATGATCTAAACTTCCTACCGTGTACAAGTGCAGCTTTTACAAACAAAGATGCAGAGCAGCATGCTGTAAAACACATCCTTTATAAGGAATAACCATTCTCTCCCCACAATTTGTATTTTTAGATCTGAAAGGAGTGTGTTGTTTTATCAGCCGTTTCTTTATTTCAGCCACCGGGTGGGGGTTGTGTGGTTTCCTCCCTTGGCCTCTTGGTCTGATTACTATATTCACAGATTTCATAATAAACTGTCCTTGAGGACCGAGAACATAATTGCCTACTCATCCTCGGTCAATTGAATCACGAGAAGCTGTGAGTTTCTCACACGGGGAAGAAGCCAGGACTCACACGTGACAACCGCTGTCCCTGGTTTGCTTTTCCAGAGCAGGGTTTCATGGGGGCTTCGTACTATGAGACCACGTGACAAACACAGGCCCGGCAGTGTTGTCTGGTTATTAACAAGAAGGGAGGATCCAGAAAAGGTAGCGATTAAGTGCGGAGCCCCGGCAAGAGCGCAGTGCTCCACGGGAGACACCTTCCCCTTTCCACACGGAGACGGCCACTACCCAGCAGCCCTTTCGGTGGGCTTGGGGTGGCCGAAGCGGCGTGGCCTCCCAGAGGATTCTCACATCACTCTGATGCACCAGCCACCGTGATCTTGTCCTGTGTTTGCCAGACTTGATAAGATCTGTGCTGTTCATAAAGAACAGGAAGTCCAGTCACCACACTCAGAGGTCCGCAAAAGCCAGTGAGGCGGAGTCTCCGTGACTGTTTCATTTTGGTTCCACCCATCTGCTTGTCTGTTCACCTGCTTAACTACCCCCAATATCCATATGTGGCTTGTCTTCACCTTCCTAATTTTGAGAGTCTATTTTCTGTAGTAAGTTCTAGTAAAGCTCTTCCACCCTGTTTCCATTACCACGAATGTGAACTCCTGGTGGGTATGCAGCATCTTTCGGTGCTAGGGACCTTAGTTTATACTCTGGAACCCATAGTCGTGGCCAGTGGTGGCCTCTCACACTCTCACTTCCCATTGTGAGCATCAGAATAGAGGGGACAGGGAGAAGAGACCGGCCTGAGGCTGAGGATCGCAGCTGGCTTGAAGCCATGCCCCCTCAGGTGTGATGCTGTCCTTTTGCTCCCACATACCCTGAACCTGACCGCTGAACTTCGGCCCACAGCCCCCTCTGACATTCCTAGAACTGTGACTGCTGTCTATATCATCTGTGCTGCCTACCCAAACTTCAGTCTGTCTTAGGACACACAGAACCATCTGTTTACAGCCAGCTGAAGACTGCCTGCCTCCCTCTGTTCAGGATCCTGCAGTGGCTCTCCATGACACTCGGTGTAAACCCCAAGTCTTTGCAGTGACACTCACAACCTGCCCCCTAAACACCCACACCCCTGTCCTCACTGCTCTGACCTCTTCCCCTCTGGTTCTCAGAACTGGTTCTGTTCCTGCCACCCGGAACCCCTGGTGCTTCCTACACAGGTCACCTACGCTCCTCTAGTCTGTGGGTGGTCATTCCTCTGCCCAGGAGGCCCCTGTCCCAGAGACCCACCTGGCACCCCCTCTCCTTAGCATTACCACCACCTGCATGACGTCAGTCTGCATTCCTGCCCCATTAAAGATCGCAACATGTCTCCCAAACTTCCCCTCACCCTCTTCTCCTCACATAACTCATCCTTTTTCTAACAACTCCATGCTTCCCTTATCTGTTGGGATTATTTGCTGCTCTGTTCAGCAGATATTTCCCCTGCTTTCCTGACTGATTTACTTCACATGTCTCCGGAGGTAACTGGTGTGGGAATATTTATACATGAATGCATGAGGCATTAAATACAATAGTTGTCCAAGACATACTTATTGAACAACAATAACAACAACAACAGAGTCCCAGATCAGTTCTTCTGAGCTGCTATGATGGGTTGCCATCTCAGTGCCACCGTTACGGTGTGAGACTGGACTTGGGGTACCCTAGGAACCCTATTGTGCCAGCGGGAACGTTTCTTCACACTCAGGGCATGTAGAGAAAATCTATGACAAGGCAGCAGCACCAGCTGGAGGTGTCTGGCCCCACTGAGGAGGCCTATAGAAATGAAAGTAGCCAGGGGGCCCCTGCCCAGCTCCTCTGGACCTGAAGCAAGGACACACACCCAGCAGGTACCTGCGGCTTGGAGTCCTCTTCATCCTTGTAATAGTAGAGCTGCTGAGCTCTCAGCACGAAGTACCGCTGCTGCCAGTTTTTCACGATGGACCTCTGCTTCTTCAGCCAGCCCATCTTAATCGGCCTTTCCAGGGGGTTGGGGGTGCTTGGTAGATGAAAGGCCGCCATCTGCTCCCCAGTCATCACGCTCCTTGACCGAGCTATAGAGAGGAACAGACAGGCGGGCTGACTGAGGGACATGAAGCAGGGAGTCAAGAGCGGGGTGGGGTGGGGGGGGCTGAGAGGAAGCCCTGCTGCCCCCCACACCCCAGAGAGGAGCCGGGGGCCCTCCTCCTGAAAGAAGCCCAATCGACCAGCGCCTGCAGTCCAGCTGCCTCCGGCCCTGTGAGCTGCAAAGCGGAGATTGGCTGGGGCCTCTGAAGAGGAAGTGGCCACAGCATCTGACAGAAGGTGCTTCCTTTTCCTGCGTGGGAGTATCTGACAGAGGACAAAATAATGCCCTGCTCTGTGTCCAGAGTAAGGCCTACGCAGCTGCACAGACCACCGGAAGCTGTCCGCTTTTCTTCCATGGCTCTTCTGAGGAGCCAGCCTGTAGCTTGGACCCCACCGCCCCACTCTGTCTCCCCCTGCCAGTCCCCGTGGACTTGGCACCTCCTGAAGTTTCTGGTCAAGTGTCATGTACCCTCCAGTCCCCGCCCACTGTGTTTACATCACTTGGCTGGGCCAAGGGCTTCGGTTGGCACATTTGTCTTATGCTTCTGGTCAGATGGTCATCACTAGCAGAAGCAGAAGTAGGGCTTGAAGCCGGGCTCCTCCGCCCACTGCATGCTATCATTGGCTTCTGGCTTCCTACAGAGTTCTGCCTGTCATCTGATCGGGTCCTAACCTGTGCCTCCATAGTGACTCCCACCCAGAACAACTATCTCCTTCCTTCCTGTCCCTCCAAAGTGACCCAGTCGCTCTGCTGGCTTCTAGCCAGTCCTTTCTTCTAACATCTGCCTTTTTCTCCTCTAGCCAACTCAGCAGTGGCCTTCCAGCCACTCAGAGCCACGACCTTGTGCTGATGTTCTGGACCCCAGTGTCTGGGCTCTGCTCTGCTGCTGAAGCACATCTCTAGCTCTCTGCTTCTTTAGTTAGCTTTAGTTTATCCCTGAGACACTAATAATATGACTAAGTTATTGAGTCTATTCTCATCTCTTTTCCTTGCCTGACTAGAGAACTGGCCTTTCTCTCTTGCTTTTGACTGACTCTTCTCTAAGCCCCCGTCAGTTTCCATACTAGCTAAACTGGGTTGTTGATAGTCCTTACAATGTAGAATTGTGAAGATTAAGCAAACAAACCCTTCAGCACACTTTTAGTTAAGCAGACGCCACTCTTACTTTTGTCAATGGTGACTACTTCTAACTACAAGGATGGAGAGCATCTTTAAGAGCATCCTCAGTCTCTCTCACTTCAAGCTTCAAACCTCCTGATTTCACTCATTCCCATCTTTAGTGCATTTAACTGCAAACTTCTCCCTGTGGCATTTGATTCCTGCTTACCTGCCTCCTTCTAGGCCCATGGTTCTCAGCCTTCATTCATTCGTGTTCGTGGCATCCTTCTAAGTACCAGAGCTTTCCACAGAATGGCAGTCTTTGCTCCAGCGGTATCAAAGCCTGCCACCTCTATAATGCAGAGTGCTACAGTGCTGTTTGCACAGAGCTCTGCCTAACTGGGCCCTTCAGCCCTGCAATCACTCTGTGTTCCTCTTATTCCTTAACTCCCACTAGGGAACTGGAGGAGTTGTAACACATGCTTGACTGAGCCTTCTGCTGGACAGCCTTCAACACGGAAGAGCGCACAGTCAGGGCTTGTGGAAGATAGCTTTCCAGCTTGATGCCAGTTAGGTTTGTAAAGAGATTGCTTTGTATCCGTGAGTCTTGACACCCTGACCAAAAAACAAACAAACAAAAACCAACAACAACAACAACAAAAAACAAAACAAAAAACTTTGCTTCCAGGCTTTTTTCCCAGCTGACTACTCATTTCCAGAGTCTGTCACTGGCGCTGATCACTTACTCAAAGGAACCCTCAGGGCAGTGAGATGATGAACAGGCACTGGCCATGGAGCAATGAGGAGGAGTGGACCTGAGTGAAGGACCGAAGCCTCTGTGCAGCACTGTATCTTTCTATGTGGGAGTGTATCTTGAAAAGACTCATCTGTACCAGGAAGAAGGCACACATGGACAAAAGTGAAAGTGTCCTTCACACACAAAGCTTTTGAAGAGGATGGAAGAGTGAGGTGATGGACATTCTCTTCTGCTGTAATGGCCTCAGTTGTAAGCCCATTCCAGGGCAACTCTGATGACCACCCACCTAAAGCAACATCAGATATGGAAGAGGACCCCTTTCTTGTAGCAGAGTGATGAGGAGCCTCCATAGGACCAAATGTAACCAACACAGAAAAGGAAGAAATTGGACAAAGGCCACATGGTATCTATGAGGACTCGGGTATCTTGAGTCACTCCCATAACCCCACAGACCTTATTAGGATCACTTCTAGAGGCAAGGAAAGTGGAAGATCTCAGAAGCATCCAGAAATGGGATAGGAATCTGAAGAAACCAGAAAGATTCTGTGGATTGGAGGGAATTTGATTAACATGGAACCTAGTGGGTAAGGTATTCTTTTGTAATTTAGTTCTGGAGGAACATGACTCTTTAGGGTGAAAAACAATAATCAAGCCCAAAATGATCACCCCTAAAAACATCTGTGCCCTGAAGAATGGCCTGGGAGAGGCAGGAGGAGGAGGTGTGAATGCTTGGTATTCTTAAATATGGCCCAAAGAGGACATGATAGCCATGAGACAGGAAGACAGCACGACACCAAGACGTGGCCTAGAAATACCTCTCACCATATGTCCAGCCAGTGTGTCTTGAGTACATGCCATCATCCTACCATCCCTGATCCGATAATATGTCCAGGGTCACCCATTCCAAGTTACAGCATGTGGAGAGATCTGTACACACTCTTCACAGCTGGAAGTCAAGCCCAGTATTGGGGGACAGTGACAGCACCGTGAGCCAGCAACTGAGCAGAGCAGCTTCCTGTCCCATCTCAGCCTCTAGCCACCAGGCAGGCCTCTTGGGGATGATGCAAGTACGAGAGAAGCAGCCTGGTGGGTCTTGGCTTTGACTAACATTCTTTGTTACTTCTTTGGACGGGAGCCCCTCTTTGTAGATGATCTGCTACTGTCAATGGTTAATTCCTCATAATAAACATGGTCATGGTGACAAGCTTTGCTGTGAGCTGGTCTTCACACCCATGGTAAGTGTTCCCCTCAGGGAGGAGGTATGAACTAGGTAGGCATGGGGCTACAGAGCAGGCTACAGGGGACAAGGGAAGGAGAGTGAGGCCACAACCGCTCAGTGTTCGTAGAATTCCCTGCAAGTGCAGGGTGAGAGCTTCAATGAGGACAGAAACCTAGAGAGAGAAGACCAAGCCCCCAGCTAGCACGGTGCTAGACAACACAGGCCCTTAGGTGTAGAGTGAGGCTTCAACCTTCTTCTGAGAGGGAAAAGAGGAGCCATTTCATGCCCCTGAGCAAAGGGAGACCATAACAAAACATAAGCACGGTATGCAATTAGATTGTCCATGCTGAATTTCAGTGTGCACCGAGAGAAGAGAAATAGAAGATGTGTGCACCCAGGGTTTTCTTTCTGCACAGAAGTTAGCTTATTTTTGCCCCAAGTTGTAACAAGAGAAGATTAAAGAAGGAAGTATGAGCAGAGAAGTTGCCTCGGAAACACTGCCACTTCCTCTTCATCTCCCATCTGCTGACCCACTGACCTGAAAAATAACCACAAACTTTCCTAGGCCCACCTTTGAAGTCTCTCTACCATGAGCTCTCCAGTCACCCCAGTCAAGGCTCGGCTTTAGGGGGCTGTGAGTGCAAGGAGGAGGTTGACCAGGATTTAAGGCTGGGAGGGCCTGTGGTTGCTTTCTCACCATGATCTGTGGAACCCTGTCTGAATGAACTAGAAAGGGGAGGAGAATTCCTACGGCTTCCCTCTAGACTGCTCTATTGGGTTACAGACCCATCACCCGGCTGCTTACAGGCACCAGGGAAATTCTCAAGTTCACCACATGGCTAGTCAAACTCACCACCCTTCCCCTTCGCATCATCTGCCATTCCTGTCTTGTGCTCACGAACACACCCCAGCCTGCCTGCCTTGTCTGGCCTCTATAACTGGTGTCCCATGACTGTCTCTATGACTGACCCAACAGGCTGTGGCTCCTCCAGTCAGCACTGATGAGTCTGCTGATGTTGTGACCCTTCTTGAGCACAGACTTAGGTGTCTCCTGACTACAAATCTCCCATGAACCCCAGCACCTCTCTGCTAGAGATCAGGTGTAAACACCCTGTCCATGGACCTGGGGTCTTTGTGCCTTTCTACACATTTTCTGTTCTTCCTACACATCCAGCCTGCAGGATAGTATGCTCCTTGCATGGATTTCCTCTTAAAAAGTTCTCGCCCATTCTTCGAGACTCACATCAGGCCACATCTCCATGACCCAGCAGCTAAACCTTGCAGTTTTCCAGCCCTGTCCCCTCTTCACCGGGGACATGTATGCAGAGCAGCATTTGTTACCCTGCCTGGAAGTTTTCATACTCTGTCTCCCTCTCCACTTGCAGTGTAAGAGGACAAGGATGCTGCTTCTGTGCCTGTCCTTGCTCATCCTGTATCTTGGTCCCCGTGAACAGCAGGCGGGAGGAGATAGAGAGGTACACAGGCTTCTGTCACAGTGGCCATGGCTGAGTCTCCATCTAACCTACTCTATGACATGTTTCTTCTTTCATGAGATTGTGAGCATCAGGGGCACTTGGTATGTGGTTAACCTATAAGAGTTTAACAATGATACTGGACATATCTCAGCTAGTGCTTATCTTTAAAACATAAGACTTGACCAGCACTCAGGAGGCAGAGGCTGGTGGATCTCTGTGACTTTGAAAAAAAAAAAAAGAAAAGAAAAGAAGCTGGTGCTTTGAACATTGTTATTGTGATTGTGTAGTTAATTTAATGTCAAGCGAGATGGCAGACTAGAAAAGTAAAGGGTAAAATGGGGAGAGAGCCGAAAGTGGGAGACTAGCAGGACGGTACACAGTATCCAGGTGTAACACACGGGCCTGGATTAGGAAGGTGCTGGTGGGGAAGACACACTATGAATTACAACGAGAGTGGATGGACAGCCTGAGTACAGAATGAACGAGGAGGAGCCCCGAGTCTCCGAGGCTTGGGGTTTGCAAAGCTCAGGAAAGCTAGCCTTCCCACTGCTTAGACAGTCCACGTTGCCGAACCCCTGATGAGCTGCAGGACAGTGTCAGCCCCTAAACCATGGACCTCCCTGCCGCAAGAAACCCTCAGAGCCCCAAGACCCATTTGCAGGGGCAAGGTGGAGAGGGGGTTAGAGGCCAAGAGTGCTTGGCTTGCAGCCACCCCAGAGTTCTGGGTTTTAACAGGTAAGGGTCTGGATCAAGAGAGGCTAGAAGGAAGAATTTAACTAACATGGAAACCTCACATCAGAAAAATGAAGCAGTGGATCTTCAGAAGTCAGCGGGGCTGCACACAGCAGCAGCTGGCCCAGAGGGGAGCGGCCATCACCGAAGGCTAGGGATACAATCCTCCCTACAAGAGTAGCATGTGCTGTTTCCTTCAGGACACATGAGAGGGCCACCAAGTAAGAGTGCCGTGCAGTGAGAGTGCCACGCGGTGAGAGTGCCACGCGGTGAGAGTGCCACGCGGTGAGAGTGCCACGCGGTGAGAGTGCCACGCGGTGAGAGTGCCACAAAGTGAGAGTGCCACACGGTGAGAGTGCCACAAAGTGAGAGTGCCACGCAGTGAGAGTGCCACATAGTGAGAGGGCCACACAGTGAGAGGGCCACACAGTGAGAGTGCCACGCAGTGAGAGCGCCACGCAGTGAGAGTGCCACGCAGTGAGAGTGCCACACAGTGAGTGCCACACAGTGAGAGGGCCACACAGTGAGAGTGCCATATAGCCTAGAAGAGGTCTGGCCAGCGCACAGTCCTTGGTGAGTATTTAGTGAATGTATGAAATAAGCATTTTAGGATGCACTGACAGCTATCATCAAGGAGCTTCATATTTGTAAGAAATAATGGCAAATTTTCCTATTTGTGGGACTTCTAGGTGTGTTCACTTGTACCAGTGCAGGCAGTGGCTGGTACAAGGAATGATGCCTACTCCAGTAATAATAAACCACCAGTTACTTAATACCTATCACGTACTTACAAGTACCTGCTTTGGTGCAGGACTCCATATGTCTCCATTACTTCCATGCCCACACCAGCTCTTCATTACGTAGTACCTGAATTCAACCTCCATTTTAAATACAAGGGTCTGAAGTCCAGAGAGCCGAAGCGATTATCTCCAGCTAGTGGAAATCTGATTTTAAAACCAACTATCCATGCTCAGACCAAGAGACCCAGGAAAGAGCGGCATCCTGTGGTGAAGAGAGCTGCCCACATCACCAGCCAAGGTGGTTCTAGAGTAAGAAAGTGTGCCGAGGACAGAGACAACCGTGCTTCATCTGGGCAGGTGCAAAGCCCTGAGGACCGACCACAGGAAGCTCCTGGTCTTTGTGAGCCTCTGCTTCGTAACAGGACGTTGGGAGCTGAGTAATTTACCCAGAACAGAGACCATTTGCTTTCCAGTTCTGAGGGCTGCTCATGGCCCCAGCCTTTGAGCTACAACGTCCATGATGAGAGGGCTAGAGGAAGGAGCAGGCAAATAAGGGTGTGTCGGAGTGACTTTGTAACAACCTGTTCCCTAGATAAAGGCATCGCTCCACTCATGAAGAGAGTCTGTGACAATCACCTCTTGTGAGGCTCCACCTCCAAACACTGCTGCACTGCAGACTGAATCCCCAATATGTGAACTTGGGGGACAGACTCAAGCCATAGGACATCCACCTGGCCCCACCCAAGTTGCCTCAAGCATTGCATATAAACAACCTCATGTTTCTGCTTCCGCCCAGCGCATCATATGTGACACTCATCGGGCCTTGAAGAAACACTGACAGAGAATGGTGCTGAAACCTCAAACCTGCCACCAGGCCTTGTTGACACCACCCGGAAGATGAACATATTAGGTAATCCTGCTGCGTCTCACCAGCTCACTGCCCACGCTCATTGGAAGACCATATGCTAATTGAAACCCAGTGTGGGCATGGAGTGGGAAGGAGAGTGCTGAGATAGCCCAGCTCTACCCCAGGTGGAGGGAGCTGCTGAGGTAGCCTCTGAGCAGCAAAGCCATTGCCACCTCAACTCTGTCTTTGCTTGGGTATGAAGAATATCACTACTTACACAGACAACAGGCTGTGTGAGCCAGGAGGCAGCAGAGGGACTTCTGCTGTCTGCTCTGAAATGACACACGAACCTTTCCTGAATACTCACGTTTATCTAATGCCTAGAATTATCCCCTGAACGCCTGCCTTTGCTGCCCAGGACTGGAGTGCATTTTGCTTTCTCCATCTGATGGATATGTCTTTCATGTTAGCTAGGTGACCTTGACAACTGCAGAGCAGAGCCCGCCTTGGAAAGGATTATTGTATAGATAGTGAGGACTACTGACAGAAAAGACACGGATGTTGTCTCAGTAGTAACAAGAGCGGTACTGACAGACAGTGGAAATGTGTGTGTGTGTGTGCGCGCGCGCGTGCGTGTGCGTGTGTGTGTGTGTGCGCGCGCGCGTGTACGTGTGCGTGTGTGTGTGTGCGCGCGCGCTGCGCGCGTGTACGTGTGCGTGTGTGTGTGTGTGCGCGCGTGTACGTGTGCGTGTGCATGTGTGTGTGTGCGTGTGTGTGTGTGCGCGCGCATGTACGTGTGCGTGTGTGTGTGTGTGTGTGTGTGTGTGTGTGTATGTGTGTGTGTGTGTGTTGTAGAAGGGGAGGGAGCAGGAGAGGGGTGGGGATTAGAAGGGCCTGGATTTCTGCCGCTTTTTATTTATTCAGCAGCCCTAGAAACCCAGGCTAGGAACCAGCCTCAGGCTCGAAAGATTTCCTGCCTTCAGGAAAATTCTCCTAGTCTGGGTTACCTCTCAGGATACCCTTGTGGTGTTCACATTTTGGGGCTTTCATGGTTCTTAGGGCCATAGAGTGCCATCGCCTCTCTTGGGTCTGTGTGTGTCTCCATCAGTTGCTACAGCTCCCTAGCTCGCTCGCTCTCTCTCTCTCTCTCTCTCTCTCTCTCTCCCTCCCCATCTCTGCATAACAGGAAACCAAGTGTAATAACAAGAAGTTTTGCAGAGTTGTGAGCACTTCCTACTAAGCAAGGCCTCTTCCTCAGTGCAGACACTAGGAGAGATTTGGCAATGGGTAGCAAAAGAGCCCTCGAAGACAAGGCAGCTGTATCTCTGGCTGTCTAGAAGTTACCTGCCTCCCCAGGTAGGAGTGTGAGGAAGAATGCTCCACATCTACGGGACTGTGGGATAATTAGAGCTATGAGCTACCCAGTGGCAAGAGTTAAATTAAGAGTTATGCCCTTCTCCCCCATATCAAAACTAGCCATTTTAGGTAAGAATTTTGCTTTATTATCCACTAATATTCATAAATGAATAGTGTGTCAGGGTGCTTGAGGTCTCTGCATTTTTTACATGTGAGGGCCCTACCTTCCACAGGCATAGTCCCTCCAGGAAAACAATACTCCAGACCCATCAAGACCTGAGTCTTGAGGGCCACAGGCCTTTGTCCTTCATCAGACATTGCTCTAGGTGGTTCCTGGGGTCCCTGGACTTTGGGAAGAATACTTTCTGCCTTGAACCTTACCCAGTATATAAACAACCATTGGGGTGTGACGGCCAGTGATACAGCATGATGAAAGGATCCCATATCTCATTAGAAATTAAACTAATTCATGTATGATCACATGACCTAAGATATTGATTAGTGTTGTTAAGCATGGTCAAAGCAACGTGGTTAGGAAATAAAATATCCATATTTTTAAAGATGTTTATTTCAGCATGAAGCAAAGGGTTATTACATTGTGTGTGGAAGTTGCCTTAAAATATCTCAGCAAAGAAGAAATAAAGGGATATATTCAAAGGTGACAACCTCAATAAACATTGAATTTCAGAAAAAAGATATACAGGAGTGTGTGGTGGGGAGCACATACTGGAGTTTCTGCTGTGAAGAACGCCTCCTGCACAGTCACCATGCTCAGCACAGAAGGCCCGAGGGGAAATAAAGAAGGAGCAACCTTCGCATCCCTACCCCCATCCTCAGCCCTGGCACTTAGGTCTCTGACCTCCAACGACAGCGCTCCTTTACAAACTGCCGTTGAAATGGCCAAGGCTATCTCAGCAGCAATCAAAAGTAAATCTGAAAAGAGTGAAACAAAACCTGAGGTTGGAGGTGGAGAGAGAGGAAAGGAAGGAGGGAGGGAGAGAGGGAAGGGAGGGAGGAAGAGAGGGAGGCTACTGCACACAAAACACAAGGGAAACAGTGAAGAAAAAAAAGTCTCTGCATGGTAAAAAAGAAAGACTTCCAAAGCAGTTTATAAAGTTAAATACTTAAATAAAGCCCACAAAGCTAGACAGCTTTCCTGTTCTGTCACTCATCTGTGCCAAATGTCTAGACTATCCTAGGAATGTAGGGATACTTAAATAACTGGTTTAAATTATCCATAGTTAAGACAAATTTTTTAAAAGCGCCGTGTTCTCAAAAGACTGAACTTGTATGCAACACATTCAATATCAGCCTTACTGAGAGTCAAAATCAAGAGTGGAGGACTCCATTCTTGCCCTGGTGTGTTGGAGTACTCCTACAATCACAGCATTTTTAATTACGTATTTTTCCTTCCTTCTGTTATGTGGTTTGTTATATTGATTGACGTTTTAAGGCTGAGTCATCCTGGAGTTCCAGTAATGAATTCCATCATGACAATGCATGGCCTTTGATACTGTGGGATCCACCATGATTGTATTGTGTTGGAAATGTTTACAACAGAACTATAAAAGACAACAGTTTGTTTTTTTCTTGGAGTATTTTTGGTTGGCTTTGATTTCAGGATGCTGCTACCTTCTAAAATGAGCTGGGAAGTGTAGACGAATTTCTAAAGTCTTATAAAATAAGAAACACAGAGCCAAATATAGGGGTGAAAGCTGTAGAGATCAGGGAACTAATGAGAGCCACCAGCTAACCTTAGCTCACCACCCCGCCCTGTAGCTTCCCAAGAGAGAGAGCTACTTCCTGTCTACCCAGGCTTTTATTGCCTTGCTGTTCTGCCCACTCATTGGCTCTTAGCCCAGCTACCTCACTTCCTTGTCACTGCCTGTCTATACAGACCTCCGTCTCTATGGTTGGTACTGGGATTAAAGGCATGTGTCACCACGCTTGGCTGTGTCCTTGAACACACAGAGACTCTGCTTGCCATGTGATTGGATTAAGGGCGTGTGCTACCACTGCCTGACTTTTGTTTATGACTGGCTGTGTTTTCTGATCTCCAGGCAAATTTTATTTATTAACATACAAATAAAATATCACCACAGGGAAGTTTCTCTTTTTTTTTTTTTTTTTTTTTTGGAAAAGAGAACAATTAGTGCCAGTCATTTTTAAAAACTTGATGGCAGGGCTGGAAAATGTCTCAGCAGTTAAAAGCACTGGTTACTCTTCCAGAGGATCCAGATTTTGTTCCCAGGGCCCACCTGGTGGTTCACAACCATGTGTAACTCCAGCTCCAGGAGAGTTGATGCTCTCTTCTGGCTTCCAAGGGTACCAGGTGCACAGACATGCATGCAGGCACAACAGTCATCCACAAAAAATATAAAATAAAATACATTTAAAAACAAAGATTTGATGGAGTTCACTGGTGAAGTATCAGGTCTTTCCTGTGTCAGAATTGTGATTACTGATTCAATCTCATCCATAGTTGTAGGTTTCTTTTTTAAATTCCTTAGTTCTTCCTTGGTGAGTCTTGGTAGTGTGGCATATCTGGGATTTTCTTCCATCGATTCTAGTCATCAAGTTGCTGATATGTAACTGTCCAATGTACTAACTTTCATTATTTGTGTGTCTGTGGAACAGGTGGCAATGTTTCCAGTTCCATTTTTTATTTCAGTAACTTGAGTCTTTTCTAGAAGAGGTTCTTCTACAGGTCCAGTGCCTTTCGATCTCTGTGAGCGTGGTTCTCCTTGCTTTCTTTCAGTGAGTATTTGCAGGGAAGGTTTCCCAAGCTTTCACTTTTAATCTACGGTGTTTTTGTGTACACAGTGAACCTCTTGTAGACAGCATATGGTTGGGTCATGTTTTCTTCTCCATTCAGAAAATCTCTATTTTGTCATTTACATTCAAAGTAATCATTGATGACGTTGGACTTAATTCTGTACATTTGCTACTCATTTCCCACATTCCTTATAGCATTTGGTCCCTCATTTTCTCTACTGCTATCTTGTTTAATTGCATTTTTACAGCAAAGGGTTTAAATTTCTCACTTCTCTTGCGTATGTTATTTATCTATTTTATGTTGATTACGATTGGAATTGCATTTAATGGTCCAAACTTATTCCATTCTAATTTGAATTTATCCCAATTTAACTTTAATAATATGCGAATATGGTTCTTTAATGCCTGTGTCCCTATGCCTTCAGTTCTGAATATCATCAAATTACATTTTTGTATCTTGTAGTTCTGAGAAAATTAACTTTTTAATCTTAAAAGTTTTAATCTCTTAAATTATTACAAAACTGCATAGTTTATAAACCAAAATTGCTATTATGTTAGTGTCTAGAGTAATCTTTAAACATTTAAACCATGCAGAAAAAGGGTAGAGTTTCATAGCACTGTTATAACTTCTTTAGTAACTGTAGGTCACACACACACATTTTCTGTGGTCTGAATGTCTTTGTTGTCTTCTGTTAAAAACCTTCCACTTGGACCTGCAGCATGAGACTAACAAATTCTCTTAGCTTTTGTTTCTCTAGGAATGTCTTGCCTTCTCTCTCACTTTTTAAAATTGCCCTGTATTTACTTATCTACCTAGAGTGTGTGAGACACACATGCACACATGCACACATGTGCCTGCACAAGCTTCGTAGAGCACATGTGGAGATCAGAGGTGTCTTACAGGGGTGTCTTAGTTTGGGTCTCTATTGCTATGAAGAGACACCATGGCCACAGCAACTCTTATAAAGAAAACATTTAATTGGGGTGGCTCATTTACAGTTTCAAAGTTCAGTCCATTATGATCATAACAGGGAACATGGCGGCATGCAGGCAGATGTGGTGCTGGCGGAGCTGAGAGTCTTGCATCTTGCAGGCAACAGAAAGTCGACTGCCTGTCACACTAAGTGAAGCTTGAGAAAAGACCTCAAAGCCCACCCCCACAATGACACATTTCCTCCAACAAAGCTACACTTCCCTTTGGGGGCCATTTTCTTTCAAACCGCCACCAGGGGTCAGGTCTTTCCTTCTACCATGTGGGTCCCAGAGACTGAACTCAGATCATCTGGTTTAGTGGAAGGCACCTTTATCTGAGTTGAATTAGCATTATTGAAGGGTAATTTTGCTGGATGTAAGATTCTTGGTCAATAGTTCCTCTTCTTCTAGAAGGTTGAATTTATCAGACCACTGCTTTTTAGATTATAAAGCTTCTGATGAGAAATTTTTTCACAATCTTATTGAGTATCTTTTGTAGGTAATCAATCGCTTCTCCCCATCTGCTTTGACATTTCTCTTTATCATTCTTTTCTGAAAATTTGGTTGTAACGCCTCTCTCTGGGCCCTTGAGTTCCTCACACTTGTAATTAACTCAGCTTCTTGGATCTTTATATTCATGTCTTTCTTCAAGTGTGGGAAGTTTTCAGTTATTATTTCTTCAGACATCCTCCCTTCCCCTTTCCCTCTTCCCCTGGGACTTTCATAATGAGTATGTCACTCTGTTGCTCATGTCCTACAGACCCCTTAGGTTCTGAGCATTTTCTTTAATCTGGCTTATATTCTCCAAACTTGACAATTTCCACTGCCCTAACCTGGAGTTTGCAGATTCTTTTTTCTTCCTCCTCATGTCTGGTTTTGAAAATCTCTGGTAAGATTTTCATTTCATTTATAGTAATTTTTAGCTTCAGCATTTCTTTTAATTTTCTTTTACAGTTTATATTTCCTCTTCACAGACAATTTCTGTTGATCTATTTTCCCTTTGAAAGGGCCATACTTCCTTGTTTCTTTATATACTTGGTGATTTTTTTCCTGTAAAAATAAAAAAGGAAGGAAGGAAGGAAGGAAGGAAGGAAGGAAGGAAGGAAGGAAGGAAGGAAAGAAAGAGAGGGAGGGAGGGAGGAAGGAAGGAAGGAAGGAAGGAAGGAAGGAAAAAAGGAAGGAAGGAAGGAAGGAAGGAGGACTCAGCATGTGAACTTAATAATGTGACTCTGGAAATCAGATTGTCCCCTCTTCAGGGTTTTCTGCCTGTATGTTTGTGGTCAGAGCACAGATTCCTATCATTTGGTGACTCAATCTCTTTGTCCACCCTGGCTCCAGTAAGCTGCTCAGGGAATCCATTCAGAGTTGCCTGCCACAAGGCTAGTTATGAGAGACAGATGAGGACTCATGTGCCAAGACCTTGAATTTACCAAAATTCAACACAATTTACCACTCAAATCTTCTCCTGGAAAACTGAAGCCTCCATGAGACTCAGAGTTCCAAAAAAGTTGCCCTGGGTGGATTCTGCAAGGTTGGCACCCAGGTGGGAAGACAGATTGCTGGTGCTTTTGACCTTGTCCCAGTATCCTCCATGGGTTATGTTTTAGGGGATAATTTCATTCAACTAAATCTAGCAAAAAAATATAAATTTGTTGAAAATAAAAATAGCTCATATAATAAACTGACTTGGGATACATTTATAAAAACAGCAAATGTTTAATTTTTATTTATTATTATTGGGTGTCCGATGTATGTGTTTGAACCTGTGCATATGTGTGAGCATGTGTGCACATGTCACAGTGTATATGTGTATAACTGGAGGTCAGAGGACAGCTGTCTTCTCCTGCCACTGTGGAATGTGGATGGGGACCATACTCAAGTCATCAGGCTTATGTGGCAAGTACTTTTACCAAGGAGCCACCTTGATGGCATGGGTAAACATTTTAGTACTAACTGAAACTAAAATTAGGGAGAAGGCAGCTGTTTCACGCGCTTCTGGATGAATCACTCCTTCGCTCCTCTGACGTCGTCGTAGCCCAGCCATTGTCCTTTCTGCTTCTCTTCCTTGGCATTTCCTTCTCACATCAGCTGTGAAAGGGGGTGATTTAAAGTCAGGCCCAAGGGAAGCAGGAGGGAGTTGTACTTAGATTCAGGAAACGCCTCCAAGGATATCTGCACTTTTAGTATGTGGGAAGATGTCCCACAACACAAATATAAACAAACAGCTCAGTCTTAAATGGGAAATGCCAGTTGATAGGTGACTAAGTTTTGCTTTTTGGGGGGTAGAAGCGTTTGGTGCATGAGTGTCCAGAGGATGCAGAGTGATATTCCAGAGTGTTACGCCATAAAATTTGCACTAGCTACCCCAGTCTTCCACTGCTTTTGTCCGAGTGATAGAAGATACTTTGGAAAATGCTGTTTTATGATCATTGGGAAGCCAGGGGAAGGAGGGCTTAGAGCTCAGACACAGGAAACCCATTTGTTATGTCTAATTGTGGGTGTGTTCTTTCAGGAAGTACTAGGGAAGAAAACATGAAAGATGTTTCTAAGTCACTGCAGGAAGGAGGCGAAGGAAAGACTTGGAGTCCCTAATATTTATAGAATGTGTTTGTTACTCCCAGAGTACCCTGGGCTGAGATGATGAAGACCAACTCCCAACACTAAAACCATACTCCACACGGGAAAAAGTTGACAACAGATTCCACCAGGATCAACACTTTTCACTCTTTGATACGCATTAAGAGATGGGAAAGCAGGTAGTAGAGTGGGAGGAAGCACCTCCCATCACACATCTGACTAAAGGCTTGTATTTAGAATATACGTTTGTAGACTCTTGACTGTGGGTGGTACTCCACTTACTTCCCAGCCTGCTGCCTTCTTACAGCATAGTCAATAAAATATTCTCCAAAAAAGAAAAAAAAAAGGAGAGGGAAGAAGAAGAAAAGGGGAGCGGGGAGAGGAGAGGAGTGGGGGTGGGGGTGGGGTGAGAACCAGCATGGGTCTCATGGGTCTCATGCAGTGGCGCTGTGGGAAGGCAATCTTGATTACTAACAGGACAAGAAGGAGACTTCCACACTCAAAACTCATCACTGAGAAAACAGGCCAGTTTAAAAAATGGCCAAACTATTTGAAGTGACACTTTGTCAGATGAAAAGATGTGATACGTCATTAGTCACTAGGAAAATTTAAAATAAAACCACAGTGGGATGCCAACATAAACGTATTAGAATGGATACGACAAAGTTTAAAGGCACACTGGCAAGCAAGGAGTAGCAGGCGCTCCCCTAGGAGGCTGGTCAGACAGGAAATGGCGCTGCCACTTTGGCAAACAACCGACAAGTATTTTGTAGAGTTAAACTCAGACTCCTCAGTATTCGAGCTCCTCAGCGTTTACCTGGGAGAAATGAAGCATCATGGTCACGGAAAGTCTCTATGTAGAGATCTATAACAGTTTATGCGTTAGTCTCTATCTGTCAGAAACAGCTCCAGTGTCCCTTCTAGAGGTGAGAATGTGGAGGGTGGTTTTTCTGCCACCCTTTATACGGACCAAATAAGTGACTGCAAGAACAGTACACGCCCTCCCACTCAACAGTGAGGACAAGAAAAACAACAACAGATGAAATTCAAAACTGAGTCTATACTACCACAGTGTCTTAGCTCATGAGGAGGCTGCTGGCCACCTGCATGGGCTAGTGAGCACAGGAGTCCCTGCCACTCTGGTTGGGCTTGCTGCGCCCCCCCCCCCCCCCCCCCCCAGAGGCTCCTGTCAGTTCATAAAGGCTGACAGCAGTGGCTTTCTAGAAACCTGCACTCAAGCAGCAAAAAGCAGCCCTAAGAACTTCTGTCAGTTGTCACTTGTATTGGTCCAGCCCATGGAGTTTGGGCTAGTCAAACAAGACCGAGCTAGCCAACCTATGTCATGCTTTCCCACCAGCCCGGCCGTTTCTTCTGCACCCCTTTACATGTAATATTCAGAAAACACCCTAGATGAGAGGTGGGAGCCACTTGTTCGTCTTGTAAATGTCTGGACCAGCTGTCACAAGATTTCTTAAGAGGGAAGGGCTTTCTTTCTTTGTACTTAGAAACGGACAGCAGTGTTTTTAACCTTTGTGAGGTTACAGACCGCACTGGGAGTATGCATGTCCATATGCATTTCTTTATATAACCGCTAGGGGGTGTGTATTCACTGAAACCAGTCCATGAGCACAAAGGGGAAAATCTTGATTGTAGGCTTGATATCTATGTTATCTAGGGATCATTTAAGCTACTCTGACACCATTTGGAACAGAAAGGGAGCTAGCAGGTCATGTGTACGAAAAGGGAGGGGAAACCGTTGCCCACAAGGGGGCAGTACTTGCCTTCTTAGGCTGTACCAAATGCCAGTGTGGCTCTTAGCTGTGCTTATCCATGCTGAGTACCCTCTGCCTTTCCTTTCTGCCCTTAGCACCACTTTTGGGCTTCACACACTGCAGTTTCCTGGTCCCTCCCACCCCTGCTCTTCTCCATCCAAAGTCCTTGGCTATGAAGCTTGTGTTGGGAGGGAGAAAACCAGACAAACTCAGAAAATGGCCAGCAGCCCTGACGACCTAGTGTGTGAGCAAACCCCCCCAGCTTCTCTGGGCAACTGAGAACAAACCTGTGGGTGCAGACACCCCCTACCCTCGAGGACAAGTGAGAAACAATGAAAGTCACAAGTGGAGTGCATCGTCTGGGTCTGCATTGCAGTTCTTAGAGGCTCTAAGTCAATTCACACTTAAAGCAGGTGAGCCGGGTGCCAGGGAGGGAAAAGGGTGCAGGAGGGAAAAGAGATGCAGCCGCCTCTTCTCCCTGGACCTGTTGGCACATGGCTCAGTCTCTATTGTCCCTTCATACCCTTCCACACACTCACAAAGAAATGATCACCTTTGATTTTAACAAAAGTCTGTTATTGTTACCTCACGGACAATTGCACATTACTCAAACTCTTTTTCTAGAATACAAGCAATCCTTTAGTGGGATATACATTGTTAGAAAATAAAAGGATTCAAAAGTCAAAATCTCTGCAACGAAGCAACATAATTATACGCTTTCAGTTCCTGCTCCAGGTCCCCCTCCAGTCAACATAAGTGCTACCTGATGCTGAGGCTGTCTGGCAACACCAAGAACAGCAAACCTCCAACTTTGCTGCATGTCTGATCGCCCGGGCTGGTGAAAGGCTGAGTTTCCAGGGCTGGTGAGATCGCCCAGGAGGCAAAAGCATTTGCTGTGCAAGCCTGAGCACGGGACTTCGGTCCCTAGACCCACACTAGAAAGAGAGACTTGACTCTCAAAAGTTTTCCTCTGGCTTGCATGCACAAGTGGCATAATTCATGCACTCACACACACGATAGTAGTTAATTTAAAAATCTAAAATCTCTTGAGTTTCCAGCTCCTACCCCAGGTCACTTCGGTTGCCATCTCTAGTGTGAAAATTTAGCAGAGGCTCCCAGGGTAGCCAAATTTGCAAAGCAGCTAATCAGAGGAGAGGTGGAAGGTGCTTACCCCTCCAGCCTAAAGCTGTCACTGCTGTTTGCCTTGCTGGAGCCGGGATGACTGCACCAAACTATGAAAGTGTTAATACATAAGAAGCTCTCACAGAAAACAACAACAACAAACATGTAAATACTATAGGCTAGAGGTGATCAGGAGGCTAGCAGTGTGGTCCAGCTCATAATAAGGATGAGAGAAGGGAGTGAAGTGAGCCATAAGTAGGAGTCAGAACTCATAAGAATCATAGTGCACTAAGTGGAGTAGGAAGAGATCTTAAGGTCAAGTGCAGGCCCAAAGACGACGTGGCTTCCAGCAGAACATGGAAGAATATCATGAGGATTTGGTATCAAATGAAAATACAGGGTCCCTTGTTTGGAAATTATGGAGAGATACAAGACAGTGGCAAGAGAATGTGAGAACCAGCATGGGTCTCATGCAGTGGCGCTGTGGGAAGGCAATCTTGATTACTAACAGGACAAGAAGGAGACTTCCACAGAGGTGGTACCTAGAACAGCCAGGGATGGAAGGTGTTACAGTTTCAATCTGAGATGTTCTGACAGGCTGATGTTTGAATGCCCAGTCCCAAGCTGTGGTGCCATCTTGAAGGCTGTGGAGCCTTTAGTAGGTAAGTCTTGATGGGCACAAAGACGTCCCTAGAGGCAGGCTTTGAAAGCTATGCACACTCCTGGTTCCAGTCCTTTGTGCCAGTATACCTTCCCCGACACACTGATAACAAACAAACTGAAATTCCTCAAAACCATGAACCAGAGTAAACTTGTCTCACCTTAAGCTGGTTCTGTTTGTCACACCAATGAGAAAAGTAGCTAATATAGAAGACCACCATTAATGGCCTTTCTATATAAAAATCCACAGAAAGGCTGGCTAGAGTGGTGTAGATTTTTCTACTCATAAGTGAATGGCCTGAATGGTATGATGTATCACTGAGACTGTGGGTTTTGACTAGCTATTGAGATACTTGGAGTGCCTGTGACTCTGGGGAAGTAGTTGTTGGTAGTGTGGGCAGGCTGATCTGGGTAGAGAAGAGGAGAATTATGTGCAAATTTTTTTTGCTAATACAGCATGTAGCAGTGTAGGAGTCAGAGTTTAGTGCAAGAAGAAGGAACTGATTTATGAAGACTTGGATGATCATAAAATGTTTTGAGGAACTGAAGGGGCAAGTTCTTTTTATCCAGAACACCTCCACAAGGCACAACACTTGATTCTTACATTGTCAGCCTGTCTGAGACCACCTCTGGGCAAACTGCCTCAACATTGAGATGACTGCCATTGCTCTGGTGGCCTGGACACAAGGCTGGATCTGAAGCTTGGCTGCTGGGAGATCTTAAAAAATCTTGCTTGGCTCAGCAGCAGTATCCATAGCAGCCCTGGTGGAATCACAGGAAGACACCTTTCCTTAGCTGATCTTATCTAGCTAGTTTAATCAGTACAAGTAATCTGGTTCCAGAATCCTAGCTGCAAGGGAGTCCCTGATTAGTTTCCCCAACCTCTCCACAGGAAGGTGGAATGAAGTCCTAATGAAATATCTAGAGTAGCAACAATGCTATCATCCCTAATGGGCAGGCAATGAAGTTATTTTCTGGATATGAAGTTGATAAGCTCCATTTAGCTACTGGTCTTTTCAAGCTGAAATTTGCAGGTGGGATCTTCAAAAATAGAAAAACCACACAGAGGCTCCTCCTTCTGCCCACATCACTGCCTTCCTTTTCCCTCCTCCTTCCCCTCTTGGTCTGCTTTTTCACCCCTCTATATACTGAGTTTCTCTCCCTGCTCTGCTCACTTCCTTCCCTCCTCCCCATCTTCCTCTCCCTGGCTCACTCTTGCTCCTCCTCTCGTACTAACTCTAACTTCTACAAAACTGTTCTGCAGCATCAGTATTTGTACTTTCTGAGAGTCACTTTCCTCGTCCTTAGTAGTGAGTGTGAATTGATTTGTCTCTGATGAGGAAAACTAAGCTACATTGTTCATTGTACCCCTAGCCCCCTGTTTAAAATTGCTCTTAAGTTCCTGAGTTGGCTGCCTCCTAGATAGTAAAGAATAAAACCAATGCCCAGTTAGAGATGAGCAGGGGAGGGAAGCTGGGTGAAAAGACCTGGCCCCCCTGAGTCTCAAGTAGAAGAATTCCTTGCTCACCCTCTGCTCTGATGATGGAGCAAGAAGTATTCCTTGTGATCTCAGCCAAACATAGAGACTAGAACTGAAAGTATCTACATGCTCAGTCACCCTACACCCACCCACCCAGTGTCCAAATTATCTTCCAAAACCAAAAGTCTATATCTTTCTCTAAGGATGCCAGAATGAGCTCCACTGCTCTGCCACTGATAAGAACAGAAATTAGAGATAACAAAAATAAATATGCTTTGGTCTCAATTTAATGTCCCTATGACAAAGGAAAGTCGGAAAAAGCCTAGCTATCCCACAGCATTTTCAGGGTAGCTACCAAGTGAAGGCATATTCCTAGGGAATCTGAAAGTAAATGGAATATATAAAGCCTTCACTTTAGGGAACTTACAGTGCAGTTGTGCAAACAAATGAGATAATTTCAGCCTCAAAGTCACATTGTCAGGAAGACACTGAGATAGTGGGATGCAGAGCCGCTGGAGCACAGCAGACACTGTGCTCAAGCAAAGGCTCTTTGGAAAGATGTGTTTTCACTAAAACTGAATGAGTAGTGGAGAGGCCATGGTAAAAACTCAGAAAGAGCATTTCAAGGAGAACAGTGGCCCAGCCTTGAGAATACCCTAAGCAGAGCACTTCCAGAACTGGAAGTCAGTGTGTGCCTGGGCACAGGCAACAGTACCAGAGTCTTCGATGTTGGTTGATAGGGGCAGGCCTAGCCTACACATGGAGACACTGATTTTTAATTTAATTCTAAGTACATTGGTGATTTGAAGGAACAAATGGCATGATTTGGTTCTTTTTAAGAGCTGCTGAGTTGGGCCTGGTGTGTGGCATGGAACAAGAGTGGGAGGAGGGAGACTGATGAGTGAATTGCCCTGGCAGAAGAGGTGAGAAATGCTGGGGTTTCCAGTGTCAGGGACAATGGAAAAGGTCAGATCAGAGACACAGATTGGTGAGCCCAGCACTTCGTATGAGGGATTCAGTGGGAGGTGGGAGAGGAAAAGATGAATGAAGCCAACTCCAGGTGTTGGCTATAGTACCTGGGTGGTTAGTAGAGCTTACTAAACTTTAGTCACTAAAGCCAAGTAAAGTGGATGGGAAGATGTGGTATTTTATTTGTGCTTTAATAAATAAAGTTTGCCTGGAGATCAGAGGAAATAGCAAGCCATTTTAAGTAAACAAAGAAGTCAGGCAGTGGTAGCACACACCCTTAATCCTATCACTTGGCAGGCAGGATCTCTGTGTGTTCAAGGCCACACTAGGGAACAGAGCCAAGCGTGGTGACACATGCCTTTAATCCCAGTACCAACCATAGAGTTCTGGAGGCCTGTACAGACAGGAAGTGGCAGAGCTGGCCAGGAAGAGGAAATGATGTAGCTAGACAGAGAGCAAATCAGACAGCAGAACTACAAGGCATATAAGCCTGGGTAGACAGGAAGTCGCTCTCTTTGGAAGCTACAGAGTTGGGGAGGTGAGGTTAGCCCGTGGCTTTCCCTGTTTCCCTGATATCTCTAAGGCTTTCACCCCTATATTTGGCTCTGTGTTCTTTATTTAATAAAACCATTTAGAAATTCATCTACAGGAAGAGAATTCAGAATCTATGGTAGCCAAGCTAGGGGAGAGAAGCTGCAGAGGCATCCAAGCAGACAACTGCGCTGTGCAGAATCCACAAGAGAGATCACAGCTAACAAAGAATGGCAGCTGGAGGTTAAAGCCTGAGGAAGTCTAAAAAGGCCTGAGACCACCTAGCTGGTGGGGCTGGATGAGCAGCGGCCTGATGCACTAAGCCCTGGTCAGCTTCATAGACAGGCAGCCTGTGGGGTCACATGTGTGGTCCTGCCCTGATGACATTCCTGCACTTGGCTTGATGCTCAGCTACCAGCATCTTGTAACTCTTAATGACACAGAATGAATGACAGGGCCAGTGCTGCCTGAAACACCTGAGTATTGTGAGGTGTGACAGAGAAGGGCGTACTACTGAAGGGTCTCAGAAAGAGTGACCATTGAGATCAAGCAAAGCATAAGGTGTGAGACTGAGTTCGTCTTGAGAAGCCTATTTCAAGGTGAAGGCATCTGATGGAGCCAGTGGAATGAGGCGAGGACAGAGGTATAGTGGCTAGGCAAGGTGTGGACTAGGAGTGATGGTGAGAGAACCTTCTGATGGGGTGGCATGGACCAGCGTTTAATCAGGCTACTTGAGAAGTGAACGTTTCCGTGACTGATATTCAAGAGCCTGTGGATACAAGAATGCAAATGGAGGTTCCTGTGTTAAAGCCCGTGTCCCTCCTCTTCTGACCCCAGCTCCATTTCTCACAGTGAGGATCACACACATGTATGGACTCCGGTCCAGAAGTCCAAACTGTCTGTGCTCCTCCACCATCCAACAAACACAGAACAACACTGCAAGACTCATGGAAGCATTCCTTTGTTCCTGGGCATCTGATGAACTCACAGTCTCACGGGGCCCTGAGGTGGGCAGGATGCAGAGTCTAGGTAAGCCTGCTCCCTCGGCTTCATGCCTCACCCTGAGGAGGCTACGGAGGCCCACTAACGTGCAGGTCTCCAGAGGGGAACCCCTGCTGCTCATGTCTGAAGGTAGAACTGAAGGTAAAAGTGGGGACAGATGGAATCTCTTTGTGATAGAAAGGGGGGCAGTTCTCATTTAGCTGTCACATTTTTCGTTTTGAAATATAAAAATCTGAGCAAGAGTATGAGGAATTGTTAAGACCTTGAGAAAGAAAAGGCATAATAAATCCCGGAAGTTTTGTTTTGGCTCTCAGGTCCAGAGTTTGAACTACCATGGCAGACAACACACAGCAGGGCAGCTCACTCATGGGGGCCAGGGAGCAGACAGAGAAAGTCACTACCACAGAGCCCTCTCTTTTCCCTCCTTTTTAATTCCTTCTGGGCTCCTAGAGCAAACTAGATAATCCCCCTAGTTGATTGTCTTGGGAAACTCCCTCATGGACACACCCATGGATGTGTCCTACTCATCTTCTCTCAGGGAACCTTATTCCAATCAGGTTGACAATTACGATTAATTACCTTCAGCAGGGAGAGTTTGGAGCAAAAGGAAAGTAACTTTGGTGGATAGATTCTATGGTTTGAGTGATGAATGTCCCTTTCAAATTCCTGTTAAAACTCAATCCCCAAAGCAGCAATGCCTTAGCAAGCTATTGATCAGGGAGGGCTCTGCCCTCGAGGACAGAATGAAGGCCTTTAATGGTGTGGCCATGAGCTATGCCCTGGGGTCACCTGGTGAAGGCTCCGTCTCTAGTCCGTGGTGCTATTGAGTAGTTGTGGGTCTTAAGGATGCTGTCCTTACAGGATTAATTCACTGACTCTGGAAAGCTGGGGGGTGGGGGGACTCTGGGGATCTGAATTTAGGTGGAGGATGTAGGATGCACCTCTGGAGGGCACATCTTGTCCCCAGTCTCTGCCCCATCCCCATCCTGCTTCCTGCCCACCATGAGATGACCATCTTTGCTCAGCTAAAAGCTATCTTCCATGATGTTTGATCTCACTTCATGCTAAAAGAGATAAGACTAAATGACAGTGGATGGAGATGTTCAGAACAGGGGGTGAAACAAGTATTTTTTTTCCCTTTTAAGTACCTTCTTGGACATTTTGACTCTTCAGCAAACAGCTGACTGACCCAGGGCCCCTACAAAACGTTTTGAGGAAGTGGGTTTGCCCTCTTCTGCTCTTCCACCCTCTGAAGTTACAGTGTGAGACCTCTCTTTACCCACCTCCCATCATGCCGTGGTGCTGTTATCTATATGCAATAGGTTTTCACCGACACCAACCATGTTAAAACCGTGGCATTGGACTTCCTGGCCTCCAGCGCTGTGAGACACAAATCTCAACTCTTTATCATTACTAGTCACAGATATTTCGCAACCATAGCATAGAGAATTCAGTCAGGGTCTCAGTGTCTCTGTGAGTGCCCACCTAGGGTGATGGGCATAAGCCTAAAGTAGAACCAGGCAGCCCAATGGTTAGATTTTCTTCAGGATGTTCAGAGTGGCAGGGGTGAAGTCAGAGAATAGGCAGAAGAGGTAAACTGAGTACAAAGGATGTGGAGGTCACTGAGGTGAGATCAGAGATGGCACAGTGTACAGTGAGTGACCTGTCCTTGTTAGAGGAGGCTTTGCCTATTGACCTATGAAGCAGCAGAGTGACTCCCCTTCAGACCCTGACGTATAGTGTCCAAAGTCAGGAGTGGCAGAGGGCTGAGCCTGTAATCTGCTGCATGTGTATGTGTCTTCAAGGACTCTATTCCCAAATCCGATCCCAACCCCATCTCTATGCTGGGAATGGCTTTCCAAATCAAGATCCTTTTCTTTTCATTCAAGAATATTTTAATCTGGAAGCCTCCTTTTTACCCGAGAAGACAAACAGGCAGTTAGGTTTTCCAGTCAATACTGCTGGGCATTTCAGGTCATAGAAGGATGTAGCTTGAGGGAGCTTTATGCTGTTCAGAGAATTGGTTAAATCCAAGGCTTTCTGGGAAAGTTATATGGAAAACAGATGACGATTCTCTGTAGCAATGGAACCACAGAGCCTTGTCTGTGGTCGCCATCTGCTGGCTGTAAATGAGAATGCAGTCTGGGAGTGGAAGATTTCTTAGGTGTGCGTGGACTTAAATGATGGGCATCAACATAAGGGCCTTGAAGAACAAACTCCGTGTTGGCTCTTTAAATGTTGTAGCAACAGTCACACTTCTTTGTTAGGTCTGATTCCTTTTGATGGGGTAGACCTCCCCTCAGATAAAAGGTACTGTTGGAGTGTTTTAAACAAAATAAATTCTTTGAGAAGTTTCACGTTCTGATCAGGTCGACCCCGTCCCCTCCTTTCCTGTACTCTACCACCACTTATACTTCCCAGATTCGAGTTTTCTTTTTTAAACCCACGGAGTCCAGTTAGTGCTGCCAGAATGTGCACAGGGGTCAGGATGTCTACTGGCACACGGGGGCTTGAAGTAAGCAGGCTCTCCTTCCCTCCGCAGCCATCAGCCATCAGTTGTCAATAGCTCCTCAGGTAGGGGTGGGGCCTCATGGGTCCCTCCTCGATCCTGGCTGGAACTGTGTCCCGCCGATCTTGTGCATGCAGTCTTGCCCGTTGCAAGTTTCTATATGCAGCACCCCTGTCGTGACCAGAAACCACACTATCATCGCAGCCATCTTCCAGAAACCGTCAGAATCTTCATCTTTTTCTCCCCAACAGTCCTGAGCGGAGTGTCCAGCACACACTAGACAGCCAATAATATGTATCAACCAGAATAAAGAAAAATGATCGAACTCAAGCAAGTTCCTGGGGAATGATTCCCCCTCCCCCCGGGCAATCTGATTAGACTTCCCAGGAGGAGGAGGGTGGCAGCAGGGATGGAGGGCAGAGTTGGAAGAACACCCAAAACGAGGATGACAACGGGATTTGGCTGTAGGAAACATAAGGGTAGGGATTTGTGTGATTCTGGGAAGAGCCTGCAACACAGTGACAGATGTGGCTTCCAACGTGTGAGCAGAAGGAAAGATTTCTTAAAACCCAAAGGAAGAAGTTAGAGCAGCAGTTTCAAACAGGCTGAGCAAAGAATCTTGGAAGGACTTCCGGATCCTAGAAAGAAGAATGATTCCTGGCTTTAAAATGTTTTCCCAGCTCCATTTTTACTTCCAAATACTATGGTCTTCTGGAAAAAATCACCTCGAACTGCCCAAGTCCGAGGGAAACTGGAACAGCTGATGGAAGGGAGAACTTGGAATGCTTGGAGTGAGTTCAGTTCCCCTCCCCCAAAAAGATGAAATGTGGGTGAGTTCCAGGAGGTGCACAGGGCTATCAGGCTGAGACAGACTGGAGGGGACAGGTGAACTTACGTTCTCATGGTAACTTACAATTAGTAATGTAATGAAGTGCAGAAATGCCTGGCTGCCAGAGGCCAGAATCCAGCGGCTAGGCACCTGGGCTCATCAAGAAACCAGATCTGGATAGGGATGCTTGGGAGTGGCTGAGCAGTGCAGGAATTCATCAAAGCCAGTCAGTCCCATGGACACAATCTACTCAGCTTTCTGGAGACTGTGATGGGCTTGAGGTTAAGGAAGACTTTCTTTAGCAAGGTGTGTGTCGGGGCGGGGAGGTATGCTTTCTACACAGGAGACCTGCAGAGAGAGGCACGAACACTCTTTGAAGAGCACCTGTCCTGGGAGTGAACAGACCGGTGTGAGTGACTGAATGAGCAGGTGGATGAATGAAATCACCGGCCTGAATGTACCGAAGATGTCACTGCCTCGTGGAATTCTAAAGATAGAAGGAGTGTGCATGCAGCCGTGTTTCACTCAAAACAGGAAGGAATGGCCCTCATCACTAACCTGCTCTTGAAACGCATCTTAGACAGATCACAATGTTCAGTTGCTACTGAAAGATAAGAGCTCTGCCCACAGGATATACGATCAGGGATACTGATACATTGCATGTCCTTACATGCTGTCTTCAGAGAAAGGTGTTCATAAGATCTTCATGTTCACATAGACCATCATTTTCAAAGAACACAAATTCTCACTGAGGCCCAACAAGGTGAGTATGCTAATCCATGGGTAGAAGTTGGTGTGACTCAGCTTCCTGGAAGCCAAGATGAAAGGGGGGACACAGCAGGTCCCGGTGGGTGCCTTATCAGAAGGAGGGAGCGCATAGGGTAATTTCTGAGCATTGGAAACCCAGAAAGCTTTCTCACGTGGGGTGACATATCAGAGCTACTGGCATTTGCCAATCCTTACTTCCAAACCAGGAAACTTTCAGCAAGTTTGGTAGTAAAAATAAAGCCCGAGAATATAACGTCAGAGCACGCTCAGTGGGCTTTCTTCTGCAAGAGCCCAAGCACAGCTGCTGGTCTAATGTAAGGTTAAAGATGAGGTTGTCTATAAACAAAGCACACGATGTTTGTGATGTGTAGGAAAGACTTTATCCCTCTCTCAGAATGCATGGGTGTTAGGAATCTTACTTGCAGAATTTACGCCATGTGTCCTAGACCAGCCATCAACTGTCAGCATCATCCAAGGCCATGCCCTTTCCACACCTTACACCTTGCTGGCCTCCTCCCTGTCTAACTATTATCAACAGACAGCCCAACCCTATGCCAATTCCATGCCCATGCCAATTCTTCCAGGCAGTTGGGGTCACCCTCACTAGTAGGTCCACAGACTGAAGAACAAACTCTTGGTAAAAGCGACTAGTTAGTTGGCAGGGCTGAGGTTATACCATGCAAGTCCAGAAGCATCCACAGATATCACCCCAAAGGAGTCAACTTCTCTGTTGAAATTGTTTGTAAAGGACCATTATATCTTCTTTCCAGAGATTTGCCAACTTCCAGTGGACAGGGTGATGAAGGCCAGAGTGGAGAGAGAGTAGGTGAAGAAGTCAGCTGAAGTCTGCAGTGAGTGTGACATGCTTGGGAAGTGCAAGAGGAAGGAGTGGGTACGGGGGTTAGATCACAAGCCCTTCTAGGTTGGTTCCTTTCTTGAAGAGGAAGGACATGAAATATGCACGAGACATCACCCAGTAAAATTCACAGCGGACTGAAGGGAAGTCTGAGACTCACTGGAGAATGTAAACCCCTATGATCAGAGCTTCCTAAACTAGGGGCTGCAGCCCCGTGGAGGTTCACGTAACTGATGTAGGAGCTGTGGAAAATATGCAACAGTAAAACGTTTCTGATAATGCAATGACCAAAAAGTTAATTCAGACTCAAACAAATGATGAATGTGAGGTGTTTGGGACAGCATTCACCTACGTTATATCACAGGATTTTACTGTAGTCTTGGTTCTGAACATGCAACATGCACACTTTGCACCGTGCTTGCCCTCACACAGCACCTACATACACTGCTGATGCATTTGGCTCAGACTCGATTATCACAGAATTATTGCAGGGATTTTACAACACAAACAAAAATGTCTGCTTCCGTAGTAGCAAAATGCTTCAATTAAAAAAACATTTTCCTACTGCCCTTCCTCAGCATGTAAGTATCAAATTAGTGTATTTTTGGACTAAATCGTGTTAGAATATTTGGTTTTAAAAATTGTTTGAGTTACTGACTTGAGTGTCTTTAAAAAGAAATAATTATGAATTTTGGATTTTAATTGGGGCAGAATTTCTAGCAATTTCTGAAATGGTCCTACACATACTTTTGCCATCTCTTATTTTTATAAAGATTTAGTTTTTTTCTCATTTTGTGTGTATGACTGTTCACCTACATGCATGCATGTGTACTGTGGGTGTGTGGTGCCTGCAGAGGCAGAAAAGGTACCTGGGCTCCTGGAGCTAGAATTACAGATGGTTGTGAATTGCTTTGTGGGTGCTGTGAACAGAACCTGGGTCTTCTACAAGAGCAGACAGTTTGGTTAACCATTCAACAACCTTCCCAGTCCCATGCCACTTCACATTATATATTTATGCAAGGTAGTGTTCTCAGCATCGACAGTTACAAAATCAAAATATTAATCAGCTCTGAAAACCCTTGAAGATCCTCCGTGTTCTGCAGTATCAAATATTCAGCCAAGATTGATTTCCCTGAGCAAAATATGAACAAATACATCTTTCTGACTAGTCTGTAAATGTGCTCTCATTTTTAATAAGTGGTAAAAATTATATGCATGCCACACTTATTTAAAATTTGTTTATGAATCATTACCAATAAGTACTGGTTTGTATACCAATTTAAAATACCTATGTACTTGGAGTTGCATAGAAATTCCCTGGGCCAAAAAAGTTCATAATCGGAGAAAGTTTAAGAAATAATGGTCAGTGTCTTATGGAAGGATATGTAGGACTGGAAGATGGTGGCAGCAGATTTCTGGCTCTGTGACGTCTCGTGTGACCCATGTTCCTACTGTCAGCACAGTCTTGTAACTGTTTCCCAGTCTGCCTCTACTTACTTGTGGGTTCCTGAGAAACAGTCCAGCTGCCTAGATCTGGCTGCTAATCCTATGAGAGTCTTTTCTTTCAAAGAGCAAAGTGGTGATGAGGAAGGGAAAAAGGCAAATTCTCTTTTCTCCCTGTGACTTTCTTATCTCGGTTCTTCCTGGGCTTCTGCAAAGCTTCGCTGCTGTCCTCTGTGATGAGGCCCTTCTAAATGGCCTGATCCTTACTGTGGTGTCCATGATTTGCAAGCTTCCCCTGGGGACCAGTTGACCTCAGTTGTTATGGCCACAGCTGGGACATTTGGTGCCCTCCCATGTCATATCTCATGTTACCTAGGTAGTCCCAAATGATGCTAGTTCATGCAAAGTTTTCTCCTTCAAGCCACCCTGTGTGGGGGAAAGGACTGTTGTCACCAACTTATCCTTACATCCTCCCAACTGCAGCTGCGTGGAATCCCCATGGCGTTCTCCTACGGGACTCTGAAGATGCTTTATAAATGGCAATGTGTGTGACAGATATACAGCAGCGATCCTGTGAGCTACTGAAGGCTATTACGCCCAGGCCAGGGGTGTCTCAACCCAGGCCCATTTTAAGAGGCTTGGATTCTGAGAACCACTGAGCTTGCCACTTAGCTCCTAATCTAGCAGGAAGCACAGACCTTCCAGTGTCTACAGATGGCACTCAGTGTGCGAATGGGTAGAAAACAGGTGCTTCTTCCCTTTACCAATGAAGTTGGTCCTCTCCTAACTGCCGCTGCAGGAGACCCAGAGGGGACATTCAGCCTTCATTCCACAAGTGACCACAAGGCTCTGTCCCCCATTTAACATTAAGGACTTAAAAGTTGAGAATAGGCCGGGCGGTGGTGGCGCACGCCTTTAATCCCAGCACTCGGGAGGCAGAGCCAGGCGGATCTCTGTGAGTTCGAGGCCAGCCTGGGCTACCAAGTGAGTTCCAGGAAAGGCACAAAGCTACACAGAGAAACCCTGTCTCGAAAAACCAAAAAAAAAAAAAAAAAAAGTTGAGAATAGGCTAGGGACCAGGGACAATAATGCAACCTCTGCAGAAAGACAGGTATGGTATCTGGCATAAGTACCCCCTTGGTGACAGTGAAGGAAGGTATGTTTCTAGTCATGGCTCTGCTGCCTGTGTGGTAATCTTCAGCTTTGGGGGAGCACAGTGGCATCAGTCACAGAAAACAGACTACTGTGGGCCAGATCCAGGCTGGTCTGGATGAGCATCTATTAAACTTGATTCAGTGGAAAGAAATCTCTAAAACCAAATTCACAAGCATGCCTGTCTCAGGTCACCTCGGACTGTGTGGTGTCAGTGTGCCTCGCTGGGGAGCAGCGGCAATGCAGTGTCCAGGTGAACTCAAGCATGCTGGCCTGGCAACTGCAGGATGATAGAAATCCCCTGGGCCCTGGGACATCTGTGAGCTGTGTGGAGCGACATCTGTGGAGGGGCAAGTGCAGGTCCTGGCTTAGTGGAGCCTCTTCAGCTAATGTGGAGCTTCGGAGCCAGCTGCCGAGCTGCTAAAGGATCATGTGTTGTGTGAAGAGCGTGGTCAATTTGCTTGGTCAAGCACTTGGGTAGGGGTGCTAGCTTTGGGCATTTTTAATGACACAGTAATACTTGTTCGTAATACAGGACACTTAATTTAAGTGTTTAGCCTTAGGATAATGACACCTTCATGTAGAATACATCTCATGGATAGTCTTTTCCCAGAGTGATTCACTGTTAACAAACTTTGCATGTTTTTGATAGCTTACTGTGTGTTTGGATGTGTTGTTGTTGCTGTTCATTTGACACAGAACCACGCATGTGCAGATTGCTGGGATAGGACCTTTGGCACCTCGCACTTGTGTTTTCCATCCTTTCTCTCCCAAAAGAGCAATAACCCTGAATTTTACATCATGCAATTCTGTTTTCCTTTATAGTTTTGCTCTAAGCCTATGTACTTTTTAAACTCAATGGGAATGAATTTCACTCTCTCCAAAATAAGTTGTTGCTGTTCAGTTTCATTTGTGCATAACTGTAATTATTTGTCTTGTGTGGTATTCCAACTTAGAAAGATGCTACCAAGCATTAAACCATTCCCTTGCTGAACATGGGGATTTCCCCTGCACATTTCATCTGCTGGCATGCACAGGGCTCCTCTAGGATGTGGTCTCAGGAGAGAAAGACAACACAGTAAGATTCGTGAATCATCAGTTCAGGTGAGCTATGTCAAGAGCTTCTCCATAACGGCTTGGTTCCTCCCTACATCATGTCATGGACAACATTTGGAATCATCAGATGCTCTCGGTTTATTTGAGCTAGTGGATGGGAATGAATGTGCCACAGTGCTTCTCATTTGCATGCCCTAACTAATAAGATTATTTTCATATGGTTGTTGGTCAAGTATGACTATTTGTGTTGTCTGCCTGCTTTCCAGTAATTCACAGGTGTCTTTATCCATTCACTTCTGTGTGTCTATGTGTCCATCTGTGCTTGGTACTTGTAACCCCAGCCCTGGAGAGGCAGAGACAGGTACATCTCTGGGGATCACTAACCTGTCAGCCAAGCCTGCTCAAACTCCAGGCTGGTGAGAGGAATGATGACTGAGGCTGTTCTCTTACCTCCACATGCATATGCACACATGTGCGTGGGCACACACACACACACACACACACACACACACGCATGCACACACACAGGAAGAGAGAAAGGAGCTAGTCCAAAAGTGTGAATATGAGAAAAACAGGTGTGAACGTGAACACAGTGGCAGGCTGCCATGGTTCAAATGGCTGGACTGAAATGGGAGGTGATGCTACATCTAAGGAAGAAAGATGTGCTCTTGGTCCCACCTCAAGTCCAGGTCGCTGCCTTTACCTGTTGTTTCTAATTCCTGTTCCCCATGAAGACTGAAGGGTCAGGTGCAGGTGGCCTCATTCATGTTCTCCCACCACGGCACCAGGAGCACCAGGCCATGATGGGGACCTCCTGGCAGTTCTGTTCCTTACTCTGAGGGTACCCTCCACCATCTGAGGAAGAGCATTGCTACAGAGACCTCCCCTGGTCTCAGAGGTGTTGGCTTTCCCTCCAGCTCTGGTTCAGCACTCCAGATTAGAGGAACAGAAAGGAAAAGCAGCCCTTCCGCTGGGCTTCACAGTGGCTGGGTCTTGTTTTTCCCCATCAAGAGCCTTTCTTGGAGCTCTTAGGTTTTCTCCCATCCCCTTCAAGTCACATCTTAATAAAAGTTCCTAAAAATTGAACTATGTGATAGGGGCTCCAATCCCCACAACCTTATAACTATAACCCTTTGGCACACTGGTCTATGGAAAAAATTACAGCTGTCTCTCCCCAGAGGACACTTGGCAATTTTGGAGACATTTTTGGTTGCTACTGGGGGTAGTGGTAGAGGGAGGGGTGTTATCATCCTAAAGAGGGTAGAGGCCAGGGATGCTGCTAACTGTCTTACAATGTGCAGGAAAGCCCCTGCGATAAGAATTACCCAGTCACAAATGTCAGCAGTGGCCAGACAGAGGAGCCCCGATCCTTCTCCACCTTACTACCCAGGATTGGAAACCACAGTCCCTGACTTCCCTGTGGGGACTCCCAATTACATGGCCCTTCTTCTGGAGGTAGCTTTTCTGACATCTTGATAAACCGATTCCTACAGCTGTACTGGTCATGGGAGAAGGGACTGGAGATTTTGCATCTGAGTTGAGCACTTTCTCCTCAGAGGGTCCTACTTCTGATCTGGATGCCAGATCATGTGACAGTCTGCGATAGGGCGACATACATATAGATGACATGGATACCAACAACAGCTCTTCTAAACATTATGGACTTATTATTGTATGTTATTAAGTAGTACTAAACAATACTGCCTTCTGGTACTCAGATTTCACTCAGGTAACAGACACTGTTTGCCCAGCTGGTGCAGGCCCTAGGCTCTGTGCTGCCTGCACAGTGACTCAGAGCCTGTGCGCTTAGCCTTGGAAGCTGAAAGCTCGCCAGGATGATGCTCATTAAAATGCAAGATCCTGGGGTCCCCTCTTGAGGTCTCCTCTGACTGCACAGTCACGGTAGACCCTGAGAGTCTGTGATTTTAGCCAGCAGTAGAGGCTGCTCTACAGTAAGCTATCCAGGGCCCACCTGTAAGAACCAGTGGTAGAAAGCACAAAATTCTCTCGGCCTAACCCCAGGCTTGAGAATTTAATGTGGTAATTTTCTCTGTCTATGAAAAAAATCTAACATTTATTCTCCCAAGTTTCCCATTTTCAGCTGAAACATGGATGGTAAGGGAGCAGGATGCCTTTACAATAGGCACAATAGGCGGGACATTTCCATAAGAACAGAGCCATGGGCATTTTACCTTAAAAGTGGATTGGATAACTTAGAGTGAACATTAAGCACAGATGTTTGTATGGACAGGAGAGAGAGCTCTTGCCTGCTCCTCATCTCTGAACTGACCTCAGTGCACAGTCCCAGCTTTGTTTGGAAATATGGTCTCTCAGTCACCAAGATAAATGGTTCCTTTGGTTACTTTCAGTTGAATTTCAAAGCCCCTTCTCTGACCTGCTTCCCATTTGTGAGTTTTCAGTGGACAAGTCGTTTTAACACTCCAACTACCATGAACCATCCGGCCTAAACTTTCCTCCAAGCGAAGTCCTTCCAAGCTGTTGCAAGGCCTCAACACTAATGTCTAAAATCAAGAAGTTGTCTTACTATGTAGATTTTGTGTGTGTGTGTGTGTGTGTGTGTGTGTGTGTGTGTGTATGTGTGTGTAACATAGTCGATCACTTTCAGCCCAATTGTTTCATCTGACTGTGATCAATTTAAAAATAAAATTTAATAATAAAAGAAACATCAGGTATGGAAGCCACGTCGACAATCCCAGCACTGAAGAAAAGCAGAAGGGTCTCTGTGAATCTGAGTTTCTATAGCAAGTTTCAGGCCAACTAGAACTACATAGCAAGACCCTGTCTCAGAAAACAAACAAACGAAAAGACATCTATATAATAACAAACAACAAATTCAAGCTAATGTATCATCGTTGTCGTTAGAGGAAAATTATGAATTGAGGGCCAGAACGTCGCAGAATGTTCTAAAGTGTGACTTTTTCACCTTTCCTGAGCTCTCTCGCATTCCGTTCCTCTAGAACACTGTTCTCATACTTTAAAAGTCACTATGCTCTCACCTCATTTTCCACGTCTCCTTTTTACTCCAGGTAGCCCCTGGGCTCACAAACTCGGCACTCACTTAAATTCACTCGTGGATGAATCACTTCAAAAATACTCCAATCTCTGTGCTCTTACTGAAAGCCATCCAACTGATAGATGACTTTCCAAGCCAGAAACGACTCCATAGACACGTGAACAAAACCTCAATTTTGTATACGAGACGCAGCCTAAGACCACCCAAGTTCCCTTGATCCACGCAGCCCACCTCCGGACAGGAGAGCCCCCTTCCAGCATGTTGAAACTTCAGTCAACACATCAACCTGGATGCAAATCTCCACCCAACTCAGCATTGCTGCTTTTTACCGACTGAGGGCTCACAGCCCAGCATGCAAATAGTGGGTGCTCAAGCATAAGAACCCCCCGAGGTAAAGACCTGGATCCTGACCTTACCTATTTTCGCAGCCTCCGCTTTCAAGTTGAAATCCCAGTTCCTTGGCAGCTTCAGGGACATTTTGCTTCCGATTTGGGTGAGTAGCTGGTCAGGTAGCCAGTGGGCCACAGTCTGCGCCCTTCTTGCTTTTTCTGCTCTTCCCTTCAGTTCCGCCGTCTTCTCTGCCTGGTGATTGCTCCACAGGCACTCTTACGTGCCAGGCTCATCTGCCCACGTGTCTCTTCCTTTCTCTCAGATGAAAGGTCCATCCATCTGTCACTTGGGGATGGCACCCAAGCTCCCCTAATCCCACCCACAGTCCCCCGGGGCTGGCACCCTGCTTTGCGTTCAGTTTTACCAGAAACAGCCGAGTTGACGCTTTGCTCAAAAGAATCTCAGGCCTTACTGAAGCGAAGTCGTGATAAACAACAGTCTCTGCGTTTTTGTGTGTGTGTGTGTGTGTTTTTTTTTTTTAACTGTCTGCTTCCTTGCATTTTGAGGAAGTGGGTGGCTGTTCAGCGTTGTGGCGTTATGAGTACACTTTCTTCAGAAGACATTTAGAAATTTTTGTAAAGCTAGAGCCTGTTTGTGATATGAGGCTGTGGTTTTAGTTAAAAAAGAAAGAGAATCCCAAGGCTCTCACCGTGTGCCTCAACTCCTGTCCTCTCCCCCTCCTTGCCACAAACCACCAAAAATGGTCAGGCAGGCAGCCAGCTTTCTGCCCAAGTTACGGTCTTAAAAATTCTTGCTGTGTAAGGACCACATAGCTCTCACCTGCTTGGGATAAAAGTTCCTAGTGACCTCCACCTGATGCGTGGAGAGTTTTCATGCACTCAGCTGGTAAGTTGATTCCAGCTAGGCAGAAGCATGCAAAGGGTTAATGCTTCTTCCACTTTGTGTACACGGGGTGCTATTTACAACCAGACCAACAGTTAAAAACTCAGGTTTTCCTTCCCCTTTGAAAGAATCTTCCTGGGCCTCCATGTCTTCTTCAGAAAAATGGATCCTTAATGACCGTGGGTGCTCAGAGGCCTCTGCTACAGATTTTTGACACTCGGTAGTTACCCCACAAACACTAATGAAACCTTCATTCTAGCTAGTTCAGCTTGTGGTGGGCTTTTACATCTATAACTGGGTCAGCTCAACCTAGCAGTTAAGCGTCTAGGCCCTAGAACCAGATTGCCTGTGTTCAAATCCCAGCTTTACCATTTGTTTGCTGTGAGACTTTGGGCCTGTTCCTTGACTGCTTCCTGTTTCAGTGCCCTCATCTGTAAATGCATCGATTCACAGAGTGACTTCACAGGCTGCTGCGGAGGTTTCTGCAGACACCAGGCCTCTCTGCATAATCACTGCATACACGCCACACATCCAGGTCCCTTCACTTCATTGTCCTGGACAACTCGGAGAGCATTTTCCTCACTTCTCACAGCTATCTACTGAGGACCCAGTCTCCTGCTCCCTGTTGCATAAGCCGACTCCCTCTCCCCCAGCTCAACTTCATCACCTCTTGCTTCTTTCTCTTGGATGTTTCCTGTCAATATGAGCATTACAGAGTTTTCTTCACATCTTCAGGAAACTCTCTTGACACCTCTTCCTCCTTTGGCTGTAGCCTGATGTTGAGAATTTTTTTTTTTTAAAATAAGGACTGTTGAACTTGCTGTTATCTCTCCCCTTTCTCTTTCCTGGATTCCTCCTTTGACGCTCTTGCTTCCCAGAATGGCTTCTCAAGAACACCAATGGCTCTCCTGTCACTAACCTGCCAGGCCAGGTCTCTATCCTCTCCTCACTGGTCTGACAGCAGTGTCGGACATAAGAGCCCCCGCAACTTGGCACAACTCCGAACGGTCTCTCTCTCTCTCTGCCTGTCAGGGTCTATGGCTGGCCTGGTTTTCTGTTTCCTTTCCTTCTGCTCTATTTCTGGTTCCTCTCTGATTCCTTCTCGTTTCTCTGGTCTGTCAATCATGATTTACACCAGGATTCCACCAGTGGACTTCCTTCTCCTCTTTGTCGCCTTGACAACCTTGGCTGCCCTGAGACTTTCATTACCCCACACTGTATGTAACGACCCCTCTGTGTGTTCCCAGAACAGGCCACTTTTCAATTCCAAATTATGTCCATCTTTGCTTAGATCTCCAAGAGTCAACACATACTAATCCAAAGTCAATATCCAAGGACCGAACACGGTGACCCAGAGCGTGGCCTTCTCACTAGGAACTAAAGGGGTGTATGAGCCAATAAACGCATTTCAGGCCTCTGTGCTCAGCTTGTCGGCTTACATTCCACTGGCCCCCGTGAGTCACATGACCAAACACGAAGTCACTGAGACAGGAAGTACACATAGCACTAAGAGGAAAGGGACTACCCCGTTTACCTGGCTGTCACCCAGTACCACAGGAGTGCTGGGTTCCTTAACTTTGGCTCTGACTCTTGGGGACTTTGAAGCCTCAGATCTCCACTGCATCCTGCCTGACCCAACACACTATTCCTTATCCAGCCCTAAAAAAGCTGACAACCTCCTGAGCACCATCCCCGACAGCTCCATGGGGAACTTCACATACAAAGTTTCAGTCCTGGGATCTTTAACTTAGGAATTCTGAAAACATTCTGAAGGAGGCATTTAGAGACATGTGGGGAACTTCCTGGACTCTTTGGGGTGAGTTCCTGTGAGTCTTGGAAAAACATATGACCCATGGGGAAGTTGCTGTGCACACTCAGAAAGTCAATCAGCAAAAGCAGCCGCCAAGCCACGGAAAGGCTGCTCGTGGCAGCCCTGGAGGCCGACGCTGGGTGTCAGCTCCTGAGTGGGGGTAGAGACCTGATGGAGCTTCTGCTGCACCTTCTCTGACCTTTAGAAGATGAAGAACCAGATGTCGTGGTTAATAGTAAAGTTTGGGTTAACATCGGCAATAACGAAAGCGAGCATCCGTGTGTTTGTCTGTTAGCGCTAACCGTTTATTAAGGACCTATACTTTTTGCTGGAGGAAAGCTCGTGAACAAGCAATTTGGTTTCTGCCTCTCTCTTCCAGCTCTCTTCTCCCACCTCCCAGATGCAGCTGATAGGAAGAAGGGCAATATAGAAGAAGTTAAATATAGCATGAGAAGGGATATGATGGGGAAGTACAGTGAGCTGTGAAAGTTCATATGGGAGGGGCGTAAGCGGGACTCACAGAAAGGGGGCCGGCTTCCTGAAGCAGGCTTTCACACTCTGACTTGACAAATGTGTGAGAGAGATGAGAAGGTTTTGAAAAGGACCAGCTGTTGAGGCTCACACGCCTGTAATCTGAGCACTGAGGCTGAGGGAGGCTGACTGCCCTGAGTTTTTAAGAGCAGGCTGCCCTACAGGAGTCAGATCCCTTCCTAAAATGAAAAGGGGGGAGGGGAGCGGGGAGAGGGGAGATGGCGTGGGGAGAGGGAGACTGAGGGTTAAAAAAAACTCTCTAAAACAGTGTAGAAAGAACTCCTCCACTTGCTCCTAGGGTGCTGAGAAGTGTGAAAGGAATGAGCTAGAGGAGAGATGGGTGGGGTCAGAGGGTGCTGTAGGCAGGTCCCAAAAGGCACTGGTGAAGTTTTGACTTCTTCCAGGTAAATGGGGGATCTCCAAGGAGTCTTCTTCAGCTTGGCAGAGTGAGGAGGCTGAATCCAACACCCCCAAGTGGGAGGACGGAAGGGAGAAAGGTTGCACAAGGAAAGCAAACCCACCAGAGCCTTTGATGGAAATGAGAACCCTGAAGGTTCTTACACAAGAAGCAGAGGCGCTCTGACCCTGACTCCAGTGACTGACTGGGGTGGTGACAGTTCCCACCACAGAGAAGGGGTATGCACAAAAGGAAAGAAGCCTGATGTGGGGCCGGGGACTAGGAGCTGTGGACTTGGTACAGCTCCAGGCACAGAAGGGGGACTCCACATGGTGGAGACAGCAGTGGCCAGGCCTTTTTGGGAGCCAGGGTAGCTTCCCTGGAAATGAGACCACAAAAGTGGTTAGGAAGCAAGGGAGGAAGCCACTGTCTACAAAAGAAACAGCAATGGCCATAAAATGTGTCCCCCACTGTGCACAATCGGGGAAGCATCAAGAATGGTAAAAGGAACAGGGTGGCCAGAGGTCACCTCAGGCATGTCTGAGGAACTGGATTTTTTTTTTTTTTTTGGAAAGGCCTCACTGTGCAACTCTGGCTGGCCTGGAACTCACTGTGTAGACCAGCAGGCTGGCCTCTAACTCTTCTGCCTCCCAAGTGACAGGATTAAAGGTATATGTCACCATGGCACACCTAACAAGGTGACAAACTTTCAAACATGCCTTGCCTTTCACTGTGATTACAGAATCCCATGAGTGTTCTTTGTAGACATTTTAAAGAAGAATAAACAAATATGGCAGAGTCCATGTCATGTGGATAGTGACACCTCTTGATGTAAATACAATACCCCTACCGAGTTCCTGACACTTCAGATAGCATGAATCCCCTCATATGCTGTGTTTTGGTTCTTTATGTGCATGCTTACAACAAGGTCTAGTCTATGACTGAGGCATGGTGAGAGGTCGCACTGCTCCTAGCTCTAAGACAGGACAATTACAGCAAAAGCATCGCCACTCCAATGTTCAGGAGCCTTGCTGATGATCGACAGCCACTTGGATGCAGCACAAAGTACCACAGCTGATGGAGACAGCCAAGCTGACCTTGTGGGTCACTAACTGACCAAAGCCTCACAGTCCTCGGAGGCTGGGCAAAGGGTCCCTGTGGACATACTGCATTGCCATTTTCTTTAAGATACATGTGAGGAAAGTGAAAGTTTTGTGCCCACATCTTGCTCCAGAGTAAGCAAATGCAGCCTCATGTCGAATGCAGAAGGATCAAATACATGTCACCCCATTGCCCCAGCTTGTTTGTATTTCACTCCTAGCTCCTGCAGAGATTAAAGGTGGCCCTGTATTGTGGGGACACCTGACAGTGGGGGACACAACTGTAGAGCCAATGCCATGTGTTAGGGGCTAACAGCTGCATCTGGCCACCTTAAATTACTGACTTACAGCATTTGTCTTCTGAACTGTAGTGGAGACACCAAAAGCAACAGCTTTTTCCCTTTGGATTTGAACAGACTAGCTTCAAGAAAGCTGGGATTCTAAGGTAGGAGGTGCTAGTTTTTATTCCCTTTCCCTTGGCTATATGGAAAAAAAAAAAAACAGGGAACAAGAATAAAATCCCACTGTGTTGCAGAGGAAGATTTCTGCCCTCTGAACACTGTGTGACCACTAGGAACAGCCTCCTCAGCTCTACCCCAGAGCCTTGTTCCCCATGCCCTGCCATGTTCTGTCTCACACTGACCTACACTATTTCCCCAGCTTTGGATCTAATGTCTGGTCAGTTTTGTGGCCAATTAAACTCTAGTTTCTCTAACTAATCCATAGCCAAGAAAAATTATACATGGGTTGTGAAGGGCAGCAGTGGCAGTTCTGCCTCTGATATGATAGTCTTCTAGAAGAAGGTTGCTCTGTGGGCCACAGGGTTAGGGAGAGACATGCCTAGTTAAGTGAATAACTTGTCACCAGATTGAAAACAGATCTTGTTGTTTTGAGATGATGAAAATGCCCCTGCCACACAGCCCTCTTGAACCAATTATTGGGTTGCGACATATAAGGCCGAGCCATACAAAACTGCCAATATTCAGCAGCTTTTGACTTGTATGTTTTCCCCCTCAAAATTTGCAGTGGTTCAATGGGATTGGGCTGTCTGCAATCCACTCGTACAACAAATACGAAGTGAATCTCTCCCCCGTGGTGCCGCAGACGCCAGCCAGGGGCTGAGAATGCAGCCCGCAGCAAGAGGGGCAAAGTCTCCTGCTTCCGGGAGACTTACTGTAGTGAGAGGAGACAGGTAATAAATCAAATAACGGAGTACAGTGTGTTAGCCAGTGGGGAGTGCTTCGGGGGGGGGGGGGAGATGCTGTATGAGGAGGGAGGCTGGTCAGGTTGCTGAGACAGGGAGCAAGATGGAGTGTTTTTAACTGGCTGAATGCTGGAGTCTTCATGGACGCGAAAGCATTTGAGAAAAGACCTGACAAAAGTAAGAAAGAGACAAGTACACACGTGGACGAACCTTCGGGCAGAGCAAAGGGCGAGCAAGGGAGTGGGCCTTCTGAAGAGGTGGGCAGGAGCCGGTGTGTTCCGGGGGCAATGGGGAAGCCAGCCGTGTGTCTGGGACCGAGAAATGGGAAGACCTGTTATCAGCCATCTTCCACCCTGGTGGGTGGGTCTACCATCTCCTCCTGTGCACTTGGTTGGGCAATGTCTTAGTTGGGGTTTCTATTGCTATGAAGAGACACCATGACCATGGCAGCTCTTATAAAGGAAAACATTCAATTGGGCTGGCTTCCAGTTCAGAGGTTCAGTCTATTATCATCATGGAAGGAAGCTTGGTAACATGCAGGCAGACATGATGCTGGAGAGGCAGCTAAGAGTTCTACATCTGGATCTGCAGGCAACAGGAAGAGAGTTACACTGGGCCTGGCTTGAGCATCTGAAACCTCAAAGCCCACTCCCAGTGACACACTTTCTCTAACAAGGTAACACCTCTCCAACAAGGCCACACCTTCTAATAATGCCACTCCCTATGGGCTTATGGGGCCCATTTTCATTCAAACCATGACAGGCAATATCCATTCCACATTGGCACACCTTGGTACAACAAACAGTACCAGTCCTTAAATAGGCTGGGACGAGGGGGCAGAGAACCAGCATGTATCTGTAGTCTCTCTTCTATGAATTTGAGCCTATGTTCCACAGAAGGGCAAGGGATTAGAAAAGTATTTGGAATCACAAAAGACTAAGGAGGTTTTGGAATCACGAAGATCCCTGCGAGCTCCATTGTGTGTGACTTCCTCTCTAGCAAGCTACAGTGTGCCATCTCCACTCCAACTGGAGGAAGACAGTCTGCCCTTCCTTTTTCCCACCAAAGCCACCCTGAACCAGACCCCGAAGGCCATATACAGGGAAGAGGAAGGGCACTGTCCGTTCACAAAGCACTGTAGTGCTGAGGTGCTCGGGCGGTGGCTGCTTCTAGACCACAAACCACCAGTGTGGTTTAAGGCTCCCTTCCTTGCCAGCCCAGGGGCCTAGCACATGTGCAGATATGACATCTGACTTGATTTAGTTGGACACATTGGGTGAGAGGATGTCAGGAGGTAGACAGCCAAACCCTGCCAGAGAAGGGAAAGAGACCTGAGCTTCAGAAATGCAAGCTTAGAATCCCATCTTCCTCAGGCTCCACAGTGAGGAAATCCAGTGCAACATGTGGAGAGCTGCATTTCTGTTTTGACAAAGGGTCTCATGTGGCCTAGGCTGATTTTGAACTTCCTATGTAGTTAAGGATGATCTTGAACTTCTGATTCTCCTGCAGCACCAGATCCAGTTTAGGTGGGGCTGAGTCTTGAACCCAGAGCCTTGTGCTGCTACCAACTAAGCTGTGTCCCCAGTCTCTGGAGATCTGTGTTTTGTGGGTTTTGTTTTTTGTTTTGGCTTTTGTTGTTGTTTGTTTGTTTAAAGATTTTGTTAATGTGTATGAGGGTTTTGCCTGAACATATATATCATGCATGCCCAGTGCCCTTGCAGGCCAGAAGAGGGTATGAGATCCTCTGGAACCACAGTTACAGACAATTGCAAGTCACCATGTGGGTACTGGGAACTGCACCCCAGTCCTCTGTGAGAACAGCAGATGCTCTCAGCTCATGAGCCAACCCCAAAAACTATGTTGTAAAGACAAATCTGGACTGTTGAGCACCAACTTTACAGTCCTGAGGTCAGGAGATTGAGAGCTCCGCCAGAACAGGAAGTGACAATGGCTGATTCTAGAGCTGATATGAAACTCTGAGGTTCAAGTTAAGTAACTACACACAGGACAGGCCTGCTGGGGGAGGGAGGGTGAGCAGGAGCAGGGAATTTCACACACTGGGAGGGACAAGGCATTGGCTGCAGACACTCAACTGCCTTTCCCCTCTTACAGACACTTCCTCCTGCTTTACAGAACCATCTGGGACAGAGGAGCAATTTGTTTATAGGTCAGGTCAGAAATCTGTACTTTGCTGGAAAATTTTAGGGACCCCTAAAAATAATCAGTATGATCCCTGAAACATACAATATGCAATATGATATGAAAGGAATTAATTTGTGGCTGTTAGTTCTGATGGTAAAAAGAGCAAATGTTTTTAGTCATTTTGATAAAATAATCCTACCACAGTTTATCCATTATGTAAAAGGCTTTGCTTATGAAGTTTGAAGTAGCCATAAAATTGAAACTCACATTCATCTTCATTTGAAACAACTATTTGCCTGGTGAATCCTGAGTTGCATTAGCTAAAATTGCTCCCAAGAAGCTTCATGAGTGGGTCTAGATAGTTGTGCTTGAGGAAGAGGGGGGGAATGGCAATGAGGCCGCTAATCCACAGAAGGATTGGATGGGGCTGCAAGGATAAGTCTGTTGATAAAGTGCTTGCCACACAGGCATGAGAACCCGAGTCTGGTCCCCAGAACCATGTGCAGAAGCTGGAAGAAGCGATGTACACTTAGAGACCCAGCACTGGGGAGGAAGAGACAGGTAGATCTCCGGGGCTCAGTGGCCAGTCAGCCTAGCCTGCCTAGAAAGCTGCAGGCTAGTGAAAGACGCGGTCTCAAAAACCATGATGGACAGCTCCCAAGGAACAACTTCCATGGTTGTATTCTTAGTGTTCCCCCCCCCCCCGGGGGGGGGTGTAGTTTCGAGACAGGGTTTCTCCGTGTAGTTTTGGTGCCTTTCTTGGATCTCGCTCTATAGACCAGGCTGGCCTCGAACTCACAGAGATCTGCCTGGCTCTGCCTCCCGAGTGCTAGGATTAAAGGTGTGCGCCACTGCCGCCTGGCCTCTTCTTAGTTTTTCTGTAGTCCAGGTTCCCATCCGAGGAAATAGTGTCATCCACAAAGGGGAGAACATCTCATCTCGATTAACCTAATCAAGATAATCTTCCACAGAAGATTTTAGGAGTTTGCCAGGAAATGGGAAAAGAAACAACACACCCACACACACATACACACACGACGACAATGATGATGATGATGATGATGATGATGATGATGATTTCACAGCATGGTGGAGGCCTTGCCAAAATGAGTAGGCTGAGGATCCTGTGATGGCAACACTCCTCTGGATTATCTCTGGGCCCTGATTGTGATGGTAAGGGTCTTGATGAAGGGAACAGGATATCTGACTGTGGAAGTTAGGAGGTGTGAGACAGAACAGAGGTCCAAGGGATGCCAGAAAGGAGCACAAGGCAAGGCCTGTGGCAGACTCTAGCAGCTGAAAATGGTAAGGCAGTGCTTCTCCCCTCGTGTTCTCTGGAGGGGATCGGCCCCAGTGACACTTCACGTTAGCCCAGTGAGACCAATTTTGAACATCCAACTTCCAGACCTACCAGAGAATAAAGCTGGGGCTTGAGACACTCAATTTTTGTGGGTTTTGTTGTAGCAGCAAGAAGAGGCTCATACAACATCATAAAACTGATTTGCTTCAAGGGTCCTTTGGCAATTTCCAACAAAACTCTTTTCAATTGTTCTTAGAATAGTATTATCCTCTATTTATGACATATTTACTTTGTGCCAAATTCAAAAGTTGGTGAGTCTATTAAGGAGGAAGACACAGAGAGTGGGAAATGAGGTTCTAAGGCAAGCTGCGGTGGTTTGAATGAGAAACATCCTCCATAGGCTCACTTGGTTCCCTGTTCCTGGCACTGTTTGCTGCGGCCATGGAATTTTTAGAACTTGACGTTTTGCTGGAGGAAGTATGTCACAGTGTGCTTTAAGAACATGCAGCTTCATCCCACCCACCTACTTCTAGTTTGTTCTCTCTGTTTCCTGTGTCCAGACAGTATGTAAGGAGTTCCCCACCCGTATCAGCTGTCATGCCTTCCTTGCCATGTGGACTTTAACCCTTCAGAACCATAAGTCATAATAAACCTTCTTTAAGTTGCTTTTGGTCACGGCATCCTATCACAGCAACAGAAAAGTGACTGGTGCCCAGACCCTACACTAATGCTTCTCCATGCATTTGAACCATAAGGCTTCTTATTTAAAAATGAAGATTCTGTTTCAAGAAACCTGAGTACTGCCCATGATCCATCATGTCCCAAATGGCATGGTGTTACCAGTGTCCAGACCACACATTAATAACCAGGCTCTAGAGGAACCTCTCAACTTCACTGAAGAGATTCCATCTATTAGATCTTCCCCTGAAGTCCCCAGCTCTCCTTTGTAAAACTTTCAGACAGATGTCGTCACACTCATAACTTGCTATTCACTTCTATTCCCATCAGATGAACCCTGTGGATTGCCTAAATGCTTCCCTGGGTAAAATAAATTACTGAACATTCTAATCAGATGATTAAGTGGATCTCTTAAGCCAGTGAACATGAGTGCAAAGAAGAAAATGGGCTCTTTCAATGAAGTCTAGGGTAATGGCTTTAGGAAGAGAAGAAATGCAGATCAGTATAAAGTAGGTTAGTCCACACACAGGTCAGAAAAAGCTCCACACATGGAAAAACTTAAAGACCTGTCTCAGTTTTCACTCACACTTTAAAGAAACCAAAGCTTTCCTGCCAGTGCCTGCTGGATGCAGTTTGTGTGTGGGAAATGATAAGAATGCGTATCTGCTTTGTAAGTTAAACTGTGAAAGATGGAGTGACTGCTGTCAGCCTGGGGCAGTGATGTGAGCTGTGTACTTGCAGAATCTCTCAGGCTGTGATTAACCCCTGGTCTTTTGCAGGGAAAGAAGCTGAAGTGCCAAAAGAAAGCAGTGAATTAGCTCAGCTGTAGAACTAATAAAAGCCTCCACGTTTGGGCTCTGGGCCAGATCCTGAGTCTCAGTCCTTTACAGAGGTGGCCTTGGTTACACATAGCATGGGAACTTAAATTAACACACATCTAACTTCAACAGAAGCATTGAGGGACAGACACAAAGAGTTGCTGCTGAACACACAGAATGCCAGGGATTGGGGTAGACGGGATGTGCATGTGTTGCTTAGCTATGATCAAAGAAAAAAGTAGGCCAGGGCAAAATCCTCCTGGGCTGAAGGAAGTTTGGGTCCAAGACTGTACGGTAGAATGCATGTACCTGTCTGACATGGCCCTAGAGACTCACATGGTGAGGGTTTGTCTAACACTCCACTCTCATGTCTCACATATATGTTCTTCCTCCATCTGCACCAGATAATTGAAACTTCAAATTTAAAATAAAATCGCAAAAGTGAAGAGATCCACATTCCACATCTTCTGAGGGATCTCAGAGAGAAAGTTGTTCACCCATGTTCCAGAGGAAGATGAAAGACACTCATTGCAGACAGGGGAGTCTGGGAGTCACCCCTTTACCACATGACACACTGCAGTGTCCTTGTCCATCTTGAAGTTTCTTAATGGTATGCAAGAGTTAAGAGTAATTATTGTTAATAATTATCAGTACACAGCACACGTATACTCAATGAAGGCTCTGTTCTTTGTCCATGATGGCATCTTTCTCTGAAATGAGTTACCAGGGAGCAGAAATGCCATCTCTCAATAAAAGCGAACAGCAAACTAGGCCAACTTCGCTAGCAAACCACACTCCATTAGCTGATTTCCCCAGTTCCGGTCTAACTGGGATAAAGACGGGCAAGGAGGAATGGAGGGCTTTAAAGGATGAGTATGTGATTTGGGGGATGGAATCACACTGAGGGATGAATGCCAGCAGGAGGAGAATGATCAGAACACAGCTCAGAAAAGGCTTCAACGTGGAGAAGAGTCAGAAATGGCCCTGACCTCGGAAGTGGGAGGTATGAATGACTGAACCTGAAGGCCTTCTTTCTCCTGGCTGCCTCTCCCCACTCATTCATGTGAGTATATGAATATATTTACTGTTAAACTGATCTAGACTGGGTATGCCTGTCACACCTCAACAGCCGTTCTACACACCCAATTCCGCAACAAAGAATCCTGTGACCTTATTTAGCTGCTACGAGTCTATGTAGAGATACATCACCTGAGCTTTAGGGAGCCCAGTCCTGTTCTTCAGGAGCCCTGGGCTGTAGAAATAGGAAGTTGAGGGCCGGGCGGTGGTGGCGCACGCCTTTAATCCCAGCACTCGGGAGGCAGAGCCAGGCGGATCTCTGTGAGTTCGAGGCCAGCCTGGGCTACCCAGTGAGTTCCAGGAAAGGCGCAAAGCTACACAGAGAAACCCTGTCTCGAAAAACCAAAAAAAAAAAAAAAAAAAAAAAAAAGAAATAGGAAGTTGAGCAAATTTTTACTCTAACATAGAGATAGAGAGCAGGTCTTGGCAGCCACGTATTCATATACCCAGAGGCAATGGAGCTCCAGAAGGGAATTTTATCATAGGGCTTTATGCTGAATCCAACTCAATTATCTTAACCATACAAATATAACAGAAGAAATCTCCAAATGGTTTGGCTACAGCATCACCAATTTTAGGGGCTTCCAGATGCCATTTCATCTGGACTAGTTCAATAGGTTAGCTCCCCCCATGACACAGGAAGACAATAGTTCTGTCCTCACCCAGACAGGAAATTAGCTAGACTGAGATACTTGCATCGTTACCCCTACTGCCCCTTCCAAAAGCAAGAACTCTTTGCCCAGAGACCCCCCACAACAATCCTTCTACAGAGCCTCAGTGACCAGAATAAAGGTCACCTGCCCACCCAGATACCAAGAGTCGGCAAGAGAAATGAGCTGCTTGCAGGGTGAAGGAGGCTGTCTTTACACAGTCCTTGTCAATGAAGCGCACCTCAAGCCCCCTACCCGACCTGGGGCCGGTCACCCTCCTCTCACCAAGCATGTCCAAGGCCCTTGGTGCAATCCCCAGCACCCACAACCAAAGCTTGGCTCCTTTGGCTTCATCCCAGAAGTCCTGCTAAGTTTGGGACAGGGCAGTGGGTTGGCATTTCTCCAGAGTGTTTAGGTGGTGCTGATGGTGCTGGTTTGAGAAGTGTGTCTGAGGAGGGACCAGCAGTGAGAGAGCCTGCCCTCTTCCCCGGATTTCAAAGCACTGACTTCCTGCCGAGGCTGTGGGTTGTGTTCTGCGGGGTACACTTCCGGCTCCTGTGCTCAGAGCTTAGTCATTGCTCTTGGTCAGGAAAACTGTTTAACCATCAGAACGGCTGAATTCTGAAGTACTCAGAGATGGCCCTCTGTGGGAAAGGAAGGAGAGCAGAGAAACATTCTGCTCCCGTTTTATGCCCATCCGAGTGGATAAGATTTTGTTGATCTGTTTGGCTAGGAATGCTTTTATAGAATATGTTTTCCTATTAAGGAACTTTCTCTTTTTCTTTTCTTTGGGTTTTTCTTTACATCAAGACCAAGGATATGATTGGAACTTTTATAGGTCAGAGTAAATGTTCTTACAAAAACACCAAAAATGTAGTTTAACTCATCACAGTAAAATTGAGAAAATATTGACTTAAGACTTGCACCAAAATTTATCTTAGGAAGACATGTATCCCCACTAGAAAAATATTTTAAGAAAGTGTAAGGGAAAAGTTCACCTCTACTCATCCCCAAGCCACCACAGCCACCATGAAGACCAGTACCAGACCTTGAGAAGGAGCTGAATAACCCGCAGAGAGTGGCATTGGACTCCCTTGTGACACCAAGAGCAGGGAGGCAAAGGGGAGAGACATGGGTGTTAGAATTCCTAGTCATTCCCCCAACTACATGACCGTACATGCGCTGTCCAGTAGCCAAGCAAGATGCCTTGTCATCCTAGGGCCTTACATGCTACGTAATCCATGTGCTGCATGATCATGTAATCTTCGTGCAGCATGGTCACATAATCTAAACCCATATGTGCATGTGAGGGGGTAGAGGTGGGTAACTATAAAAGCGGGTTCCCCCTATTCCTTCCCTCTCTTCCTGCACAGTCATTCCATAGGCCTATGCATACCCCTTCTATTCCCTTCCCTTAATAAACTCTTATAGTGGGTTTTGTTGTACCTTGTGGCTTCTCTCCCATGGCAAACAGCACCACTTAATAAATAACAATGGGTGTCTTCAAAAGGGGCAAGGAAGGCTGCAGCCTATGCAAGTCATTTTGGTGTGGTTAAAACTAAAACTAAGTTTCAAGTGTCATGATCCAAACAGCCCAAGAGGAAGCAGGAGATCAAGGAGGCAGAAGAGACCCTGCCTACACTGGGCGGGCCCTATGCTATGGGACACAGAGCAGAAGTCTGGGTTTTTATGCACCAAGTGCCAGTTACTAGAGAGTGGAAGACATTTCCATCCTAGCTGACTCCTACTTATCTAACATGGCTGTAGCAGGGAGGACATGCTATAGACATATAAGTAGACATGTTATGTAAGTGTACCTGGTAAGGTCACCCATTGACTGGGGAGTGTGACCTGAAAGGCCCTGTCATCTACCTGCTGCAGAAGCACCTGTCTGGAGGCCTGCAGGGTGGGGCATCCTCTTTGTCCAAAGCCACCTGGCCTAGAAGTCACTGATGGCCAATAGTTCACTGTGTGCTCAGAGGGAACAACTCTGAGAGCTCCTGGACTGGAGTTCACCCACAGAACTAGCCAGAAAAGCTAAATGTGACCTATTGGAAGAGTTCTCAAGAAGTCAATAAAAACTCTATAGTTGTTTCCAGGCAGATTTGCTCCATAGTCATTATTTCCCTACCATCTGAGGAACAGAGACCAATTCATATGCTACTTAGGGCAATTAGGCTCTGGTTATCATCCACTTAATATCCAGGAATGAATCTGTAGACCCTCCATTAGTACAAAACTACCATTACTATTCCATTCACTCAGGAGTTGAATGTATTCTGTTCAATTTCTTTTTTTTCCTAACATTTTTTTAAATAATTCAAGCCCATGTCATTTTTTAAAAAAGAGTATTTCTTTTCTCTTTACCACCACAATACTTAGTTACATTAATATTTTTCCATCTTTTCTGTGGCCAGTTCTCCTTTTTCATTTCTCAATTACTGGACCATTTGTGCCCAAACATAAAATCGAGCTCATACAATGCATTCTGGGTAATTAGCTGCCTCCTTTACAGATCTGATGGCCGGCCTTGTCACAGGATTTGCACTGAAGCATCTCTCAGAAAGCATAATGCTATTACCTTAAAGAAAGCCATTATTTAACTTACTAGGGGGAAAGCATGATGAAAAATGCATTGGCCACTTAGCCTCATAATCCAAAGTTCAATTGAATTGTATTCTTTTTGTCTCCAAGGAGGCTCGTGAGGCAGGGCAGACGTCCCGGTCAGCTGGCCGATGTTGCATTTGTCTTCCTGACCCTCAGGGAAGAGGACCTGGCAAAGAGAAACAGAAGTGCCGTAGGAGCAGTGACCATATTACAGGGCTTTCTGAGCTTGACTTAAATCTGTTCCTGATTATAGCCCCGGAGAGAAATGTTCTCTGGGTTTGTTTTGTCTTGTTTTGTTTTTGTGTCCATAACTGCTGGGACTATTTGGCAGAAGGAAAAGCTCTTGCTTCTTAGCTCCCTCTGCTGGACTTCCAGCCACCTGAGCTCTTGCTGTGGGATTCCAAGTTTGGCGCCTCACAGGAATCAGGTCCACAGCAAAAACAGGAAAGTCAGCTTTCGCTTCTCAGGACCCCCAGAGCTCTAGCTGATGAAGTGGAGATGTTTTCCCAGCGGTGAACGCAAACCAAGCACAGGGCCTCATCCAACCCACAAGGGAGCCTGCCACAGAAGAGTGAAGAGTGGTCCCTTCCTGGATGAGGGATCTCAAGCTGGATTCCTGGAGCCCCCAGAACTTCCTGCTGTCCTTCAGTTCTGCTCTTCAACATCGTGTGGGCATCTCAGCTAAGGGAGAGTTCTTTAACAGCAATTGTGTTTTTTCAGTTCCTATATCCCTGAGGAAACACCCTTTTACAGGCTGAGTCCTCCCGTGACTCCTTCCTTCAGGCAGCACTTGCCACAGCAGGCTTGTCACACAGTCCCTCCAGTTCACTGGAAATACTCAGTCAAGTGTGTCTGAACCCCCACCCACTCTCCATACACATCCCACCCTCACTCTGCCAGGACCCTGATCACCAATAGGAAGACCCCCTCCTCACTCACATCCATCAGGTCTGGTCACTAGCTGACCAGACAGGATCTGAACTCTTCTCAGAAGGCTACACCTCCCGTGGCTCTTCCCATTCTGATAACAGTTTGCATCAGCTCGATGTGTTTCCCCAAAGTGTCTTAGAAAATGCCAAGCAGCACTAGATGCTTCAAGTGCAATTGAAATTACTACATTTAAATTCATCTTATACGGCTTCCTCACCAAAGAGTTGAAGTGTTGGAGGCACACATGTCCAATATCAAGAACTGGTAAGGCCAAATGATTTAGCCAGGAAATTATTTTTGAAAGTAATTTAGGGAAACTAAAAAGAAAATTTGAAAATTTTACAAGAAAAAATATTTCATTTTTAAGGGATGTTAATAATTAAAAATAAGAAAGTGAAAATGAGAATTAACTTTAGGATGTACATGGTGTAGCTGATCACAAAATCTCAAGTCCTCATATCTAATTTTTAAATATATTTGCAATTTTGTTTTTATTTTATGTTTATAGAAGCCAGAAGACAGCATTGGTTCTCCAGAAACTGGAGTTACAGACAGTTGGGAGCCACCATGTGGTGCTGGGAATTTTATCTGGATTCTTGGGGAAAACAGTCAGTGCTCTTAACAGCCAAGCAAATTCTCCAGCCCCTTTAAGTCTTTTTTAAAAGATGTAGGAGTGAGCATATTACTTCATGTCATTGGGATTTGGGGTCAGGATTTGATTGTCTCAGTTTATTGTAGTTGTCGTCATTAAATGTGTGACGTCATAGCAATGCAGAGAGGTTGACACTTACTTGCCATTTGGTTGGCTCAGGGTTTCCCATGGGTGACCCACCCTGTGAGGACCCTGGCTGTGGATACACATCCCTCGCCTTGAGGATTTTCCTCACCAGGACCTCCTCTCCTCCCACACTCCACGTGTCCTGCTGACAACCTTTCTGATGTCATCAGTTCCTTATCCTTTGGTGTACACCTGTGTCCTGGAGTCATCTCCTCGAGTCTTGTCCTTTACTTGGATTCTAAAGCTCTGTCCCCAACTGTGTACTAAAAATCTTCTTTTTAATGGAAACCCAACACCAGCTGTCCAGGGGACACAGGCAAAATTCATTTAAACCCCTCAGTTCCACAAGGCAAGCCTCCTCTTTAGGATTTCCACAAGTCTGTTGTTCTCTTGGAGTGCACACTGTGTCCTGTATCGATGTGGATTCAGACTCACCTCTGCTTTCCGACTTTAGTGGAATTCTTGGGAGGTATGGAGGTTCATTCCACAGCACCTCTGTCAACTCACATGCTCCCTCACAACTCCTTCTAGCTGAGTAGGAGTTTGACAGGCTGTTGGAACACAACCAAGAGGGTTTGAGTCCCTGTACCCACAGGACGGCTCACAATCACCTATAACTCCAGTTCCAAGGGGCTCCAACACCCTCTTCTGACCTCCATGGGCACAGACATATGTGCAGCCAAAACAATCATACACATAAAAATAAACATGAATAAATCTTTAAACAGAAGCAGATGCTTAGATATTCCCGTAGAGAGAGGCAGTCACCACTCCACTTCTTCCGTGGCTGCTGGCTAGAAAAAGCATCACTTCTCTCTAGAGGTAGGACTCCTAACTCTTAGGGAACACCTCTACTCCATGGTCCATAACCTAGATAATGCCTCCTGATTCACTAGAAGTAGCTCAAGGATCTACCTTCTTTTTTTTTTTCTTTTGGTTTTTTGAGACAGGGTTTCACTGTGTAGCTCTGGCTGTCCTGGATCTCACTTTGTAGACCAGACTGGCCTCGGACTCACTGAGATCCACCTGCCTCCGCCCCATGAGTGCTGAAGGATCTACCTTCTTATCCCATCATGAAATATCCAAAACATCCTCTCAGTATCTACCATGTAGTTGGAAGTTATTTTCTGGAAGCAATCCCTCTCCCATCCTCGACTCCCAAAGTAATGCTGCCACCTCTCTGACCCTTTTGTAGCCATTCTGTGACCTACACATTCACACATATGTAGATGTGACTACTGTGTTGCATGTACTACTTGATCTCAGTGTTAATATTATTATTTAAGATTGGAATGACAGAAACCATATTTGCCAACAGCCACCCATCAAGAGAAATCATGACTGCTTAGAGAATTGTAGCCACTGAAACCAACGTATCATGTGGATTTATTGTTATTTATTAAATTCTGATGGTGTGTGTGTGTGTGTGTGTGTGTGTGTGTGTGTGTGTGTGTGTGTTATGATGTGTTCACAGTGGGTATACTATATTTTGCTTCCTAAGGATAAGCCACAGTCCTGGGAACCAATCAACAGGCCCTGCTTGTTTGTTAGGCACAAATTACATTATTTCAATGAACTGTGGTCAGCACTCCCCTGACTCCCAGAACTAAGGACTAGCTCCAGCCTGGAAATAAAGACTCAGAAGAAAGCACAAAGTCGCCCAGGCTTTAGTTCTCACCAGGCTGGAATGTATTCCCCATGGTGAAAGCTCATCACAGTCATACTGTAACCCTGCTACATCACTCCAAGCGGAAAGATCATTCAATGAAGGACTTCCAAAGGAGCCACACAGAGAGAAACAGGTGGGCCATGGGTGGTAACTTGCCACAGACTTGGGTCTGTGGCAGCTGATTTTGAATATTGCATTTAGTGTCTCTGGGCTGTTACCCTGTTCCCAAGCTCTCATGTGGGTTTACAAAAAGTGTAGACCCTTGACTAAGGTTTCAACTGTGAGCACCTCCTCTGGCCGCTCCTTTCAGCTTCTGTGGAATCCTGGCTGAATTGAATTTCCTCTGGGTTCTTTGTCTCCTGTCCCCTTCCCATAGCCCTGGCCCAAACCAGAAGGGGCCATGGTTGGTACAGGTGGGGGGAGGCACAGGGTTTGGTTCCTGAGGAGGGGTGTTTTTGTAATTAACCAACTCTCCTTGAAACTGACACTCTGTCCCCCTAGGACCTTGACAATAAGGCACACTATGATTTTTCCTCTTGTAGTAACAGGAAGACTGATGAGTTGCAAGACCAGTGTCTCCTTTCAAATCTTAACTAGCTGTGTGGCCCTTGCCTTGATGGCAAATCTCTCTAATGTGTTCCTCAACTGAAAAGCAAGCAGGCTGGATGACATGGTCTCCAAGATGCCTTCCTGGGCAACGTGAGTTATGAGGAATAAGAGAAATTTTGAACCCGGTATGACCCAGCATGCAAAACAAATAGCTTGCTGGCTGGCAATGGTTTCCTGTAAATGTCATTGATAAGCTCTTTGTTTTCATGACAGACACGTTTCCTTACAAGAATTCTCTCTCCTCTTATTTAGAAGGTGATGCTATTTCAAATGCAGCTACAACATTGGTTTGACTATAAACTTTCACATAAAACACAATCCTAGTTTCTGATTTCCATTCTGCCATTTCCAAGCAGTAAATGGACTTGTGATATTTCTTTGAACTCACTCAATTAATAAGTAAAAAAATAACAGCTCAAAATTGTCTTAGCAGGCCAGCACAACGGCTCACCAAAGGGAAAGAGGGGCTTGCCACCAGACCTGATAATCTAAGTTCAATCCCCAGGACCCACATGGTAAAAAAAGAGGACTCCAGCAAGTTATAGCCTGACCTCCACACACATGCCATGGCAAAAGTTCACATATGTATACACATGTACGCATGTGTGTATACACATGTACGCATGTGTGTATACACATGTACACATGTGTGCATACACACACACACACAAATATTTAAAATTTAATTGCTTTGGGATACATGAACAATGCTATATTTTCTAACCAATTCATTTTTGCCACTTATGTGAGTGTCACACAAAAGTGACCAAACTTCCTCTGCCTCGTTGTAGGGCAGCATAGCACAGACTGGACTCCAGAAACACAGAAAGGGCTGATGACCAAAGACAAAAGGAAAGGACAGAGAGCAAATGGTGGGAGGTAGTGGAGTTGTTCTCTGTCTTGTTTTTAAATGGCTACCACAAATTTGATTGTGCAAGAACACTGTTTCTAGCAAACACACAGTAGCTGAGTTCACGTGGCGGGATAGGGCCAGAACACTCACAACAATTGTCCTCATTTGTTTTTCTGTTACTATGGAGACACATTCTGATCCAAAGCAACGTGGGGAAGAGAGGATACATTTGGCTTACACTTCTAGGGTGTTCATCACCAAGTGAAGTCAGGGCAGGAACTCAAGGCAGGAATGTGGAGGCAGAAACTGAAGTAGAGACCATGGAGGAGTGCTGCTTACTGGCTCCCTCACTGTCTCTTGCTCAAATAGCTTTCTCTCTTTCTTTTTATTTTATTGATTGATTGATGGATGGATGGATTGATTGGTTGATTGGTTTCTGGCTTTTCAAGACAGGGTTTCTCTGTATAACAGCCCTGGCTGCCCTGAGACTCTCTTTGTAGAATAGGCTGCCCTCAAATTCACAGAGACCCACCTGCCTCTGGCTCCGGAGTGCTGGGATTAAAGGCATGAGCCACCAGGCCCAGCCCAGCTAGCTTTCTTATACAGCCCAGGCCCACCTGTCTAGGGATGATGCTGCCCACAGTGTGCAGTCCCCGTTACCCCCCATAAATCATTAGTCAAAGGAATTCCTCACAGATATGGCCACAGGCCAGTCTGATCAAGGTAATTTTTTTTTCAGTTCAGGTTTCCCCTTCCCTGGTGACTCTAGGTTGTATCAAGTTGATTAAAACAAAAAACAAAAACAAACAAACAAACAAAAAATAAAAACCACAGCTACCAAGTAGAGCAGGTGTGTGTCAACTGTTTGGTGGCTCACGTGAGACACTGTGTATATTATGGGAAATCACAACTACAGAAAGCTACAGAGAAGGGTCACAGAAGACATCCTCTTGTGGGAAGCATTGCACCATTTTATGTAGCATGAATCCTAATTGGTCTTAATAAAAACACAGAGACAGATATCGGGATAAATGCTGGAAGATCAGAGAGACAAAAGAACAAGCCACAGCCACCTCTCACCTCACCAACTCCTCAGCCAAAAGGACTGAGCTCCTGTCTCCTCCCGCCTTATATTCCCTTTCTCTGCCCAGCCATATCACTTCCGGTCTCAACCTCCCTAGTGTTGGGATTAAAGGTGTGTGCCTCCCAAGTACTGGGAGCAAAGGCATGAGATCCCCAGTGCTGGGATTAAAGGTGTGTGCCACCACTGCCTGACCTCTATGGCTAACTAGTGGCTGGTTTTGCCCTCTGATCTTCAGGCAAGCTTTATTTGTTAGAGAATACACAAAATATCACCACATTTCCCCTTTTTGTTTAAAATAAAAAAGATCATAACTAATATAAGAAACACTATATACAATAAGTACAATGACTATATACAATATATACAGGCAGTAAATATATCAACAATATCTAGTCCATTTGCATTTGACAAATTCAATTTTGTGTTTTTACTAGCAGTATGTAAAAACTGCTCTTCACAGTCTTGGGAATGTTTTCATTACATTTTAACCATTTGTATTTGTGAGAACTGGAATCTCCTTGATCTTTATTCTGCATTTCTTTGCTAACTAAGATGCTGAGAACTTTTTGTTATACTTACTAGCCATCATGGTTTTCCTTTGTAAGTATTGTATTTGCACAGATTTACTGTTTCGCTGTGACGTTTTCATATTATGTACAACTTACTTTGGTCATAGTCAGGCCACTATTCCCACGCCATAGCTTCCCCTCCTCCCAGACCCTACTCATAGATGCCTGGATTCCACATCTGAGAGGAAACACATCATGACTATCTTTCTGAGTCAGTTCCATCCATTGCCCTGCAAACATTTCGTTCTTCTTTGTATTTGGATGACACTCATTGAGTATCTGGTCCACACTCTCTGTGTCTGTCCATACACTGGTGAGCCTGTAGGCTGGTTCTATTTAGTGAACAGTGTACAGAAAGACATGGACAGGCAAGTAACTCTATTATCTGCTAACTTTGATTCTGTTGGCAATACAGCAGGAAAGGTAAAGCCAGTTCATATGGCAGTACTATTTTGAGTTGTTTTGAGGCCTCCATACTGATTTTAATCATGGGTGCACAAATTTACATTCACACAAGCAGTATTAAGGATTCCTCTTTTCCCACATCCTTATCCACATCTGCTGTTATGTTTCCCTGATGACAGCCATTGGGACTATCAGATATTTATCATTCACATACTTCCTGGTAGTTTCAATTCCTGTAAGAATTGTCTGTTCAGTTCAGTTCTTGGTTTATTGATTGGGTTATTTCTTTTTTAGTGTGTACTTTTTTGAAAAGTTCTTTATGTATTGGTGTATCAATCCCACACTGGTTGAATAGCTGACCGAGATTTCCTCCCATTCCATAGACTGTCTCCCCACTCCAGTAATTGTTTCTCTGGATGTACCTTTTAATTTGATACTGTCAAATTACTCAGCCCTGACTGTTACTTCCTGCGCTGTAGGAATCTTATTCAGAAAGCCGTGGTCTCTGCTTCTGCTTGGAAGTGTTCGCCCTTGCAGTTTTAACTTCGGAAGTTGTGACTAGGACTTTGAGCCACTTTTAATTCACTTTTGTGCAAGCTGAAAACTATGGACCTAGTTTTATTCTTTTACAAGTGGATACCCTGTTTCCTGAGCACCCTTTGTTAAAGAAGCTGTCTTTCCTCTAGCGTATGCTTTACAGTTTTCATTATGAATGTCTTCATTTCCTTTTCCTTCTTGCTAGCCATTTTATTCTTCCTGTTATGTTCTATGTTGATGTCATGCCCTGCTCTGCTGCATTTATCGCATCTGCTGGCCTCATTTGGTCTCCTCTAGAACCGTTGCACCTTCTAATGGGAGTGATCTGGCGCCTGCCTTTCCAGGTCTCATTCCTGACTTTGGAGCGAGTCCTTCAGTTCGGCCCCCTTCAGTCAGCACCACGATGGCTGTTGACAAGCGCTGTGTACTGGACCGTACCCCCCGCCCCCTGCTGCTTCCAAGGTTGTTGCACACAGCTTTTATTATGTTGAGGTGATATGATTATTACAACACCACAAGCCCAGCTTCTTCAGGGGTTGGCACAACTTTGTTCAGTTTCTTCGGACAACTTTTCTGCTTCTGTTAAGCAGATCTTGTAACTTGCACTCTTGGTTTGACTTATTGCTGTATTACATCTATTGATTTGCACTTATTGGAACAGTCATTCATCCTGGAATGAACCCAACCTGTTCATGGGGTTCGATTTTTTTAAATGTATTGTTAACTTTAGTTTGCAAAGTTTTTGTAGATAATTTTTGCACTTATGTTCATAGAGAAAACGAGTCTATATTTTCTGATCATATCAAATCATCGTCTGGTTTGGGCAATACTGGCTTTGGAGAATGGGTTCCAGATCATTTCTTTCTTTTCATTTTATGGATGGGTTTCAGGAGCATTGGTATCTTGATCTAGTAAATGTCAGCAGCAAATCCCTCTATTCCTGCAGTTTTCTTTGTTGGGAGAATTGCTATTATTCCATTGATTTTGTAGTTATAAGTGTAGCTAGGTACACAACTTTTGTTCCTAAGTGTTTGATAAAACTCAATGCTAGTGTAGACAGTAGTACTTAAATATTCACTTTCTAGGTGCTTTAGCTGTTATATACTTAAGTAACTGGCTTTATGTTCAGATTGACTAATGATCTGCAAACTCACTAACCTGAATCTCGAACTCTAACAGGCTGCTTATAGGTTACTTGAGACTTCTACACACAAAATTCACTTTGTCGTATAAATGATAGGGTTTCTTTCCCCTAATCTTAATGCCTTTTGTAAAATTGTCCTGATTCAGTGAAACCAGCGGAGTTTGTAGCAGTATTGAGTAGAACAAGCCGGAGCAGGTGACCAGGTCATGACCCTGGTCTAAGGAGAAAGGGTGTTCATGTAGATGCCCTTCCACAGGTAGGAGACACTTCCTCCTGTCAGCAGTTTCTCAAACTTGGAATCGATAACTTATGTTTTATTTAGATGATCATAAGATTTTATCATTTATTCTGTTAATGCATTGCACTGAGTTGGTTGATGTGTAAGCTCTGTGCCAAACTTGCAATCCTGAGATAAATTTCAGGTTGCGATTTTATTACAGTTTCCATCTGGATTAACAAGGGGCATTCGCCTGTAATTGCCTTCAACTGTACAATCTCCTCCAGACTGGTGTCTTATAAAGTATTGGACTTGAGTTTGGGGACCATCACGGCTGCTGCTGCTGTTGTTTTTGGTGGGAAAGTATTAAGAGAGAACAGGGATTTTTATTGCAAATTTAACTTTTAAATGATGTGAAATTTTAAGATTTTTTCCCCATTTTCATTTGAGTGACTTTTGATGAGTTGTATCTACCCAGAAATTTGTTCATTTATCTAAATTACAAATTTGGTTAGCATAAAATTCATATTAGCACCTTTTACATTTTTTAATGTGTAGAATCTATGTAGGGTCTTTCCTGAAGTCTCCTATCTCACCCTGGAACTGCATGGTTGTGGGGTTTGGTGGTTGTTTTGTTTTTTCCCTACTTTTTATTGATTTGCTTTGCTAAGAAATTTTTAGCATCTTAATTTTTTAATCTTTTAAAAAAGCAGTCTTTTAATTTGATTTTGTCCTTATTTTTTATCTATTTTCATTTATTTTACTTCTATTCTTTGCTGTGTTATTTGGATTTAGTTTTCTCTTTGGTTTCTAGCATCTTTGTAGAAACTGATGTTATCAGTTTTTAAATCCTTTCAAATTAATCATTTAAAACTATAAGAAATGCTTCTGTTGCTCACCACAATACACTGATGTATTCTTTCATTATCATCTGGTTCAAAATATTTTTTAATTTGCATTGTAATTTTTTACTGGTTCATTTTTCTTTGTTTGTTTTTATAATAATTTTTGATGATTTTGTACCAGCATGCAGTACACCGCGGACACTCTGTATCCCACTCCTAAAGACCCTTTCTTCTTCCAGATATCCCCTCTTTTGCCTCCCTGTGCTGTGGGACAGGCACAGTTGCTGTGTGCTGTGATCACATTGACAGTGTAACATCCAGAAGACAGTGTTTCCTGGGACTCCTTCCCATCCTCCAACCTTCCAGTCTTTCTGTCCCTTTTTCCATGGTGTTACCTCTGGGTCATTTTTAAATGTCTTGTTCAATCTCCAAACTTTGGAGAATTATTTTAATATTGATATTCATTTGTAATTTAATCACATTTTTCAGAGAATATATTCTGGGTCATTTCAGCTCTTTAAAACATATTAAGCCGGGCGGTGGTGGCGCACGCCTTTAATCCCAGCACTCGGGAGGCAGAGCCAGGCGGATCTCTGTGAGTTCGAGGCCAGCCTGGACTACCAAGTGAGTTCCAGGAAAGGCGCAAAGCTACACAGAGAAACCCTGTCTCGAAAAACCAAAAAAAAAAAAAAAAAAAAAAAAAAAAAAAAAAAAAAAAAAAAAAAACCATATTAAAACTTGTTTTGTGGACCATCACATAGTCTACTCCAGTAAGTCACTTGAATGTGTGTTTTGTAGTTGGTGGACATTTAGCCTTTTAGGATATATTGACACAAATTTGTTCCTAATCGTGTCTTCCTATTGTTAAAATATTTATTATCTTCACATAATCACCTGCTCTCATAATAGGTCTATCTTTTATCCTTGTCTATTACAGTCCATTCTATACACTATGGAGGAGGGAACATTTTTAAAGGCAGCTTGTTTTGGTCACTCTTTTACTCAAAAATGTCCCACTGACTTGTGAAACACTGAGAATAGCCTTTGAAACCCTTCAGTGGCCGTCAGGGTTCAGTGACATATGCTCTCTGTCCGTCATCTCTGCTGCTCCTTCCTGTTCAGTTCCCACCACTTCTCTGGCCTTCTGCTCTCTCATTTCAGGGCTTCTTTGCTGTCTCTTCACCATGGATTTTTTTTAGTCCAGATGTGAGCAGTTTCACTTTCAAATTAAGATGTCTGTTCACATGTCACCTCTTCAGAGAGAACGTTCTCAACTAATAATTTAAAAAGCCATCATTCCATGCTGTTCAGTCCTTGCTATCTTTCCTCATGTTCTACAGCATGCATGGGTGTATATTTACACACATGAGCATGTATATATGCATTTCATCTGCTTCCTCCTTTACTTTAGTTATAGTAGAAGTCATATATAAACACTCGTTCTTTTATTTAAATGTGTACCTAGAAAGAACAGTTTCCTATCTCAACCAGAATATAAACTCTGCGACATCAAAGCTTTGTGTGATTGCTCATCCCAGGGTCCCCAGTGCTTAGAGCACTGTCTGCAGCAGAGCAGACGTGGAGTAAACATGTTTGGAAAGAATGTGACTTGATGTCTTTGAACTCTAGAAATCCTGTGTGAAAGGCCATAATTTAAAACAAAACAAAACCATAATTGTTTGTGCAACCTTAAGCAAATTTCCAGGTTCAAACCACCTTTTCCTAGAAAATAGGGATTTTAGATTAAGCAATTGTTAAGGTCTCTTTCTGGTTGTATAATATGTGTGTGGGTCTGAAAGTTTCCATAGAAATGTGTGGGAATCCTGGAACCCCTAATGTGTAAGGCGTGGATGAAGTCCTGAGTGAATATGCATTGTTTGGCATGGGCACTGCCAAGTCAAGGACCAAGCCGTCAAAGTCCTGAGGGATTGCCAAAGCCCTTCCCTCAGGTCAGGCTCAGGGGGATGGCAAAGCCTTTGTGTGGTCCAAGTACAAATGCTGATAATGTGTGCAAAATCTAGCGACCACAGCCTCCTCCTCCTCCTCCTCCTGATGCTTACAGCCTAAGGCTGCTCACCTAAAGCTCCTCCCCCTGAGGCTAGCCAACTCCTCCGCTGTACTGTGCATAACTAAAGCGCTGAGGCTCTGGGTCATGGGTGCAGCTCCATCAGAGCACATGACACCTGGCCCCAGCTTTTCTGAATGTGTGTCTGTCATTTCTTCATTCCCTTGTCACCCTTGGCCTGCTCAAGTTCCAGGCACGTGGAGAGCAGCAGAAATGTTTTTTTTAACTGAAGTGTTAAATAAGTAAGGGTACCCACATAGCCCAGGAAGCAAGGTGGACTCTGGTGTCTCAGCATCAGCTGCTGAAGTGGAGTTCAGAGCCACTGGAGAACTGATTCCTGCAGTTAACCAGCAGTGGCTCACACTTTTCCTGAGTGGAATATCCATCACATTACTCCAGAATCATGAGAAATTGTCTCTATTTATGAAAACTAACTTATTAAAACGAAGAGCCCCCAGCAGGGATTAGCTACTATAAGACATTTTGTTGTTCTGTGAGTTCAGCCAGCAGCTTCACAGCTGAGGATGGGGCGGGGGAGGGAGGGAGCCAAAGTCTCATGAGTTTCTGGGACTCTGGGGGTCCTTCTGGAGACAAGAGTGAGGTCATAAAGAAAATAGGACCAATGGTATTACATCAGAGCTCCCATGCTAAGGGAAACGTTTTGAGAAGATATTTGGCCACAAATCAAAAAAAACTTACCTCTTCTCTAGGTTGTCTCCAACCGTCAATGTGGCTACTCTGGACTTCAGGCCTCCAATATGTATATGTAATAAAGGACTATCCCCCCAGTCAGACCTGACACATTGGTATATGTGTCTCTCATCCTTTCTAAACCCATGAGAATAATGGTTCTGGGACTTTTTAACAAAGGAACCAAGAGAGGAAAATTGGCAACAAAAGTTTGCAAGTTGGAAACCAAACGTGCTTGACTGTCCAAGAAAGCTCCAACTAGACCCTCAGTGTAGACAGATGAGAAGTTGTGTTTGCACCACGGAATCCTCAAAGTTCCACACATCTGTTAAGTCCTGATCCTTGGAAGAATACCAGAGATGAAGCTGAGAACTGGAAGATGGGAAGAGCCTGTTAAAAAGCTATTGCTTCCAGATCCCCCATCTCTAATGAGCCGGATGCCTGTTCTGGCCTGGTGAGAAAACAAGAAGGCTGGTTTGGGGGAAGGATTAAGTCAAAGGATTCTCCATCTGGGACACAAAACATTTTTGATGGAGGGAGTACCACTGTAAAACAGGGGAGTTACGTGAATGCTAGTGAGCTAAAGGCTGAGCAAGCAGGGGGAAGTGGAGTGCCTCCCCCCGGCCATTTGGCCAGCGCAGGTGAGAGCACGGAAGGAGGGTGTCACCCTGGAAGAATGCAGCCCAGCTGAGGACCCTAGAGCCGCACCCCCAGTGCAGCTGCCTCCAAGACAACCTCACGATGCCCTTTCTTAAACTTGAGCAAAGATCAAGAGGTCCCAGCATTTGAGAAATGCATGTACATCCACAGACAGATACAAACAAACAAACAAAATAGAAAAGATGAGCAAAACTGCACTCACTGTGCACACCTGGGGCCAGACACTGTGCTAAAGACTGTTACGAGTATTTACACAATCAGTCCTCATAAATACCACTTAAGTTAAAAGTACTGAGTAGCCAGGTATTTGTCTACCTATTGGCTTGTTTGAGACTCACTGTGTAGTACAGGTCAGCTTCTAACTCACAATCCTCCTGCCTTAGCCTTCAGAGTACTGGGCTAACAGGACTGGGCCACCACATCTGCAGAAATTAATGTTGTTATCATCTCCATTAAGAAGGAGGAAGCAATTGTCATAAGGAACTTGCCTAAAGTCACATTGTAAGCAAAGAAGCTATTATTCTAACTAGGCAGTCTGGCTTGTAACCATTCAGCCTGTCTTTGTTTGTTTGGGTTACTATTGCTGTGTTGAACACCATGACCAAAGCCAAGCTGGGGAGGAAGGGCTTTATTTGGCTTATGCTTCCTCATCCATAGCCCATCACTGAAGGAAGTTAGGACAGGAACTCAAACAGAGCGGGAAGCTGGAGGCAGGAGCTGATGCAGAGGCCATGGAGGGGTGCTGTTTACTGACCTTGGCTTGGTCAGCCTGCTTTCTTATAGAACCCAGGACCATCAGCCAAGGGGTGGCACCACCCACAATGGACTGGGCCCTCCCCCATTTGTTACTAATTAAGAAAATGCTCTATAGGCTTGACTGTAGTCCAGTCTTGTCAATTCTCCAGATTAGGGCTCCCTCCCCTCAGATCACTCTAGCTTGTGTCAAGCTGACATAAAATTATTCAGCACACAGCCTAAAATATAGTGGCCAATAAAATAAAGCATGCTAGTTAGCAATAAAGACAATTAGGAAAAAAGAAAACTTCAAAAAGTATAGTACTCCCCCTATGTAAGCTAAAAGATGATGCTGTATCTAAAAAAAAAAAAGGAAAAAAAAGAAAAATGTTATTAAATGGAATACTTAATGAAACACCAGGGTCTCAGCAGCCATCAATAAAAAGCTCAAAGGCATGGAAGTTTTCCAGAAATGGAGTCTGAGCTCCATAGCTCACCCCAAGGTTGATACCTGGGTTGATACACTTGGCCCTCTCTCGCACACTAACTCAGTTCTGAGTGCAGTGGACTATACACATCATGTTAAACACTAATTCAGAGCCACAGCAACCCTCAAATTTGAAGGAGAGGCCATTCTCTTTGCTGAGGCCTGTGAGGCCCCGGCTGGTCAGTAAGCAGCCTCTCCATCCATCTCTTCCTTGGTCCAACCACACAGCTCCTTGTTCTTCCTTACCTCAGCCCCTTGGTCCTCTCTGTGCTTTTGCTCCTGCAGACTCCAACACTGGGAAAGACTGCCGGGGTCTCTGCAGGGCTGGCTTCTTCATCTTCATCTCCAAGAAGCCAAGACGTCCCTGAATCCAAACCACCTCCATTTCCTTTCGGCTGCCTTTCCCTAATCACCACATGCTAGCCCTTCACCCCACCCGCTTCCGAACGCCTACCACTGTGGGCATTTCTGTCTGTGCGTGCTCTTCCTCGGGTTATTTGATTGATAGAGAATTCATGGAGCTACATGAAGACAATAGCCCTGCCTTGTTGATGGCTGAATTCCCAGCATGCCCTAACATACAGCAAACACCATCCAGACACTTGTTAACTAATGATTGAGTAAACGCTGGGTGGTAACAATAATGATACAAAGAACAATGACTGTTTTTAACAGAATTTCTAAATGTTTTAATCTGCAAAACAATAAAGGAGCAGTTCGTGCAAAGTGAAGGGAATTGCTTTCATCTTGTTTGTTCGGTCCGAACCCTGGAGTGAGTGACATGCAGAGGATCTGGGCTGAGCAGCTAACAGTTCTCTGAGCCCCACAGACCCCTCCCTCCCGGCAGATCCTTAAGCACAGGAGGGAGTAACACAGCACACTCAGTTGAAGGCTTGAAGTCTGCTTGAACACAGTGCTCCCACCAGGATAACAGGGAGGGAGAGGCCTGCTCATCAACAAATGAGCCATCCACTCCCGCAGAGTGATTCCTGACCAGGGGCTTAGGGAAAACACTTTGGAGGAAGAAAAGTCCCAGAGCTGATCTGCCTCTCCAAGTCCTGAGGACCACGCTTGGAGGGGCAGGGGTGCCTTTAAGCCCTGAAAGAGGGTTTTCTGAGAAAAGCAATTAGACTGTGGCACTTATGGAATATCTCTACTACAATGAGGGATGTAGCGAGAACAACAAGGAGAAATCCAATGGCAATCCAAATGACTCATCTCATCACAAATAATCATCTCACTCCCCAAAAATGCCTTGCCCCAAGGAAGGGCCTGTGTTCCTCCGCACAACAGAGCAAGACCAGGAGTCCAACTGTTAGCCTAAAGCAGAGAGGGGCGAAATTGAGCAGCAAGACCTATCAGCCAAATCTGGAAGCTGAGCTGAGGCTTCTTCGGAAATCGCCTTCCAGAATAACCCCAAAGCAACAGGCCTGAGGGAGTTAATGTCCTTAGAACAGGCAGTCAGAAGCCCAGGACCACCCCACTGCAGCACACTGGAGTGAGAGCTGACTTCTGAAGGCTGTGCAGGGGAAGCAGGTTTGCCTGATGGTTTGTGATGCATTTCCTGATATCAAAACACATCCCTCCAACCTCCAATTGCAGAGTCACATGACAGCCACCTAAAATCACACACAGCTCACCTTCCATTTGCAAGGATGCTTTCTGATGCTGTTTGGGGCTCACTAGGTAAACTTCCATATCTAGACTCCATGATCACTAATGCAATCACACTGACCACACGAGGCAGCATTCACAGGTTCCTGGAATTCACAACTAACTACCCCAGGCTAATGTTTACCCATCACAAGATAAAGAGTAACTTACACTTGTGTGTGTGTGTGTGTGTGTGTGTGTGTGTGTGTGTGTGTGTGTGTATGTGTGTGTGCACATGAGTAGAATACCCTCATGGAGAAGACACTAATACCTGACTGCTGATTCTTCAGACCCAATGAGTGTGGTTTTCTCAGGGCAATCTTTGCTTCTTAGTCAGACTGTGTGAAAAATACTAGACAGTAGACGTTCATTTTCAGTAGATATTTATATACACACTTGCCCAAGCGTTAGCTGACATTGTCAAGGTCATGCACCTGGATCAGCTCCTCCATACTTCATGCTCCATGAAGCCTTGGGCTTCCTGGGGACAAGATCCCCCGAGGGTTCTATGGGCTCTACTGGTAAAGGACAGACAGTACTCAGATTTGAGAAACTTCAGGGAGCTGCTGTTGATGAGGAAGGAAGAGGTATTCTGCCGAGCACAGTGTACGTGACCTGGTCCTAGAGGAAAGGGGTGTACAGGGGGCTGTAGAGGAAGAGCCTCCTGTGGAAGGTCACAACCCACAGAATCCAGTAACAGCTGGCGTAGCCTGAGGAACGGGGCTGCTGGTCAGAAGCAACGAGTCAAGACCAAGGACTCATTTATGAAGCCTAGACCTTTCTCAGAAGCCTCAGTAACTCGTGGAAGGCGGATGGGGTATCCGACCTTGCTGTTATGTTATGGACCTGGGAGAGCTAAGCACCTGTGGTAGCTGTGCCTGGAGGTGAAGTGTGGTATGCTTGCCTCCACAGTTTTGTGATGTGTTAGCACGTCTAAAATGGTTGATCCCCGAAGCCTTTTATCTGCATATATACCGTTCTTGTAGCTTCTTTTGACCTGGAGTGAGGTTTGTTTTGCAAACTTCCATTTTGAAGGTCTTTAGACACCTTTTTTTTTCTCTTGATGTTTCCAAAAGTACTGAATGTCACTGAAACCCAAATGGTTGTTCTCATTCAAGGGTTCTGGAAGTTTCTGTGTATGTCCACATGAGGTGGCCTTCATTGTTCCTTATTTCTCCTTTGCCATTCATAAACAAAATGTACTTTCTAGGTCATTTTAGATTTATTGATGTTCAAACTGTTCCTGTTAGAAATCCAAGGGAGACTTTTCTTGGATACTTCCTAAACTAAAAAGTCAGAGAACCATATACATAGCTGTCACACAGGAAACAGTCCTAATCCAGGTTTCTGCAAGCCTGCGCTCAGCCCACCATCTGTGTAGTTTAGTGGTGTAAGCATCTGAAACAGCACTTGTGGAAAGAGTATCTGGAATCCAGAGCCCCAGAGCTCCCATCTCATGGCCAGCTTGCGTCCTTTCTGATAATTGGTGGGGGGAGGCTTACAACATGGTTGCAGCCATCTTTCCTTCTTGCTACCTTAGAGACGGAGGGAAACCCCAGTAAAATATGATCCCTAGACCGAAAATATATCATGATGGCATCCACACCCTCAACCCTCTTCTGAGTGTTAGTAGACATTGGCTTAAGGAAGAAGAAACAAAAGACTAGGCCGGGCACTCCATCTCTACAACACTCATTCTTTCAAAACACTGGCCTTTTTATGTGCAAAAAGGAAGATATCTTAGGCATTTGCAGATACTGTTGCTTACTGACATTACACCCCAGCACCACACAAGCCCGGTTTTCACCTGTTAGGTGACCCCCTTTCTAGATCAGCAACCCTTGGGAGCTCCATTACCACTGCTCTCAATGGCGCCAAGCTTGTGAAGTAAGCACACAGGATGCAGAGACATTTGGGTAACCAGGGCCAATAATGCTTTAGTTCTGTGCTGTGCTTGGTATAGTGTTACGTTCCAAGTTGTATGCAAAATGTGACATTTAGGCAATTTTAAAGAAAGAAAGCCTTGCTTAGCATCACAGTATGCAGCTGTCAGGAAGATCTTGAGTTCAAAGCCAGCCTAGGCTACATGCATTGAAGGCCAACCTGGGTGCTGCAACAAGATCCTGTCTCAAAGCCAAAACAAACAAATAAACAAAAGTAAAATGAAACCACAAACCACGCACACACATGAGAGAGAGAGAGAGAGAGAGAGAGAGAGAAGAGAGAGAGAGAGAGAGAGAGAGAGAGAGAGAGAGAGAGAGGGAGAGAGAGAGAGAGAGAGAAACTTGCCTAAGATAAGATGCACTTTGAAGTCAGGTTTAAAAAAAAAAGTCTTCTTCATAGGCTTGCTAAAATTAAACTGAAATTCTGATTAGATTTTCATTGCGACACAAATATCCTGGAGAGTACTGATATCCCAGTCATCTGGTTTGACCATATTACTTTTGTTGAATACAGACGGAAGGTCCTGTGGACAACAGTATGTCATCCTAACTAGCTGAAACAGCTATTTTAGGTGGCAAAGAATTCCCCCAGGGAAGCCACTGGAAAAAGCACTCCTTCCAGTGTTTAAACCAAAGGGAAGTTTATTTCTGTCAGAGGCGGTCAGGTCAGTGCTGGTGTGGATGTCATAGAGTTACCGTAGGCTCCTTTTCTCCCCCACAGTCTAGTACAAGCCTTATTTTAATCAGAGACGGCTGCTAGAGCTCCAGCCATCGCAACTGTCCTCCTTAAACAGCAGGATGTTGGAAAGAAAAGATAAAACAGTTTCCTTTCTTCTTAAGAAAGAAAGGAAGACTTTACTAAGTTTCCCTCTAGATTTTGATGATAGATAACTTGTAAGCACCCTTGCAGCAAGGGAACCTGGGATACACAGTATCTACTATGAGATACAAAGTTGATTTATTTTTACCAAGGAAAAATAGAATACTGGACAGCGGAGGGAAGCTTAATTTCCCAGTCATTCTGAAATTTTAAAAAGTATTCTTTCTTCTTTCCCATCCCTGGTTCGTCTATCTCATTCTATTTCTCAAACAGTTATTGAGCATTTCTATAAGCTCTGCTCTTTCTAATTATATAGGGAGGAAGGTATTGAGGCAGCTAGTGTGTGGCCGTCCTGGCTAGTTTTGTGTCAACTTGACACAAGCTAGAGTCATCTGAAAGAAGGGAACCTCCCTTGAGAAAATGCCCCCATAAGATCCTCTGCAGGGCATTTTCTTCATTAGCCATTGATGGGAGAGGGTCCAGCCTGTTGTGGGTGGTGTTATGCCTGGTCTGGTGGTCCCGGGTTCTATAAGAAAGCAGGCTGAGCAAGCCACGAGGAGCAAGCCAGTAAGCAGCACCCCTCCATGGCTTCTGCATCAGCTCCTGGGCCTCCAGGTTCCTTACCTGTTTGAGTTCCTGTCCTGACTTCCTTAGATGATGAACAGTGATATGAAAATATAAGCCAAATAAGGCCTTTCCTCCCCAAGTAGCTTTGGCCATGGTGTTTCCTCACAGCAATGGGAACCCTGACTAAGACAGTGTACCACTACAGAAGTGTATCCAGGGATAGATAGGCATGATCAGAGGTGGGAAGAAGGCAGGTGATTCAGTCTTACTTCCTTGAAAACGTATGGACCCCTGGGTCTTCTGGAGTTTTCTAATAGTTTGACATAAGAGTCCTTATCTGTGAAATTCTCTTAGCAAGATAGCCCTTCACGAGATTACTTATTGTGATGTTAATTTCTATTGCTAGTTTGATTGGATTAAGGACCCCAATCTCCCCAGCGTTAGTGAGGCTCACCTTTGGTCATGTCCCTGAAGTCCCATGAATATGGGCAGCAGTAAACCGTGAACTGGCATCTCGGACTAAATGAAATGGCGAGAAGAAGAAAGCCATCTTAATGTCTGCATTCATTGTAGTCCTGACTTTCTGGTGTATAGGACTAGCTGCTTCACTCGGTCACTGTGCCTTTTCTGCCATGATGGACTCCACCCCCTCAAACCCCAAGCCAAACAAAACCTGCTCCTCCCTCTGGTTGCCACTTGAAGGTATTTGGCCACTACAGAAAGAAAAGTGACTAAGGTCTTAGGTAAATTCCTGAGATATTCTACTTTTAAAAAGAGGTTTCAAAAAATGGATGTTTCCTGCCATATATATATATATATATATATATATATATATATATATATATATATATAAAATGTACTTTACATGTTTACATTTACTAGTCTTTTATTTTGGAGCAAAGATTATGTTGCTATGAGAAAACCTGGGAGCCTTTGGCTTGTACCAGCCAACCTCTGCTTTATCAACGCCTCTGAGTTTCTTGAGATTCAACGTTTTCAGCTTGATGATTTGTGAATGTTCTGACCTGAGTCTGATTTGACAACGTGGCCCCTGCCTGAGTTCACAATGAAAACTCTCTTACAATCTGCTCTGAGTTCTAACTGTTCTTTCTAGCTACTTGCTGTAACTGTAGTCTAAATATTTTATCAATACCTCAAATCAATATATCAAATAATAATAAATGTTTTGTATGCCTCCTAAATCAGCTCCAGTCCTAGACGTTCCAGTTCCCCAGACTTAAAGCCATGATCATCTCCTTCTCCCTTACTTAGGCTTACTTGAGACTCGTGGCCCATATGTACCCCAGGATCGTATGGAAATGAGCCCAACACATTTGTGGGTGATACTATCCTATGACCATGTCAAAAAGCTAGACACCCCCACAAGATCCACTCCATCCATCTCTTTTATTAGTGTGCTTCCAAATCAGTCTCTGTGCTTCCTGTTTTGGCCACCAAACCTTCTGTGGTGGTTTGAATAAGAATGGTCACCATAGGCTCATATATTTGAAGCTTGGTCATCAGGGAGTGGCACTGCTTGAGAAGGATTAGGGAGTGTGGCCTTGTTGGAGCAGATGTGGTCTTGGAAGAAGTGTGTCACTGGGGATGGGCTTAAGCCAGGCTCAGTGTCTCTTTCTCTTCCTGCTGCCTTTGGATCCAGATATAAAACTGAGCTACTTTTCCAGCGCTGTGTCCCTGGAGTGCTGCCTTGTGCCACCATGCTTCCTGCCGTGATGATAATGGACTAAACCTCTGAAAGTGTAAGCCAGCCCCAATTAAATGTTCTCCTTTATAAGAGTTACCTTGGTTATGATGTCTCTTCACAGCGATAGAACACTAATTAAGACACTTTCCAAGATAATAGTTTTCTTATAGCACATGAGCATCTACATTTCTATTAGGGAGACACGGCAAAGGAGGCATGTCATCAAATGTAACTAAACAACGATAAGAAAGATAGAAGCAGATACAGATGTGATAGATGAAAATGTAAAGTGTTTTCAGGCTGCATTCATCACCTGACTTGTTGCTGTGACTAAATACCCAACAAAAGCAACTTAAGAATGAAAGGCTTTATTCTGCCTCACAATGTGGGAGTATAACACCCATGGGAGTCCAGGAGGGAGGGCAGCTAGGAGTATGTGACAGAGTGTGAAACTTGAGTCTCAGTGGGCAGAGGAGCAGAGAGGGGCGGGCACTGGTGCTGGGCTGGCTTTCTGCTTTCCCCTTCTCATTTAGTCCAGGCCCACAAGTCATTAAATGGTGCACCCACATTCCAGACAGGTCTTCCCTCCTTAACTAACCCTCTCTGGGAAGCTGTCACAGACAAACCAAAGCATGTCTTCTTGGTGTTTATTAATACAGTCAATTCATAATTCAAATCGACTGTCGCACAAACTAAAAAAAAAACAAAAAAAAAACAAAACAGAGTTTTCTGAAGTGGTTCTCACTCCAGCCTTTGAAAGCACCATGAGGGAAAGGGAGGACTGTGCTAGCCCTTAACTATATTTAATATGTTTTTCAGGTTTTAATTTCTTTCTCACAGGGACCACAGTTTCAATGCTGTGGGGAAAACCTTTGCTTTCTGGTCCTGTGACACAGTGTTCTCTTATATTTCTCTATGCTTCAATCCTCAAGTTCAAATCCTGCCTCATTCACAAACTTATCAGTCTTGGCCTCCCAGGGAAGGACATGAGCTGGCTCTGTGCAGTCTCTAAACTCCGGCATCCTGAATGTGTCGACATTCAGGCAAGCATGGAGTCACGCTCGTTCTGCATCTCAGGGAAGGGAAGCCAGGTTTTGTTCTGTTACATTCCTAGAGGCCTCAGGCTAGGCTAGGTAAACAGAGCCATCAGGAACAGCTCTTAATTCATTCTTGAGCCTTGGAGCATCTGTGACTGGCTGTGAGGTCCAGGGTTAAATGAGCTAAAACTTGGCTTGCAAAGGAGCCAGGAATGTCTCTGCTAAACTCCTTAAGGGTCTCCAGAGAAGGCCAGGCAGGTTGAATAGACATCTCAAGGATTCTTGGACAGAATCCCCTCTCTAAGATGTTATGAACTCTGCACCAAGGAATTCTGTGATAGAAGAATGCTAGGCTCCACAATCTTGAGTTTAACTGGCTCTCAGTGTCCAGCTGTGTGGCACTGAGCTCCATCATGTCCATCCTCCTCACCCCCAGCCTCCCCCATCTCACCCGCCTGCTGCACTTCAGTTTCTACAACTGTAGAATTCCAGTTTCGAACCTGATATTCTCACACTCTAGGAAGGAGAATTGGTCTCTTCTCTGCAACCAGGTTACAAAAGATCATGCTTTTCAAGCACAGTAGTCAGATATCTAATCTGTTTTTTTCCCAAGTGCTCCAGCTTCTTTGTCCATAACAAGCATGGCTCTTGCTTCATGCTTCAGAGCATGCTGTGGTGACCACCACATCACCTGTTTTAATGTCTTTGACTTAAGACTTTATGTTTTATTTCCTGTCTTAGTTATGGAAATGGTATGCTTTTGCAAAATCACATCTATAGCCTTCTGCTTAGGATATCTGCATATCTCTTTGAACACTGAAAGTATTTAGAGAACATAAAAGAAATATCCATCATGAGTGTCATCTTTTGGGGCTTCCCACTAGTCGCTTTTTGAGTGTAAGGTTTTTTGTTGGTTTGTTTGTTTGTTTGGTTGGTTGGTTGGTTGGTTTTGAGAAGCCGGTTGTCTGAGCTGTTAGCCCCAGGGATCTGTATGCAGCACTGAGTCTTCAGTCTCTCCCTCATTCTCCTGCATGTGTACACACTGGGCCTGCTCACAGGTTTACTCCTAAAGTTGCCATAAATGGGACCGCAGACATCAAATCTTAGTACTCGGATGCTGAAAAGTATTCTTGTCCCCACCAGCCCAGACTCAAGGAAGAAGGCGCATCCATCAGCCATAGCTCCTGATGGAGATGGGAAGCTCTTGGCAAAAGCAGAATAAGACAGCACTGTTCTCACAGTTCCTATGATCATGGAATCTACTTGATGTCATCTCAAAGACCATCATACTAGAGCTCGGGGAAGGATAGGAGGAGGCGAGAAATGACAGGCACAGTCAGTGATCATCTGTGTACATCTACTGTTTTCCCATTTTTTTTTTTTGTTTTTTTTTTTTTTCCATTTTTCGAGACAGGGTTTCTCTGTGTAGCTTTGCGCCTTTCCTGGGACTCGCTTGGTAGCCCAGGCTGGCCTCGAACTCACAGAGATCCGCCTGGCTCTGCCTCCCGAGTGCTGGGATTAAAGGCGTGCGCCACCACCGCCCGGCTCTGTTTTCCCATTTGATAACAACCGTTCACCATAAAAATCGCAAGCAAACACTAAGATCCGGAAGTATTACAGACAGTCAGATAAGTGAAATTTTGATACATTTTAGGCTGAAAGGCAGAAGAGTTCACATGTTATGGATTAAAACAATTTAACAGAGTCAACTCTTGTTTAGCCCTAGTAGTAGGAACAGTGAACACAATCCCAGTCAATTATACCATCTAAGCATTTCTAAATCCCCAAATTAACTTAGCCGTTTTATGATGTAATATGTGGTTTTATTCTTAAAAAAATAAGAGTCTTTGGGTCTGGTTAATCTTAGTATATAGTTTTCTTTTCTTTCAGTCTTTGCAATATTTTTGTAATAAAGTTTAAAATTAAAAATAGGGTTTTTGTCCCTCTGTGTTTAATTTAGATTTGTAGTTTAATGAATTTTTATCCTCTGAAAGAATTCTGATTTAAAGTAAGGTAAATCTGTCGGGTACTGAATGAGAATAAATAAATGGGTCTTTGAAATGTGTTTTCTGGGAAAATAGACAATTAAAAAGAACTTTATGGTCAAAAACAAAGTTTCCTGTATTTGGAGAGAAAACACACACGGGTGTCACCCAGTCTTAACGCCTTGCCCTTTAATGAAATCCGAGGAAAGGGCGTGGCCACTCTACAGCTCTGCATACTCATGAGAACAACGACAGGCTGAGAGGCATCGTTCATGCTGAGGGGAGCACGTGTGCGATGATGGTGTGTGAGGATGATCTGATTCTGGGAGCACATGTGCAAAGGTAGTCTACTTGGCAACAAGGATGCTCTAATCTGGAATCTACCACTCCTGTCTGGAGACCATGTGCCACTCCCTTTATGAATCCGCCTTGAAAGAGCGTGGTCTTGTTTGTATCAATGTGCTATGAGAAGCATAAGAAAATAATTCACATGAAGAACATTGAGGGGAGATGTTGATGAGGCTGATGGATCTATACATAAGATACATATATACAAGTTTTCCTTTGTCCAGGCACCCACAGTTGCTGAGTTCACTGTTGTGGTGGCGGTGGTCGTGGTGGTGTGGCAGCGGTGGCAGCTGTTATTTTCTATTCAAATTGTTAAAGGCGTGTCTTCCACATATTATTTGATTGATCTCACAACAATTCTAAAAAGTTTCTTAAGTATTACCTTTGTCTTCAGAAGGCTCATCTCAGGTCTCTGTGTAGACAACAAAGTCAAAGCTGGACCTCAGATCTTCTCAGGCCAGAAGTGTAAATGCCAAAATAAGGAGGCAAGTTACCAAATGGGTGAAACTTTCATAAGTCTGTGGGGTCACTAGAGCTCCCTGTGGGGCCAACCCCTTTCCTGAGTGTCCAGACATGCCACTGACAGGCAAGTCTTCATTCCCAGTGAAGAGCAGAGGTGTGGTGACTTTTTCCCAGGTCACCTTCATTTTAAAGGAGCAGCAAGTCTGAATCTGCAGACTCATGACCAAACCAAGGTTCAGGCACCAGTGGCTAAGAAATCTTTCTCCCAATCATACCAGTGAAGGAACCTCACCAAATAGGCTGCTTGGGCTGAAACCTCGTATTGGAGAGCAAGCAGGAATGGGAAAGTGAGGTGCTAGGTTTACCTTCAAGGGTTTCTACGCTCCGTAAGCACAGAGGCATGAGAACGCTAGGGGAAGTGTAAGTGGTCCAGGCCACAGTGCCTGAGGGATGGAACCACAGCATCTTTTAACCTGCACACATGCTTTCGGAGGTCCCAGCTGACTCTTCCTCTTTACCATCTTTCCCCCTGTGGTGAGTAGACCATGAAGTAAGGGAACCATGTTCTCATGAGCCCAGATTTCCCCTCTCCATATGACTCAGAACTCCAAATTCCCTGTCCAAATGGCACACAGAGTCCATGCAGTTTCTCCCCACGTCCATTCTCCAGAGAAGCCCCCCACTGTCTAATGCAGAGCTCTAGGCCTAAGAGGTGGCCGTAGGTTGGCGGGGGTGGTGGTCAGAACTTGCCCATGAGTCCTGGCGTATCCACACATGCATTTGAGTCCCTCCCAGTGGGAACCTCTTCTGTACTCTTGCTCCAGGTTTGCTAATGCTGGGACTGAAGGAAAGCCCAAGAGTACTGCTAGAGGTGAGCTGGGACCACGTGTGGCTCCGGTGAGTCCTGCATACCTTGCTCTGCCTTCTGTTCGGAAACTCTCTCTTCCAGACACTCGGTACCACATTTCCTTGCTATAATCCCCACTTCATCTGTCAAATAAATGATTTTCACTGGTGTCTACTCTTCGCGAAACTTAGGTATTCAGTGAATGCTGACCACTGGTGACAATGTCTCAGCTATCCATTTCAGAAATTCTACACTTTGGTGTTCCTTGAATAGCATGCCTAAGTGGTTGTCTCTTTCCTCTGCCATCGCAGAAAATCAAGCTCTTCGGTGCTGTGAGCATCGAGGCGCTGTGGTACCATATTGCTTATTTCAGTCTGATGCAGTCCACTTCCTCAGTGGCAGGCATCCCTGTGGTCCTGAGGTCCAGGTCAGCGCTGGCTTTGCTCCCGCTGGGAGAGGCCCTCCACTGGAGCCACAGGATCCTCTTGAGGTACTTGCAGGTGTTGTTCCTGACCGTCACAAAGCACAGCGTGTTGATCATGCTGTTGCTCATGGCGATGCACTCCACTACATAGAAGGCGGTGAGGTAGTGCTTCTCCTTCACGAACACAGAGGGGAAGAAGTCGCGCACGATAGTGAAGCCGTAGAAGGGCGCCCAGCATAGGACATAGGCCGAGAGGACGCACACAAGCCCCAGAACGGTCCTGCGGCGGCAGCGCAGCCTCCGGCGGATCTGCTCTGTCTGGAAGCCCGGCACCGCCTTGAACCAGAGCTCCCGGGACACCCTGGCATAGCACAGGGTCATGGCGACCACAGGGCCCACAAACTCGAGGCCGAAGATGAAGAGGAAGTAGGACTTGTAGTAGAGCTGCTGGTCCACTGGCCAGATCTGGCCGCAGAAGATCTTCTCCTGGCTCTCCACGATGACCAGCACGGTCTCCGTGGTGAAGTAGGCGGCAGGAATGGCGATGAGGATGGACACGGACCACACCAGGAAGATGAGGCCGGCGGCTGTTTGACACTTCATTCGCGGTCTCAGTGGGTGCACTATGGCCAGGTACCTGGGCAAGAACAGAAGAGAAGTCAACTGCGAAAGGAGCCCGCCTGTGATACTGGATGTTACCTGAGGGAGATGCGCGCCTGTGATACTGGATGTGACCTGAGGGAGATGCGCCGGGCGAGGGTTCTGCAGCAAACCTCAGCTCCACCTCTAACTTCTCATCTGCCCAAGTATTTGGGTGGTTTAAAGATTAAATGTGATAATGAATACACTATTCCTAGCTAAGTTTTAAACCTGTCATATACTGGGGAAAATTACTTTTAAATGTAGTAATTATAGTTCCCACAGGTCTCTGGCCAGGCAGTGGTCCATCAATCCTCCTAAGGCTGGTAAGGCTCAAAGTTAAGCAGCCCTGACAACTCCAACTTGAATTGGTTGATAGGAAAAATCACCCTTTCCGACCAAAGCATGGGCCAACGTCTTGTTTTCATTCCAGGTTTTAGAAAGCATTGTTCTGCACGCAGAGAGGAAAAGTGTATTTACCTCATTTTCCACCTGGAAAGATACAGGCTGTTGAAAGATGAGGAACTTTCTCAAGGTTATAGGACACAAGACCCTTGGCAGAAAATGTTTAGACCCCCACTCACAGGGCTGATGTGAAAATCAATTAGCGTATACAGGACTTCTTTTTTTTTTTTCAACCACAAAGCATCAGGCAGTAAAAGATGCTGCTTTTGTTCGCTCCAAAGAGCCTACACTGTTACCACAGTGGTCCAGGAAGCAGAGAGCACTTTATGAGGCTGTGAGTCACCCGGGTGGTATGATGGCACCCTTCCCAGAGTGCACACTTGTGCGGAGAGCTCCGGCTTCCTGGAAGGCTTTGCACAGCTCGCAGGGTTGGGAGAAGGATGGGAGTGCAGTGGGAAGGACCGACAAACACCGGGGACAAACTCTTTTGTGTCCATAGCTGATTCCAGGCAGAGTCGATGGCAAGGTGACAGGGCCCTGAAGAAGAGCCAGGCCGATTCCGTTCTCTTTGTAGACAACCCCTTTGAGGTCATCTTTCTCGGGACTTTGATGTGAAGAAAGGTCCCTTCTTGTGTTTTTCTGACTGAATTTCACAAGTAATCATCCCCCACTGGGCGAACCTGGAGGAACCTGGAGTGAGACCCTGTGCTCTTTCAGCTCTCAAGAGTCTGAAGAAGCTGGATAGGGCATGTTTACCCTCTGGACACCCCAGATAGCTGCTGCAGGCCACCAGCATGCATCCCTGGAACTCCAGGCAACTTCTTAGCGCTGGAGAACTGGAACAGGATTATGTGCACTGTTGGCATTGTGCATACATGGACCCTTCATAGCAGCCATCATGCTGGCTGGAGTGTGGCTCAGTGGTAGGGTATTCGTCTCCTCTCATATGCAGAGGCTCTGGGTTCACATCACATCAACACACACATACACACACACACACACACACACACACATACACACACACACACACACACACACACACACACACACACGTGCCATCTCTTAGTTACTAAGTTGTGATTAAAATACTCTGACAAAAACATCTTAAGAAAGGAAGGGCTTATTTTGCCTCACAGTTTGAGGCTACAGTCCATCCATCATGGCAGGGAAGTCATGGCAGGGGCTTGAAGCCGCTGGTCACATCATATCTACAACCAGTAGAGTGATGAGTGCCAGTGCTCAAATTGTGTTAGCCATATTATACAGTCGACCCTCACCCAGGCAACGATCCCACCCAGTTAACACTATTGTCACTGATACATGAACCAACAGGCAAAGTTCAGAACACTGTTCTGGAGAGTTCCATTGGCCTTGGCTCTGGAACTCCGTATTAGTACGAAGTTTACAATAGCAAGCCCATACTTTCATTTAGGTAATCTCAACCCTACCAAAGGTATAAAAGAGCAGAGATGCCCATTTGATGGAGAGGCCAGCAGAAGCATGAAGAAGTGGAATGATCTATCGAAAGCTGTATAGCTTGTTGACCCACATCTTTCCAGAAACCCCACGTTCTCTCTACCAGGCCATCTGCTTCCTCTCTTCCCAGCAGGATGGGGCATGCTCCCTTCTCCCTGAACTTCGCCAGACCTTAGCAACCCATCTCTTTCCTCTCTACCACAGACTTGTTTTTCTACCTACACCATCCCTCGAGGCAGTCAGACTATTGGCAGCTCCTTTGCTCTCTCTCTCTGAGCATGGCTTCCCTTGCGCTGTGTCCACCGCTGCAGGGGGTTAGGTTCAGATCCACTCAGAGCCAACAGTTCCTAGAGAACAACGAATAAAGGCGACCGAGGGGCAGTGGTGGCATGATAACCGTGGACTGGGTGTTTTTGTTGGGACCCCATGCCTGTCCCCATCCAAGGTCTGACTTGAGAGTGGCCGTTGAAGAATCTACCAGGCTGGCCACGGCATGGTAGTGGACCCCAAGTGATGAACTCGTCAGGGGCATGTGTGCTTTCAGAGCCCGGACCACATGACTCAACACCAGTGGACACACACCCTGGCTGGTTTCCTCAGCACATCAGTGGACACACACGCTGACTGGTTTCCTCAGCACAGCAGGCCAGGGGAAGAGGAGGCTCCCAGCATTTCCTAAGCAGCAGACCAGAATGTTACAGACACCTCAAGCAGTGCGGCTGTTTCCACATCAAAGAGGAGGCCCAGAGGCCCTGCCCAAGGGCTGGGGTGGGGGTGGGGACTTCTTGCAGGATCTTGCCAACCCCTTCCTTGAGGTTGTCATCGTCTGGTGGAGTTTTATGTCTTCTGAAATATGACCCCATCCTTTTTGATCACTATTCTGAAGAGTCAGTCCCTGGTTCACAGGCTTCCCCTAGACCCCGCCGTCTCTGGAGGGATCCCACCTCCTGGCTTCCTCAAACAGTGCTCTGGCCTCTTAGAAGACTTTTGGTGATCACTTGTTAATGACCACGTTAAAGTCTACCTCCTGTGCACCACCTCTTTCGTTCACTGTACACCACCCTTCTCCAGACTTCACTGTAAACACATAATAATAGTAATAAACTTCACTGTTTATTATTAAATAATAAACCTTGGCTTATTATCTAACGGCTTTGCCGGTCTTAGTTCCTTGCCTTGAATGATCTTTGGCTACACCTTTTCTCACGTTTGCTGTCTGTGAGCTTGGGGCTAGTTTTAATAACTTTACCCTGTCCATGGTTTGGTACTGGGTGAACAGAAACTTTCATTGCCGAAAAGACCTTTTGGGGAAAGGGACAAAGATGTGTTTACTTAGCCTGAGACTGAGATGCAGTGTGGGGCTAAGCAACAAAATGCTGGAAATGCAGTAAGAGGGTCGGGGCTGAACTTTGCAGAAAGGTGTGAGTGACTCAGCGAGGCATGTTGCTTTTGACAGGACATTTCATTCCAGTCCACAGCTTGCAAGGTTTGGAATACGTATCAATTATTTCAGCAAGAAACCAGTTATGTTCAAGAAGATTCGGTGGGCTACAGCTTCGCTCACCCCCCTTAAGCCACAAAGTCTTCTCTCTGTTCCTGGAACCATGGAGTCTGTTCCTGCCTCCAGGCTTTTGTGCTTACAAATCCTGTTATCCGAGACACTTTCTCTCAACCCTCACGGAGTGAACCTTCTGGTCACTCCTGGGTCATCCGAATGTCTTCTTAGAGACACCTCTCCTGACTCGTCTACACTATCTCTCTTCTCCATCATTCTTGATGTTTCTGCTGGTGTGTTTCTCTGCTTTTTGTTGTTGTTGTTGTTGTTTTGGTTTGGGTTTTTTGTTTGCTTGTTTCTCACTTCTGAATTCACCTCCCACAGTTCTTTGCCTGACAGAGAGCTCTCTTCATCCCTTTGGCATAGCTTCATCAGGAGTGAGATGCTTTACTCTGTTTACCACCATATCCCCAGCCTTTGCAGTAGCATCCAGCACTGAGCAGTCAGTCAGTCTACAGAGACACTCTTTTTGAAAGAGTGCATGCATGCATGAGTGAATAAAAGCTAGGATGGGTCTGGCAGGGGGCAGCTGGGCAGAACCAAGAGACACTCTAAGCAGAAGATCAATAACAGAGGAAGACTAAGGCCATCCAGCCAAGTGAGCCTTCGCAGGGGCGAGCGTGACCAGGACAACTGAGCAAATGCTCTAGAACAGACACTGGCCAGGATGAGAGGAACTTTCCAGCCTTGATGCCTAGAAGGACAGTGAAAGCAAGAAGAGAAACACTAAATCCGTGCTACTAGCAGATAAACTGTTGTGCGAGGCCATGCTTGAGAGCCCAGTTCCTAGCCTTAGATTGTGATTTGTACATCATAAAAACAACCCTTAGCCCGCTGGAAACCCTCCAGCTTACTCAGTTTTTCTGTCACGTGGTCTTTTTAATATTAACTTAAGAACCGTGCTATCTGCTCCTTATTCGGTGTTGGATCTGACTTCACATTACTCTGTCCAAGCATGGCAGCACATGCCTGTAATCCAAGCATTCTGATGCATGAGACAGAAGGAATTTTGAGTTCAAAGCCATCCTGAGCTTTACAGTGAGACCCAGTCTCAAAAATACCAAGACAGAAAAAGAAAATACCTTGTATTGCAGATATGATTGCATTCAATTTTCAAAGCAACCGAGTACATCAGATTCTCTTACTGTCCTCAAAGCCTGAGGCAGGAAGAAGGCAGATAACCAGTAAGCAGGGGAAAGCCCCACAGTGAGTGAAGGGCACCAGCAGGTTCAAATCAAGCACACACTAACTATTCCTGCAGAAATTTCATAACAAAATAAAGACATTCTAACAATGAGTGTGTCTATTTGTTATACAGAGGTTAAAAGCTAAGAAAACCAAACCTGAAAAATCACTATGTTTTGAATAGCTCACAGGAAAAAAATTAATGACTACTGAACCACAAAACTGAAATTAAATGACAGCAACATAGTAAAATAAAAACCATCTGGGGCAAAGATTACAAATATCAATTTAAACAACAAAAACTAAAGGTTCTGGGGCAGTAGTGTAGTCACCTAAAGTCACCTAAAACTAAGGAAGGCCAGCACCTGGGGTTTTCCCCCACAGCTGCATGCAAATTTACAGTCAGAAGGCCACTCCAAGCACCACCAGCTCTCCCCAGAGCAGAGCAGGACCTGATTCATCTTTCTCAGTGTGTCTAGTGTGCACTGTGCAGAGAGATATATACCATGTTTCAAAGCATCAGAGGTGGGTGTGAAAATGGGATATGTGCTTGAGCTGTCTTGACGATATTGGTCCTGTGTCATGGTTCATCAATATCCCTGTTAATAGCTCCTCAGTACTCCTCAGTTTATCCTGGCTTCTTTCCCCCACAGTTGTTAGCCCTCTCTGTGGTGAATGGATCTCACAGAGAAGCAGGACTCTGTCACAGCAGGCTCCTACCTGTCCTGCTTCTAGTACCTGTGAGCATCTTCTGGGTAAAGCTGTGTCACTAATATGAAAGTCCAGGAAATGACCCCGTATGTTTTGTCCTGTTCCTGTGCTAAGAGACAAGGCAGCATTTCCATTTTCAAGGAATGCCAGAGGCAAAGCTGCAGGAGCCTGCCCTGGGCAGCCCTGAAAGTCACGTGGGAAGCAGATAGCGTGGCTGACACTATCCTCTGCTAGGTTTCTTTGGATTCCTTGCTTAAGTAAGTGGGCAACTGCCCCAAGGTTGGTGACTTATATTGAGGACCTCAACATCCCTGTTGTAGGTGACAGACCAGGGGCCCATCAGCCGCTGACCCTCTGACATCCTCTGGGGAAAGGAGGCAGGGGCTCTGCCCCTCAGTGGTCTTAAAGCCAGGCTCTTTGGTGTCCCTTTCCTTAGAAACTGACCTTTCATGGGCCTTCCCACCCCCAGTTGTACTGCCAGGAAACTTGCTCCATTGCTCTGACTTGGAGCCCAGGTCAAACACCCCAGAGCCCTGGGGCCTTGGAACAAAGAGAGCCTGTGCTGTAGGCTCTCTGGATGAAGAGGATGGCAAGCTGTCTCAAGGTACATGGAAGCCTGCTTAGCCCCTCAGGGCAGCTGTCCATAGACCATAACAAGGTACTTTGTAGTTAGAGTCAAATGCACCAAGAAGCTTGCAAAGACTCCCTGATCACAGTGATCCTGGCTCATTAGCACAAGTTCATACCAAGTGAAACATCTAAGAATAAGAAAGACCCGCAGAAGCTGCTCCCACTGACCTCACTCCCCATCTCCACAGAAGATTGTACTGTCGCATGATAGGTGTGAAGTGAGGTGGGATTCAGACAATACTAACAAAAGTAAGCAACCACATGCTCTCTTTCTGACCCTCCAACTTTTTTTATTCAAAACAACTCCCCCAATCTTATTTAAAAACCATTTAGTGCCGGGATATCACAGTTTAATAGAGGACGTCTAGATGAGATGGGGAATTCCCTCCAGATGTTCACACAAGAAGTAATTCCTTATAACTTAGCCCCACCCCTCAACGCTTCCTCCTACCTGTCTAAGCTGTGATCAGGCCTATCTAGGAGAACATCCAGAGACCGTGATCAAAGACTTTCCTATTGTCCAACTCAGGCCTCAGCTACCTCCAGCCCTGATAAGGCTAGGCGTTCAGTCAGTGAGCTTTTGAGTCCCCATGGGTCCCATCTATGGGGAATACAGATGCATGTCATCACCATGCAACTACAGGAAAGAAAGGGACAAAGCCAACCCCCTTTCTCTGTGCCCATCTTTGTGTCACTCACCTGTCAACGGCAATGGCCAGGAGGGCATTAGTGGAGACGTAGAGGGAGACAGTACGCAGGTAGTTGACAGAGGCACACAGGACATGGCCATGCTCCCAGGAGAGCTGGCGTACCACATAGTAGTCCATCTCAAAGGGGCAGCACACAATGGCCACCAGGAAGTCTGAGATGGCCAGGTTGGCAATAAGCAGGTTGGTGAGATTGCGAAGCTTTTTGTAGCGGGCCAGGGTAATGATGAAGATGAAGTTGCCGATGCCACACACCAGCATGATACCCACCAAAGCCATGCCAATGACAATCTTGGCAGCAAAGAAAGTCTGAGAATTGGTCACATCCTCCTCATCATCCAAGGGTGTGTCATAGTCACCATAGCTGAAAGTGAACGGAGAGAAAGCAGTTTGGGCTCCATGGGCATCAAGTGCAGAAAGGAAGCTGGTGGAAGTGTCCGTGGTATTCTCACCCACAGCCCCCACGGTGGTCTCCATCCAGGCAGGTGCTGCCATGAACACCAGGGGGCGCTGTACTGGAGCGGCAGCTCCAAGGTTCTTGATGCTTCTTGGGTGAGTCAAATCTTCCTGACCAGCATGTGAGGGGCACAGTTTCTGAGTTCCATTTTAAACCTTTGAAAGACATACACACGGTTGGCTACATGTTGGAGTGAACCTGGGTGAGTTTAAAATCATCCCGAAACCTATGCAGATCCATTAGCCACCTGCTCCCCGTACGCTCAGCTAATGGATGGAAGAAAGGGGCCAGTGAGAGAACACGAGAGAGGGGAAACCACATTTCCACTCAGCTGGGGAAGGCTGGGGGACTGCAGAGACAGACTCTAACTCCATTTATTTCCACTCCAATGGAGACCGAAAAATGGTGCTCTTCCTCCAAGACCAAGGCTGTGAGTGTGGGAAGGTGGGACTGAGAGGAGACCTGCTCCAAACCCCAGGCCCTGTCTGACGGCCTGAACTCTGTCTCTGTGGAACAGTCTCATTCTGCGATAACAACAGCTGCTTCCCACATCTGGAAAGAAAGGACATATCATGGGGGTCTGCAAAACACAGCTGCAGAATCACAGAGCCCTGAACGTGGAACCCTCCACGGAGAACTGAACGTGGAAGCCTGTCCACAGAACCCTCCAGCAGCCACTTCTCCTCACCAAGATTCCTGTGCTCATGTCGAAATCTGCTGTGACTCTATAAGGTTGGTACATCATGTGCCAAGGCTTGTCCTAGGCAGTGGTCACAGGGGCACAATCACAGGCTGTCACTTAACCTAGAGGGTTAGAAAGGAGACCTGAGGGCAAAATCCCTGGGTGAGTGGTGTGTCCTCCAGTTAATAGCTTAAACACGCAGGGTTTTAACATCCCCCAGGCAGATCAATACTGTCTATAAAGCTCAGAACTGTTGGAGAGGCAGTGTTACATCCCGGAACCACAGGAGTCAGTCCTCAGGCCTCTAGGCCAGCTCTAAGGAAGGGAGGGAGCCCGGATCAGAGACCAGTTTCCCACAGAGCAGGGCAGGGGGAGAGGGTCTGTCAGTAGGGAATGTCTTCTCTCCTTGCTGACTTTTCCCTTACATCCCTCCCAAGACATGAAGACATCAGACCAGGGAACTGGATACAGCAGAGGATTGGGGTTTGGAAAGCACCCTAAATGTCAGAGGGGAAGAAGGTAGCCAAACCTGAGATCCTAGAAAAGGGAGAAAGTAAGTTTTCCCCAAGATGATACCCCCCAGGAATCCTGCTGTCCAGGAGTAAGAGGACAAGGCTAAAGTCCCTCCACACCCCTGGAGGCTCATCCCACCTGCTCCATCTCACAGTTCTTCAGTGGGTTTTGCCCTTCTCTCTTGGCCAGCTCAGCCCCCAGCTCTGCTCTAATCAGATAAGAGGGAGAACCCAGAGCCGAGAGGCCAGTGGACTTAGCTGGGAGCCCAGAAATATCCCTTCTGAGGGATACCCCATCAGCATGCTGCCATCACTGCTCCAAGTCGGAATTTAAAGAAAGGGTCCAGAATCGCCTAAGAGGGAGATAGATGGTTAGAGGATTTGTCCCACGGTCTTTTCTGGAACTGTCCTCGGCTCTGTGGAGAAGCCCACTACCCACTGTCTTGTGCTGCTGGGACTTCAGTTCTGAGGGACCCTCTCCTACTTCACCTAAGGCTGTGAATGGGGGCAGTCTGGGCTCCGTTCACTTCCTATGCGTGGTTCTCTGGGCTTCTCCGGGACCGTTGGTACCTGTGAACCAAGGCGAAGACAGTCTCTCCCCAGAAGCTCCGCAGCAAGGGAAAGTAGCCCTTCTGTCTTCTGAGGGTCTTTTCAGGCTCCGTGGCAGCTGAGTTCCTGCTACCTCGGCGGACTCACAGAGCAGCGGCTGAGGCCAGCCAGCCCCGCCCACGGCGCACTGGCCCCGCCCCATGTTCCTGCCCACAGTCAGTGATCTCCCTCCCACACCCGCTGTCCCTGCATCATGCTCACCTTCCTGCCCCCTCTGTCCTCACCCCTCACTCACTACCCCCCACTCTGGAGATCCTTGAGCTCCTCCGAGATGAGCCCCTGAGTCGACTGTAGTTGAATCTGCTGAAGTGTCTGGATGCAGAGGGGGTGGCTCCGTGTGTCGCCTGAGCGCCAACTCTAGGACTACCCTGCACACGGAGAGCAGGTTGTGCCTGCCTTGAGCACTGAGCACCTCGGGCTCACCTGTCTGGCCCATTGCCACCCAAGTGGGCAGGCTGGTCACGGGAGCTTGGCGCCTTCAAAGGACAGAGAATCTCTTGCCCAGTTACTCTGCCTGAGCAGCCGGGACGGCTCAGACCTCACCTCTGGACTCTCCTCTGCAGCCCTCAGCTGAGCTGCCTCCCCCCTGTAATAGACTCTAAGGGCTTTCTGGAGAGCGAGTGCAAGGAGGAAGCCTCCACGCCCATGCCTGTTCAGAATGACCTGGTCTCCAAACGTTAAATGTGAACCACTACACAGCCAGCGATCCCATCTAAAATAAAAGACTGCAAAAACAAAAGCAGGAAATTAGGTATCTGTACACCGATATTCATAGCAGCACTATTCACTATTAGCAAAGGGCAGAAACAATGTCCATCAACTGATAGAAGAGAAACAAAGGAGCATGTGCATGCCTTTAAATACTACCAAACTTTCAACAGGAGTGAACTGTAACAGGTACAACCCTCCTGTGCACTGGCGGTGGAGGTGCAAACTGGTGCTTCCTCAGAAAAGAATTAAAGACTTTCCTTAGCATCCAGCGTTTCCACTCCTAGGTATTAACTTAAAATCAAATAAACACAGGGTCTCAAAGAGATGTTTCCATACCCTGTTTATAGCAGTGGGTAGCACACTGAAGACACCTCTGTTAATTCTTTTCCTCGTTGCTGGAGCCAACACTGAATACAAGCAGCGTGACAAAGCAAGGGTCAGTGTGGCTCAGGGTCTAAGAAGGGACACAGTCATCACAGCAGGGAAGGCAGGGCAATGGGAGGGCAAGGTGACTGGGTGAGCTGCACCTGCAGTTGGGAAGCAGAAGGAGATCCAATGCCCTGATAGCTTTCTCCTTTTCGTTCAGCTCGGGTCCTTGGCCTATGGGATGGTGATACCCACATTCGAGGCTGGTCTTTCCTCCTCAGTTAAACCTTTCTGAAAATACCCTCACAGATGTGCCTATGTTTGTCTCTTAGGTAATTCTAAATTCTATCAGGATAATCAAGAGTAACTCCCAGAAGACCACCCCTTGTCAACTTGATACCCAAATATATCACTTCAAAATTATAATATTCCATGCTTGCTTCTCAAAGGTTCATGGCCCTCTCACAAAACACAGTGCATTCACTCCAGCTCCAGAAGTCCTCATCATCTTTAACAGTCCCAATTCTGTCCAAAGCCTCTTCTAAGACTCAGGCAATCCTTTTATTGTGAGCTCCTGTTTTTGCTTTTTAAGTTGTATATTTCTAATTTACATTGGCATAGGACACATATATCCATTCCCGAAAAGAAGAACAGGATGACAGTAAAGAAAGATAGGATAAAGCAAGAACAAAACTTGGAAGAGCAAACACCAAACTTTGCAGACCTGTATCTGGGCATAGGCAGCTGCGCTGGCTATTCTTGGTTGTCAACTCGACTACATCTGAAATGAACTAAAAACCGTCTCTGGACACACCTGTGAGGGATTTTTAAGTTAACTGGATAATTTAGCTAGAGAGACCCACCTTAAATCCAGATCAGTTGAGGTGGAAAGACCCACGCCACTCCTGGTGTCAGATCTGTATTAGGCAGGGTTCTCTAGAGCAGCGCTCCTCAACCTTCCTGATGCTGCGACTCTTTAACACAGTTCCTCATGTTGTGGTGACGCCCAATCATAAAATTATTTGTGTTTCTACCACATAGCTGTAATTTTGTTATTTTTTATTTGTAATTTTCAAAGATAGAGGGTTGGCAAGGGGGTCGAGACCCACAGGTTGAGAACAACTGCTCTAGAGGCCTAGAACTTATAAAATGAATCTCTCTGTCCATATGGGGAGGAGACCTTTTTAGAGTAGCTTACAGGCTGTGGTCCAGCTAATCCAACAATGGCTGTCTCCCAAAAGAAAGTCCAAGAATCCAGTAGTCGTACAGTCCACGAGACTGGATGTCTCAGCTGGTCTTCAGTATATGCCAGAATCCTGAAGGAGTAGACTCTAATCCAGTGAAGCTAGAGCAAGGGCGAACAAGCAAAGAGCAAAAGCCTCCTTCTTCCTTTTCCTTTATATAGGCTGCCACAAGGAGGTGTGGCCCATATTTAGGGTGGGCCTTCTGACTTCAAATGGCCTGTACTTAAGGTGAGTCTTCCTACCTCAAGTGACTTGGAATTAAGGCCGATCTTCTTAGCTCAAGTGACCCAGTTAACTAAAAATCCCTCACAGGTGTGCCCAGAAACTAGGTTTTTAGTTAATTCCGGATGTAAGCAGGTTGACAAACAGCAGCCCAATTCTCCAGTTCTGCCACCTGTAGAATATGTAGCCTCTCTTGGTCCAGCTCCAACTCCATCCCAAAGTTTTTCTCAGTGATAGTTCATAGTCCTGGCCTCCAGCATCCTGGAGTCTCTATTGAAACTTGAACTTGCTGCATGCAGTGGCCTCTCAAGAGAATCCAATGCAGCTGCATGTTTGCCTGGGCCCCAGTGGTTTCTGAGGCTTTCATGGAAGCCTCCATGACCTTGCACGCCTGTAAAGCCAGCACCAAGTAGATGACATAGCCAAGCCCTGCTGTCCGCTCCAGAGGTAGTGTGACTGCACGGAACAGCAGCTACAATGGTTCCTGAGCACATTAGCTGCCAATCCTGGAAAAGCACTTTCCTAGACAGCTGGTGGCCTTTTCAGTTCAGGCTCTCTTCTTTCAAGTGAATTAACATCTTCCCAAGTTTGAGGCTTTGATGGGTGGGGTCTTGTCCTTGGGCCACCTTTCCTATTGTCCTAGCATAGAACACAAGGACTATGCTAATCTCTAACAATTGCATATACTTTTACTGCATCCTCCAGTTGTGGAATATTAGTTGAAGATATATTTGTTTATGCTATGGAACATTTGTTTAATGATGCAAAGATGTGTTGCATTCTTTTATGCTGCGTTTGTTTAACTCTGTGAAACTGTGTTACTTTGCCTGTCTAAAACACTTGATTGGTTTAATAAAGAGCTAAATGGCCAATAGTGAGGCAGGAGAAAGGATAGGTGGGGCTGGCCTGAAGAGAGAATAAATAGGAGGAGAAATCTGGGAAGTAAGATGAAGGAGCAAGAAAAGGAGAAGCAGAAGAGAACATCAGGGGCCAGCCACCCAGCTACACAACCAGCAGCCACTCAGCACAGCCACAGAGTAAGAAAGAGAGAAAGGTATATAGGACAGAGAAAGATAAAAGCCCAGAGACAAAGTGTAGACAGGGTAATTTAAGCAAAGCTGGCAAGAAACAAGCCAAGCTAAGGCTGGGCTTTCATAAGTAAGAATAAGTCTCCATGTGTGTGATTATTAGGGAGCTGGGTGGCAGGCCCCCCAAAGAGCCAAAAGAGTAAAAAAACCAATCAACTATACCCTCCTTGTCTGTAACTTTAATCTCTGCTCTCTTTATATATACAGTTCTGAGCAAGAGACATCTGCAGTAACCAGTCCATAGCCCAAATGCTGTGCTGTCTTCAAAATTCTGCTGCCAAAGAAATTAGCTCCTTGCTTATGAATTTAGCCTCATTCAAGTTCCCAGGGTATGGGCAGAATGTAGCATGAATCACCCATAGGTCAGTTCCTCCGAGTATCTTTGTTCTCCACTGAAACCTCACAATCCTGGCCTCTACTGTTCCCATTTCTGTTAGCATGCAGGGCTCGCAAACTCCCACCAGAATAACCCAGTAAGCTCTGTTTACAGCATTCTAGAGCTTCTCTAGCTCACAGGTCCAAACTCTTCCAAATTCTTCTCACAAGACTAATTCAAGGCATAGGATCCAGCAGCAACACCTCCCACTTCTTAGTGCCAGTTTTCGATCCAAGTGCCCATAGAAAGAAGAAAGAAGAACAAAATGTGATATAGATGACTACACAAAGAGATGCATAGTGGAATAGTACTCAGCCTTAAAAAAGGAGAATCTGGCATATGCTTAGCATGGACATAACCTTATATCCATTAGCACCTCATGCTGAGTGAAAGAAGTCAGGCCCCAAAGACAAAGACTGTAGGACTCCACTTATGTGAGCTACCAGGAGAAGTCAAACGCATGGAGGGAGAAATAGAATGGTGGAGACAGAAACTTGGAGAAGTTAGGGAACTGGGGTATGCTATGGATGGAAATGAAATGTCCTCCCCCACCCCAAAAAGAGTATCTGGGGAAAGTTTGGCAGCAGCCTTGTTACTGTGGAAACAAGGTGTGGTCTTTAAGAGGTGTAGCCTGCTTATAAGAAGTTAGGTTCCTGGGGCTGTGCTTGGGGTAGATTTGGAATCCCATGCCTCTTCTCTCGCTTTGTTTCCTAGCTGTCATGAACGAGCAGCTTTGCTTGACCAAGAGCTCCCCCATGATGCTGTTCCCTCACCACAGGCCCAACACAGAAGAGCCGACTGGGCTCTGGTTGAAACCTGAGACATAGTGAGCCATGGCAAATTTTTCTTTTTCAAGTCAATCAGTGACAGTGACAGAAAACTGACTGATGTAGGGTGTTGTTGCTTGATGAGCGCAGAATCTTAATCTCACAAAATGAGTTCTGAAGGTGAGTGGCGGTAAATGGGGATGAGCAGTGAGGATTGCTTAACATCACTGACTGGCTAACTTAAACTGGTTCTAATGGTAAATGTGTGTGCTCCCACAATTTGAGTTTTTGAAGACGTGGTCTCTCCTTGTATTCCTGGTGGTCCTGGAACTCAATATGTAGGCCAGGCTGACATCAAACTCAGAGACCTGCCTGCCCACCCCCTCAAGTGCTGAGATTAAAGATGTGTGTCACCAGACCTGGGCCTTTCTCTCTCTCTCTCTCTCTCTCTCTCTCTCTCTCTCTCTCTCTCTCTCTCTCTGTCTCTCCTATTTCCACATTTAAAAATCTTCATTTATTTATTTTATTTTTGTGTGTGTACATGAATATATATATTTCAGCATCTGTAAGCAGATGCCTACAGAGGACAGAAGAGGATTTATGGGTGATTATGAACCATTGATGTGGGTGCTGGGAATTGAACCCAAGTCCACTGCAAAAGCAGCCAATGCTCTTAACTGCCAGATTATCTCTCCAGTCCCAAATGATTCTCTCATTTTTGTTGTGTTTTTTTGTTTTGTGTGTGTGTGTGTGTGTGTGTGTGTGTGTGTGAGAGAGAGAGAGAGAGAGAGAGAGAGAGAGAGAGACAGAGAGAGACAGAGAGAGACAGAGAGAGACAGAGACAGAGACAGAGACAGAGACAGAGAGAGACTATGTAATCTTGCCTTAATGTCTGGCCTGAAGCACCATATGTAGATCAGGCAGGTTTCAAACTCACAGAGATTCCTCCTGCCCCTGCCTCCTGAGTGCTAGGATTAAAGGTGTGTGCCACCATGTCCTGCAATATTTCCATACTTTTAAAACAGGGAGTAGAGGGAATGAATGAATTACTGACGTATCTGTGACATCCTATCTTGAAAACATCTCTGTGTGAAATCATTTGGTCACAAAGCCTCACAAACACTGTATCATTCCACGTGGGTGAGGAAGAGCGGAGGGCCAGGAAGCATGATGGTGGAGAAGAGAGAATGATGATACTGTTGAGCGGGTTTAGACTTTCGGTTTGATAGGATGAAGGGGCCTGGAGATGAACAGTGACGGTGGTCGAACATTGTCAACTTATTTAACACACCATACTGGGCACTTAAGACAGCAAACTGTGTTCTGACAAGTTTTTAAAAGTGCTTCTCCTGTGGACTTGTTCAGCGCCCCCCCCCCCTCCCCCACATCCAGTGCTGGCCAATGATGGCCTCTCCTGTCTGCCCAGCCTGCTCTGTTTGTCTCCATCGGCTACCCCTTCTCTCCGCTGTCCCTGGCTCCAGGGCCCGGTCTGAGTTCCTCCTGTCTGGCAAATGTACTAAATCAGCTCCTTTTGTGCTTTCATCAGATTTGCGCTCAGCACAGCCTCGTCCAGAGCTGGCTCAGAGCTCATCCTGCCTCCTGTTCCAATTATCTCTCCAGAACTCAAGCCAGAGAGGCTTGAGTGCCTCCCTAAGCCCACTCAGCAGGTTCTTTGGACTGCCCCCCTCTTCGCTCCCTGAGCCTTGCTGGAGGGGGTGTGAAAGGAGATGCAGATGGACAGAAGCCCTGACATGCAAAGGATGGAAATGCTGTCATTAATCTCACTCCTTTACTCTCGTCCCAAACAAATTCTTCAAGGGACTCTTGGAAGGTGGAGAAACTATTCCTACATTTATTTGGAAGAATAAACAGAAAATAGCAAACAAAAAAAAAATTTTTAAAGAAGTGCAACAGAAAGAAATTTGTCTTGTTAATATCAGAATGTTATGGATGTTTAAGCAGCAGTGGGGTGACCATGATTTGAACACAGGGGCTCAGCACATACCTGTGTGTGAAGGCTGAAGTCTCACTACAGTCAACTTGGTGGGATAACTTTTTGCGTGGAACAGTGGAGGAGAAAGGAGAACAGCAGGGGCGGAGTCCTCACACGGCCTCTGCCTCTGCCTCCAGTCCTCCTCGTTCAGCCCCGTGGTTAAAGAAGGACAGAGGATGCTGTTTGGGGGCCTCCAGTGCAGCATGGGGAAGAAAGTTCTCCCCTGGAAGAGATCTGCAGTCCACGGCAGGACAATGAGGGTCCTCGCTCCTAAAGCTGTAAGACAGGACCTTCCCTCTGATGCTCAACATCTTGGGGGAATAGCATAGACAGCACCCCAAACGTTTTTAGGAAGATGTGTGGACAGGTGGAGTGGACAGAAGCTCAGAGAAGTCAGCTTCAGTCTCAGATTCGAGAGGCTGATTGTCTGCACTAGTTAGCTGGAGGCAGCTGTGTCCCCGCGGGCTGGGGACATGACAGAGCTGGAGGTAGTTGTGTCCCTGTGGGCTGGGGACATGACAGAGCTGGAGGCAGCTGAGAACACCTCAGATCTGCAGCTGTGGCATCTGGACCTAGAAGGCAGCACTCCGAGGTGAGGTTTGGTGACCCACATTTACTGCCTTTATGTAGACAGGTCACACTTACACTTCCTTCTGAGAAGAAAAAGTGAAAGAAATACTCATACATAACCCAATAAAGGATAATAAAATGACGGGGAAAAACAGTATCATTCAAAAATCACACGACTGCAGTTTCCTAGGGCTATCATAAGGAAGTGTCACAAACATCAGAGATTTAATCTCTTAGTTCTGCAGGCTGAAGTCCCAAAGCAAGTCAGGGGTCTCAGTCGTGCTCCCTGAGATCGAGCCCTTTCTGGCTTTCCTGTGGTGGCCGCGTTTCCTCATGGTAACCTGTGGCTTGCTGTTGTCACCTGGCCTCCCAGCACCTGTTCTCCGGGTTGACAACGGTCCCACTGGATCAAGACTCACCGTAAGGGCTTCCTCTCCACCTCAGGATCAGATCCCAAAGAAACCCAGGACAATGGCTGTGGTGACTATTAGCATAGCAACTCGGACAATGGCTCCCAGGCTCACCCAGAACCTGTGGCTCCTCTCAGTTCTTCTCACCCGCCCCCCTCCCCTAAACCTCTCCAGCCTGTGGGCTCTGCTTCCCTTTCCCCAGCTTCTGATTCCTATATAACCCTGCCATTTTGGATGTACACTCTCTTGGCCCGGTCTCTTCAGACCCCTCTCTCTTGGTTTTTGTTCTCTCTCTCTCTCTCTCTCTCTCTCTCTCTCTCTCTCTCTCTCTCTCTCTCTCTCTCTCCCTCTCCCTCTCCCTCTCCCTCCCCCTCCCCCCATTTCTCTCCCCCTCCCCCTCTCTCTCTGCCTCTCTCTGTCTCTGTCTCTGTCTCTGTCTCTGTCTCTGTCTCTCTCCTCTTCCTCCTTATCTCATGGCCCAGTTCAATCTACTGGCCATGTCCAGTTTCCTACTTTCTCTCCCTGCTCTGGACTCTTCCAGATGCCTCTGGCAGCACTCTCCCTCATATCTCCAATAAAATCTTTCTCCTCAACCATATCTTGGAACAGTCAGATTCTCATTTCATTCACTGATCATCTGGGCAAATGCTTGAGTTCTCAAGCTTCTGTTCACAGGTCCTGGCTTGGGATTTCAACAGATCCTCTGGGAGAGAACAACACAATTGAATGAAAAAAATAAACAAAAAGGAAAGGAAAAGGAAAGCAAGACTGCTCCTAGATATGGCAGAGGGGAAAGTTTATTGTAGACATGTGGGAGAGCATAGGCAGAGGCAGGGACATCTGGGAGAGTCCAGAGTGGACATGTCCAGACTGAGCTGTACCATGTGGAGAGGGGAGAGAGGGAAACCAGGTGCGCATCCAGGGGCCCAAAGGTACAAAGGCAGTGGGAACCAAAATGTCTGGATTATACAGGGAAGGGGTAGGGAAAGGAGTGTGCAATCCAGGAGGGCTCAGTAACAGGTAGGGACTGAGGGATGATGGGAGAGCCTTATGGCCAGGTCCACTTCTATATAGGCATCTCTACCACTTATCCAGTGTTTGAAACCTAACAGCAACTGTAGCAAGGGATACACATGGGAAGCGACTCTGCAGCTGTTGGATGCTGTATAGGACAGTGGCCGGATGGCAGAGTGAGTAAACGGAGTGGGGGTGACGGCTATGGGGCCTTTGTTACAGGCCATGCCCCATTTCCGGATAGTAGCCACTGAGAGGAGATCTTTGGCTTGTAACAGTTTATCCAGTTGTGCCCTTATGAAGGTGCACTTTTCTGAACATCCAGTGTATCTCAGTACAAAGGATATGATGCTGTAAAGCAGTGATTGACAAGGAAAGCAGTCATGGTACAGTACTAACTGGAAAACCTCAGGCTATAAAAGCACATTGCAATTTGGTTCTTGTGGGGAGAGGCTTACACACAGCCTACACCCACAGCAGGAGGTATCCGGGGGGCAGAGGCAAGCTGCCCACACTCAGGTCAAAGGAGAGAAACTACGGATGTTTTCCTTTCCGTTTTCTCCATCCTATGGTGTTTTAATGAACTCTTGTTCTTGTGCGGTAGCTTAAATTTCATAAATGAGTAAAGTAATACAAAGACAATGAAGGAGAAAATGGCATTCCATTTCAGAGTGGCAAAGTATTTATTTAGCAATAACAACAAAGAGGTAATATCCCAAAGGAAAAATGGATAGATTTTTTCCCCATTAAAATGTAAACACTTGCCGGGCAGTAGTGATACATGCCTTTAATTCCAGCACTCAGAGGCAGAGGCAGGTGGATTTCTGTGAGTTGGAGGCCAGCCTGGTCTACAAAGCAAGTTCCAGGACAGCCAGAGCTGTTACACAAAAAAAACTCAGTCTCAAAAAAGCCAATCAATCAATCAATAGATAGATAAATAAATAAATAAATTTTAAACACATGAAAAATATAGCAAACAAAGGGGCAAGATCCTTAGACTATGTAATGGTATTACATTTTAATAAAGGAAATACCAGCACCATAGAAGAAAAATAGGCAAATATCCCAAATAGGCAATTGGAAAAAAAAACCCAAATGTTTAATAATTAAAAAAATGCTATCCTCACTGGTAACCAAAATTGTACCATTAAAAACAGCAAGAAGCCAGGCATGGTGGTGCCCATTTGTAATCCCGGGACTCTGAGACAGGAGGATTGCCACTAGTCTGAGACTAGCCTGGGTGACAGAATGAGTTCCAGGTCAGCCGAGGACACAGGGAAACTGCCTAAAAAATTATTAAAAAACCAAAACTGCCAATAAACATAAGCTACTTTTGTTTACAGCAGTTCTCAACGTGGAGGTCACAACCCCTTGGAGTGTCAGATATCCTTCATATCAGTTATTTATATTATGATTCATAACTATAGAAAATTATGAAATAGCATCAAAATAATTTAATGGTTGGGGGGTCACCACAGCATGAGGAACTGCATTAAAGGGTCGCAGCATTAGGAAGGTTGAGAACCACTGGTCTAGATCATACAAGAACATAGACTAAAAATGAAAACTGGATTAGTAGTATAATTGAAGAATCAGATGATCTAATCTGGAGACATCTTGAACTTTCTCAGATTCTTCAGTCTGTACTGAACGCTGCCTAGCCTGCTTTGTGACGCATCCAGGCTGCTCAGTGCAGCCCACACAGCCTTTCCCATCTCCTGGTTCTTGGTCTGTCTGACTTTTGTTGCAGCTGCTGCCAGTAGTGAACCAGCCAGAGGCATCAGGCCAGAAAGATGACATCATTCAAAGACCTGGGGCGTGCCAGAGGTCCTTGAGGACCTACACAGGTCTAGAGAAATGCACCAGGGAAGATGAACTCGAAGGACACTCAGGAGGATTCTTAAAGTGTGTAATTAATCTTCCGCATAGCTACCAAACGAGTTACAAAACTGGCTTATATGTACATAATTTTCAAATTGCATGAATGAGTGTGTGTGTGTGTGTGTGTGTGTGTGTGTGTGTGTGTGTGTACAAGCGTATGTGTGTTGGGAGGACAGGTAGAGATACAAATGGGAAAGCCCCAGAAACACATTTTTAAAAACTTCATAATGTTTTTTTTTCTAGTTCAAGGATAAGACAACATAGAAATAATTTTATCAATGACCAAAAGCCAAGAAAGTGCAAGAGATTTGACCCAATAAAACCTCATTCAATGTTAATTAGCAAGTAACTACAACATAGTGGGAAAATGGAATGGCTAGACACATAAACATGAAAGGACTAAATCTGTCTACAAAGCAGGTGAAAAATAAAAGCCCTGTTCATACAAAAAAAAGTTTGAAAAGAACCAAAGTTGCTAAAACATGCCACAATGCAGAGTGACGTGCCTGACTCGACCTCGTCACCACTGTGCTTCCTGTGGATGACATCACTTGTCCATGCTCAACGTGGGTCCAGAGCTTCTGCTTACAGAGATGCACCTGCCTCTGCTTCCCAAGTGCTGGGATTAAAGGTGTGCACCACCACGCCTGGCAATTAATTAATTTAATTTTTTTTATGTCTACGGGTGTTTTGCCTTTGTGATTGTACATGTCTAAGGACATCAGACAAGAGCATGGGGTCACCTGGAACATGGTTGAAAGTCACAGTGTGGGTGCTAGAAACTGAACCCCAGTCCTCTGCAAGAGCAGCAAGTGCTCTTAATCATTGGTCCATTTCTCCAGTCCTTGCTAGGCTTACTGAGTGTGTGGCTCAGGAGAAGCTGCACAACTCCCTTGGTATAAACCCCATCCTCACAAAAGCCAGCCACCTTTACCTTGCACCTGTGCTTAAAGTTGTCCCTCAGTTTCCACATTTCCCATCCTACTTTGCTTCCCCAAATTTCCACTGGCAATCATTCAAGTTCATTTGCAGCTACGAGAGTTTGGGCAGATTTCTCATTCTTTTCAAAAACTTACTGGGTGTGGCAGCCTGCCCTGTTGGCAAGCTTCAAGTACTTGCGACATCATCTTGTGAGCTGTTTGTCCAATCTTGATCTGTTCTGCAGCTTCAGGATTTGGGGATTAGGGAAGAGTAGTCATTGTGCTTCAAGTGCCTGGTGCTATAGCCGTACTGGGGTCTGTGGATAGTGCTGTACCTATCCTGGAGTCTGTGGATGGTGCTGTAGCCATCCTGGAGTCTGTGGATGGTGCTGTAGCCATCCTGGAGTCTGTGGATGGTGCTGTACCTATCCTGGGATCTGTGGATGGTGCTGTACCTATCCTGGAGTCTGTGGATGGTGCTGTAGTCATCCTGGGGTCTGTGGATGGTGCTGTAGTCATTCTGGCATCTGTGGATGGTGCTGTAGCCATCCTGGCGTCTGTGGATGGTGCTGTCAGTGCTGGGGACCCTGCCCTGCAGGCCTCAGGAGGCCATTACCTCCAATCATTCACTCTGCACATGCTGTAGTTGCCTCCTCTTTGGGTCAGCATCAGGTAGCCAAACAAGTCATTACTGTTAGAGCGGAGGTGGAGACCTGGGCTGCCTTCACAACCACCTCCTGGCCAGATGTCTCAGCAACTGGAGGACCCCTCGGGGATCTCTGCTCCCCAAGAAAGCTCATTCCTTCCATCACCATGGATGCTATTTAGATTGACTGCGGAGCTGACATGGAGGAGTGTCATGGATGGGGTGCAGTCCATCTCAGTCACCAAGTCTGGCTTTCCAGATTTCTGTCAGCCTGAATTTCCTGCACATCTTTTGGAGGCACTGTTGACCTTCTTCCTGTGCCCTGGAAGAGATGCTGCAAGCCTTGGCCATTTGCATTATTGCTTTCTAAAGTACGTGGGTCATTTTTTATTTAATTTTTTTTTGTTTGTTTGTTTTTTTTTTTGTTTTGTTTTTGTTTTTCGAGACAGGGTTTCTCTGTGTAGCTTTGCGCCTGTCCTGGGACTCACTTGGTAGCCCAGGCTGGCCTCGAACTCACAGAGATCCGCCTGGCTCTGCCTCCCGAGTGCTGGGATTAAAGGCGTGCGCCACCACCGCCCGGCAATTTAATTTTTTATACAATATATTTTGATCATATTCTTTCCCTTCCCTCAGCTCCTCTCAGATCTTCTCCACCTCCCTACCCATCTAACTTCATGTTTTTCTCTCTCTAAAAATAATCCCAAAACAAAAACAAACATTTTAATAAAGGAAATACTAGCATCATAAAAGAAAAATATCCCAAATAGGCAACTGGGAAGAAAACCCAAATGCTAAATAATAAAATGATTATCCTCACCGGTAACCAAAACTGTGCCATTAAAACAGCAATAAATGTGATCAACCACATGAACAGACTGAAAGACAGAAGCTACATAACCATATATATGAGCAGAAGTATAAAAGGCCTTTTACAAAATCCATGATAAAAAGTCCTTCATGATAAAAAGTCCTGGAGAGACTAGGGATATAAGGAACATACCTCAATATAATAAAGGTAATGCACAGCAAGCCCACAGCCAACATCATCCTAAACAGAGAGAAACTTGAATGAAGCAATTACTCTAAAACCAGGAACAAGACAAGGATGTCCACTCTCTTCATACCTATTCAATATATAGGTCCTTCTTGATTGCCTCTGTTCTGGTTCTGGCTGCTTTAGGGCCTCTAGATAGGCTACATTTTTTTCTTTTCTAATTTTTCCTGACTATTTCCTCTTGTTCATCTCTTCATTAATGAAAAATTGCACTCAGACTACCTATGCCCAACACGACAATGGTCTAGTCCCGCCATTCTTACCAGCACACCCTCTGGCTCTTTACAAGACAGAACATCTTTGAAGCTCACAGTCACCCCAAAACCATTCATCTCAACTCAGTGTATCAACAAGTGCTTTCAAATGAGATGGAGAGTGCTTTTTGTCCTCTCTGGGTGATTGTGTGACTCTAGATTGCGTTTAGAGTTGGTGACAGGAAATAAGCCACGCACACTAATTATAAAATTCTTAGGAAATAAGCCACGCACACTAATTATAAAATTCTTAGGATCTGCTTTTGATTTGCATGTGCCTGATGTGGTAAAGAAGCTGGAAATAGATCTGGCTTTGGCTCTCCCACTAAATATTCACATGGCCTTGAAAATGTTATTTCATCTTTCTGGGTCTCAGTTTTCCCCCTCACTCAAAGAAATGTGTGTGAGCCTCCACGTGCCAGCGGCTGTATTAACCTCAGGTAAGGAACATGGCCCAATCTCTGTTGGCAGAGAAAAGAAAAAAAAAAAAAGTCGGGGAAGAAAAAAGGAACAAAGGCTAAAAAATATAGAAAAGGAAAGGAAGGGAGATTGGAAGAAACCAGTGAATACATTTTCCTACATTTTAAAATAGAGCGGTGGCGAGGGTGGGGGTGCCTCTCAAATGCTTCCTTGAGCCACAGCGGCCCCTGCCAGGTGCTGCACGGCCAGACTTCATTGACTGTTCTGGTCCTCTTGTATAGTGCGCTGCCCTTGCTCTTTCGGCCCTGACCCCCTGGTCTTCCCTTTCCTCCTGGATCATGTCAACCCCACGCCCTGCTCAGAAGTCTTGGTACTTGTTGCCCCCTGTGCTTGGGACGACCCCGTGTCCCCAGATGTCCTGGCTTTCATTTCATCCATACTTTTGCTCAAGTGTCTCCTCATAAAGAACATCTCTGTCTAAAACAGCTCTCTGTCTCTGGATTCCTATCTTTATTTCTCTTGTCTTCTCCTTTCTGAGCATTTACTTCCTCCTGAAATAATGTCTTTTCCTTCGTTTGTTCTCAGTGTTGTGAATGTAAATTCCATGGCAAAGATGTGTCTACAGCCACGGCTGCTAAGGCCAGGCCTGAAAGGAGGTCAGGTGAGTTTTCAGACCTAAGCTGCTGGCTACAGTGTTTGGAGACTCAACCCAAAGCAGTTTTGTGACTGTATACCGCCTCTGCTCTGCTAGGACTTGGTGTAGGAAGAGGTCTTGGGCAGAATATGAATTTTGGTCCACATTCCTGTGCCTCCTTCTACTAGCTAAACTTCCAAAGTAGGAAGAGAATTTCAAGTCTGCCACAGGAAGCTGAGAATATAGGTTGGTGCATATTGAAGTCTTTGAATTTGTCCAGAGAAACCAAAGAATTAGAAACAAAATTCTGCTTTCCTGACACTAGAGAGCAAAACCTTCTAGAACCAGGAATTGCATACTCAGATGTCTACCTGGAAGGTCACATACAAGTAGGTGAATCTGTAAGGAACAGGTGCATACAGACTCGGGACAGCTTGCCCCTTCAGGTCTTCCATCAGAGACAGAAAAGAGCTCAGTGTGAGCCTCTGCACTGACTTCCTGGCCAGCCAGCCAGCAGTGGCCTTCAAGATGCTTCAAGCCGCTGAGAGAAGCTGGTGATCTTCCATCAGAGTAGTAAGACATCTCCAAGTACATGAAGCTAGAAGACACAAAAATGCCACAAAAGCATTAGCATGTGTGCCACCAACAGGACTTATTTTAAAAGGGTTTCACCCAAAGTGCCATGACATGGGACCTTTTGGTGGTGGAGGGATCCAAGAGGTGAATCTCAGATCCTTTGGGCAGGTGCACTATGGGATGAGATACAGCTCTAACCATGACTTTAAATTACATCGAATAGCCAGTCTTCTAGACTAAACTGCTCTAATTCTCCAATTTTGTTTTGTTTTTTTGTTTTTTTGTTTTTTTGTTTTTTGAGACAGGGTTTCTCTGTGTAGTTTTGGTGCCTGTCCTGGATCTTGCTCTGTAGACCAGGCTGGCCTTGAATTCACAGAGATCCGCCTGCCTCTGCTTCCCAAGTGCTGGGATTAAAGGCGTGCACCACCATAGCCCAGCTAATTCTCCATTTTTTGATGTGGGCAATCAACTGAAGCAGTAATTATTGATGTGTTGGCTCCATTTATAAAACAAATTTTTCTTAGAAGCATTTTATGTTGGTATTAGAATGTATATTTGTATTGTATTAGAATTAAATGATTCTAATGGAATGTTAATCAAACTGATTCCAACAAAGAATTAACTTGTTTTTGGTCACTCTGTCATAGTAAAGCTTCTGGAAGTTGATTTTAACAAAGCAAAGCATTTGGTATTATTGTAACTGTTATTAAAACGTAAGTAATAAGTTCAAAACTAAAGACAGTTACTTGCTTCATGGTTTCTATTATTAGTCAGATCTTAGGAATTTTTATGCCTTTGAAAAGTATTTTTCAACTAATGTACCTTATAATTACATTAAAAGTTTAAGTGTCTCTAAATTTTGGCTTCACTTTGAACATAAACAATTTAAAATTTTCAGTTAATGCACTCAAAGCCTGTAAAAGATTACTTAAATTTTGTAGCTTTAAAAGAATTGCAAGTTATTAAAAACAAAGGCCCTAAACAGAAACATTTATTTACCTATTGGAAAAGACTAAAGAAATGAAAAAAAATCAAACAAAACAGTTTTAACTCTAAAGGTACTTTGGAATATCTCTACTGTGAAAAGAATCTTTTTCTAAAATGTTGCAGAACAAACACACACAACATAAGTTTCCATTTTCACCATTTTTAAAAACAACGCTTGGTGATGTGAGCCACTTTTGTGTGGTTTGGTAACTGACCTCCAGACTTTCTCCTCATACAAAACCGAAACTCTATAGTCGTTGTTAACCAATTTCCACTCCATGCATAGCCTCTGGCAACCACCATCTATTTCTCCATCTCTGTGAATTCGATTTCTACAGCCCCTTTGTGGAATTCTACGCATATCATTTTGTGAGTAGATTGTTTTGCTTAGCACAATGATGTAGCCTGTGTCCAAGCTTCCCTTTTGTTCACATTGGACAAGACTCTCCTGAATGCATGCACCCCACTGCCTTTCCAACCATCTGTTGATAGACATGCAGGTTGCCTCTATTTTTTGGTGATTTGAATAATGCTTTCTGTGAACATGAATTTGAGATGTGCCTTTCAGTTATTCTGGCTGTGTACCAAAGTGGTGTTGTGAATCAAAGAGAAATCCTACATTTAGTTCAGCCCAGTGGCTACACCATTTAGCTCCCATTGATGACAAAGGTTCCAGTTTTTCCACATCTTTCCCAACACTTATCAGTGTCTGTTTTGTTTTGTTTTTATTCTAATCTCCCTTCATATCATATCTTCAAAAATGCCATTGGAATTTTGATAGGATTCTTTGTTGAATCTGTAGATCCTTTTGCAAGTCCTGACATCTTCGTAGTATTAGATCTTCCCCTGTCTTTTCATGAACTTTTGTTCTCTTTAATTTCATTCAGCATGTTTTATAGCTCTCATTACATATGCCACTTGCTTATGTATAAAAAAGTATTTTACTATTTTGGATACTATGTTAAGTTGAATTATTTTCTTAGTTTCCTTCTCAGATTATTCTATCTTGATGAAGAGAAAATGAATTTTGTGTGTTTGTTTTATATCTTGCAACTTTGCTGAATTTGTTTATGGGTTAGAACAGGATGTGTGAATGCTACAAACAACTCAGACCTGCCCTGCGGGTCAGTCAGGCCTGGGCCCAAGCTAGGCAGCCGGGCCGCTCAGGCTGGAAACCGGACCTGCCGCCAAGCCAAGCCAATCGGTTTTTAATGAATTCTTGTCACGTTGGGCGCCAAATGTAGATGTATCCAACCTTCCCATCAAACAATAAACACAGAACCAATGCAAAGAAGAAAGCCAAGAGGTCAGAGCCAAGAGCCAAAACCTTACCCTTCCTCCTGCAGTGGTCCTACCTCTCCGAACCAGAGCTACCCCTGTGTTAAAGTCTTTATATAGAGTTCCTGTCCTGCCTTCTCATTGGTTGTAAACCCAACCACATGACCGCCTCCTCACAGCCTGTCTGTATAGGCCTCCAGGTTTTCCATGATTGGTATTAAGATTAAAGGCATGTGTATCCAATAATGGCTGTATCCCTGAACACACAGAGACTTACCCAGCTCTGCCTACTAAGTGCTGGAATTACAAGCGTACGCTACCACTGCCCTGCTTTCCTATGGCTTGCTAATAGCTCTGACCCCCGGGCAACTTTATTTATTAACATACAAATAACATTTTAATACAAATAAAATATCACCATATGTGAATATATCCCTATATTCATGTGAGTACATGTGTGTGTATGTATGATTTTTGATGTTTTTATGTATGCTTTCAACAAATAGAATTGATGCTTCCTTTTTAAATTTTCTGCCTTTTCTCTATATTTTCCTGTCTGATTCCTCTGTCTGGGACTTTCAGTTGAACCCAAGTAATAAAAACAGGGGCTCTTGTCATAGTCCTCGTCTTTGACCATGATGTTAGCTGTCTGTTTTTCATATGGACTCTATATTATGTTCATGTGATTTCTTTCTGTTTTTCCTTTCATGATTTCTTTTTCATAAAAAGGCATAGACTTTTGTCAATTTTTTTTTGTCTGCATCTACAATGAGGACACTGAAGATAAATGTTTTCTTGTTGTGTTGTCTGGCTTTGGTACCAAGAGGAGTTTACAAATGGGAGAACAATGAGTCCAGGGCTTTTCTTAGAGTGGTGTCTTCGTGATTGGCTCCACCCACTTGCCAGTTTTATGTCTAGTCACAGTCTCGGTAGATTGTGTTTCTAGAAATTAACATATTCCCTGCTGGGTAGCCACTTTACATGAGCTTGTAACCCTTGGAAGTCCCCTAAAATCAGTTGCAGTGCCCCGTTTTCCTTTTGCTTTTAGTTACTTGGGTCTTCTCTAGTCCTCATAATCCAACTAACATTCAAATGATTTTGTTGATACTTACAAAGAACAAAGCCTTACCTTGTTAACTCCACTGCTTTTCTGTTTTCACTTTATCTTGTTCTAATCTTGATTATTTCCTGTTTCAGCTTTGGGTCCATCTTTTTCTGTCCTATACAATGTCAACTTCAGCTTTTTACTTATATCTTCCCTTTAGTGTATTAACATGCTGTAAGTTTCCTTCTTGCTGATGATTTTATCCCATGGCATGCTGCTTCCTTCTCATCTTCTTAAGATAGTTTCTGATTTCCCTTGTAATTTCTTCTCTAGTCTCCTGGATGTTTAAACGTACACTGCTTCATTTCCAATATTCATGTTATCTTTCCAGTTTCTCGATGCTAGTAATGCCTAGTTTCAGTCCATCCTGACTGGGTATGACTTTAATCTTCTAAATTTTGCTGAGAGTTGTTTGTGGCCCAACATATGTTCTGTTTGGGAGAACATTCCATGTGCACCTGAGGATAATGTGCATTTTACTCCTGTTGGGTGGATGTTCTTTAGATGTTTGTTAGCTATAACTGAACTTTGGTGTTGTTCATTTTCCCAGCTTGCTCATTGAGCGTCTATGAGGTTACTTATTGACTATGAAAGAGGAGGAATGAAAGTTTCCTTCCATTTTTGTACATCAGGCTAATTCTCCCTTAGATTTCACCAGCATTTGTTTTATACATTTAGAAAATCTGATGTAAGATACATATATGTTCATAATTATTTATCTCCACAGTAAATTAATCTTTTAAACATTTTATACTACCTGTGCTTGTCTTTTATAAGTCTTTAACTTAAAGTATATTTTGTGTGGTATTTGTATATATGCTTATGATTTTTGTGGGATGTTTTTTCCTACCTACTCACTTTTGCTGTGTTGAAGCTCACACCTAGGCCCTGTCCAGGCTAGGCAAGTGTTCTGCCACTAAGCGATCTAGTCACTTTAATGTCCTTAGGTATAAAGTGAGTTTTGATGAGGGACTTTTTTTCTTGTTTTTATTAGTTCTTTGCAAGTTCCATATAGTGCATTTTAATCATATTCACTCCCTCCTCCCCATTTTCCCCAGCTCCCTTTATCCTTCCCTACCCACCCAAATTTGGGTCTTTTTTTCCCTTAATCCATCAGCACAGTTTGTGCTAGGCATATATTCTTGGATGTGTGGCTTTTGCTGGACTATGATTTGCCAATGAGGTGACACACCCTTAAAGAAAACGTCTCTATCCTTTGCTTTTTGCAGCTATCCATTGCCAATCACTCCTTATCTGGAGTTGGGACTTTGCACTCACCTCCACTCTCCATGTAGAATTTTGTCAGTCTTGAGCTTGTGTGGGTCTTGTGTGCGTTGTCTCTCTCAATCACTATGACTTCCTATGTACAACTGCCATGCTTTGGCTCTTACTATCTCTGTTCTGGGGCAGGAGCAGTGATACAGATGTCCCATTTAGGATTCAACATTCCACAGTCTATTATTCTCTGTGCCTTGACCAGTACTATGTCTCCGTGTTAATTGTTAACTACAATTAACTGCAAAAAAGAAGGTTCTCTAGTGAGAACCTAATCTATGGGTATAATGATGTCACTAAGTGTCTGTTTAACATTATTCCTATGTAGCTGAATAGCAGTAGCAGTTTCTCCCCTAGGGCCTATGACCAGTCTATCTAAGGTTATTGGCTCTGATAATGGTGCCAGGTGTGGGTTTCATCTTGTGGAGCAGGCCTTAAATCCAATCAGAAAGTGGTTGGTTACTCCCAGGATGATCATGCCACTGGTGCACCGGTGAATATGTATTGCCAGGAAGGTAATTTTCAAAGCTCACAGGGTTTATACCTGGGTAAGATCAATGATTGTTTCATTCCTCCAGTAGTATGTGTAGCACCTTCTAACACTATGAAACCTAACCAGCAGGGACGAAGCTTCCAGGTCAGTACCAGCTTGATTTCTCCATGTTCTGCAACCCAAGCATTGTGCTGACTTCAGCAATATAGTCTTACTGTTGAGTTCTGGGTGGTGAGCAGTGGCATTAGCAATAGTCTTTAATATTTGGGTGTCTATGGACTTCACTTGCCAACAACTCCACGAGAGGTAACCCATTCGAGGCACTGGACTTTTTCTTTGGTGTTCTACAGTGTCTAGCAGAGGCACTGTCACCTCATTGTAGGGTAATTACATCTAAACTCTTTTTATATGTGGATGTCTTTTAGGAAGATTCTACAATAGTAGGTTTTTGTGTGACTTTTTCTGAAGTGTCTTTTATCCAAATAATATTATGAAATGTTATTAATCCCTTTCTGTATCCCTCCTCTACCCTGCCTTCCCACCTCCTCCACATTTAACACTTCCTGCTCCACTATTTCCTGTTAACCCTTCCTATCATTTCATTCTAACTCCTTTCTTCAAAATCCACCCAAACCCCTTTATTAATCTCCTGATCTTTATGGGTATTCCAAAGGGAATATACATATCTGAAGACTCAAAGCTAATTCCCACCAATGAGAGAAAGCATGTGATGTTCATTGTCTGGGTTGCCTCACTCTGAATGATTGTTTCCACCATGATCCACTTACCTGCAAACTTCATAATTTCATTTTTCTTAACAGCTGAATAATACTCTGTTGTGTAAATGTAGCACATTTCCATTACCCATTATCAGCTGATGGACATCCAGGCTGCTTCCATTCTAGTTACTGTAAATAGAGAGGAACACTTACTCATGATGGTCAGAGTGCAAACTGGTTCAGTCACTATGGAGACCAGTGTAGAGGCTCTTCAAAAAGCTAGAAATAAATCTACCATGTGATCCAGCTATAGCACCCTTGGGCATACACCCAAAGGACTCTATATCTCACTAAAGAGACACCTGTGCATCCACATTAATAGAGGACTTTAATCTTACTTATGTTTGATGTAATTGTAGATAGGGAAAATCATTGTTGCCTTTTGTTTTGTTTTCTTTATGTCTTGCAATTTTTTTGGTCCCCCCAAGAAGAATATTTGATGGAGTTTCTATTTATAATCACATCCAGTGCTGAAATTGGATGAGACTGAGTAGATCTATGATGTTTAAGGCATCTGCAGTCCTTTGCTGAACATATATTTGATGAGTCTATTGTATAAAAATAGATGATAGAAAGACATTCTGAGTGGAGGCACGAGATCGTGGCTCTAAAAATATTTGGCTTGACATAGCTCCCTATCAATACACAACCAAACGTATTTGGGGGCAGCTCTGTTTGGCCAAGTTTACTCTAAGTTCATTGGATACTTCAGCATCTATGGCAGATATTTTGTCCACTAACAGCTTTGTGTTCTTCAGAGAAAAGTAAAATGATTTCAGGTTGATTTCCCATACACGGCAACCATGAAGATGTAAACATAAGGCTACGTTTTTAAACATGTATTCTTCAGTAGAACACTGTGTCACCGCGTAAAAAAACAGACATGGCTAAGAAAATGACTAAAGCACAAGAATCTGCACAAAGAATAAATATTATACTAATGCTGAAACTCAGAATATGCAGTTTCGGTAAATTGTGCGTATCTATATACTTAAGCTTTAATTTTTTATTTTGAAAAAAACACTTTGGCTACAATAATTTTACAGATTGTTAACAGAATATAATTTATTTGTTGGTTATTAAATACATATTTTCAAAGTTATTTGCTTCTACAGCATTAGGCTCACTGCACATAAGTCACGTGCACACCTGCACTCTGAACATGGGCTCTTGAACCTCATGGCTACTTTTCCTGGGCTCTGTTCCCAGAGGAGGCTGCCACCCACAGACCGAGCTCACCATTGTCAGGAGAGGACTGAAGAGATGTCCCAATACATGACAACCAGATAGAGAAAATGCCCCTAGCCAGTTTGGGAATAGCCAAACTAATCCTGATGTGGAAAGGAAATTTTCTCCCAGGCAATTATCTATGAAGGGTTTTAGAAAATATGTCAGAATGTGAAAGACCACATGGTAAGTGAAAGAAGGGTCATATAGACACCTTTGGATCTACAAGTAAAAAGCTGAAGAGTGGGTGTGTTCACCACAGCAGGTACCAAGCGTATGCTGGACACATGGTAGGTCCTCTGTCCCTGTCCTTGCAACAATTGATGCAAAGTGGCCTGGAGTCCACACCTCAGAGGGGATGGAGATCAGCTGCTGCACTACCCAATCTTCCCAGGAGAGGGCATGGAGAGCACATATGGAAGCAGAAAACACACACACACACACACACACACACACACACACACACACACACACACAAACCAAGGTAAAGAATTTGTTCAACTCAACCAGCACAAAGAAAACTGTAACCAACTGGAATGTTTCAAATAAATGTGCTTGGGAATCACTTGGGAGCAGTGGTTAGCTAGAGGCCTCCCTAACCAGAGACCAGCATCCCTGGCTCGGATGAGCCCCCCACCCCCCATCCCGGAACTCTGGAGTAGGATATAGATGGCACAGCTAATCAGATCACCCTGCTACCAAGAGTGATGTACACATTATTCTCCCCACATTAAACACTTCATTTATGTCCAGCGCTCAAAAATTTGTTTCTTGGTAAAGGTCAAGAAAAGCAAACAGTGCTTGAATTTGATTGAATTAGCTGTCCATCACTCACTGCCAGGAACAGAGGCAGGAAGACATTTGATGCAGGAAATCAGCTACAATTAGCATAATGGGGTCTCTATGTCTCTAATTTGAATTTCTTCTTTCAAAATACTTCATTTATAGCTGAAGGAATGATTGCCAAGTGGGCACCCATCTTGCCATTCTATGGCAGCTTGCTCTTCTCGGGAGCAAATCTAACAAACAAGATGCCAGTTCTGGATGACGGTGATTTCAGTGGGGCCTTACAGCAAAGTCAAAGGACAAGATGAAAACCAGACCTCACAAACTTCGTAAGTTTAGGTGCGCCATGCCGGCTGCTGTGGAACACGTGAGAGAGCGGTCATGGTCACATGACTCCCTCCTTAGACTGTCACTGCTGCTATTTTTTTCCCTTGTAACTGGCGAGTTCATTTCACACTAGTCTAACTTGTCTGCTGTAAAGCAGGAATAGGCTCCACAAAGGGGAGTTACCCGCGTGGGTCGATGGCGGCAGTAGCTGTGCGTGGTTCGCACGCTGTTTGTGCCATTTCTCTGTTTTCTCTGATTTTACTGAAACAAAATCACTAGATTAGTATAAAATGTCAATGTTCTTTCTTTAACTATTATGTTATAGTTTCCTTAGTATTCTGTTGTATGATTCTGTAACAAATAGTCTTCTGTATTTTTTTAGTTTATTCGTGCGTGTGTGTGTGTGTGTGTGTGTGCGTGTGTGTGTGTGTGTGTGTGTGTGTGTGTGTGTGCGCTCATGTACATGCCATATGCAGCAGTCAGAGGACAACTTTCAGGAGTTGGTTCTCTTTCTACCACGTGGGGTTTAAGAATCAAACTCACGCTGTCAACTTGGCGGCATGTTTCTTTACCTGTTGAGCTGTCTCGCCGGCCCTCTTAGGTCGTTTTTGAAGATGTTTTATACAGGAGGTCATTAGAGGGACAGCCTGTGGTGCTGCTTCAGTCAAGGCGAAGCTGAGTGACGATGTCCTTACTGCTCTTGCCCGACACATCTTCGGTCACCACAATGAAACAGAAATACCTTCTGAGGCTACATCTGACTGAAAACTACTGAGTTATAGAGGAAAGTCCAGGAATATGAGCCAGCCTTTAATAAATTTAATAAATCACTTATGGCATGATCAATCACATTTTCAACCACTTTTAATATTTTCCCAGATACAGTGATAAATATAGAGAAGAAATTGACTTTTCCATACTAGCTTGAATTCCATAAACATGATAAAACTTTGAAAGCAAAAGCTAAAAGCTTTGAAACTTAGAAATGAAATAGCCAAGCACACACCTAACACCTATGAAGGGCTGAGGTCTACTACTGCTCTCTTCCACGCCGCAGGTGTACTTGAAAACACATTCCACCACCACGCATGCACGTTATTCGGCATCTCCCATTGGAGTTGGTTTTTAACACTGAGTAATTTGGGCGTCACAGGTAGTTATGATGGAAATGTTTACAGTGTTCCCTGTGTTGCAGATAATCTATCCCTTAGCTAAAAGGGACCTAGGTTTTGTTGGCTATGAAGAGGCTCTACACAGCACTGGGCTAAGCATTGTGTGAGAACAAAGACAGCCCTCACCGTCAGGAAAACTAGACCATTGGTGACACAGGTAGTGTAAGCAACCATCAGTTCCCTGTTGGGTCAGGCCCCTCAACTGGAACTTCTCAAAGGTCAGCAAATGCCCTCACTAATCCTTACTCTTCCTTCTTGATGTTAAAGAGTCACATTCTACACTCATGTATGATAATCAATGGCATGCCTCAAAACAAGAACCCAGCTGACTAGCACTCTGCAAATTTCTACCTTTGCACCCACTTCTAACTATCCCGCAGAACGATAATTCCTTGGGAAAGGCTACAGTTAGACATGGCAATCTGCTGGGGACATTTTAGGAAAGGAGTGACCTCCAGGCAGCCCCCTGCACCCCTTCCTTTCTCATTTCTGCCATGTGTCCCTACCTTTCCTAGACCAGGAACAGACTCCCACTCTCAGCAGTCTAGGCTCACTGAGAAAAGATAAACACGATATCCTGGTAGCCACTGGATTTTGGTTGCTAACGAGGCCACAAGGAGGCAGTCAGTGTGACACCAGACCTGACTCCTACAAGTGACAGGAATCCTTCTACAACAGTACTGTTTTACTCTGAATTGTCCCCCCAAAACTACCTGCCCCCTTAGTTATTCTGTAAGTTGTTATAATAAAACATTAAAACAACTTAGGAAGAAAGGGTTTATTTTGGCTCCAGTTTTTAGGGTTGAGTCCATCCCAGCAGAGGAGTCGTGTCCATCCCAGCAGAGGTGTCACAGTGCAGGAGCTCGAGGCAGTTAGGTCACAGTGATTCACAGCCAGGGAGCGGAGAGCTGTAAATGTGCTTAGCTAGCTTTCTTTTTGTGCAGTGCAGACCTCCAGCCGAGGGAATGGTACCTCTCTTGTTCAGGGCAGGTCTTCCCACTTTAACCGCCCTTATCAAGATAATACCTCCAGAGTATGCTCAGAGGCCTGTCTCCTAGAGATTCTAGAGCCTGCCAAGTGGCCCATCAATGCTGACCATCCCAGGTTCATCCCTTGTCAACTTGATACCCCAAATTATCACTCTGAAGTCATAACTGCTCACCCCTCTAAGAGGGAAGAATGGGCATAGCGAGGAATGGTGGTCACACCGAGTCAAGACTGAAATGCGGCAGGGGAAACAACAAATCCTGCAGCCCTGATGTAGCCATAGGCGAGGGCTCAGGAAGCTGGGACTCCTCTTGGTTTGGCTATGTACACATCCCTCCTCTGACAACCTAAACCCTCAGCTGCACATACTATGTGGACACAGCTTCTCTTATAGTGTGACCCATGTCCCCACTTAGGTCAGGCTGCACACACATCTGCTTTAAACAATGGAAGTAAGGCATGCCCTTCAACAACCCCTTATAATTTCTATACAAACATGTCCCCGAACACATCCCCCAAACAAGGGAGATGGGCTGATCTGGCCTGAACTGGTTTGGGGGGCAAGAGCAATAAGGTCAAAAGTTTCCTCTGACTGAATTTTTAGGAAGAATCCCCTACTTACCATCTCATGCATAGTTGGGTGTGTATGACTAGAATCAGATGCATTACGGGAATGGACATTTGCAGTGAGCAAATGCTGACACCATCCAAGCCTGTCAATTCAACAACTGCAGTCACTACACCCCTTAGCAACTAAATTCCTCCTTGTCTTGAACAGCATAACAAGCCACAAACAATAACCTGGACCTTTGAGTAGTCTCAGCTCTGCTACCTATAGCACACACAGCATTTCTGTTGAGATGGCTCCACTGTGTGCGTGAAGCTTTCCTGGGTGGATAGCCTGGGTTCCGGCATTTCCAGCATCCTCGGTTGTCCACTGCAACTTAGGCTCCACAGCTTTGTGCAGTGACCTCTCAGAGTCTTGTTGAAGGGACTCTGACCCTGCCACACATAGCCTGGCCTCAGCTGCTCTCTGAAACCATGGAGCAAGACTTCATGAGGCCCTGACTTTGCATCTTTCGTGCCTGAAGACAAAGGAGGATTTAGTAGTAAATTAAGAATAGAGAGTTTAATTGAATAGCACAATGAAGAATGCACACTAGCGCCACTTAGATGATTCTGAGTTCCAACCTCAGTTGGAGATGTGGCCTGGTACCTGAGACCACAGCTGTCTCCATGTCTGTGCTGAACCTGAGGAAACACTTGCCTGGATACTCGCTTTTGAGGATTTAAAAGACCTTTCACTGCACTCTCAGTTCAGGCTCTCTCTTTTCAACTAAATTTGTATCCTCACAGCTTAAGCCCCCCCCCCCCCACTTTTGGAGGGGTCTTGCCCTGGGGACACATTTGCTATTGTCCCATTGCTTAGCAGGATGCTTCTCTTTAATAGTTATAGTCTCTACTCTAACATGATCCGTGGCTTCAACTTTTAACTTTTTGTACTCTTTCCTCAATATACTGTATTTTTTAAAAATACGTATTTCTCTTCCCTACTTTTTGCTTTTTTCCCCCTGTAGACTTGGAAAAGTACATTGAGAAGTAGCCATGCCACAGCCTTCAATGTTACTCAAGTTCTCAGGGTATGGGCAGAATGAAGCAAGATCCTAGCCCAAAATGTCACACAAAATGGCCCCTGATAGACTGGTTCCCCCTGAAGCCTCCTGAGCCTGGCTTCTGCATTTTTCTGTGTCTTCTGGTTTTCCAAACCCCTTCAGAATGACCCATTAAGTTCTGCCTAAAGCATTAAAGAACTATTCTAATCCAAAGTTGGAAACACTTCCACATTTTCCCCATGAAGCAGTTCCAAAGGCCTAAGAACCACATGGTCAGGTTAACCACAGCACTGTCCCCAGTTCTCAGCAGCAACACTCACTTGGTGTCTTAAATCTGTCCAAAGCAGCTTATGGAAGGAAAAGTTTGCTTCCGTTCACACCTCCACGGTGGGGCATGCCAATGTTCTCTAAACTGAAACACTCTACCCTGGAGGTAATGTCACAGAAGACTAAAAATTCTAAAAGGAGACTTTTAAGACTTGAGAAGTGAAGAAATCTGGTCTAAGGAAATTCTAAAATCTTCCCTGATTCAGAGGCCCCTCCTCCTCCAAGGTTATATGCGCAGTAAGAACTGCTGAAGAGACTCTTGGGCCACTTGAGCTGCCTGCAGGTTGTGCAGTGTGCTCTGGGGTTCCAGCTTTTGTGGGCTGTCACTCATGCTGAGGTGTGCTTCTGAGGAGGCAGCTGCCTTTGTGTCGTCCAGATCCTATAAGAAACCCTTCACCCACACTACGGTAAGTAACCCCAATAAACTCATGGTTCCAGGTTGGACTTCGCTGGTGTCGCTACTTTGGTCCAGTGTGGATTCCCTATTGGGGGAGACGTTTGCTCACATCGCCCCAGGAACAGCATCGCACAGCACAGGGTTCAGCCTGTTAGGACAGAGAAGTCATGGCAGCAGGAAGCTGAGGTAGTGAGCCACACTGCATCTTCAGTCAAGAAGCAGAAAGCGTCTGGGGTTTAGCGTGATTTTCCTTCTTCTGTTCTAGAACACTAGCCTAGGTGATGGTGCTGCCCACATTTAGGGGGAGTCTTCTTCTCACCTCAGTTACTCTGATTAAGATAACCCCTCACAGGTGTGCCTAGATCCTGTCAAGTGACAATAAACGTTATCCATCACATCCCGTTCTGTTCTCCTCCCTATTCTATGCATCTTCCAAACTGAACGTCATAAGGCCTCGTTCCATGCTGGGTGATGGAATGCTGTCACCCTGTATTTGATGGTAAACTGCATCACATTTCTGTGCTGCCATCGCAGAGGACAGAGAAGGCTGGTTTTGTTTTTTTGTTTTTAATATATCTCTTCTTTTTAAAAAGTATTTTTTTTGTTTTTGTTTTTCGAGACAAGGTTTCTCTGTGTAGCCCTGGCTGTACTAGAACTCACTCTGTAGACTATGCTGGCCTGGAGTGCTGGGATTAAAGGCCTGCACCACTGCCACCCGGCTAAAAGAAATAAATTTTCACTTGCGTGCCATACATACTAACTACTCCTATAGCGATTCCTCTCCACTGCTTGGAACTCCATTTTACCCTCCCTTTGAGTTATCTACTCGGAGAAACTCCAGCCTCAGTGCTCGAATCTGGCCCTGGGCCTAAGAGATTAGTTACTGCATTTTTACGTACAGCCTGGTTGAAGAGCAGCAGTTCCCAGGCTGGCAGGAGACAACGACTCACCCTGCACAAACATGAGTTTCGGTGGGTTTGGAACAAGCCCAGAGTTGACTTGTGCGGAGCCGAGTTCATTCAACAGAAGGGAAGCAGCGGGCATGAGAAGTGATGGGAAGCACAGCGGGGTTCACGGTCCTGTCTCCAGCCTGTGTCGCTGCAGCCCGTCCCACTTCTGTCTATTCGGAAGTATCAAAGACATCCCTCGGGAAAGGCTCAGCCTGCCACGAAGTATACCTTGTGCAGCCTTTGCTCTGCTTCCCGCCTTCAGAGTCAAACTTTCCTTTTCTTGCAATATGTGCTTCATCTAAAACGCCTCTCCAACAGCTGCCGCTTCCAGCCGTACATAAATCTGTAACAAGCTAAGCACCTTGGCGCAGCACACTGCACACAGGGCTCTGAAGATCCAAGGAACTTTTCCTTACAAAGTCCCTGTATGCTTTTGGAATTCAGGGGGAATATTGACAAAGCGCCTGCATGATCATATAAATTCTTAGACATTGTCTCAGTAAATAGCCAGACCATGGCGTAGAGTTAGTCAGATCCCCCATGTCAACTTTACCTCAGCAACAAACATGTACCCTGGCTAGGGAATCCAGATTGCTAATTGCCAGAAGCTGTTTTATACAGAATGGAAAACAGCTAAGCCATGAGAGTGCCATCTCTTCCAGGTGGCATGGTTAATATTTAGACATAGTGATCAGCACCATCTTGAGATGTCAGCCACTATTTAAAAACAAGTACTGAATCTCTGAAGACCATCAGGCAAGATCTGTGGCTCCTAATTAGACCTACCATGCAACTAAATATCCAAGTATCTAAATATCTAAGTATCTTCTGTCCATTAGCACTTATCTCTCAACACAGTTGAAAGAGGTAAATTTCTCCAACAGGTAATCAAGGATGCTTGGTATATGTTTTGCTTAATCTCAGTTTTGGAACAAATAACCTGTCTTTTAAAGCCAAAGAGATGAGTTCCAAAGATAACCTTTCATTAAACCGGTATTAGTACAATTAGAGACTATTCCCTACTCCCTGCCTAAACACTGGGATGAGGCTGTGGTGTGGGGTCAGAACCAGTCCAAGTTCTTCAATTTTGCATTTATCCAGCTTGCATTCTCCCAGCCATACTCAACAGACGAGCAACCTTCCATGTCTACTAATGACCTAGCGACATCAACACTGCGGCACAGTCCATGTCCCCAGACATCCAGGAGAAACCAGATCTTTCAGTGTCACTGTGGGGATGGATCACCACAGAATATCAGCAAATCTCCAGAAGGCGCAGTGCCTTCTGGGTAAAGATGCATAACTCAGTATGCTCACCCTTTCACCTCATTTCTCTCCACCCCCAGATCCCACCAACTCCCCACCCCACATTGCCTTACAAGGCTATGCTGAAAGTTCCTGGAATTGGGGGAATATGAGAAAAGTCCAGGCATCAGATGTGGGCCAGGGCATTCACTGTTTAACCTTTAACAAAAAATATGCCTGGGATCCATAAAATCTCCTAAAATTCTAGCGGTTAAACAGTTTTTGTTTTATGGTTTAGCAGAACCCCACAGGCAATGACTGAGGGTTAGGGTTAGGGTTACTACTTAGCAAAACAGTTTGTTGATAGAAACGTCTCTGGGGCACCAGAAATAACAGTTCTCGGGGCCCCTGAGGTCTTCATGATTGCACGCTGTCTTTTTCACTCCCAGAATCAAATGTAATGCCTAGAAACATATATTTGTGGCACAAATGTTACTTTAAACCCATCTTAGATATTATTCAGGCAAAATACTAGTATGTACGCTGAATTTGACAGTCCACCTCTAGGACCATCCTGATTTGGAGGATAGTACTACAGCAGTTATGTATGCACCCTATCATTTTCTGTTTATATGTAAATACATATGCACACAGTTGCTTTGCATATATTATGCTGGGCTCATTATTTACCTTAGAGCCATGAATTAGCACTATCATTTTTATACATAACTTATCCCCATTGAAGGATGTTTTAGGTCACTTCCTTTTTTATTTATTCAAGTTTTTGTTTGTTTTTTTGAGACAGGATTTCTCTTTGTAACAGTCCTGGCTGTCCTGGAACTTGCTTTGTAGACCAGGCTGGCCTCGAACTCACTCAGATCGGCCTGCCTCTGCCTCCCAAGTGTTAGATTAAAGGTGTGCGCCACCACTGCCTGACAGTCGCTTCCTTTTGTATTACTTCATTGCTTGCATGTTTTCATTTCCTCTTTAAAAAAAAAATTGTATTTATTTATATTTTATGCATGAGTGTTCTGCATGTACACTTGCACACCAGAAGAGGGATCAGATCCTATTATAGATGGTTGTGAGCCACCATGTGGTTGCTGGGAATTGAACCCAGGGCCTGGAAGAGCAGCCAGTGCTCTTAATCACTGAGTCATCTCTCCAGCCCCCCTTTCTTCTTAGTACAGATGGAGCCATGTGTCCTGGTGTATTCATCTTTATAGTGAGGCTCAAATGTGTCTGTAGGGCAGTTTCCTAAAATAGGAAGAGCTGAGTCAAATATTTTGATATTAATAGCTATGGCTAAATTGACTTCTAGAAAGACCTGGCCAATTAGTACTTATCACTGAGAATTGTAAGTGCATATACCTAAAAGGCTGGTGATCAAGAACTGTTTCTCTCATGTCTGCACTTGGTGCTACTGGATTCCTTTGTTCCTCCTCCCTGGGTGGCCACACTGAATAAATCTCTTCCTGTTTTCTGTTGTAATTCTGTAATTGGCCTAAGGGGACAGGTGCCTAAGCATGGCTTGTTGGTGCTGCTGGAATCCAGGCTTCATCTAAAAACCCGTTACATGATGGAGTGCATGGATCCATTACCGGCACTGAAGTCCCTCCAATATGCAGCCTAGATCCTGCCAGGTCCGGGATCTCACTGCAGTGCTGGGTACCGGCCAGTCATCAGGACTTTCTATGCTCACAATGGGATCAGCTTCTAAGTTTTTCAGAGCTGGCTTCAGATGACTTAAAGAATCGTGAGGCCCCACATTTTCCCACATCTTAAGATTTCTAACAGGAAAGCTATTTTATGAATTAAGGTTTGGTGGACTTTACATGCAAAGCTAGGGATTCAGTGAGCTAGGAACTGACCTCTGAATACTTCCTAGGCCTCGATCTATTAAGATTTTAAAATACCTCAATAAGTAAATTTTAATAATTGTATTTTTCTAAAAGTCATATTCATGTAGATCCACAAATTGAAGAAAAATTATATATACCCCTTTACAAAATGTCCATATTTTGCAGTGGTAACCCTTTCTACCTCTAATTCCTGTCTTTCTCTTGTGAAGAGTTGTCAACTTTATTGATCATTTCAAAGACTATTTTTTGTTTTATTAATCAAGTCTATTGCTTTTTTTAGTCCTTCATCTTAAGATCTTCAGTCTGTCCTGTTTTTCCTGGTTTTATATGGATACTTCTGTCTGGTTTGGGGGGTAAAACACCTAGTTCGTTTATTTTTCACATTTAAAACAAAATATTCACCAAGCATATATTTGTGTATCACACAATGTTGTAATTATTTCTAACTTCCAATTTCCATCTGATATTTTCCCCACAAAGATGATTTTATTCAGATTAAAATATCACATTTGTTAGTGTGGTGATTAATGTTACCAATTTAAGCGAATCTAGAATTCCCTTCTCCTTCCCTCCCTTCCATCTTCGGGCAGGGGACCCTGCCACGTATAAGCAGAGAAAGTAAGATGAGCACTAACAAGCATCCATCACTTTCTGCCTCTTCAGTCACTGAGGATACAATGAGATCAGTTCCTGCTGCCTCAACTTCTCCACGATGATGGATTGTGTGGATGTGAGCCAAAGCAAACCTTCATCTTCTTAAGTTCTTCTGTCCTTAGTATTTGATCACAGCAGCAGGAGATGAAGCTAAGATAGTTGGGTGTATTTTTCTTGTCCTCCAGGTGTTGGCTTCTGCAGGCCTTCCTCCCAGACTCCACAGATCTGATTCTCCCCCACGTCTGGGTTCTCTGGCCATCGCTGGTAGTGTGAGAGGCTGAGCTCACACCTAACAGAGTTTAAAATGCAAGGTTAATACATGATGCTGATGGAAGCCTTGAGTTTATAGTTTGATTTCAAAGAATATTTGCTACTATACCTATCTTCATCTATCATGAAAATGAATGTCTCCCAGGCTAATCCTAAGCTTTGGTATCATTTTCCTTTGAGATGTCTGTTCCTCACTGTGTGGGCTGGGCTGCTCACTGGTGACCCACAGAAGAGGCTCACACTGACTGCCCTCCCACTTCAACAGCATCTTATCCTTGATGCCAGACTACACTGTGACGGTCTATTTGTTTGGCACCAGTACTGCTGCTCATCTGAGAAATTCTGACCCAGCAGGTCTGTGATGCAGCCCAGCACTTATCTTTTAAAAGATTTTCAGAAGGAATTGTATAATCAAGTTGAAAATCAGTTTTAATAAATGTAAATTAAGATATATACATAATAACAATTAAAGAAATAGAAGCCATGAATATGAGAGTGGGGGGGCAGTACATAAGAGTTACAGGGAGGGGAGAGAGAAAATCATTATATTAGGTGTTTTTCTGTTGCTGTGATAAAAACACCATGACTGTCTTAGTTAGGGTTTCTCTTGCTGTGAAGAGACACCATGACCACAGCAATTCTTATAAAGGAAAGCATTTAATTAGGACTGGCTTACAGTTTGAGGTTTAGTCCAATATCATCATGGAGAAAAGCATGGTGGCACACAGGCAGACATGGTGCAGGAGAAGGAGCTGAGAGTTCTACATCATGATCCACAGGTGGCAGAAGGAGACTGCCCACCAGGCCTAGCTTGAGCATATGAGATCCCAAAGCCTGCCTCCACAGTGACATACTTCCTTCAACAAGGCCATACCTAATAGTGCCACTCCCTATGGACCAAGTATCCAAATACATGAGACTATGGGGGCCATTCCTATTCAAACCGCCACAATGACCAAGGCCACTTATGGACAGAAGGGTTTATTTGGACTTATAGTCTAGAGGGATAAGAGTCCATCACCATGGGTAGAGAGCATGGGAGCAGGCAGGGCACTGAAACAGCAGCTGAGAACTCACATCCATATCCACAGACAGGAGGCGGAAAGTACTCTGGGGATGACAGGAGGCTTTTGAAGCCTCAAAGCCCATCCCCAGGAACATATATCCTCCAACAAGACCACACCTTCTAATCCTTCCCAAACAGTTCCACCAACTAGGGACCAAGTGTAGCAGGAATCTTAAAAGTTCTTATTAATAAAAACAAACCTGGAGCCAGGTATTGGGGTGAATGCTGGAAGATCAGAGAAACAGAACAAGGCACAGTTTCCTCACCTCCACATTCCTTAGCTGATCCCATTTCCTCAGACTGGAAGCCTCTGAGTCCTCATCCAGAATGGATCTCAGCTGAACTGTGCTGCTCAAAGCCTAAAAGCTTAACCAGCCAAAAGCTTCTAGTTTCTGGTCCTCATGCCTTATATACCTTTCTGCTATCTGCCATCACTCCCTGGGATTAAAGGCCTGTGTTACCATGCCTGGCTGTTTCCAATGTGGCCTTGAACTCACAGAGATCCAGAGGGATTTCTGCCTCTGGAATGCTAGGATTAAAGGCGTGCTACCACTGCCTAACCTCTATGTTTAATATTGTGGCTGTTCTATTCTCTGACCCCAGATAAGTTTATTAGGGTGCACAATATTTTGGGGAACACAATACCACCACAACCAAGTATTCAAACATATAAGTGGCCGGGCGGTGGTGGCTCACACCTTTAATCTCAGCACTTGGGAGGCAGAGGCAGGCGGATCTTTGTGAGTTTGAGGCCAGCCTGCATTACAGAGTAAGTTCCAGGACAGGCTCCAAAGCTACACAGAGGAACCCTGTCTCAAAAACAAACACACACAAAAAACATATGACGCTATGGGGGCCATTTTCATTCAAACCATCACAATTATGTAATTCTATTTTAATTTTAAAAGTTAAAATAATTAAATTTAAATACTAACTACTGTACAAATATTCACTCCTTGACAATCACATCTTTTAAAGTCTTCCTCTCCACCAGTCCCTGTGTTCTCATTATCACAATGCAACAAGACAAACGCCCTCTGCTTTCATTATCTCTGAGCTTCTCCAGTACTGGAATCAGTGCCGTGGTTTCTCTCCACCACTGTACCCGAGAAACCCTGCAATCCTGCTTCTGTCCACACCGCACTCCTCTTTCTGACACGGCCCCTAATGTCTCAATAACTACACGTCCACTCCACAAATAGCACACCACATACCATTATCTTCTGCATTCTACTCTTAAACACTAGCAGCAGTGGAGGAAGTAGACAAAAACCTCTGTCCTGATGGAGCTTACATCCTAAAGGAGAAAAGAAAACCTAAATTACACACTGTGGAAAGAAATCATGTTACAGAAAAACTGAGTGTGAGGAGGGGATCAGGCGTGTCAGGTGGTGGATGCAGAGATACTGATACTGGGTGGCTCATGAGGGCATTAGGCATTTAGACTAATTCCTGAGGAAGTGAACAAGTATCCCAAGAAGCTTGTGCACACATCAAAAACAGCACCGCTGTGTTCTCGCTGTACTGCTAGTGTAAGGCAAAGACAAGGTCTAGAACACAACTCTGCACAAATGAAGTAAGACAATATTTAGTACGTAATTACATTAGGACGGCAAATGCTAACGTCAACCACCACAATTATTATCACTTCTTTCTCGTGTTTAGAGGTGGAACTGCACAGGTTGGGAGGACTAGCAGGAAGACCCCCTCCCCCATGAGACTCCTAACCAACAAGGAGAACACCATAAAGAAGGGCTGGATGCAGCTTGTGGGTGTGTGGTTCCCCTTCACTGTGCAAACTGAACTCTGCAGATTAATGGAAAGAAAGGTAGCATCCATTTGTTCTTAGCTTTGCATTGCCATTCTATGCTCACAGTCGGTATGTTTCTGTTACAATGAATACTTGCAATCACTACCATCTTTAGAAAAAAGTCTTGTATAAAGAAAGTCATTTGGAACCAAGTGACAATGTACTAAATAATCAAGTATCCCCCATATTCTTGTCTCCAGCTTCCCGAGGTCCTAGAAAACCCTCTACCTCTCAAAAGATCAACTAAACACATTTGCTGCAAAAATTAAACCTAAGTGAGACACACACAGGAAATAACTCTATGATCAAGGCTGGAACACAGTTTAAATTCACTGAACACTGCGTTGGACAGCATTTGTTCTAAATTGATGTTTAGGATAATCTTTTTTTCTTTCTTTCTTTTTGGTTTTTCAAGACAAGGTTTCTCTATGTAATAGCCCTAGCTGTCCCAAAACTCCCTCTGAAGACAAGGCTGGCCTTGAACTCAGAGATCCACCTGCCTTTGCCTCCTAAGTGCTGTGATTAAAGGCATGTACCACCATGGCCTGGCTAAGACAATTACTTTTTAAAAACAAGTTTTTTTTTTTTTTTTTTTTTTTTGGTTTTTCGAGACAGGGTTTCTCTGTGTAGCTTTGCGCCTTTCCTGGAACTCACTTGGTAGTCCAGGCTGGCCTCGAACTCACAGAGATCCGCCTGGCTCTGCCTCCCAAGTGCTGGGATTAAAGGCGTGCGCCACCACCGCCCGGCTTAAAAACAAGTTTTTAAGCTGGGTGTGATGATGCATGCGGAGGCAGAGGCAGGACCATCTCTGTGAGTTCAAGGCCAACCTGGTCTACATAATGAGTTCCAGGACAGCCAGGGTTACAGAGAAAGATTGTCTCAAAATAAACAGACAGACAGACAGGCAGGCAGGCAGGCAGGCAGCCAGATAGATAAGCAAGCAATATTGCTTTTGAGCTGGGGATGTGGCTCAGAGGATTTGCATAGGACCCAGGATTCAACTCCCAGCACTGCATAAATCAGGTGTGATGGTACATGTCTATAAACCCATGGTATGGAGACAAAAATAATGCTATATCCAAGGCCCTCAAGAATAAAGAGAGAACAGAAGGTGTGAGTGTTAATCTTGGTTGGTCAACTTGATTGGATCTAGGATTAGTTAAGCCATGTGTCTCTGGGCAGGTCTGTGAAGGTATCTCCCAGGATAACCCCCCCCCCCCCCCGGAACCCCCAGGCGGCTGCCACCCAAAGGTACAGATCTAAGGCTATGAGGAAAGTAATGCGGCTTCTGTCACCCACCTTCACTCCCTGTTGTGAGCATGTCAACCCACTTCTGCCTCTGCTGCAGCCATCCTTTATCAACACTCTGATCTCCATTCTTTGGCCTTCTAAAGTGCAACAAGGATCAGCAGCTCTCCGGAATCCTCTAGGCTACCAGCGCCGGAATGGGACTGCTGAGGACTTCAGCCAGCCTCATGTACTGGGCAGCTTCTGGTCCTCTGCCTCTCCAGGGCAAAGGCAGCCATGTGGACTAACCAGCCCTCACCATGTCGGCCAATCTTATAAATCCCCCTATAGCATATTCCTATCAGTTGTGCTCTTCTAGAGAACCTAACACAGAAGGGAAAAACACGTTTGCAAATAAATCAAAGTAACTAGTAAGAGTATAGAGAAATATTTATTTTGTCCTTCTTTAGTTTAAGTAAAATTTAACATTGTACAATTACATGGAGAGACTCATATATACTAAGAAACCATACTCAACACCTTCTGTTCTTCTAAGACGCGCATTTTGTTTCCTCTTAAAGCATGACACGGTGTTTCCAGCTCACTGCTTCATGATGATACACTCCAGCTCTGTGTGTAGACTCCGCTCACAGTGAAAACTGCGCTCCTAGAAACTCTAAGCTGCCTAAAATGAAGAGCTACTGAGAGCTTGGTTCAAGGGCAGGAGTGAGGAGATGTACCTCATTAACTTGGAGCAGGGCCTTCTTAGAGGCCAGAACCCTAACCATGGCAGGGAACTTTCCCCTCTCGGCCAAGCTGAGGAGACTCTCTGAGAAAACTATGGCCAGAAGCTTTTCTGCAGCCTAAGTGTAAAGCTACACAGTGCAAGTGAAGTAATCAAGAAGGGCATGATGTGAAAAGAGCTGAAGTTGTGGGGTGTGCAGAAAGCATTTCCCTGCAAGGTGAGCATCGCTTCCCTATGGGATAACAAGATCATTTCCATCATCGGTTGGTTCATAATTTCCCCAGGATCCAAAGGACAAAAGCATGAATGAAATCACAAGCCACATCTAATGAATTAGAAAAATACCAGACACTGCATGGCTGTCATTTTGATCAAGTCGAGCTTTGGGGGGAGGGGGGGGGACTCTAAACAGCAGTGGAGGGCTATGCCTCCCACAGTTCTGCGGTTGCCTGGATAAGCTTGCATAGTACACTACAAAGGTCAAAGGTGTGTACAACCTATGGCTTTTATTCGCAGTATGTAAAGTATATGAAAAATATCAGTCCCTGCCTAACCTCGTGACCTGCTTCCACTGACAGATGAATTAAATAGACACCAAGCAGGCAATCACATAAAGTCCACCTACTTCACTGATGGCTGGTGTTTCAAGTGCAGAGAACTATTAAAAGAAGTAAATGATTACTGAAGTGCCTACTCAGTTTCTGGATGTTTCCCATAAAGAAAAAGCAAATCTGAGTTTTATATTATTGTAGAAAAGTTACTTTTTCCTCTTCATAAACCTTTTTGCTTCTTTCAAAAGCTCTTCCACATCTTCCTTCTCATCATCCTCTCCTGGTTGCCAGTCTGAATCCTCATCTGTCGGCTCATATCCTTCTTCCTCATCCTCGTCGTCAGCAAAGCTGTCATTCGGGTCCTTCTCACTGGGCCGCCCAACATCATCACTATCTTCATCTAGAGCCACTCTGACTGAAAAGCAGAACATTGCAAACAACACATCAATCACTACTCAAGCTGGGATGAGGGATGTCTGTCATAAAATGTCTCCCTGCAGCAAGAATTAATTACTATATAGCCTACTACTTTAAGTTTTAGAACAGGTACTGAAATGACTTTTTGTTTCTTATTATTCTAACTCTCCACACTGTGAGATTCTGTGACTAGCCTGGCCTGTGAGAGTCAAAGCAATGGTCCCTAGTAAGACCATGCTGTCCAGACCTTCACCCCAGCTACGCTATGCCTTGCTGATAGGAATACTCTCCCATCCCCACTAAATCAGCCAAAGGTCAAGTGGTGGCACCATGTGCCACTTGTGAGTAGATGTTTAGAAACTAAGAACCAACCAGGAAGCCTTTTCTCTGGAAACCTCGGTGACAGAGGGCAGTCCCCAAGCAGCAGGAGCTTAGGAAACTCCTGTCAGGCCTGGATTCTCTACAGACTGTCCCAGGTCCTGTCTGCCTTTCCTCTGATCTTGGACCCCAAACTGCTGTAGGGGAAGGTTTCCTGATAGACTCCCCAACTGTGTTCTTACTCTTTCAGACTCTGAATGATCTCTTAAAGTAGGGACTAATTCTCTGATGAACTTTACTTCATCTAATGGAATTAAATATTGTTTTTAAATCTATAAAGTAATTAAAGTATTTCAAAGATCTTCCGTAACTCTATAATCATTTTAAAGCCAAAATAGGAATCTTCACTATCTCTACAAATCAGTGGGACAATGTGAACTGTGAAAATGGACTGGCAGCTTGACTACTTGAAGACAGAAAGGAGAAATAAGCTGCCGTTTATTTTTACCAACTGATGGAAAACACTTCATTACCATGATGGTGAAACACCTTTTAGAAAAAGCAATAACTACAAGTTTGACTTCCCATTGTTCACCAGACCGTACTAGGATGCGGCCATGTCGGCCTCTAAGCCTGCAGGGAAATGTTGGCCTTCTCTAACTCTCTAATTACTCTAATTCTGCAGAGGAAGCCGTAAGAATAACACAACATAGTAAGAACTGTAGGAGTGGCAGAGCAGTTCTGGGGCTGGGGACACAGCTCAGTGGCAGAGCTCCTGCCTGGCACAAACCACTGGGTGAGTTCCAAGGAGAACCACTCCAATGCTGCTATGCATGCTTCATAGCAGATTGACAGCTCAATTCTTCAGGTTTTATCTTCCTTCTTCTTTCCCATGAATATTCTTTCCTCTAGAGAAGGAAAATTTACTATATGCTATGATAATATTTTTAATAATGTTTCATTTTATAACCAAAGACTAGTTTTTTTTTCTTTTTTTCTTTCTCTTCTTTTGGTTTCTCAAGACAGGGTCTCTCAACAGCCCTGGCTGTCCTGAAACTCACTTTGTAGACCAGGCTGGCCTCAAACTCACAGAGATCCGCCTGTCTCTGCCTCCTGAGTGCTGGGATTAAAGGCGTACATCACTACTGCCTGGATCAGTTTGTCTTTGTAACGTATCAAGACGGCAGTAGGTTTTCACACTTGTAAACTCCTGTTGCGCTTTACCACACCACCGCACCAGCTCTGACAGCCCACACGCCTTTACCCTCTCAGCCCTTCCCGTCTAAGCAGCAGCTCTGACAGCCCAGGTGAGCCTGTTGCTCTTCTTGAATCACTTTCTTTCTAGATCTTTGGGTTCCGTTTCTTGGGGGAACGAGGGGACATATCAGTGTGTGCACACCACTACAGAAGTTCAGAGACTTTACAGCAGCTCTCAGTAATCACTCTGAGTTCTTGAAGCAGCATCAGTTGCCTAGAAGGATGCATACCACATAGCGAGGGGCTTGAAAGAACAACTCCGAAAGTCAGAGGTGAATGCTGGCGATAACTGCTTTGACATGCCATCAAAAGGTAGGGCAGCAGCAATATGACACAATTTTCCTGGCACTGATTTCTTGCGCATTCACTATCATGTGCCAAACCTCTAGCACTCTGAAAATATGTGGAAAGCTAGTAAGAAATCATGTTAGCTAGATACAGAAGAAACGTGGCTGACGGCAACAGAACAATACACAAGCAATGCAACCCCTTAGCCACAACATGTAGTAAAACTCTGGACCCAGCGTTTCAGGAGGGCTACAACTGAGAAACCAAATCCCAGAGTCTAAGTGGTTGCTTTAATGCTGATACTATGCTATACTGTATTATCTTATGTGGTCAGGAGTGTCCACCTCAAATGCAATATGTTTAATTTTTTAAAAAGAAACAAAAATGGACCTAGTTCTTTCTCCTTACTTCTACTATGTGGAATGTCATCTCCATTCTCCTGATCACCTGCACTACCGTCCAAGGTCATGGCTGTTTCCTTTCCCTCATGCTGGCCTTCATTCCATGGCACATCAGTTGGCAAGTCCTATTGATTCTTTCAAGACCTCTTAGCTTTGTGGTACTTCTCATATCCCTGTGACCTTCCTCACACAGAAGACACATGACACTTGAAAAAATGAGTGTGTGAAGAAATACATATATGAGCTTAGGAGCTGGGTAATGATAAACGTTAAACATTTGGGAGATGAGAAAAACAACTGTCAGAATTCTGTCTTAGATATCTCTGAATTAGGAACTCTTGAGACCCTAGCCTTTAACTTAACATTGAAAGTATTCAGGCTCACAAGTTTCAGAGGAGGAAAAGGTGTTCTGATTACATCAGCACACAGAGATTCCCAAGAGTTCAGAGTTGCTCCCTTCTTACAGCTGTCCTAAGATCTCCAGGGGAGCTTGAAGTCAGTACACACACACACACACACACACACACACACACACACACACACACACGTCCTATGATAAAGTCTGATTTGTCCCTGGGCACAGTAAGAGACTAATAGCAACAATAATGAAATGGAATAGATAACGACAGTAGTTAAAGCTTATGAGTTACTTATTTCGGGACCTTTCTATTTGCTCTCCTCAGACAAATACTGACTGCAAGTAACTGAAACAGTGGGCAGCGATACCCAGTTAAACAGCGGTCTAAATGTGTGTGCTTCTGGGTTGCTAATAAGAAAAAGTAGCTGCCCAATACAAAAAAAAAATTTCTTTAAACATTCACTGTTGAATGTTGTAATTATATTAATCTCAAAAAATATTTTAAGTTCACAGTTCTAAAGTATATTCTTCATTTAGAAAACACTTCCACAAAATCCCAACAAACTTTTCAAAGATTATTCAGACATTTTAAACTATGCTATATGATGCATATTGACAGCTTTTAGGTAAATAGTTCCTATTTTGATAAAGATACACAAATGTCTTCTTTTAAAGATTTTATTTATTTATTATGTATACAGTATCTCATTATAGATGGTTGTGAGCCACCATGTGGTTGCTGGGAATTGAACTCAGGACCTCTGGAAGACCAACCAGTGCTCTCAACCTCTGAGCCATCTCTCCAGCCCCACAAATGTCTTTATATGGGACAATATATTGGCATAATCTGCCAATAAAATAGTTAAATAAATATCATTGCTGGAAAATCATTAAATCCAACCCAGTAAAGAGATTCTGTCATGCAACGGCCCCAGAGCCTGCTAGCCAAGACAAAGGGGTCCATTTATGTCTAGAGTACTAACACACTTGAGTGGTCAACAAAGAGGTTCTCGGTGGGTTTCTCTCATTGCAAGTTATCTTCATGGTTTGGACACAAGCAGGTTTACACACGTAGATACAAAGTCCTGACAGCATTTGCTTTACTCTCCCTCCTCATGGGCACAGACACTATCTGCTGACGTAGTCCTTCCGTTATATACACAACCCAAAGAAACTGAGGTTTATTGAAAGGAAAATTCTTTTTTTTCTAGGAAAATTCTTAAAGAGCTCAAAACCAGGTAAAACAATGGTCAACTGGACAGCTACAAGTTTACACTCTACAGGATGCCCACAGTCCCAGTGGTACTGGAGAAGGTTCATGCTCTGGTTCAGAATAATAACCAGCTACTGTGATTGGCTCAAAGGGAAGATTTGGTCTAGGCTAGTTGAAGGAGGGAAATTCAGCCTTCCTTCTAATAATCATGAATCAGAAGGTGTTCCTTCTTTCCTCAGATGTCAGCACTGATTCTACTGCCCCACTTAATAAGGCTGTAAAAATTCCTCTAGTTGAGAGGAAGTACCTGGAGAAGGAACAGTCCTCTATGACAGAATGATGAAAGGAGATGAGGAACATGCTGACAGTAATAACCAGCCAACACAATAAGCACTGTGCAAAACCAGGCCCGCCCTTGGGCTTTTCTGTTACGGAAGTCAACACGCTTTCATCACTGCTCATACCAGTTTCTATTTTGTTCTCACATACTTAAAAACAAAAGATGCCTAAAAGACACAGGAACATCATATACTGCTGGGCTATGACTGGGAAAAGCATTTGCTATATATAAACTTATAAGTTTTTCCTTTATTTGGACAGGAAATTGTTATGGTGCCCAAGCTGGCCTCAGACTTGAGGCAATCCTCCCGCCTCAGCCTCCCAAGTGTTGGGATTCCAGGTTATGAGCTATCATACTCAGCTTCTGAAAGTTCATTTAAAAAAAAAATCAACTAAAAACTCATTAAAAAAAAACCTAGGAGAAATAATTCAAATCAGCAACAATAATTCACAAAAGCAACAATATTTTCTAAATAACTGGTTTAATGGGAGAATTACTTACAGGTTTCTTTTGAGTTTACCAAAGTATATATAGTTACTTACCCGGAAGTGCACTGTGTCTGTATTCCATCTTGTGCTGGGGGTTCTTCCTGAAAAAGAACAGGAGGCAAAAATAGGACAGGGTTCCCCAAAGACTGAAAAGTGCTAGGACGGTACGTGCATGCTCAGTAACCCAGAAATAACGTTAGGGCCAAGCAGCACCTTATGAAAGGATCTGGCCCCTGCCCCTGCCCCTGCCCCTGCCCCTCCTTCCCGCCTTTCCACCCCTCCTCTGCCTCCATCATCATCTTCATCACCGCCTGACGACCAGGCACGTGCCGCTCTGCCCAGTAGTGTTCGCCTTCTCGATGCGGTAGTTACTGAGTGTGCATCCCCTGCCAGGCTCAGTACTTCAGAACTCGGGAAACGACAGCAGAGAGAAGGCAGACAACTTAATGAACTGGATTTAAGAGCTTCATAATAATCAGATGACTAAATCTTCCACTTATAAATTACAGCACCAATGTAAAAATGTTCTTTTTTATCAGCTAAAACCTGTGCCCTTTGTTAAAATGTTCCACAATAAAATTTTATCTTTAAAGGACTATGATTTTCCTCTTCCGTGCCTCTGAAACTACTAGATAAAACAAATAACTTCTAATTATATGGAACCATCTCATATAAACAGTGGTTTCCTGGTTCTCAGCATTACCTAATATTTCATATCTGCTCCAAGTATTTTCCTTATTCCAGGCAATTGGAAGTCATTATAAAAACATAACTTTAAGTTAAGTAATAAGATTTAGAAAAATACAATGTCATTGCATGTAAGTTGTAATGAGTTTTATTTGATTTTAGTTAATTTAGTTAAATTATAGCTAACTTAACTAGCATATCGAACAACACAAATTTCAAACGAACAAACAAATACGGTAGAGCTCCCTGCTCACTCAAGAGCAATTTAAAATCGATTTTTTTAAAAACTCCCTCCTGCCAGGCGGTGGTGGCACACACCTCGGGAGGCAAGCCAGGTGGATCTCTGAGTTTGAGGTCAGCTTGGTCTACAGAGTGAGTTCCAGGACAGACACCAAAGCTACACAGAGAAACCCTGTCTCAAACCGCCCCCCTCAAAAAAAAAAAAAAACCTTCCTCCATAAAACATCTTCTACTGACCCTTGGGAAAAGTAACAGTTCTATCGATGGGAATGTCACTACTGAAAGGAGGGTGGGGATTAACACGAGGAACACCGATCAGAATCCCAGCCCAAGCACCCTCTCACAGACTAAGTGTCAGTGCCCCCGTCTGAGGAAATCTAACAACAGAGCCACACGCGGTGGAGACTGCAGCTTCATGGGTGGAGAGGCACTGCCAGTAACAGTTCCAGATCAGCCAGACTCCTTCCCAGGCCAGCCCCGGGCCAGGTGTCTGTGGCAGTCCTTGATGCTATATCTCTTTTTCACAACTTCTCCTGTGGGTGAGCATTAACAGTGCAAGGGGGCAACTGTACAGCTAATTAGAGTCATAACTCAACAGGCTCGGGGGCTGGAAACGAGTCTACTTAAGACTGTGGGGTAATTAACCTAAACCTGACCTTCTGTTGGAATGGAAACTTTGAGCTTGAGAAAAATGAACAAGACAACTGACATGTGCCCCCAGAGCTGCAAACAGCAAAGCTTCGGCACCTTCTCTACTGAACACGCTGGAGCAGGTGACTGACTCGTAAACTCAGTTCTTGTCAGTGCTGAGCATCAGGGAAGAAGGAACGGAAAAAAAACATGGACACCAAAGATCTTCCTCCTCCATCTAGGAAAAAGATTACTGGGCAGCTCAGGAGTTTTGTTAGTTTTTATTTTAAAAATTTCAAACCTACAAAAATGAAAGAATAGGCTACTGACAAATGTTCCTTCATCTCCTCTCCCCTCCCTTCCCTTCCCCTTCTTATCCACTTCCTCCCTCCCTCCCTTCCTTCCTTTTCTTTTCTTCACAGGTGCTGGGAATCAAACCCAGGGACTTGAGCATGCCAGACAAGTGCTCTAACCACTGAACTACAACCCCAGCTGGTAAGTATTATTTTCTACATGGATCACTTATCATTATCTGGGGTCATTTGAAACTTGAAGTGTTTTTTTTTCCTTTTTCCTGTGCACATGTTTGTTTCAGGTACCAAGGGGTCTTCCCCCCTTAATAATAGTTGAGCAAGATCATTGAAAAGTCAAATATGGTCTTAGCTGTTTATTACTTGAGTGTCTTTCAAAGTTTGGTTTAGAAATGCCAAGTACCTAAACATTGGGATTTGAAAACAAGTGAAGGAACTGAACCAAAAGCTTAGGCTGGCTGATGTGGCTGGCTGGCTAAGGGTGAAGCGGGCTGTAACTTTCAAAGGGAAGATGAAGATGCAGTGTCCTAAGATGGGGTGCAGTGGCCAGCACTGCGGCGTCACAATCACTCCTGCATCTGGTCCCTTCCCTCCATCTTCCCTTCCCTGGGTCTCTACTCGATGGCTGGATGGAAAACACTTCCATTTCCTCTCCAGCCTGGCTATCTTCACAGGGCTCTCTGCAGTTATAATTCAAACTCCTTCCCTGGTAGCTTGACCAGTGCTACAGGTCAACACCCAGTGGTTCAGCACTGACTTTTCTAGAGGGTTCTTGAACAAGACAGCACCCATGACTACAAAAGCCACAGATTCAAACAGGAACCTTCCAATCCCCCCCCCCCCCCCCATCACTGGGACATGATCCACGACCCAGAAGACAGCTTCCCCAGCACCTGCACTGCTACATGGGCTCCAAGATCCACATCTGGTTAAATCCACTCAACATTGAGTTCATTGTGACCCAAAGATAACATCATGCTGATGAGTGGGGGCCCACAGAGGCTCCCTAGTAAGGCCTTACTCCAGGTCAGAGAGTCTGAGCTTGCTTTACCCATCAGGGCTGCATAATGGGATGATTTGGCCAAGGGTGTGGTTACCAGGTGTTTTGAAGGGTCTACACTTGTTGGTACTTTATACTTTGACCTTGAAAGGGGGAAGCTCCTCCCCTTGCTTATGTATAAAAAGCCCATCATGATTAAACTCAGGGCGGCTGGGTATTAATCCAGGGCCCTTCCGAAGCTATCCTGTGTCTCTGTCTTTCTCTTCGACTAGGCCTTTATTTCTATCTAATACTTCTTCATTCCTCACTCCTTCCTGCAAGAACCCTTCAACAGGTTGGAGGCGGCCTCTGACAACTGAAGAAATAAGAAAAGCTGCTCACTCTCAACTCTTACTCATTATAATGTATGAAATCTCAGAGCAATAAGGCAAAGAAATAAAAGGGATACAAACAGGGGAGGAAGAAGTCAAACTAGCCCCTTTGTTAGTGATATGGTCCTCTCTTTAAGAGACCCTACTACACCCCCACCAGAAGACTTACAGTGGAAAGTTCCAGCAAAGTAGCAGGGTATAAAATCAACATCAAGCCGGGCGGTGGTGGCGCACGCCTTTAATCCCAGCACTCGGGAGGCAGAGCCAGGCGGATCTCTGTGAGTTCGAGGCCAGCCTGGGCTACCAAGTGAGTTCCAGGAAAGGCGCAAAGCTACACAGAGAAACCCTGTCTCGAAAAACCAAAAAAAAAAAAAAAAAAAAAAAATCAACATCGAAAGAACAACTTTCTACACACCAAAAGTGAACATGCAGAAAAAGAAGTTGGGAAAATAACCCAGTCACAGCAGCTGTGAAAAGTACCTAAACCACCAATGTGGAAGAGGCAGACAGCTCTCACTTAACCATTTTATGACTTTTCCAGTGAGGAAAAGTTTTTAAGACAGAAAATGCTAGCAGGATTAAAGAAAAAAGACAAACATACAAGTTAAGAGATTTAAAAATTCTGAAGAATTTTTGTTACTGAGTTCAGTACTCAGTAACAAAAACAGAATAAAATCAGTGAGAGCATAGAAAATCTGAGTAACACCATAACACATGATCAAATCAACAGAGAAACTAGCTTGGAGCATTTGCAGAATAGAAATTTAAGTACCCTTGGTATGTTCAATAAAAACAGGCCATGTGCAATAACTTACAGTGGCCACTAGATTCAGTCAATAATATGTACTCAGAGTTAGCTAAAAAAACAAAATGGCTGTCTGCATTAAAGCTCTTTAGGTTTGGGATTACTTTCTTTTGCAATCTGGTTAAATTTAAGTCTATTCACACATTAAACAAGGTTTCAAAATACCAAGAATCCTTTCTGTCAATGTAATATGCTTGCTGCTTGGTTGGGGAGACATTCTGGTAAAGAAAGATTGTGGTATGGAGAGGTCTACTCTGTCTGACAGAGGGGAGGGTGACAGTGTGGACATGCAGAGGGGAGGTTCTCATGTTCTTCAGCTGCCACTGAGTTCCAGGCGTTGACAAGAGGGGTGGATTAGTGGGAGCTGAGGAATCAGACAGAAATAGAGATAACATCCCCAATAGACTTACATATCACATCTCAGAGTCTTCATAGAGTATGTATTGGGATGTCTTATAAATTAAGTTGATTGTATTTTAGACAGAAATACAGAAAAACTTCAGGTACTTGGAAGATTGATAGCAATTTAGAATTATCTGAAAGAAAATCTGTGTTCCCCAAAAATTTAATGAAAACTATGCTACAGACTTAAGATGGAGAGCTGCTCCAGTCACCTGATTTCACATGGCGTGGAAGCATTTAGGGAGGAGTCAGCCACATGGCTCAGTTCCCTTACCTGTAACAAGATGCCCCATAGGGACACTCAGGCCTGTCACCAGTTACACCTTCATCTGTGACTTGTACATCTCCATAATCACTATCACCAGGGTGGCTGAAATGTTGAAAATGGAGAGGATTCTTCCTGTGAGAGTGATAAACAGAAGAAAAAAAATAACAGGAAGTTACGGGTTTACAGTGGCTACAGAGTGAGACCAAGAATACCCGATTATTCCAGAAAGGAACCAAACACCTGTGCTGATGATATAAAGACTGAGGACATCCCCATGCCATGTTGTTGACCAACCTGACAGAGTTGTTGGAAAATGGTCCAGGAATAAAGCTGTGTGAACAGAATTCTGGGTGCTTGTGAGAGAACTCCAAGGAAACAAGACAAGAGTCTTGTGACTTCAGTTTCGTCAAAACACAGAATTGTTCTTGGAATGTATTTTCATACTCCTCCCAGGTATAGCAGATAGGAGTACGTTTACTTCAAATTACTCATTATTGCTTGCTGCTGTTATTTCAATTAAATGTTTAAACTGTCCTTTATATGCCTACGTGGGAAAACATATTCCCACGTGTGGCTTGTCCTTGTATAGCTTGAACTCATGAGAACTTTACTCATGTAACCTTTCTTAACCCTCAGAATATAAATTGTCTGCGACTCTGAATAAAGTCGGCTATTGCATGAGACTATAATCCACCTCAGTTATTGGCTCTATTCTCCCATGTCCCACTGCCTCTAGAGCAGTGACATCTAATCATCAAAAGACTCCCAGGTAAACAATTTCTAGTGTGATATGACAAGTCATGTGTACAAAAACACACTTTGTAAACATTATATTGTTTATGTAGGTATACAACAAATATAAGCATCCATAGCCTTTGTAAATTTCTATATCCTATGCTAAGATAAAAACATTACCAACATTCTAGATAGATCCATGTTTCCTTTCTAATCTTTAAACTCATTTGACTACACAAAGTATACTATCATGTCTTCTAAAAGCAGTTTTCAAACTCTTTGGTTCAGGCTTCTTTTCTACTCTTAAATTATTATTAGAGTTTGACAGCCATCTCTTTATGTGGTGGGTTTACCCTGGCAGAAATTTAAAGTGAAAAATCAGAAAAGTGTGTTTATTTATTTACAGTAACTGTAATATACCTTTTCACATATTACAAATAATATACTTTAACAGCTTTTTAAAAAATAATCTTTGTATTTATTTGTGTGTGTGTGTGTGTGTGTGTGTGTGTGTGTGTGTGTGTAAGTCATGGCCCACATGTGGAGGTTAGAGAACAACTTGTGGGAGTTCATTCTCTCCTTGGACTACGTGTGTTTTAGGGATCCAACTCAGGTCATCAGGTTTGGTGGCAAGTGCCTCTTCCCATTGTCTTCATTAGATTTCTATTGCTGTGATAAAACACCATAACCAAAAGCAACTTGGGGAAAAGGGTTTGTTTCCACTCACAACTGTTAGGTTACACTCTATCACTGAGGGAAGTCAGGACAGGAACCTGGAGGCAGAATCTGGATTGGCGGCCACATAGGAATGCTGCTTACTGGTTTGCTCAGTCTGCTTCCTTTTACCACTCAAGACCTACCTAACACTGCCCACAATGTGCTGGGCCATCCCACATTAATTAATCAGGAAAATGTCCCACAAGCTTGCCTACAGTCCAACCTCATGGAGGCACTTATTTTTTCCGACTGAGGTTCTCAGATGACTCTTGCTTGTGTCAAGTTGACAATATAGTAGTAGTAGTAGTAATCATCATCATCATCATCTACCCAGCACAGCTACTGAGCCACCTCACTGACCCTCATGTAACTTCATAGCTCCAATATAAAATTCATGGAGATATAATGCATGCTTAAGAAAAGGTATCTGGCTTTTCCTCTTTGCTTCTACATTTGATCAGGAACAACAGTAATGCTTTGTGGTCTCTAGGGAACTCTACTGCATGCATGTGAGAATCACATTCTAAGAATCTTAACATTAGCAGGAAAATGGATGGAAATGAAAATCATCATGTTAAGTGGAGAGAGAGAGAGAGAGAGGGAGAGAGAGAGAGAGAGAGAGAGAGAGAGAGAGAGATCTTAAAGCAGAAGGGAAATAAAGATGGTAAGTTAACAGATGTGAGATGAAAGTGGAAAAGGGATTATTTAGGAAGGAAAGGGAACCAGCAAGTTCGGGGAAGTGGATAAAAGGAGCATGGAGAGCCAGACATGGTGACACATGCCTTTAATTCCAGCACTCGGGAGTCATAGGTAGGAGGATCTCTATGAGTTCGAGGCCAGCCTGGTCTACATAGCAAGTTCCAAGACAGCCAGAACTATACTATATATAGGGAGACCCTGTCTCAAAAAACAAAAAAAGAACATAGAGAACATCAGAGGAGGATAAATTAAATAAATTATAATAACAAATATGTGAAAATATTATAATAAAACCCATTACTTTGTATATTAATTTTTAAAAATTAAAGCACAAAACAAGGAGGAATGCAAACTTAGAAACTATAGAGACTTGGGACATTATCCATTTGAGAGAAGGGAGAGGCTCAAGAGGCTGAAGAAAAGCTAGACTTTTGTAATGATTTTATAGACATGTATGTGTGTAGATATGTGGGTTTATCTCAAATTCAACATGCTATTCTTCCCCTTTCTTTACAAATATAAACATTTCAATAAAATTACTTCTTCCTCTTTGTTACAAATACAATTTTTTTGATTTAAACATTTTTCAGACATCCTTTATTTCAAAATTAATAAAGTTAGTTACTGCCTAAAGCTAAGAGTGATTAAAACTAACATACTATTATAAAGTATAAGTGAATGAATTATTATTTGATAAAACATTTACTCCTTTTTTTTAAAGATTGATTGATTGATTGATTGATTGATTATGTATACAGTGTTCTATCTGCACATATCCCTGCAGGCCAGAAGAGGGCACCAGGTCTCATTACAGATGGTTGTGAGCCACCATGTAGTTGCTGGGAATTTAACTCAGGACCTTTGGAAGAGCAAGCAGTGCTCTTAACCTCTGAGCCATCTCTCCAGCCCACATTTACTCCTTTTAACAAAAGGAAATGACAGTGTTGAATACTGCTATTCATTGAATTGTGTCCCCTCAAAACTTCTATGTTGGAAGCACTAATCTCCAATATACCTAGGAGAGAGATAATTAAGGTGAAGTGAGGTCATAACGCTGGGGCCCTGACACAAAATGATTGGTGTCTTCCTTGGTGAGGAAGAGACACCAGGGAAATGACATACAGAGAAAAGGCACCGAGAAAACAACCACCTTCAGGGCAAGAAGAGAAGCCAGTCTGTGGTGTTTTGTTATGGCTGCATTTCTAAAGTCCAGAATTGAGAGAAGGGGAATTCTGTTACCAAAGCAAGCCAGTCTGTGGTGTTTTGTTATGGCTGCCCTCGCCAACTAATGCAGACACAAAACAGGGTCTTTCCAAATCCAAAGTAATAGATAGCTTTTGATTTGCTGTAGATTTTTACATTGTGTTCTAGGCTTAAGGACATTCCACAGACAATATCATATATAAATTTAAAACTCAGGACTGTTGAAACTGAAAAATATAGCTACTTTAATGCTAAAATAACAATGTATTTTAAAGAGCAATAATAAGAGTGTGAAATGCATAGAATGTGTGGTGTACATACTCTGTGCACATGGCATGAGGATGCACTTCACAGATACAGTTTGACAAGTGGGATGGCTAACAGTGGAAACAGACCGATTAACACAGGCTGTTGTAAAACCAAGATTACAATTTAAATGGATGAAATATGAATTCATAAAAATTTCATTTTCTAATTTTCAAAGTAGAAAATTTTCTATTTTATAGAAAAATGTGAATATACATATAACACAATGCCTAAACACAATCTAAAATTATCTTAGTAGACAGGTATAATAACTTTCTGAAAGTATCTCTTTAAAATTAAGATATTAAATAAGCAGGTATTTAAGTCTGTGTGATTCAGTTTTTAAGTCCGGATTCCCCAGTATTCAGGTACTTGCATTAGTCAGCATGTCTACACATAAAACATTTAATTCCCCATTGCATCTTAAAAGCTTCTGGCAGGATTTACCAGAATGCACAGTGGGAAAGTGCAGCCCGGTAGAAATGTGGTAAAGCACCTAACCTTAGGGCAATGGTTTATTAGGCTCTTAACACAACAGCACAGGACTGCAAGGCAGCAGGTAGTGAAGCACTGGGCTGAAACGCCACCTGTGGGTCCATCTTACCTGTAGCAGTCAGTCCCATACATGCAGGACGCCCTCCGGACCTTGCTTCCTTCTGAACAGCCTAGAACTGAATCAGCCACTGTGTGCGAAGCATCAGGACTGGAGGGAGCAGAGCTGGACTCAGGACAGAACCCTTGCGATGTCTCGGGAGGTGACTTCCTTTGGACGCTTGAATGACTCTCAGGACGGCTCACTGTCTCCCCCTCTCCATCTGTTGTTGCTTGGCTGACAGTTTTATGTCTAGAAACCTCGCCAAGCTCCTCTATTGGAACTGCGGTGTTCGGTTCACTCATCTTCACAGTATCTGGATCTGGATCACCTAATGTGATTGAAGACAATGATTCTGGAACTTCCTGTAAAAGAAAGCCAGAAAAGGCATCATTTTAAAAAAGCAAACTTTAACAAAAAAAAAAAAAGAAATATATAAATTAAAGTTTAAGAGGACAAAAATACAAGTTTCATGATATTTAAAGCTTAAAACTTCAAACATCTTATTTTGAAGCTACTAAAGATACCATTTTCTGTTTTTAGTTTATAAATTGTTAACAATTTGTAGACTTCACAATATTAATTTGTAGCTATAATGATACTCTATTTCATTGTTACATAATCTAACTCAAAAAGCTCTTAAATGTCACTATCCAACAACACTGTCCTTGTAATTTCTTAAAAATGACTGCAATACTTAGTTCTCTCCAAATAAAGGTAGTTTTCATATGGCAGAATGACCAACTGGTTCATGTCTACACATAAATCTGCATGAGGGTATGCTATCACCAACGGAGAAAGCAAGCACCTTTCCTTTGAGAGTTCTGATTAAGTAAATGTCAGGTTAGCCAATTAAGCCCCAGAGAGCTGACTACTGCCATCTTGTTAAATGGATAAAATACACAGCTGCCCTGATACTGACCTTCAGTACCCGTAGACTAGTGCCGCTCTAACCTCTCATCAAAGGGGCTTCTTTTCACAGAAAACTACAACTGGTCAGAGGGCAGAGAACAAGTGACTGTGGAGAGTCCTACCTTAAATGGGAGATCTACAACACAGTCCCTGCACCAAGGCGCAGGAACACGGTACCAAGGAGATATTCCAATCACCCCGGTATGCCTTTTTAATTTGTACTGGCCACCAGCATAAAAAGTAAGCCTCATCTCAAAAACCTCCTTTCTGTGGAGCAGAAATATTGCTCATTTAAACACATGTGTTCTTGTTAACCAAGTCACAGATATGAGGAGCACACACCAGACACACATCAATGTTCACCTCCATTTCTAAGGGCTCGGGGCCTGGCAGCTACCATCTGGTGAAAGCTGACTTTAGTACGAATAGATAGCTGATAATTCAAATTTCCTAACATATTATTCACATGACTTCTTTTGGACTAATTATTTAAATGTTTCAATACTTTTAAAAGAAACTGTAACTCTGAAACAGTATTCACACTGGCTAAATAGGTTCTCCACAGGATGTGGGTCTATCATGGCTCTGCACAGCAGCAGATAACCTAGGAAAAGCAGGTGTTTGGCTATCTTCTATGACTTACACTTGGGTGGTGGCATTTAGGCTACATCCCTCTACACCATACACTCTACTTCCAACCTTCTCTGTCACACCCCAGTCCCATCCCCTTCCATTCAGGACCAATTGGCACAGGCCAACAGCTGGAATTCAGGGACAGGAACTGAGAAGTCCTGACTACCGTCCACTTGACAGATCCCCCATTTCCTTCACTCCTGTTCAGTGGTGGGTAAGTCAGTGAGTCTGGTAGTGAAACGAAGAGCCCCAAACTTGTTAGATTATTATTCCTGTGGCATTTTAGACTCTACAAGGCATTTTCCATGCTTAGGAAGGAAGGCTGTGATTCCTCAGAGGCACCACACTTCCCGAGGCCTTAAGAGTTCCCAGCCTTCTGCCGGGCGGTGGTGGCGCACGCCTTTAATCCCAGCACTCGGGAGGCAGAGCCAGGCGGATCTCTGTGAGTTCGAGGCCAGCCTGGTCTACAAAGCGAGTTCCAAAAAAGGCGCAAAACTACACAGAGAAACCCTGTCTCAAAAAACCAAAAAAAAAAAAAAAAAAAAAAAAAAAAAAAGAGTTCCCAGCCTTTCAGATATCTGTGTGTACAAAGCCTGGAGGGGAAAGGGCAGACGATTCTCACGCCTTTCAACAAGCACCACAGGAAAGGGGTGATTCACACTTCCAAACACGGGATCCTGACAGTACTGTTGTTCCAGCATCCAGCCACAGCAGATGTTTGAAGGGAAACAATCCCACTCAACTTCTTAGTCAGTTTCTTTCAGAACAAAGAGACATTGGAAAGTGATAAAAAAAAAAATACATCTTTTCTATAAAATATTGGAGAGCTGTTGACCTAACAGTGGCATGGCTAAGGACTGCTTTTAAAAGGAGTGTTGTGTTGGTTTGTTGGTTTCTGTATTTGTTGGGGGTGGTGCATGCATGCCCACATACGCACATGCAGAGGCCAGAGCAAGGTGCCAGATGCCTTTTCTCTTAGTCTTCACACTAGTGGCTCAAAACAGGAGCTCCTGAACCCGAAGTCTGCCTTTTAGGCTAGGCCGGGCAGCCAGAGAACTCTCCAGATCTGCCTGTCTCTTCCCTCCAGTATTGGGGTCACATGCACATGAAGCTGTGCCTGGCTTTTTATGTGGGGACTGGAGATGTGGACTTAGATTCTCATGCTTCCAGAGTAAATGTTCTTACCCACTTAGGCATCTCCCTGGCCCTCTAAGGATATTTTTAACTAAAGAACAGTATTATTCTGTGATGGCATTTAATGTTTTAAGTAATCTCTCACACCACCCCCCATCAAAGATTTTGTAGCAGATGATGACTATTCCAGAGATCCACCATCAGTCAAAATGCAGAGAACAAGTGACAGAGGGGTGCCCAAACTAACTCCTATACAGAAGCCTCAGGGGAAGTCATAGAGGAGGGGGCGGAAAGCTTTTGAGAGCCAGAGGACCACAACACCTGCTGTAAGACAATGTCTTCTAGACATGACAGGGAGGCTGTATCCACCAAACCTCAACAATATGGTCTAAATATGACCTGTATAATGAGAACACCATTTGACACGCCAACATAAAATGAAAGAAATTTAACAAGACCCCACCCCTAGATAAAGAGCTACAGGCACTCAACTGCTGCTGAGAGATGGAGATTCCATTTTTTCCAGGGATGAGTCCTCTGATAGGTCATCCAGTCCAAAGGGGAAGCCTTAAACACATGTGCACATAAGCAACACTGGGTGGATTCAGTAGGTTGTGTGTGTGCCTATGTATTTATCAATGATAACTAAAGAGGAAGGGGTCATAAATTTAAGTGGGAGTAGGGGAAGGGATGGAAATGATGTAAATACTTACTCAAGTATGAAACTCTCAAAAACTTTAAATTAAAAACAATTCTCATAGCCAAGCACAGTAGCACATTCCTGTCATCACAGTACTTGGGAGGTTGTAGCTGAAGGATCAAGTTATGAGCCAAGTTAAGTTACTTAGCAAAACCATGTCGGAAATAAATATAACATCTTCATATATGTGTGTGTGTGTGTGTGTGTGTGTGTGTGTGTGTGTGTGTGTGTGTGTGTGTATTTGCCTGTATAAATCCAGATGAAGATTTTATAATGCTACAAAAGTCAATGCAACAATGGGATTGAAGGATGAGGCAAATGAAGTTTTCATTTTTAATAAACATGCTTCTGGATATTCTATTTGGGCAATAAGCATGTATTATTCTGCTATTTGAAAATGAAAAACCAAAGAGAATGAAATGTATAGCATCATAGTTCAACTGTGTAGTTCTAAGGAACATAAAGAAGAATCTGTTTCATTAAGAACTGAACTTTAGTTCCCCACAGCAACATGTATAACATGCTAATTTAGAGAGAAAGGAACACTAAAATCACAGGTATCAATATGTAAATTAGGGGGTTTCAAATAAGAGAGACAGCTGGGCATGGTAGCACACCCCTTTAGCACTTGGGAGGCAGAGGCAGGCAAATCTCCTTGAATTCGAGGCCAGCCTGGTCTACACAGTAAGCTACAGGACAGCCACGGTTATGTAGAGAGACCTGAGACAGTCCCCGACCCAAAAAAACCAAATAAGAGACACAAAAGTTGGAAATCATAATGCTCTTATGGAACTTCATGCAATATTAATATATAGTAGCCTTGGCATTCAAGAATTTAACATTCTTGGTTTCAATTATTTATAAATGATCCCAAAATCCATTACACGCAGTAATTTTTAAGTTTGCTGATACACAAATTTGAACTGTGCCAATTCCAAAGCTCATGAGCGACCTGGTGGGGCGGGTAAGGGAACAAGAAAAATGGAAGGTGAATCACCTACGGCAAGTAGGAGAATGAGAGCTTCAGTTTTACTAAGCATCCCCTGCTATTTGTTGAACGTGTGAAGGATTAAACATGGGAGGCGAGAGAGTTCTGATAACAGAAAGATCTCCTACAAAGTAAAAAAAGATGTGTTTGAGACTGGAGATCATGGGGCTAGTGGTCCTCTGAGGAAGAGCAGAATGCACTCTTAAGACTATTAAAATAGCTTATCAACTTGTCTAGTAAGCACTTCCTGCCCCTCAGCCATCTGAAGTTTTAATGTATTTTAAAGGATAGGATAAAGAACTACCCTCTAACATAAATCCAGCAGGGTGGTTTGTTGTTTCCAAGATGCTCTTGGCAGGAATGTCTGTGCTGATAAGTTGCCTAAAAGTCCTGTATCAATTCCATTAACATTCCTGGAGAATAATGGAAAAATCCCAGCCTCATACTCAATCTCTGACTGACAGTTCAAGCACTAGCTAAATACTGCTTCCTAGGAAGTCTATCCCCCGAAACTGAAAACACAACAACTGAAATTCCACCTGTGTGTTCTCTACCATAACTTCTCCCAATACCTTAACTATCTGTCCTTCCCAACTGGAAACTTGGAACCTGCCTTTTATTCCCTCTCCTTCCCCAGATCCAGTGTTCAGACACTCAGCACTGAAGTTTTGCATCCTAGATGCTTTTCCAATCCGATGGCTCACCATCCTGAAGTGGCTAAAGTCTCTGCACTTCTTAGTCGTGTCAATATAACCATCATTTCCCTCCTTTATCTCAGAGATCTTACTTTGTCGCTTCCAATCTCTCTCTAGAGAGCTAAAGGACCTCAGTACTCAATACATTTCCAGTGCCTCCTCCTGCGCAGGTCCCCACTGCTGCTTCAATTTTAAATGAATGCCTGCCTTGTATCCAAATTTCCAAGGACAACAGTTGACTGACTGCCCCTTGTTCAAAATGCTTAGGATTTCTGAGTTTTTGGAGTCTGGAGTAGTTGTAAAGATTTATGGTTGAGCATCAATATCTGAAACTATCCAAAGTCCCAAGTGAGTTGAGAATCTTACCAGTATGCAAAAAGTTTCAGATTTTGAGGTATTTTATTTTTCACTTTTGGATTAGGGGTTCTCAAGATGTATTTGTTCTCCCTTGCTTTAGTACTTGGTCTGTCATCTACCTGGAACCTTGTAACTTTCCATGACCAAAAAGTGCAGTAGAAATGACCAGTTCCAGTCATTGAAAGATCTGGGCCTTAAAGATCTGGCAGCTTTTAATTTTACCGTCTTAGAATCCGGCTGTTGGGTAAAGGGATTGAGTCTCAACTACCTAATGGTAAGTGGAGGGAGGGAGGCCCAGTCAGCTTGCAGACATCCCATCAATCCTTGTAGAGGCATCATTCATGAGAGCAGAGTCGTTTAACCTGAACCCACCACCACTAATACCAAAAATGTATCATAAAGAGGTGTCCAACTGAGCCCAGCCAACTCAGACGATTTGTAATAAATAAGAAGTCATGTTGTGCTAAGTGATTAAGTGTTGGGCTTACTTTGATTACAGCAAGAGATAACTAATAATTTTATGAAAGGATTTTGCAGAAGTTTTTTTGGCTGTGCTTCCTTCGGCTGCCTGTGACAGTTCTAATTAGATTATGTAAAAGAAATACTATTGTCTTAATCTCTGTGCTACTGCAACAAAATACCACAGCCTAGGTCATTTATCAAAGACAAAATGTATTTTCTCAGTTCTGAGTTTTGGGGAGGCCATGGTAAGTTGCTGGCATCTGATGTGGGATTTCCTACTCTGTCTTCATGGGGCAGAAGGGAAGAGAGGACAAATGTGTTCTGACATGACAGAGGCACAGCAGGATGTGCACTCGTGTCCTCTTGTGACACAAGGGCAAAGAGAGTCCACCGGCTCCTGTGGACTTCCTAGCAACTGGAGTCTACTCCTGAGTATGGAGCCAGTACTGAGCAAGCACCACTGCACAGGGAGAGTAAGCTTCAGTACAAGTTTTTAGAGGAGACAAAACATCCAAAACACAGCAGAGATCTTTACATTGATTAATTCCAGAGCCCTCACTTTGGCCATAAGCTGGACAGACATACAACCTGTAAGGACTGCAGAAGACCTGTGAGGACTGACAAAATCCTGGACTTTAAAAGAACAATTAACTTCATGAAGAGAAGAGTGCTCGTCACAAACTCACTCATAGTCTAATGTGCACAATAGGAAAACCCACTGTACACAAAAGCATCTACTTCGGCCATCAGCGCTTCTTAGCAGTGTGGCCTTGGGCTTCAGTTTCCTCCAGGTGCTGAAGGATGGCGTATCAATAGTTCTCCTTGAGGGCATGTTCAAATCGCAGGAGTACACATAAGGCACTACTTAGACACAGGCCATGGACTAAATGAGTCAGAGCTCAGGAAAGGGGCAAGAAGGGATTTCTGCCCCTTCTCTCCACTTCCTTTTCCAGTCTTTCTTAAGAAAATGTCTACTCTAGAGTCCTGGACAATTGCTCTGAGGTCTTGTAAGGCATCTCCACACATCCGACTGGATGGACCAGCCAAGCTTCTGTTTTCTCTCATGGTGAGCTTGTCTCCCCGTTCTTCACTGTGCTATCCCATCGACTGGCTGCTCTCTGGGGATAAGATAAGACCGAGACAGAAACTGGGCAGACATGGAGGAGGAGCTTGGCCAGTCTGGCTTGGGTCTTCAGCGTCAGCCATGTTCTCCGGCTCAACTTCACTAGAGCCCGGCAGAGAGGTTGTGAGGGTTTGGGCCTCCTTTCTACTCAACAAAGAGAGGTAACGCTCCCTCAGGACCCTCACAGGAAGAACACTTAGCCAAGTGGAGCTTGCAGTCCTCCTGTATCTATTACACCCCCTTGATGGCATCAAAACCTCACAAACACCTTGACTAACTGGGATCTCCTCACTGCTTCTCTCCTACCTATTAGCTAAGAAGATATTTCTTAAAGTCTTTCTTATAATTATGAAACTTAGTCAGGATAAAGTATATTAAAACACATATATTAGGTTTTCTTTGGAACTAAATAATTTCTTGTAAAATAGGCAAAGTGAATTGATATGCTCACTGTTCAAAATATATGAAGGCTAAAAGTTTATATAAGACAAATTGCATTTTAATAATATTTAAAGGCAAATATATATGAGCCAGAATTCATCTTGTTTTGATTTATTACTTGACGCCATTAGTAAGCAAAAACACTAAGTCTTAGAGACTGGATCCACTTCTCTCACTGGGACAGGTGCTAAGGGAGTCTGGTCTCTCCCTAGGGGAAGAGGTGGACGTGAAGGTGTATTCTACCAGGACAGGACCAGCCTGGCCTCCTGAGACTAAGAGACCCACAGAGCTCAGCCAGTGGCCTACCCAGCCCTGAATCTGTCACCTTAAGCTACCACTGTCAAAGGAAGAAAAATGCCTGGACTTTCTGTTCTGGGGCCACCTCTATTGTTTCCTGCTACAATGCCTCAGTGTGCACAAATCCTGTGCAAGCTCAGGCTACACAGAATCTGGCTAGAGGGAGAAGGTGAGCATAATCTCCCCACTAACTGAGGAGCTCTTGGCATTTGATAACTGCTGGGAGAGAGGTCAGTTTTCTTCAAGGATGTGCCCCCTGGTAGATCAGCCACATATCCAGGTAGGCCTCACTCCTAAGACTAGTTGTGCGACATAAACTGGACTTGATGGGACTTGGCGGAGAAGAAAACTCAGGTAAGTAGGTATGAGTAGAAGGATGGAGAGGGTGATTATGGGAGGAGCTGAAGAAACACATTATACAAAATTCCCAAAGAATAAATACAATTATCCAAGTTTTTTTTGTTTGTTTTTTAAAAAACTTCATGTAATAAACAGGCCTTGTTTCTTTTTAAATATCCAACATCAAGGAATGTCAATTGGGCCAAATCATTCTAGAGGATTGGGACAAACTGAAGAGGAATGAAAGGTCTGCAATCACTCGAAGGCACAGCAGAGTAATCCTGTGGCTCTGTGAAGAATGATACACCATTTGTTCTCCTCGCCATTATTACTCAGTGGTGACATTAAGTCCACACACAACAGCAACCAGGCGACCAGAACAAAGGCCAAACTAAGACCAGAGCCAAGAGGTCTCCGCCTTTCTCTACTCTGAAATATTAGCCCACAACGCAAACTCTCCCTCTAGATTCAAAATTAGTTTCAATAAAGCTCTTCCTGACCGGCACCCACATGGCAGCTCACAACTGTCTGTAACTCCAGTTCCAGGGGATCTGCACCCTCTTAAAAAAGAAAAATACATAAGTGTGTGCACGCACACACACACACAGAGAGAGAGAGAGAGAGAGAGAGAGAGAGAGAGAGAGAGAGAGAGAGAGAGAGAGAGAGGAGAGAGAGAGAGAGAGCAAGCTAGTTTATATCTATATAAACACAAAAAAGGCGGTAGCTTAGTTTTTTTTTTGATAAATTTAGCACATGATTCATTTCTATCACTTGGTCTTATCCAAAGGGCTAAAAGGACGTAATTCCTGTCTCAAATATCAGATAAAGAAAATAAACAACATATTTTTAATCACCTTGGATGAAACAAATGGTCCTTCTTGATCAGAACTTTTACATTTTTTCCCAGGATCCTGTTCTGCTGACATACTTTCTGAATTTCCTAGTGAAATTAATCGCTTTCTTCCATGCCATGTTCTGTTTACTGGAGTTTTATCTTTGCAGGTTCCTTCTTCTCCACTCCTCTGGATGACATCCTTATCTAACATACACACAAGCACACACATACAAAGAACAAGAAGAAAATTACTTCCCGTATCTTCAAAGGTCAATACTCTACATGACTGAAAAGGATAAACGAGCAAGTGACTCACAGGCTGTGAGATGGCTCAGTGGGGAAGATAATTTGCTGTGCAAGCTTAAGGATCTGAGTGTGCATATTCAGCACCAACACAAGAAAAGAAAAGGGAAAAAAAGTGGGGGTAGAGCTTGCTGGGCCTGTAACCCCAGTACTTCATTGGAGGGAGCAGGGAGACAAAGACAAAGAACACTTGGGGTTGATGCCAGCCAGTGGAGCCAAACCCAGCGAGCTCCAGATTCAGTGAGAGACCCCGTCTTAAGGGATTATGGCCCAGAATGATAGAGCTGGACACCTGCAAATCCAAATGACATTTCCAGTAATGTCCACTGGGAAATACTTATTTGCAATCTCAAACAGCATTAGGCAGCACAGTGGCTAAGAACGCCAACCCAGAGCGCACCAAGCTCAGACACAATGGGTCCACTTTAACTGTTTTACTTCAACTCCAAGCTTTGTTTGCAACTGCAAAGTGGAAATCACAGAGTCACTAGAAGTAAATGAAGTAAGAGAGAACCTGACACATTAGTTACAATTTTTTAAATTATAGCAACAATTTTCTCTGAGAAAAGCTGACAGAGTAACCCAGATTTCAGATATATGTAAAAACTCCAAAAACCTAGGAATGAGAATGTCCTCTATAGACTTTGTAAATAAAGAAATCTCAGTAACAATGTATACTATATGCTATATATTATCCATATATTATCTTCATATTATCCATATATTATAGTTGGTGAACCTTTAGTCAGAATCCCATCTTGTCAACAAATTCATAATTGTCTAATCAGAAAAGATGAAACAGCCTTTGTACCGTAAGAGGAAAAAGCTCATGGCTAATTGTGTCCTCTATACTGCAGGGAGAGCTTCTTGAGGGCAAAGACTTTATATGCCTTGCTTACTATTTCCCCCTTTGGGGAAGGCCTTCAGGACCTTAAAATGTGCCTCTTATAAAACTAGTGCTCAATATTTTGGACTAAGTAAATTAGGAATATAACCAAAATTTGTCTAGGATGTAAGTATGTATACACTTCGTAGTCACTGTCGTTCTAAGACAGATTAGTAACTTTTTTTTAGAAAAAGACAGACTAGCCGGGCGGTGGTGGCGCACGCCTTTAATCCCAGCACTCGGGAGGCAGAGCCAGGCGGATCTCTGTGAGTTCGAGGCCAGCCTGGGCTACCAAGTGAGTTCCAGGAGAGGCGCAAAGCTACACAGAGAAACCCTGTCTCGAAAAACCAAAAAAAAAAAAAAGAAAAAGACAGACTATAAAGCTCTGTAGAGGGCTATAGGGTGTCTACTACAGCTACTCAACTCTGCCTTCATAACAAAGAGTAGCCATTAGATATGGACAGATGAGCATGGCTGTACTCCAATACAGGTTTACTCCAAAATGGGCAGTGGCCAGATCTGGCCTATGGGCATCAGTCTCTTAGCCTTATTCTGAAGGATACCCGAAGGGCCTAAAGCAGTTTCAGGGAATAAATACCGATGGAACACTGGCTGTAGGGAGCAGAGGAAGCCCTGAGTGAACGAATACATGTTGTTGACATGGGCACAGCCATGCTGAGAACTGCAATGTCTCAGCCCCATGGGAGTGGCAAGGCCTTCCACGAGAGTCTCAGTGTGGATGTTGACCGTGTTTGAAGAAAACATCCACCACAGCTTTCTCCCCTGGATATTTATAGCCTGAAGACCACTCCTAGAGACTGTTCTTACTGAGATTAATTAAGTCTGCCTCCTTGTTTAGTTATATGTAATGAACCTGCCTCCTGTTGAGCTGTATGCAATAAACCTGCCTCTTTGCTCTGTTCAACTACATACATACATATATATATTCAACTACACATATGCATACACATACACACACATACATATACACACACACACACACACACACACACACACACACACACACACACACGGCATGCTGAACTTCTAGGTTGCTGCAGTTTTTCCATCAGAGAGCCCAGTCTACTCAATTCCAGATTTTTTGTGTTTCTGTGTGTCCATGTGTTTATAGTTTCCTCATTTATCCTCACCATCCCAATCAGGTCCATCCCTGAGGCTGTGCAACATTCAACAACTGTCTATATTATCAACAGAACTATCCATCGCACCACAATAGGAGTAATATACAGTAGTCACCTTTTATCCCACCATTTTCCCTTGTTTCACTTACTGTCAATCATGTTGTAGTCCTTATATTCAAGCAATCATAATTGTAATGTCTCCAAAGCACAGGAATAGTGACACTGGCAAATTTGCTACAAATGGAATGTTTGTAACATCTCAAAACCATTCGTGTGTGTGTGTGTGTGTGTGTGTGTGTGTGTGTGTGTGTGTGTGAGAGAGAGAGAGAGAGAGAGAGAGAGAGAGAGAGAGAGAGAAAAAGAGAGAGAGAGAGAGAGAGAGATGTGATACATAGAGAAGATAGCTAACAGCAAGCCACAATGCTGACACCTTGATCTTGGATTTCTGGCCTCCAGAACTGTGAGAAAGTAAATGTCACTTAGGTCACCTAGGCTACAGTACTCTATTACAGTGGGCAGCACAAGGATAAACTCTCTCAGGAAACAGAGAAGAGTAACACTTCTCAATGCATTTTACCAGGCCAGCGATTACATTAAAACCCCCAAAATACTTCACACTAAAATAAGATTATTGCTCAACACCACTTAAAACAATCATTTAAAAATCCTTAACAAATAAAAGGGACAAAAAAAAGGTGAAAATCTGCTGAGGTAGAATTTGTTCAGCAAATGAGGCCCTAAGTTCATTTCCCAGAATCCAAAGACAACCAAAAGAGCCCAAGAGTCAAAGGGTTTATCAAGAATGCAAGGCTGATTTGATATTCAAAATTCTTTAAGTACAGGAGAGGCATTTGATATCAAATCCTACTGATGTATAGGAGAGGCATTTGACATCAAATCTTACTGATGTACAGAAAAGGCACTTAACTTTTAACATTTGTTAAAACAAAAACTTTGAGAAAAATCACAGACAGAAAAGAATTAGGACAGAACCAAACACGACCAGCAAAAAAAAAAAAAAAGGTCAGTGAAATGATTCCCAGTGAATTTCTGCTATACTCCTAGACTGGAACCTAGCATAACTGTCATCAGAGAGGCTTCATCCAGCAACTGATGGGAGCAGATGCAGAGACCCACAGCCAAACATCAGGGGAACTCAGGGAACCCTGTGGAAAAGAGGGAGGAAGGATTGTAGAAGCCAGAGGGATCAAGGACATCACAAGAACACCCACAGAATCAACTAACCTTGGCTCATAGGAGCTCACAGAGACTGAAATGACAATCAGGGAGCCTGCATGGGTCTGACCTAGGCCCTCTGCATATATGTTATGGTTGTATAGCTTGGTCTTCTCATCGGACTCCTACAGTGGAGTGGAAACTGTCTCTGACTCCTTTGCCTAATGTTGAGACCCTTTTCCTCCTACTACATTATCTCATCCAGCCTTAAGATGAGGAAAAGTGCCTAATCTTATCGCAACTTGATATACCATGTTTGGTTGATATCTCTGGGAGGCCTGCCCTTTTCTGAAAGGAAACAGGACTGGAACTGGGGGAGAAGGAAAGTCAGAGGAAGGGTCTGGGAGGAGAGGAGGGAAGAGGAACTTCAATAGGGATGTACTATATGGGAGAAAAATAAATAAATAAATACATAAATAGATAAACAAATAAATAAATAAATAAATAAATAGATGAATAAGAAACAATAGATGTCCAGCAGAAAGACATAAATCACTGAGGTGGCATAAGCTCATGACATAAACTGGGCCATGACAAGACTCATGTGTATTTTAATCTCGTAGCACACACACTGTGTGCCTGGTTACTTTATTTGATTATTTTAAAATATTTTGGTTGTGGTGTCCTTTCATCTCAGATATGACATGTGGTGGTATTGTGTTCCCCGAAATATTGTGCACCCTAATAAACTTATCTGGGGTCAGAGACAGAATGCGTAGCACATGCCTTTAATCCCAGCACTTGGGAGGCAGAGCTAGGCAGAAATCCATGTGTTCAAGGATACAGCCAAGCATGGTGACTCACGCCTTTAATCCCAGGGAGTGATGGTAGAAGACAGAAAGATATGTAAGGCGTGAGGACCAGGAACTAGAAGCATTTGGCCTGGTTAAGCATTTGGCCTGGTTAAGCATTCAGGCTTTTGAGCAGCAGCTCAGCTGAGACCCATTCTGGATGAGGACTCAGAGGCCTCCAGTCTGAGGAAACAAGACCAGCTGAGGATCTGGCGAGGTGAGGTAGCTGTGGCTTGTTCTGGTTCTCTGATCTTCCAGTTCACCCCAACCTGGCTCAGGTTTGAATTTATTAATAAGAATTTTAAGATTCTTGCTACAATGACACCAACGTGCTCACCTGAGAATATATATTAACAGTGCATCTAACAATAAAAGAGGAATATCACATGCTCAACAAGATATCAGTGGATAGAATGCTGTTTGACAAGTACCATAAAGTAATAGCTTATGTTCTGAATTATATTCCATGCACATCTGAAAGTAAATCTTAGGTTAACAGGCATAGCAGCCACAACTGTAACCTCAGCACTCAGGAGACTGAGGCAGGGGCATAACAAGTTTAAGACCATGTCTCAAAGTAAATAAATAGACAGAACATAATTTAAAGTCCCAGGCTAACCCATACTGTGTGCGACCACCACTCGATACCTATTTGCTCAGAAAACCTTTAAATTGTCTTTAATGTTTCCTTGAAAACATCAGCAAAGACAAAAACTTACCTCCACCCGTAACAGGTGCTGAAAGGTTTTGATCACTTAAATTTTCTAACATCCAAGCTGGGAGGATTCTTTTCCTCTGGGCAGGGTGTGGCTGGTGCCCACTGCCATCTCCACGTGCACCTGAAGAGGACTAAAAGAACATTCATAAACTAATTCCTAAAGGTGACATGCACCCTTAGTGAAGTTGTAAAATGATTTACTTTGAGGAAAATTACCATTAGCAGAGCTACCCACAACTGTAGACCCAGTCAGTTCAATTCTTGACAAGAAATTCATTATCTATTGGTTTGTGTCAGCCTAGTTTGACACTCTCTACAGACTTAGAAACAACAGAAGCAGGTCAGTGCCACAGGCGTTATAACACGCATGACGTCAGTTGTCTATTTGGGAAGCACAGACCACGTTAGGAAGGTGCCTCTGAGGTTTCTCACCGGAGTCTCGACGGCAGCACACTTGGTTAGTTCAGGGCTTCCTTGCAGCCGTGAAGCACTGGTTGTCTCATCAGGCAGCTTAATCACAGGGGACTTATGCATCTCACTCAACACGTCATCTTCATCAAGTATTTGACTGTTCCTGTAAAATACAACAGAACTCTGTTTTTTATCATTTGGTGGCAACCTTGAGGCTGCTCAGTTCTATGCTTCTGAGGACTTCTCACTGGGGTACTGAGCTCCTTCAGTCAAACTTTAAAAAACTAAAAACAGCCGGGCGGTGGTGGCGCACGCCTTTAATCCCAGCACTCGGGAGGCAGAGCCAGGCGGATCTCTGTGAGTTCGAGGCCAGCCTGGTCTCCAAAGCGAGTTCCAGGAAAGGCGCAAAGCTACACAGAGAAACCCTGTCTCGAAAAACCAAAAAAAAAAAAAAAAAAAAAAAAAAAAAAAAAAAAAAAAAAAAAAACTAAAAACAGTTTATACTACAGTAAAATGTTTTATCTCCAGCCACATATATTATCACAACATATATTAGTCTTAAAAATCATGGGCTGGGGCCAGAGAGATGGATCAGTGGTTAAGAGCACTTGCTGTGGACTTAGGTTTAGGTCCCAGTATCCATATGACAACTCACAACCATCTGTTACTCCAGGTCCAATGCCCTCTTTTGGCCTCTGTGGCCAGAGGCACATATATGGTGCACTTACACACATATATCCAGGCAAACACTCATACACATAAAATGAAAATAAAAACACCTTTAAAACTGAAGATAAGAGATTTCAGAAATGTGTAGCTGAAGAGTCTGATTTGTAGTTTTGAAATGTTCTTTTAGTAGCTATAAAATAAGGAATGATCTCTTTCAAAGGCGGACTTGAATTTCAATGGCAGGAATCATAATAAATGGCAGGAACTATATTCCAAGATTATTCCATATTTGATTACTACTCAAAAGCTAATGGACATTTGACTTGTTTCTCAACTTTGACTATTACGAATGATGTTACTGTGGGATTCCAAGTATAAGTTTTTGTGTGAACACATGTTTTCAATTTGGGGGCATAAACCTAGGAGGGGGAGTGCCAGGACACACAGCTGTTTATATATATAATTGGTTTTTCAAGACAGAGCTTCTCTGTGTAGCTTTGCGCCTTTCCTGGAACTCACTCTGTAGACCAGGTTGGCCTGGAACTCAACAGAGATCCACCTGCCTCTGCCTCCTGAGTGCTGGGATTAAAGGTGTGTGCCACCACAGCCTAAAAACTTATCAGAATATGGACATTCCAAGGAGAATGTATTGTTTCACAACACCACATCATATATGAGAGTTCTGGTTTCTCCATATGCTAACATCAACATTTACTAATGTCTTTGGTTATAGCTGCCTAGTAGCTTAGTGAGCATTTTTTTTCAAATTGTTAAAACTTTCTCATTATAGATTTGACTTAAGTTTCCCAATGACTAATGATGCTATCTTTTCATTTTATTGTTAGGAAATATTTATTCTCATCAGTTACACATGTTAAAACTGGGTTGGCCTTGTATTTTTGAGTTATAACTGCTTATATATTCTAGATGTAAAACATTATAGATACATGATTTACAAAGTTTTGTCATTCACTTGTCCTTTTTGTTTCTTGACTGTGCTCTTATAAGCACACATATTTCAAATGGGAGGAAATCCAGCTTATCTAATGCTCCTGTCTTCGCTGTTGCTTTGATGTTAGACTGGTGAAGCCATACCTGGAGCAGGGTGGTAAAGATACATACCTATGCTCTCTCTCTTTATATTTAGGTCTCTGATCCATTTTGACTGTTATATGATATAAAGTAAAAGTCTACCTTCATTTTTTTCATGTGGCTATCAGCTGTTCCAGTACTGTCTGGACAACTGACTTTACCCTGTTTAATTGGTGCCCCTGTCAGAAGTAAAGACTGTAAATGTAAGGGCTAATTTCTGAACCCTCAACTCCCTGAGCTATGTCTGTTTTTATGCCAAGACCACACTATCTTGATAACTGTGTTTCGCAGCTGGTTTTGAAATTGGGAAATGTTGAGTTCTTCAGTAGCATTCTTATATTTAAGATTGTTTGGGCAATTAAGTTTCCTTAAGAGTTCAAAATATATTCTAAGCTATGTTCAAATATGTTACTTATTTTATATCTTTAATATAAAATATGCTACTAATAAAAATGAGCTAATTTGAAAATAATTACAAATGAAATTTTTTCCTTTCATTTTTCTTTTATTAAAAATAGATTTTTTCATACAATATAGTCTGATTATGGTTCTCCTCCCCCAACCACTTCCCAAGATCTTCCAAGCTCCTCTCCCATTCAAATCCATACCCTTTCTGTAATTACAAATCAATTTCAAAGTTATTTGTTCCCACATTATAATGAGATTTTCATCAACATTTTATTGCTTTGTTCCGAATTAGTGCTTGAAACTAGCAGCTATTTACATGGAATCTGAGTGTTAAGAACTTTAATAGTTTGGAAAAAATAAGTTAGCATGACAAAAATTTACTGTACTTTCCTTAAGACTATCTTTAAGAAAATCTCCCCAGGGAATAAAATTATGTTACTTCCTTATCAACAATGAAGTTTAGCTATGAAAACAAAATCCTGCTCCCTCACAATATCATTCAATCTGATATCCAAGGAGCCAACATACACTCTGCACCCCAATACTGGGGATGCATCAGGAATGCAAAATTAATTAACCCTGCTCCCATGTGAATTATTTAATTATTTAAATACAAAACCAGGTATATTTTTTTCTCATTTGGATTTCTCTATGGCTTCTCAAAAGAAAAGTGTGAGCTTTGGTATTTCTAGCAGAATAATTTCAGACATAAGTAAAAACAAGAGTCAAAAATGAAAACTTATAGGTGATGTGTAGCCACATGCTCCTAAAAAGTAGGCTGTGAATGATACTATAAAATCTTAACAGGCTGTAAAAAGTATGTAAACAAATGCAAAATGAGAACTAACCAGGGGTTTTGTTTTCTTTTTTTAACTGCTATTTTGTTATTTGGGTTCAAAACTTAAATATCCTATCAGTTGGAAGAAAAAAAATTACCAGGGTAAAAGACTTCTAACAACTGCAACAAAGTACTACACAGAGAGGATCCTTTTTAGTCTTGTTTAAACTCTTATAAGAGTTAAACGTGTAGCAATAAGACAGCATACCCTATCTCCCTACCTACAAATATGAATACTATGTATACTACCCCAACGAGAGTACTTTGTCCAATTTGCTCCAATTAAAAACAATCAAAGCCCTCTCTGTACACAACCTCAAATTTGTTCCTCTCCCCTCCATTCCATCCCCAAAAGCTTGAGTATGATGTCTTTATGACTTCATTATATGAATGCATCCATCATTTGATAGAAATAGTATACACTTTATATACTTTTAATTTTTTCCTTCAATATCATACTACAGAGTTTTAATGAGGATCTCTCTCTCTCTCTCTCTTTTCTCTCTCTCTCTCTCTCTCTCTCTCTCTCTCTCTCTCTCTCTCCTTCCACCTCCCTCCCTCTTTCTTTCCATTCTATGACTATTCCAGGTTGACTTCACCATCCTCCAGGTATTTTTGCAGTGAGTGGAACAGTAGTGGGTAATCTGTAAGAGCATCCTTCTGGAAATAGCTTGCTCAAGTCTAGAACCCGGACCTGTTATGTAACCCTAGGCAAGTCTCAAACCTTCTCTGTCTTTCTTGAACTGCAACAGAGATATTAGTAGTATGAATCCCTCACACTCATTGTTATGAAGATTTCATTGTTCAAATACATGAAGCTTATTGCCATACTTAACAGTGGCTACTCTCAGGAGTTGTGTTTGGCGGTTGCTTTTACTTCCTTTCCCTTTGTCCACTATTCTACATTCTATACAAACACCTAGATGACTACCTGCTAAAGAACCTTTCTTTAAAACCCACACCATCTGACAACCATGCTGCCTTAAGACCTTGTCCAGCAAATGGTCTTCCCATCACTGCCTATGCACCTCCTCTCTATCTCTATATAAGCCCTTCCCTGTACTTAGGTCCCCAGGATAGTTTCTGGGGAGAAGAAAGCTCCTTCCACTTTTTAGGGTGAGGGCTCTTGAGGGCACTCTTGTCTACCACGTACTGGCTTTTCAATGTGAGCAGATGAACACAGGACTGACAACAACAATCTTAAATTTTGATGTGGTAGACAAAGCAAAATTGAGGTAGTTCTAAAGTGCATGAGAACCTCAATGATATCAAGAAATGTCTAATGCATACGTCAATATTAGTTCTATATAACTAATCCAATCAGTTCTACAGGTCTAGTGTTTGAACTCTGTCATTTAGAGCCAGAAAAAAGCCCAGCCATTGCCTGGCAACTGGCTCAGAAACTAGTTTGCGAATTTTAACTTTATAGCAGATTCCGTGCATTCATCCTACTACCTCATTTCTTCAGTCCTCCTACTCTGTACTTTATGATATTATTATAAGATAAGGCAGTGATATAAGTCAGAATACCTGAAAATTTTTAATAAAGGTAAAAATTCAAGGAAACATGTAGTTAGTTTTGTTTGGTGGAAACATTAGGAATAAAAAGGTAAAGGATAGCACACATTGGAGCATACCATGAAGCATCCATTTCCAAAGCCAAATGTTTTCCAGAAACACAAATTATGTGGCTACTGCAGCCAAATATGACTCAAACCTAGAACAATTTTCACTGAAGCATTTGTGGGGGTAGGGGACTCAGATACAAATGCCATTACTCACTCTAAGTTCACCAGGCAAGCTTACCTTAAAGTACACTCCATTTCCACCTCAGCTTGTGGAGAGAAAACACGGAAAGAGTACTTGTTGAGTAACAAGGAAAAGCTATCCCCAGGATTCAACCAGCACCACACGTGTGTCTTCATTGGCAAGAGCTGGCTCTCCTCAGAGGACTGATGGAAACACGGATTTGTATGGATCTAATCAATAAAAGAATACAGTGGTACAGCAGGATTGAGAAAACTACAACTAATAGGAAATGATCCAGAATTTTGGTATCAAAACAATTAAGTATAAAATTACACTTGAAAGTTTAGTAAGCCTGGCACCTAGTAACATAATCATTCATACATGAAAACCTTCCGTTCCTGAAGGAATCCAAGATAACAAGCAAAATCAGCAATTGATGTGTTAAATAAGCTAGCTACTCAATGGATAAGAAAGATGAAAAAATAATTCTCAGTATGAGAAGGGTCTCCACTGTGTTTCCAAAATGCACTCGTCCTCTGGCAAAAGCACTTCTTTGCTATTATTTATTTTCTCCTAATAATTTCTGATACAATTTAAAAGTGAAAAACCGTGAGGCAGGATATGGTGATCAAATATCTCATGCATTACTGCCTTCTTTCTAGCTGTCTTGAAGAATAATTTTACTTTTAAATAACTCCTTCCATGAATATCATTTAGATTGAAATCACAAGTAATTAACATATATCAAAGACAAAACTATCAGTGCATTAATTATTTTAGATTATATTTTTCCACTGACTGCCTCCATATTAGCAGAGATAATTAGTTTCCTCAAAAGGAATTTTTAAAATACCTACTGAAAGGCACTTCAAAATTTGCAAATATAAGCTGGTCAGCAGTCTTAGAAGGTAAGGGTGCCTGCCTGCCACCACACTTGAGGACATAACTCAATCCCCAGGACCCAAATGGAGAAAGGAGAGAACCAACTTCAGCAAGTTGTCCTTTGCTCTCTACACACATGCCTCCCCTAAACACAAAATGTAATAAAAAAAATCTTAAATGCAATCAAGGTAAAACTGGCCATTTCTGTAAGTCAAATAGCCAATTTTTTATTTTACTATTAGGTTTTGAAATAAAGAAGCCTTACTACATGATAACGTAATCTACCGTAATGCAAACAAATCAATAGATTCTGAACAACTCTCCCTGTGACCTCTTCCTCTATTACATTATGCTAAATTACTTTTTCCTAGAGAAATCAACCATTTCCCTAGCATACCAACTTAATCACTCAGCATTTTTTATTGATCAGCCATTTATGTGTGTGTGTGTGTGTGTGTGTGTGTGTGTGTGTGTGTGTGTGTGTGTGTGTATTTGTACATATACATATGACTGTCTGAGATGGAGACTATCATTATTTATGCAATAACATATCCCAAGGAATTAGGAAAGCTTGGTTTAAAACATCAGATCCTCAGGCAGTTATTAAATCTACCCACAAAAAAGTGAATTAATGGTCCTTGGTAATCTTTTTCTTAAGTTATTTAGACAGTGGACTCCAGAGTAAACGTGATACTCCAAGGACGTATACTGATCAATCCTTAAGTTAAGCCTAAATACATATTATTTACTGTTAACATATATATGAAATTATATACAATCAAAGTTTCTAACAAAATTTTTTATTGATTCTTTGGGAATTTCACATCATGCACCCCAATCCCATGTATTTTCCAGTTCTTTCATATCTGCCCTCTCCCCTTGTAACCTTCCCACCAAAAGAAAATAAAAATAAAATAAAATAAAATAAAATAAAAAACACCTCACCAACCCCTCTGGGCACAACCTGCTCCTCTGGGCACAGTCTTTTCTCACTCCCTCCCATCACAGCTGTCACGTCTCCAGTTCCACTGGACATGTACCATTCTTTCTGTCTTTCCCCTCCCCATCACATATTCATTAGTCATAGTGGCACTGGAAGCTGCAATGTGTCATGTAGTATACCTTTTGGCCCAAACAGCTTTACTTGCAAATGTTCATTGTAATGAGTCATTGGTCTGGTTCAAGGCCTCTGGCTTCTGCTACACCGTCAATACTGGACCCTTGCTGGAAGCCACAGAAATATGAAGTAGGAATTCAGCTGACTATGGCAAAAGCTAATACCTGGAAGAAGCCAAGGGCCTTCCAGGGGATAAAGCCAGGGCTTAAGGAGACTTGGTGATATTGGCTTTTGAATATTACCTGTTTCCTGCTATGAATTTCTCATGTACTATTGTAGCTTTTCCATTCCTAGAACAGTGTGTTTGATCATCCATTGGGCACAATTAAAGTATTTGGACACATCTCCCAACTGTGCTAAAGCAGCAACAGCAACACAGCCACACCCCCAGTTTCAGGCCTTTCTGTAACTTTCGTCATTAGCAACATCCAGCCAGGACCTTCTCTGGATGAAAGTATCTTATCTGAGATACTCCCCAGACTTTCTAAGAACAGATATAAGCATCCAGACTATCTGTCTGAGAAGGCCTGGCAGATGTGCTAATTAAGCTTATTAACCTTCCCCTTTCCAAAGTCTTATCTCTAGTTTTAGATCTACCTTTAACAATTAACTTAGAACTAAAGGGTTTCGACTTACAGGTATATCAAGCTGTGACATAGGTTACCTAGCTACATTTTCCCCACCCTGCCAGAAAACATGGGCAGCCGAGACAGCTTGGACAGTAAGGGGCCAAAGGAAAAAAGAAGGCAGTTTTATTTTCACCCATGACTTAGTGACTTATAGATCCTTAACATTTTAACTAACTACTTCTAAGAACATAGTTTGAGCACATAAAATTCCCTTTGCTTAGATATTAACCGAATTTAGCCCTTAGTTGATTAATTTCCCCATTAGTCACTTCCCTTTTGGGTTGCAGATGATGGCTGACAGCTACTGCTCTTTTGTGTGGATCTTATTGTCCCTCCTTTTGATCCTGAGGGAATTCAAGTCTGGTGACCTTGCCTTAGCCAGAACATTGCTATTGCACAGGTATATAACTGTAAACCTCAGAGACTTGAGGAGAACTAGGTTGGAGGACTAGAAGAGAGAACTAGAAGAATGAGATGGAAGATGAGGAAGAGCCAGGTAGGGAAAAACAAAATGAGGAAGAACTAGATGAGAAAGAAGATGGGAAAGGAGCTAAGAGGGAAAGAACTAGATGAATGAGAACCTAGATGGAGTGGAACAAGATGAAGGAATTAAGATAGCACTTAGAGGGAACATAAGAAAAATGTAGAGAGAAATCAGGCAAGAAAGGAGCTAAATAAGAGAACAGAATAGAAGCTGTGTAGAGAGAGAACTGGCTTAGAAGAATAAAGTGAATGGACAGTGGCACAGATGTCATAGGTGTAAGCAACCACTTTTTAAAATTGGACTTAAGGCCCAATCCATGAGATGAACCCCATACCTGACACTGCTAAAGTAGACAAGAACCTAAGACTAAACAGATCATGGGCCTAGGTGAAAACCTACCACTATTATTCTGCTAAAGCAGTAGTTCTCAACTTGTGGGTTGTGACCCCTTTGGGGGTTGCCTAACAGATATCCTGCATATCAGATATTTACATTATGATTCATAACAGTAGCAAAATTACAGTTATAAAGTAGCAACAAAATAATTTTATGACTAGGGGTCACCACAACATGAGGAACTATATTAAAGAGTCGGAGCATTAGGAAGGTTGAGTATCATTGTGCTAAAGAAACATAACAATAAAATGACTCCTAATGACATATTGCTATAGCCATAGAGTGGAGCATCACTCAACCCTCATTGGAGAAGCTTCTTTTTTTTTTTTTTTTTTTTTTTTTTAAAGGGGAGAGCGCGAACGCAGTCCCCCACTACCACAAATTATGCAGTCGAGTTTCCCGCATGTGGGGAAATCGCAGGGGTCAGCACATCCGGAGTGCAATGGATAAGCCTCGCCCTGGGAAAACCACCTTCGTGATCATGGTATCTCCCCTGCCAGGTAAGTATGGAGAAGCTTCTTTTAAGTAGACAGTAATTAACAAAGAGATCCACAGCTGGACAATATGGAAAAAGTGGGAGACTTTGGACACTCAGCCCTAAATGGATGTCTTTATCAACTCCCTACCCTCATGGCTTTATGCAGAAGAGGAGTGGAAAAGATTCTAAGAGCCACAGGCATCTCCTGCCCCAATACCATCTCTGTCCTAAATCAAACTTATATATATATATAAATCTAAGGTTGTTCATAATCTAAAATTTTATTCAACTAAATCACTAAAACTCCTTAAGGTAAATCAGCAGTTTTAACACAAAAAAATTTTTTTAAAGAAAAATACTCAATAGTTAAAAATTATGAATCATAAATAATAAAATAGAGAAAAATTACTCCATAGAGTTAAAAGATCTGATTCTAATTCCCATTCAAAAAGTTGCTAACTATATAAGATCATGCCTTTTCTAGAACCTTGACACTGTAAGTTGTTAAATACAATAACAAATTTCCAAAAGCAATACCAAGAAAAGAGTAAAAATATATTTTCCAGATTAACATTCCTCCAATCTCAGAAACAAACTATAAAATAAAGAATGCTTCTGAGAAAAATATTGAAAGGTATTATCAAGAACAGTCACTGACTGTTCAGGTTGTATATAATCAGGACACAACAGCTATTGATCTTTCAAAGCTCTACCTTTAAAATGGTTAACTGACAAACCTGTCTAGGTGGAAAGACGGCCTTTGACATCAGAAAAATTATAGGTACAAGAACAGCTGGTACAGATGCAGCTAAATGCTCCACATATTGAAGAATCGACCAGTCCTTGAAATTCTCATATATATGTCATTAAAAAGAAATCTGGAAAATGGAGAATGGTAACAGATTTGATAGCTATTAACAAGGTGATCCAGCCAATCGGTTCTTTGTAATCTGGAATTCCCTTGTCTTCTTTATTACCTAAATTAGGTCTATTATGGTGACTGATTTCAATGACTGCTTTTTTTTACTATACCTTTACAAGAACAGGATAGAGAAAAATTTGCCTTCACAGTGCCTACTTATAATAATTCTCAGCCTGTTAAAAGGTATCAGTGAAAAATTCTGCCACAAGAGATGTTAAACAGCTCCACCTTGTGTCAATATTTTGTACAACAGATGTTAGAAATAATTAATAAACAATTTCCTCAACCTATAATTTAACATTATATGGATGATATCTTACTGGCTGATTCAGATACATATACCTTAGGAAAAGTGTTTGATGAAGTAAAGAGAATTTTGCCTTGTTGGGGATTACAAATTGCTTCTGAAGAAATACAAAGAGGGGATTCTATGAATTACCTAGGATATAAGATAGGTTTACAGAAAATTCAACCATGGAAAGTACAAATCAGGAGAGAATAATTACGAACTCTTAATGATTTTCAAAAATTGCTGGAAGATATTAACTGGCTACAGCCCACAATTGGATAAATAACTCAAGAACTAAGTAACTTATTTCAAACCTTACAAGATGATAAGGACCTAAACAGTCCAAGAAAACTATCAACTAAGACTGAGAGAAAATTAACTTTGGTAGAAAAGAAATTACAGGATGTACATGTGGGTTGTTTGGATCCAGAGCTTGATTGTATTCTGGTTATTTTACCTTCTATGCATTCTCCCACAGGAATTCTTATGCAGAGAGAAGATAATATATTAGAATGGATATTTTTAGTACACAGAGTAAAAAATTAAAGACCTATGTAGAAAGGGTTTCAGAATTGATTCTGAGAGGAAAATTGAGACTCCATCAATTAACAGGATTGTACCAGATAGAATTGTGGTAACTTTTTACTAATGCTCAAATTTCCTCATTATGAACATTGGCAAAGAGTTTGACGTAATTTGGGGGGAAAGATTAGCAACAAATATCCCAAAAGCAAGAGACTTCAGTTTGTAAGGAGAACTAATTGGATTCTTCCTTATATTGTATGAGGAACACCAATTTCTGGAGCCCTTACATTTAATACTAATGCAAATAAAGCAGGAAAGGCAGGTTATAAGTCAGGAAAAATAAGTAAAGTGGCTCAATGCCCTTATGATTCTGTTCAAATGTCAGAATTATATACTATTCTCATGGTATTATTAGACTTTTCCAGAACCTCTTAACATAGCTACTGACTCAATATGTAAAAAGAATTGTTTTACATATTGAAACTACTGAATTTATTCCAGATGATTCACAATTAACTTTGTTATTTGCAAACTATAACAAGTAATTGGAAATAGAAATGATTCCTTGTATATAACACATATCATCTCCTATAGGGGTCTACCAGGCCCTCCAGCACAAGTAATGATTAAATTGATCAGCTACTGGTGGGAAATGTGCTAGAAGTCTCAGAATTTCATAAGAAAAACCATGTTAATAGCAAAGGTTTGAAGAAATATTTTTCTATCACTTGGCAATAAGCCAAGGAAATTATAAGAAAATGTCCTAGTTGTTCTTTGTGTAACCAAACTTCATTACCAAACCCAAAAGGTACTCAAAGAAATGAAATTTGGCAAATGGACGTGGTTCATTTTGCAGAGTTTGGAAAATTAAAGTATGTATACCATACCATAGATACATATTCAGGGTTTCAATGGGCAGCTGTTTTGAGTTCTGAAAAGGCTGATTCTATAGTTACACATCAGAAAAGAAACTTATAAAAGAGATGTAAAATTTATAAGGTTGAGAGACATAAAAGTTTAAGTTGTTTATCTAAGAAAATGTTTCAAGGTCTAAAAAGGTATTTTTAGGATGATAATACAAGTTATGATAGAAAGTGGTTTAGGTATAAAACTTTGGACTCATCAAGATAGGATAGATAATAGAGTAATTTCTCCAAACTTGCCAAATATGAATGGATTGGAAATTGTAAATATAATTCTTACTGATAATTGTTTTTAAAGTATATAGTTTTACTATGTTAAAGTTAAAACCTTCCTTTTTTATTTAGACAAAAAGGGGGAAATTTAGGTGAAGCAATTACCTAAATTGTTCTATTATTAATAAAAACTCAGGAATCAGATATTGGGGTACAAACCTGATAGATCAAGAAAGCAGCCACAGAACCTCTAGCTGACCCTCTCTCTCCACCTTCCCAAATCAAAAGGGCCATGAATCTCTTCAAGCTTCTCCCTGTCTCTTCCTGTGCCTCTCTATCTGGGCCCTCAAAAATCTCTATGGCTAATTCCAGTCAGCTAGTTGTGGACTCTGCCCCTTGATTCAAGGTTTAACCTTATTAACAGTCTCAGAGTATCACAGTGCAATCAAATATCCCATAACATACATATGTTGTAAAAATCATATTGGTTTATTTCTCTGCACATGATATTATCAGTAGGATTTGAATATTAATACAATCTAGAAAAGTCTAAGAGTTAATTAAAAAAAAAAGAAATGTAATCATCAAGACAACTCAAAGGATCTACCAATCCAAAACTAAAGTGCAGTGTGTATTCCTCCTGTCATGTCCCTGGATTAGAGGATAACAGATCAAAACCTTGCAGAATGTTGAGTGTTGTCACATAGCTTTCACTTGGGGCCAGATATGTCATCATCCACCCTTCCTTTTCTGAATGAAGTAAGTCTAAACAACATTCTGCAGAAACAGGAACCAAAATACCCCTGACTCCTTCCCTAAAGGTGCTTCAGTAACAACAAACTTCTTTATTTCATTAGTTCATTAGAAGAGTATTAGAAATTGGGCACTGAAAAACAAGTACTTTTATAAAAACCCGCAATATACCCACTTCCAGAAATTCCATATTATACTTCTCATCACAACACTGACTCGTGCATTCAATTGTACTAAGAACCTGATCCAGTTTGGCATTACAGTAAATACCAGGGACACAAAGTTAGTCCAACTCCCCATAGTCAGTGAGCTTAAGTGATCTCAACTAAGGAAAATAAGAAAGTGAAGATCCGGAGATGCACTACTGCTGAGCTCCAGGGGTGCTAACTATGACACTGACACATTGTCAAGGCACTCAGCACAACATGAGAACAGCATACAAAGTTTTAAAATGTTATTTATTCAGGGTTGAGATAGGGTAAATTCAGTTCTACTTAAAAGTTTCCCCAGTACTTAATTTAATAGGCTATCATTGCAACAACAGTTCAAGTAATGACTTATACAATAGAAATCACAGGGCTAGGGTATAGCTCAGAAGTAGAGCACAAGCAAGGATGGGGGTAAAAATATAAAATGGCTTAAATGTCATAAATCAGTGGATTTAGTTCCATAATATTTATTTCACCACAAATAAAATACTCCAAAGTGAATTCTCATACACACAACCCATTCTCATATACAAAGGAGTTTGCAACTGAAAGAGAATAGTTACATAGTCTCAGGATCACCCCTGCAAAACACTGATGCTCAGGCTATAGAGCAAAGGATTAAAAGTCCAGCCTACAGAAAATGCTTTAAGTGAAAATTATCTACAAAACAATGAAATAGAATACATTCCACAATTTACAAATATTCACTTCTATACAAAGAATCATAGAAAAGTGTTGATAAAAATCCTCTAACACTGAAGTGAATTTACTTACTACCTCATCTGTTCCCATAAAACCACACATTACATAGCTACAGGCATTCTTTGGTTTGGGGGTGAGGAACACTGCACGTGTCCCTTGGAGGCAGGAGGAGGATCTCAGGTGTCCTATCACTTTCTTCTCTATTCTCTTGAGACAGAGTCTCTCACTGAACCTAGAACTCACCATTTTTTAGCTAGGCCAGCTGGCCAGCAAGCTGCAGGTACACTGTCTCAGCTCCCTTTACCACTATGGTTACAGACGCACATGGTGTCTTAGTTAGGGTTTCTACTGCTGTGAGGAGACATGCCATTCAGATATCTCTAGCTTCTCTCTGTCTGAGAGGAAGTGTAAGCTTAGAGTTTCCTCCACTATCTATCGGCTGACCGTTTGCTTCATCTTTTTATTTTAGTGTCCTCATCTATGACAAGTGATCTTGCAGTGAACCCTTATAAAGGAAAGCATTTAATTGAGGTTGGCTTACAGGTTCAGAGGGTTAGTCCATTATTATCATGGCAGGGAGCATGATGGCATGCAGGCAGACATGGTGCTTGAGAAAGAGTTGCTACACGTTGATATGTAGGCAACAGGAAGTAGACTGAGACACTGGATAGTATCTTGAGCATATATGAGAGCTCAAAGCCTGCCTCTACAGTAACACACTTCCTCTAACAAGGGCACATCTCCTAATAATGCCACTCCCTTTAGGGGCCTTTTTCTTTCAAACTACCACACATAGCTTTTCACATGTGCACTAGGGATGAGAGCTCAGGTTTCTCACAGAGGAAGTGTTCTTCCTTACCCATGTTACAGGTATTTTTGGGAATTACTTGGCTAATCTAGTAACGAACAAAATTACAATTTACACACAGGCAATCATTTTCCATTAAATCTAACCATTCAAATTCAGCTCTGTACTATGAGAAATACAGTTTATTATTTAGAAATTTACCTTGCAAGTATGAGACAAATAGATTCTGATATAAATTCCCTATTTCCAAACCTTAGAATAAACAGGCATCTCTAATCAGATGGTAGAAGGGCAAGAGGCAAAGGGTTAAAAATGAATCAATATACTCACTGGTTTGATTCGAAGCTGACTACCCACCACCTCTAGAATGGCATGTCTTCTGGATACTCTTTTGTCTGTTATCTACAAGGGGAAAACATGTCAAATTTAGCTACCTCCTTAAAAGATAAACAAAACCCTTAGCAACAGCTATGAAATTAGTAGCTAGACATTAAATATATTATTAACTCAATAACTACATGTCAAACAACTGCCCTCATTTAACAGATAACGAAACAATGAAGAGAAGAGGGGACTTACCCAAATCATTAAAGAGTAAATGACTACCTGGGATCTACACATCCCCAAACATCCCAATTCCTACAATGAAATCTAGAGAGGATTCCTTCCAGTAAAATCTACCAAGTAAGAAAATATTCAGGATGTACTGGTTAGGGAACATTTCAAATATAAAATTTCAGCTTGTCCTAAATGTTAAGCGGTAAATGTGAAGGGTGTGACCACAAGGTTAGATAGACGCAGATCCAACAACCTCATTCCTGTTCTGGGGCCGCGTGTGGTAGTTTAAAGAAGAAGAAGGAGGAGGAGGAGGAAGAGGAGGAGGAGGAGGAGGAGGAGGAGGAGGAGGAGGAGGAGAAGGCGGCAGGAGGGAAACAGCCCAAGTCAAACATTACAGTGAAGAAAAGATCAACATCTATGTCTTCAATATAATTACTTCTTGCTTTGAGTCAGCAATGGTCAATTTACACTCATAACTATTTACCCACACCAAAGTTCAAAACTGCTTCTGTTTTAAATGCTGAAATGATCATCCTTCCCACCTCACTGTAAACGTAATAGTTGAGAATAACTTTTTTATCCCTGGCTGATACATGATAAAAACATCTTAAGCAACAACTATATGACATTATGACGATATGACCAGTCTAATGATTAGTTTATTTACTATCAAACACATGAAGTCTAGCATTATATACAGCAGGACCAACATTATCTCTCAAAGCATGCTATAGCAATGTATAGATAAAATTAAACCCATTAAGGCTGCAAAAACATAGAAACTGTCACCAATCAGTACTCATTTTTCAAAATCATGTAGCACTTCCACACTTAATGACTCTAAATGTACAGGGCCACAACAATGTGAGGACCACAAAAAGTAATTAGTTCAAAAAAAACAGTTAATTTAAAACATAATAATTTCTAGGAAAAATATCTTCAAAGCCTCATTTAAAATATGGCTATTTCAAAGAAGTAACTATACTAACTTAAAAAAAAAAATCAAAGTTTAAAGACTCCGTCATTGTTTTGTGACGTGTCCCTGAGTGGACAGAATCAGCAGCAGTTACTAATGACTCACCTTATCGTTCAATAAGCTACATGCTGAGCTACATACTGGGACTTACCATAAAGCTACTGCAGCTATTATTCACTTTACAAATCCCGATACTGAAAGCCCAGAGGATTGGATAACTTAGGTAGTCACTCACAGACTACGCAGTGTTCAAAATCCTTACTCTAATAAAAACAAATGATATAGAAAACATTTACATATGACTATACCTAAATAAAACCATTCAGAAGCAATAACAGAAATACAAATTACTCTGCGGCTCAGAGTACAAAGTTCCTATTTTTATTTTGAGTATCGAGATCTCATTGTTATTTCACCACAAATGGATTTGCTGTCAGAGGAATGTTGTGATAAAACCACGATATACAAAGAAGTTTCCTCTAATAGTCTACCTTAGTTTTCTTTCCTTTTTATACTATCTAATCCCAATCTATCTTTTAACAGACTTAACACTAGGAAGAAAAGGATATTTTGAATAACACAAAAGTATAGTGTGACCTCTAGTGGGTACTCGGTTTATTTCATTACAAACATCTCTTGACCAAAAAAAAAAAAAAAAAAAAAAAGTGTTTTTGTTGGGTACAGGGCTGCATGCCCATAACCCCAGCTCTTGGGAGTGAGGCAGGAAAATTGCAAGTTCAAGAGCAGCTTGGGCTATGTAGTGAGAGAGACCCTGTCTTTAAAAACAAATACATTTGAAATAACCTAAATTCTAACACACCAACACATCCTCCAAGAAGCCAAAGAAAGCAACAGCTAGAGCAAACCATATCAGTGACTAAAGTACAACCAGGAAACAGAGATTACAAAACACTTCAGCTAGGGGCTGGAGAGATGGCTCAGTGGTTAAGAGCACTGACTGCTCTTCTAGAGGTCCTGAGTTCAATTCCCAGCATCAACATGGTGGCTCACAACCATCTGTAATGAGATCCGGTGCCCTCTTTTGGCCTGCAGGCATACATATGGACAGAACACTGTATACATAATAAATCAAAAGAAATGCTTTTTTAAAAAAAAAAGAACAAAACACTGCAGCTAACATGCTCAAGAAAGACAGAAACAGCAATCTGACAGTCTATGTGGGAGCAGGAAAGGCATGTGGTAACGGGAAAGAAGGGAGGAAGAAAACAGGAAAGCAGGTCAGTGAGAATACAGAAAATAGCACTCAGGTGGGAGATGACGGCAGTCCATCTTTCCAGAAGAAAAGGAACCCAAAAAAGATGCTTAAAGAGGAAAGTTTAACTTCTGACTAGATAAAACTGGCTGCTGAGTCTCTAGCCTTTGCTATTGCTAAAAACCAGCCATCAGGTAGGCTCATCTCTTATTAGCAGGGCTAAGAAACCATGGCAGGACCTGTTTTTATAAAACAGAGGCCCAAATCCACCCCTGTCCTCACCAAATCCATAGTAGTCTGCACTGGCGGCAGGATTTCTTGCCCCTCTGAAGCAAGCTACAGCAGGTTAGTCTCCGACATCTGACTACCAAAGGAAGTACATGCTGCGCTGCAGGTTTAGCCTCATTCAAAAGAAGCACGTTCCCAGGAAACTCTTCCCAACCTGTGTGCCACCCAACAAACTAAGGCAAACTACGCAGTGTTACGTAAAGATGTACACAATCACCGTGGGGAAGAGGTAGGCAGCATGTGAACTTCCGCTTCATCCATACTGTGCCATGCATACCTGTTTCTTCTCTCACACACACCCCTAGAGCCAGCATACAAAGGGCAACCTCAAGCACCACTTTTCCTATTCCCAAAACAGCCTTAAAGCTACGACTAACGGCTCCACACGGACGCTGGAAACTAGCCATCTGACTACACTCTTATACCCTGGTATGAGCTGACCCAGGTCTGCTCCACTAACCCAAGACAAAACACCTGCAGGGCGGGGACCCTGTATGCCTCACTCATCTTTGTGTGCCTACAGTGCTACAGTCATCGAACGGTGTGCACAAAGTGGACACTATAGGAGATATGGCACGGGGGGGGGGGGGTTACAGATATAATTAGGGAAATAGATATAAACATAGCCAACCAAAAAGATCATAAACTTACTGAAAACACTGAGGATTTTTTTTGTGATGTGATTTTTAAGGTTTTATCTTTTATTATATATGTCAGGATATGCATGTGTGTGAAGTGCCAGGAGAGGCAGAATTACAGGTGGTTGTGAACGGCCCAACATAGGTGCTGGGAACTGAACTCAGTCCTCTGCAAGAAGCCACAGGTTCTTAACAGCTAACCCTTCTCTCCAGCCCCTTTTGATATTCTTACTTGACTGCCAGGATCTCTAGAGTGGCCTTTGTAAATGGTATGTCTTGTGGCAATGCCAAATGGTGGGATACTACCGAATACGATTTCATAGTGTAATCTGCAAATGTTCTGGTTCCTAATCTTCCCAAAGAGGAGAAAGAATATATAGCTTAGTGGCCATTTGTATATGTATCATCTTTTAATGACCAGTTTATAGCTCAACTTTCTCATCTGAACGAGGCTAATAAAAAGCACCTGACTTTAAATTAGACTATCTCTTTAGACCAATGACTGGCTCACTACCCAGACTACTTAAGGGTTAATTACTGATATTACTGAAAGGACTACTACTATTATGATAAGATCCACTGGCCCTGCAGACGAGGCCAGGGGATAAAAAGAAAGAGTTAACTGGGTTAACCAACCTTTTCTGTAATGGGCCACACAGTACTGTAAATATTGTTAAGTTTTTCAGGTCAACACGAAATACGTTAACCTTGGAGTAACTAAAATACTGGCCCTTAAAAGCTAATAGGGTTTTTGTTTGTTTATTTGTGTCTGTTTACATTTTACATCTTATAACCGAACTTAGTTATCTCAACCTGGATTTGACCCTGGTTTGTCAGCTGGAGAGGATGATAATGATGTTAACACATTCAGTACTTTTTACAGATACCAAAAAGAAATGTCTGTGCGTTGACTAACGTTGACTGAAAACGTACCGCCCTCAAACTAAAATCTTGACAAGCGGAGCCAAGCCGTGGAGTTCCCTAGGACAGGAGACAGGGCCTCAGCTGAGCAAACTCCGGCTGCCCGAGCCCGGGAGCACCTCCCACACTTACTCCCAGCAGAGGCCCGCGGCCTATCACCGTCTGCCCCGGCCCCACGGGCACCCGGGGACCGCCATCCAGAGGCTGCAGAAAGAAGTCCAAAGACATGGCGATGACAGCAGGTTTCTTCGCCAGGAGATGCCTCGCAGCCACCACCACGAGACACACGGGGCATGTCCCGGAGGGGTGTGAGACCTGAGGCTCCTTCACTGGTGAGCGAGCCTCCTCCCTTTCCGGAATCACCACGCCACGCAAGCCAGTGACTCAAGCAGGGACTCCCCGTCAGCTCACCGCCAAACTACTCCTTAAAAGCTGGAGCTCACACAGCCCTTCCTCCCACAGAACTCGTGGAACGCTGGGACTTGTAGTCCTTGACCCCTCCCTTCCGCTCCTTTCTGGAGGGCAGGCCTCATAGAAAAACTACCAATCCCAGAAGGCAATATGAGCATCTCTGCGCCTGTGCAGATTCGAGTTGCGGGGGTGGGCGGAACCCGCTACAGTAGTCCTGACGTCAAGGTTCGTGGAGAGTTTTTACCTGGGTGTTTAAACAGCCACATCGCTGGCCTGGTGGCCCTGTGACCTCCCGACAGGAGGACGTTCTTTTCCTTTCTGTAAGGAGGAGGCTTGGGCTAGAATAAGGCCTCAGTGGCAGGAGTGTCTTCCCTACCCCAAAGAGGATGCCTGGACTTAGATTTTTAGGGTTCAGCCTCAGGAGGGTTTTTTCTTTGCTGTGCAGGAGTCCCATGCTCAGTCAGGGATCTGCCGCCAGTGGGCCTTCTCTTCTTTACGGCAGAAGCCTGGCTTAGGCGCTTGGCCCGCGGAGCCGGAGAATCTTCCTTCTCTATAGAGGAGGCCTGTTCTCTCGCTGGGAATCTATAGAGGCACCAAAAAGAAATGGGGGAGACCTGTGGGAAGTGAATATACCGGAGGTGGGGGGTGGGGGTGGGTGAGGGTGTTTCCTATGGAGAAGCCATGTGCTAAGCTCAGGGCTCCCAGCTAGAGGGGACTTTCTTTTTGGAGGAAGCCTGGCCCAGAGTTTGGCATTGCCCTGTTCGGATCTTTTCCTTTCTTGTGGCTGAGTCCAGACTCAGCAAGGCTTTCCCTTCCGTATTCTGGCCTGCACTACAGGCAGGACTCTGCAACAGAGTTGGAGTCGGAATGCCTAATGCATCCCTAAGGCAACAAGATCTTCTTTTCCCCAAGAGGCCACCTCGTAACCAGCCTGGTAGGGATGAAGATATTCTAAAGAGACACTTGTGTCCTATCAGAACAATGGGTCCTAAGAGACTGGAATTTCCCCCAGTAAGCTCATGCTGTGTGAAGAAAAAGCCTAAAGCCTGGCCTAGCCAGAGGAGAGAGTTTTCCTCCAAAGAAGATTTCACACAGCCCCATCAACTTGTCAGAACACGGTGCTGGAGCAAGGGCAACACCCCCAGTAACGGGCAGGGCCACACCCTAGCTCAGATATTCATGACTCCGGCCCTCTATTTAAACCTTGCTTTAGGAGGCTGAAGATGGACTTGAGGGTCACTGGAGCTCTTTGTCCCTCCTCCTAATGAAATTTTTTCACAGAACTAAGAAAAACAATTTAAACATTAATACGGAGACACAAAAGACCCACAAATGTCCAAAACAATCCTAAAGGAAAAAAGAAATGGTGGTGTTATCACAATATCTGATTTCAAATTATGCAACAGAGCTATAGTAATGAAAGCAGTGTGGTATTGGCACAAAACATAGCATGGTGGGGGTGGAACAGAGGATCCAGCAGTAATCCTATACATCTAGAGCAAACCTGATCTTTGGTCTCTAAATCAAATGATGCCTGGAAATCTAATTACCTACACATAAAAGAATGAAACTAGATCTTTATCTCCCACTTGCACAAAAATGCACCCCTGGGCATGTCTGTGGGACATTTTCTTGATTAATGATTGATTTGACAAGGCCAACCTCACTGATTTGGTGCCACCCCTGGCCAGGTGGTCATGGGTTGTAGAAGGTGTGATGGAACTTCCCAGCATTTGGGAGGCAGAAGCAGGTGGATCTTCATGAGTCTGGAACCACTCTGATCTATATAATGAATTCCAGGACAGCCAGGGCTACATAGTGAGACCCTGTCTCAAAATCAACTGGAAAAAAAAAAAATGGAAGAAAGGCTGTGCACACAAGCCAGTAAGTGGTTCTCCACGCTCTCTGCTCCAGTTCCTGCCTCCAGCTTCCCGCCTCAAGTTCTGGCCCTGACTTGCCTTCATGATTGTGAGACGTGAGGTATCCACCAGAGAAGACCACTCAGGCATGGGTTCAAGCCAATAGAAAGTCTTTTAGCCAGCCGGTGACTACATTGGTGTTCGGGACCCGAATGCATTCCCAAGCCTTTCTCGGGTGATTTTTTTTAAGCACAAAATCACACCCTGGGTTGACAGACCTCAGTTAGCCTGAATCAGAACTAGGGAAGCCAAAAAGCAAGTTTACTATTTAAGGACTTTCCCAGAACTATGGACTTGGCTGGGTTAGGTCTTTGTTCTTGCTTTGGCAGGTGGTGCTGCCTATGTCCTGGGTTCCAAGGCCTGAATGGCACTTCCATCACGGCATCAGTTGTACTAAGGTCTAGGGGCCTGTTACATCATAGTGTGTTACAACGGCAAGCTGACGTAAACCCTTTCCCGCCCAAGTTTCATTTGGTTATGGTGTTTTATCACAGCAATAGAAGCCTAGACCAGAACAGAAACTGGCACTAGGTTTGTGGGATATTGCAGTAACAGACCTGACCATGTTGTTTTTGAGACTTTGGGCTTTTGGGCTGAAAAGGAACTGAATGCTTAGAGCTTACTGGGCTGTTCTGTGGGAGCCTGGGAGATAATGCTGAGAGCAGTGAAGCTGATGGAGGCCTGGTTGGTTCGGCTTCAGAGGAGCCAAAGACTATCATGGCAGTTTGTGTGATATTATGTGTCAGGAATCTGTAGTTTATGGTCAGCTGGAGCTAAAACTCAGCTGTGATTAACAGGAGACCAGCAGCACTAAAGGGATGCCTTTGCTCTGCTGGGACAGTCTACACCGGTTAGCCAGAGCTGAGATATTAGTCGTAAGAAGAGTCCAGCATCACTGAGGTGAAATCTGGAAGTATTTCCTCAGGGTCAGCACACAGAAACTGTGGTCTGGAGGGGACCGAGGCTGCTCCTCATGCTGGCAGCCGAACTAGGTAATGTGGTACCTGTCTTGAAGGCATTAAGGTGTCATGGAGAGTAGCTGAGGCTTGGGCCCAGGAGAGACCACTGGTGAAAGGTTAAGGTTGGGGTTACACACACACACACACACACACACACACACAGTACCAATTTCCACAAGATTACTGCAAATTGTCACTCTTCTTACTTACTCCCGAAAGATTCATAATCCTAATACCAATGGTTCCATTAAGACTCTGAAGTTGGGGTTGTAGAGGTGGCTCAGAGGTTAAGAGCACTGGCTGGTCTTCCAGAGGCCCTGAGTTCAATTCTCAACAACCGATGGTGGCTCACAACCATCTACAATGGGATTTGCTGCCCTCTTCTGGTATGCAGGCAGAATATTGTATCCATAATAAATAACAAATCTTTAGAAAAAATAAAAGACTCTTAAGTTAGCTAGAATGACAGTTAATACTCCTTACCCCTTGGTATCAGCTGATGCAAGTCTGTCCACCAATCCAAGAGAAAGAACATTCTTACAGTGTGAGCTACGCTACATATCATATTTATCTTTGTATACCACATCTGTAAAACATTGCGTGTAAGTGGACACTACACAGGAGATGTTGAATGGGGATGGGACAATCACAGATGTACTTTGGAAGAAATAAATACACTGTATAATGAAATCTGAAAATCTTCAAACTTCTTTTTACATATAATTTATTTAATCTTATTTTATGTGCATTGGTGTTTTGCCTGCGTGTAAGTCTATGTGAGTGTGTTGGATACCTTGAACTAGAGTTACAGGCAGTTGTGAGCCACCATGTGGGTGCTAGGAATTGAACCTGGGTCCTCTGGAAGAAAAGTCAGAATTCTTAACCATTGAGCCATTTCTCCAGTCCAATCTTCAAACTTCTAATCTGCCCCCAAGAGAGCAGAGAATATATAGTTTAATAGCTGCAGATATATGGGCTATATGGGGTAGTGGTGGTGGTATTGATTTGAGACAGTGTCTATGTAGTCGTGGCTTTCCTGGAACTCACTATGTAGACCAGGCTGGCCTCAAATTCACAGAGATCTGCCTGCCTCTGCCTCCTGAGTGCTAGGATTAAAGGGTATGCACCACCATGCCCAGCATTTTTATTTTTTAATAGCCAGTTTGTGGTCCAATTGTTTTCATCTGATTTATAACATTTATAACATGGAAGGACACTGGTGCCATGGGATACACTTAGCCTGTCCAAAACCTTTTTGAGTCTTTTTATCCAAACCCAACATGGAGCCCATCTTTGTCAAGTTATATAAGTGGCGGACAATTTGGGTGAGTCAGGATGTGAAAATCTACCAGTTACCCAGTAGCCCCAAGAATACCTAGGGTAGTTTTACAGGAACAAGTTGTAAAATTTTTCAAAATGACTTTGTTAGGTATCATACAGCTGAGCCTGCCCCATGCACCTTGTGTGAATGGTCCCCACCCCATTCCTTCAGGTTCACTTTGTATGGATGGTCCCTACCCCCATTCCTTTAGATTCACTTTGTATAGATTGGTTACTCATCCCCTTCAGGTTCACCTTGTGTGGACTGGTCCTCAACCCCATTTCTTTAGATTCACCTGTTTGTTTTTAGATGCCTTTCTAAATCTGTAAAAACTCTCTGGGGTTAGCTTGATGTAATCTAGCTAATGAAACCTTCCTATAGACCTTTAAAAAGCAGGGCCCTTGGTCACTATCCCATTACAAAAAGCAGTACCACAAAGAGAACGTTGAGAAAGATCTCCGAAGGCACACACTTGACTATTTCAAGTAAATGCAAATTGGTCTTAGGATCTAGCATCCAAGAGAATATTTTTTAAAAAAATGTATTAGCAAGGTGGAAAGACCCTAATCCTGATCCAGTTGTTCAGTCAAAACAACAATGTTGAACACATAAGTGGGAGAAACTATTTAGCTTCATAACCCACTGTCATTCTCTAGGGGCCATCTGGCTTTTGCACTGGTTATACTGGGCTTTTGAAATGGTATGGAATCTAAAAAAACAAAGAGGCACACTTAAAGAGGAAGGGACATGAATCTATACAAGGTGCCTCCAGAAAAGATTGTCACATAACACTAACTCTAGCCCTAGCCATAAGCATTGAGCCTATCACCATCCAGTTCCATTGAGGCCACTTACCTGTGTATTCCATGTGAGCTGAAGCTGCAGAGTCCAGTGAACACAACTGTGAAGGTCACCAGTGTACAAGGCCATCACTGCAAGATGGCTGTGACAGTCTTCTGACGTGAAGAAATGAAAACCCTTACCTTTTCTGATTCCTCAGCACTTTATGCAATTGTCACAGCTGAAGGTGGTCTTAATGTTTGATACTCCCCACCTTACTGGGGATAGGAAACTTTCAGGTTCCCGTTTCTGCCACTCACAAATGACCGCCCTCACAGTTTGCAACATCAGGTGAAACTCCCCAGTGGTGGTATGCAGGAAGTATCTTAGTATCTTTACTCCTAGGATGTTCTCCCTGAAATGAAAAGTGGCGCTGGTTACTGGCGCTGGTTACCTCGTGGAAAGGTCACAGTCATGACAGAACCCAGTATCAGTTTCAGAGCTTTATTAGGAGGAAGAGGAGTCAGGGGAAACAAGAGAACCAGGCCTGGGAAGGAGCATGTGCAGAGAGAGGGAAAGATGGTGGTGGTGGTGGTGGGGAAACAGAAGACAGAGAGAGGGGGTGGGGTCTGCATCCGGCTTTTTAAGGGTTCCTGGTGAACATGCACAGGTGGGCTTACAGAGCTACACCATGCATGTGCTGATTGCGTGACCACACTGCGCACATAGTCGCCAGCGTACACTGATAACATAAGATGCAAGACCCTTTGCTTAACTCCTGAACTGCATATGTGTGGTCATGCAGCTGGAGCGCAGCAGAATCCTAACACTCCCAAAGTAGAGAAACATACACCCTATACTGTTTGGTGGGATAACTGATCACCCCTAGGATCTGCTGAAAGCTAATCGTTTTGGGGATTTTACGCTTTGCATGTTAAAATTTGAAGAATCATTCTTAGTTTATGGGCCCACATCAAACCACATTTAATTGTGTCCTAGTTTGCCAACCTTACCAGGTTGAAAAGGAGATAACATAGCCAGGGCATGTAAAGAAGTGTGAATTAACCAAAGGTGATGGAAAATGTGTTGTCCCAAACTTGAAAATCCTGACAGGCAGGAGTGGCCTGTCAGGGAGTCAGGAAGGCTGTAAGCATGGGTCAGCACACATTTGTAGTAGTGGCCTTGCAGCCAGGTACCACCTCCTGGGTGTCAGGCACAGTGGCGTCCCACACAGGTGCTGCTACTTGAATCGCACATGACAAAAGGACTGAGCATCATGGCCAGGAGATGCACCACCGCTGCCACCTGCAGATTTCCAGGGCAGGTCCATGCAAGGGCAAACAAGCACCAACTTCTTTGGTCACCTCTGTCCAGGTTTTTGCCACAGATTGCAGATTCCATTCCAGCCAGCACTTACACTGGAACATCCCTCTTCAGTCTGAAGCCATCTCCCACCCTGTACCTTCCCAGCACCAATCCAATGCAAAGAGCTCTGAACCTTTGTAGTCCACAGAACTCATGTGCAAGTGAAAAAAAACAAAAAACAAAAAAAAAAAAACCCTACCAATCCCAGAATGCATGTGTGCTCACTGAGCTTGTTCAAATTACAGCCTGGCTGCCAGCAAGAGCTTCAGAACTTGAAGGACTGAAGAAAGAAGTCTTGACTCTGAGATGCATGATGACTACACCCTGAAGCTGGAGGATTTTCATTTCCTCACATCAGAGGACTGCCACAAGCCATCCTGCAGTGATAGCCTTGCACACTGGTGACCTTCACAGTTGTGTGGCCTGGATGGAACTGGATGGGGATAGGGTCAGTGTTTATGGCTAGGGTTAGAGTTAGGGTTATGTGACAACCTTTTCTGGAGGCACCTTGTATAGGTTCATGTCCCATCCTCTTTAAGTGTTCCTCTATGTTTCCTAAAAATGCGAAACACTCAGAGGTTGGCAATATGTCTTCTATTCTCTTGAAGTACTCATGGATAGGATAATTGTCCACTCTTAAGACAAACTTGGTCCTTGGTCTTAGTTAGGGTTCTATTTCTGTGAAGAGACATCATGACCACAGCAACTGTCATAACGAAAAACATTTAATTGGGGCTGGCTTACAGTTCAGAGGTTTAGTCCATTGTCATCATGACAGGAAGCATGGTGGCATGCAGGCAGACATGGTGCTGGAGAAGGAGCCAAGAGTTCTACATCTGGATTGGTAGGCAGCAGGGAGAGAGAATGAGCCACTGGCCTGGCTTGAGCATCTGGAACTTCAAAGCCCACCCCTTCTGACACAGTTCCCTCAACAAGGCCTCACCTCCAATAATGCCACTCCCTATGAGTCCATGGGGGCCATTTTCATTCAAACCACAGTCCTTCTTACTTATACTGTTTGATTCCTATATTCACCCACTGTTGTACATTGTCCCTGGTACTTTTGGGGGTTAGCTATAAATTAGGGTACCCTCAGCTCCAGTTTACACCAAAGTTATAAGAGAACAAAAATATAATGTATTTCTCACACTGATAGTATAACAGTGAATCTGTAATCCAACATGAGGCCTCTGATCACCATGTATGGCCCTAACTCACAGGCAAACTTGGTCACCCTATCAGAGGAGCAATTGGTTGGTTCCTACCCCGGAACATCTCCTTCCTCCATAGCAGAGGGTGCACTGGTGATTATGTGAACCTTCCTGTCCTTTGAGTTCTCCGATCATTTAGTGAACTGCTGGCCAGTCATTAAAGCCTTATAAAGACTCATTAACCTGGTAAGTTTTCCCCATGAACTCCAGCTCAACACAAATCTTACTATGTTTGTTCTCAAGTAACTCAGAATTCATTGTCTGTTATCCCATTCTCTCATTTCTAACTATTGGTTTAGTCCATTAACAAGAAATCAACTTACAGACCCATTAGATAATCCAGGGCTCCCAAAGACTCCCCTGCACTGTAAAGACCACCTCCCACCAAAAACATCTATAAAGCCATTGTGGTGACTTTGTAATGAGGTCCTGGATGAATCTACTTCTCTTATAAGTGTACTATGAGGACAGTTATATACAGTCTGGAGAGCTAGGAAAATGGTTAAGAATGAGGTTTAGGTGGGAGTTTATAGGGTTTGGGGTTTAGAGTTAGAGCTAGAGGGTTGGGACAGGGATATGGCTTGCATTCGATGTAAAAGGGTTAGGGTAAAACAGGGTTAGAAGATTAAGGCCTTAAGGTTAGGGTGATGGGCTGATGTTAGGATTAGGGTTAGGATTTAGGGCTTAAGAATTAGAGTTAACCTGGACAGTGGCGATGCACACCTTTAATCCCAACACTCAGAAAGGAGAGGCAGGTGAATCTCTATGTTCAAGGCCAGCCTGGTCTACAGAGCGAATTCCAGGACAGCCAGGACTACACAGAGAAACCTTGTGTGTGTGGAGGGATGATTTAGAGTTACAGGGTTAGGGTTAGGGTTAGGATTTGGGCAGTTAGGGTTAGTTAGGGTATTAAAGAAGTAGTGTTGTGGTTTGAAAGAAAATGGCTCCCAAAAGGAGTGGCACCATTAGGAGGTGTGGCTTTGTTGGAGTAGGAGTGGCCTTGTTGGAAAAAGTGTGTCACTGGAGGTGGGCTTTGATAACTCATATTTGCTCAAGCCACACCCATGGTTCAGACCACTTCCTGTTGCCTTTGGATCAAGATGTATAATTCTCATCTCGTTCTCCAGCAATGCGGTGATATATTGTGTACCCTAATAAAATTTTTCTGAAGATCAGAGAACAGAACAAGCCACTAGATTAGGCAGTGGTGGCACACACCTTTAATCCTAGCACTTGGGAGGCAGAGATCTGTCTGGATTTCTGTGAGTTCAAAGCCACCCTGGACTACATGAGATTGACTCAGTCTAGGAGAGAAACAGAGCCAGGCAGACCTCTGCCTCCCAAGTGCTAGGATTAAAGGTGTGTGCCACCACTCCTTGGCATCTATGTTTAATCTAATGGCTTGTTCTGTCCTCTGATCATCAGGCAAATTTTATTAGAGTACACAAAAGATCACCACACCAGCACCATATCTTCCTGCATTCCACCTTACTCTCAGTGGCTATGCTCCCCACCATGATGATAATGGACTAAACCTCGGAAACTGTAAGCCACCACCTCAGTTAAATGGTTGCCTTTATAAGAGTTGCCATAGTCATGGTGTCTCTTCACAGTGATAGAAACCCTAAGACAAATAGGGTTAGAATTAGCTATACCACACATACACAAAAACAAAAACAAAAAAACAAGGAATTGGCTCTAGATGCTATTACTGTGGTATACAAAGATGAATGTGGCATGCAACCTCATATTGTAAGAATGTCCATGAAGTGGTGGGACGGACTTGTTAGCTAATACTGAGGAGTAAGGAGTATTGACTGTCAATCTAACTAACTTCCCAAGTCTTGATGGACTTGACAGTTGGATGCAGTGCAGTAGTTTTGTGGAAACTGGTTCTACAGGGAGGTGTGTGTGTGTGTGTGTGTGTGTGTGTGTGTGTGTGTGTGTGTGTATACTTATGCAACTCCAACACTAATCTTAACCCTAACCCTTCACTAACACTCTCCTGAGCCAAACTTCAGCTTCTCTGCATGACCCCCTTACTCCTGGGGTCTCCACTGCAGCTGAGGCTATACTTTCCCTGGTGGCATCATCTGGCCATTCACAGTACCAAGTCTCAGCTGCTACTATGACCCCTCCATGACTTCCAAACCAGTACTACCTGGGTAACTCTTACACATCATCAACATCAGCTAACAGCTTGAGATGCAGCCTTGGTCCCTCTGGACCATAGCTTCTGTGTGCTGACCCTGAGGAAATACTCCCAGAAGACTTCACCTCAGTGATGCTGGTCTCTTCTTATTCACTGCTAATATCTCAGCTCCAGCTAACCAGTATAGATTGTCCCAGCAAAGTAAAGGCTTCTCTTTAGTGTTGCTGTTCTCTTGCCAATCACATCTGATTTTTAGCTCCAACTGAGTGTAAACTACAGGTTCTTAATACATAATATCACATAAACTACCACGATAGTCTTTGCTTCCCTGTGAAACTTAACAAGCCAGACCTCCATCATCTGCACTGCTCTCAGAAATATCTTCCAGTTCTCACAGAACAAACCAGTATGATCTAAGCATCCAACACTTTTTCCAGTCCAAAGTTCTAAAGTCCTGCACAGTTCTCCCCCAAAATTAACATTGTTAGGCTATCACGGCAGCATCCCACAAACCTGGCACCAATTTCTGTTCTTTTGGTATGATGAAACACCATGGCCAAAATTAACTTGGGCAGGAAAGGGTTTACCTCAGCTTGCATTTGTAGTCCATACAAAGGGAAGTCAGGATAAGAACTCCAGACAGGAACATGAAGGCAGGAACTGATGCAGAGGCTATGAAAGAATGCTGCTTTCTGGCTTATTCTTCATAGCTTGCAAGCCTGCTTCTTTATACAGCCAACAACCATTGCCCATGGTGACACCACTCAAAGTGGGTGGGGCCCTCTCACATAAATCATTAATCAAAAAAAATGCCCTCACAGACTTGCCTATGAGCCAGTCTGATGGACGCATTTTCGCCATTGAAATTCCCTCTTCCTAGATGATCCTAACTTTAAGTTGACAAAAAAAATCTAACTAGGACACTAACCCTAACCCCTAATCCCTCTTTCTTACCCCTGACCCTGTCCATGATTCAGACCTTAGCCCTTAACCTTAACACTTGCCCTAACCCTAACTGGCAGTTTGGTAACCCAGACTGCACACAATGGTTAGCACTAGGTCAAAGTGGAGTTAGGAATCTTTTCTCGGCTTGTCAGTCTGTCCTTCTTGTGGACTGGCTCATTTATTAGAACAGGGTAAGAACAGGGACACAAAAAGTGAATGAGGCAGGTAGGAAAAGAACCAGACTGTAGAAGGGCTTGAATGACACAGGACTTTTGGAAACCATAGGAGGTTTTATACATGAAAATGACTTGGTTTAGGGCACTCCTATTGGGAGCAGGGACTAGAAACAGGATGGGCTGATTCATGTAGTTGTCATGGAGTATGCAGCAGTCAGACTCTTAAACAGGGAGAGGGTTGAGCTGCAAAGCTACTATAGAATGACAGACGTCCTCATGCTCTTCATTTGTCCCAAGGCTGTTTCCCCAGTGGAAGGCCTCATCAGTTGCTTTTTGTCCCAGATATGCCTCATGTATTCCATATGGCTGGTTGTTCCCTGATAGGCCGAGAGAACCATGCTATGTACAAGCAACCCACATGCGCAGCCACAGGGAAGACAGCGCTCCACGCTGCCAGGCCTTAAGTCACAGCACTGTGGACATTCTACAGTGAGCTTAAAGGGGGCAAAGTGACCACAGAAACCACTGCCTGGAGGCTTTGGGACTTGCTAGGCTGAATTACAGACCTGGGAGTAGAGGCAGTCTTGTTTGTATACTTCAATCTTGGGGTGAATAGGCACAGCACATGTGCCTCCCACATTTGGATTCCCTTCTGCTATTTCTACTCCAGGGGGATATAACCAGCCCCTAGGCTTTTCTAGGGTCAGTGGGAGAGCATTTCAATGTGCTACTCCATCTCTGCCCTGTCTACCTGGGGCCACCAGCTGTGTCAAGTGAGTCGAGTAGGGTGTGTTGGGAGAGGTACTAAGTAACTGTTTTTTGCCCTGTAAGGACAATGCGGGCAAGCTGGAACTGAAGGTGTATTAATTTTGCCAAACTGTTGAGAAGGTGATATTCCAGTTTGGAAGATAAGTAGGGCTTGCCTGCCTGCCTGGGACACACCACCCACAGCACCTACAAACCAACAGCCATGGGGTTATTTTGTGCCTAGTGTCCACCTTTGCAGCCATGTCTAGAATACAAACTTTGATCACTGTGAGCTGGGGCTGTTGGCCTATAGTACCTGCATGGGAGCCCTGCAAGTTGAGGCTTCTATAGACTTCTCCTGGGCACCTTCCTGGTAGAGGAAGGCTCCCTATAATAAAGAGGAGTCACCCCAAGGGCTGGATGCAGGGGGCTGCTCTATGGGGCTCTTGTTGCTGAAGGTGGCGTTGAGCTCGCTGAGTGTTGGCCTTGAATTATAGACAATTTCTGGGTCTTGGTCTTGCCTTGACAACTGCCACATAAAGAAGGGGAACACGAGGCAACTGACACCAGACTCCCATAAAACCAAGGGAAAGGAGCCATTGGTCCCAAGTTGCTGAAGAGCTAAGGGCGACTGAAAGAGCAAAGGAGTAGTTCTAGAAGGGCCATGGGCAGTAGCAGGTGTCCACTCTGAGCATTTGCTCCAGATCACTGTGTTGAAGTGGGTGACCAACATTCTTATCCACCTATAAGGCATGAAGACCATGCTATCACATGCCAGCTGCTCCATCCACTCTGGGCTCTGGAATCATGCTCACCAGGTGAGCTCCACATGCCCCCATATTTAAAAATAAATAAAACAAAAACAAAAACAGGCCAGACACACTGAACAGCCTGCTCTTGGAACCAGAGTGCATTTGCAACAGGGTCACGATGACTGGGCTAAGCCCCTGCATCATCCAAATGTTAATGAAGCCAGCGGCTGGGAAAGGAGGAACTCCGGTGATGTGGTCCCACTGAAGATTCACCGGAAGTAGGATCTACGTGAGACGAGGTCCCTACTATCAGTTGCTGGTCATTGAGAGACAGTAAGTCTTCATGCACAGAGAGACTGTCCTGGGAACTAGGTACATTTGTTGTGACTTGACTCTGTCTGTGCCGTTCAGGAGACTGGATGCTTGCCTTCTTTCTCCTACCTGAGAGAAGACAGGTGGGTGAGTGATGGGCCCATGAATCACCCTAACCCATTGCTTGCCTGTGTGTTCCTCACCCTGCCCAGGAAGCAATGCAGTCTCTAGCACCTACTGTGTAGCTGGGTCTTTACATATCAACCCAGAGTAGCCAGCAGGCCTCCACCTCACAGAGAAGGAAATGTCTCACAGATGTTAAACAACTTGTTCCTTGAGACAAATGAAGCTTTGTCAGGGTATTGTGTGCCTTTGGAGCCGTGCATTGTGTTCAGAGGTCATGGTCAGAGCTCTCAGTGGTCATCCTTTCTGATCTCAGCCCTGCTGTTGCTGTTGGGCAGTGTACCCAGATGGAAGACTGCTTCCAGAATCTCTTTACTTTGTACGAGCTGGACAAGCGTAAGTGAGGTGGAGGGTAGAGGGCTCAAGTCTAGGCACTGTTTGTGGAGGCTGTTTCAGACCTGCTCTCAGAGCTTGTTGCTAGGGGAACAGTTGTGCTCACAACAGCAGGGCCAAGCAGCTCAAGTTCATCTCTATAGACCAGTGCTTCTCAACCTTCCTAATGCCTCGACCTTTTCACAGTTCGTGTTGTGGTGACCAACCCCCCAATTATAAAATTATTATTATTTTTTTTTTTTTTTTTTGGTCTTTCGAGACAGGGTTTCTCTGTGTAGATTTGCGCCTTTCCTGGAACTCACTTGGTAGTCCAGGCTGGCCTCGAACTCACAGAGATCTGCCTGGCTCTGCCTCCCAAGTGCTGGGATTAAAGGCATGCGCCACCACCGCCCGGCATAAAATTATTTTGTTGCTACTTCATTAACTGTAATTTTGCTACTGTTTTGAACCGTAATGTAAATATCTGTGTTTTCCAATGGTTTGGGGGGCTGTGCCCCAAATGTTGAGAACTACTGCTATAGATGGAAGCCTCCTCTGTAGGCCCAGCTGAAGTCTACCCACGGGAAGTCATTAAGGTAGAAGATGGGCCTTTTACCATCTTCATTAACTCCTGGACTCCAGGTAATATGAACCTGCTGCTTTCTGCAGAAGGTACAGGTCTTGCCCAGGGGGAGTATGGGACTTTTGTGACCGCAGCTCTATCTGAAATGTTCTTCCTCTTCCATAGCCCCAGCTGTATTTTGTAACATGTATCCAGGGTCTGCCTGACCTAGTGGCCTGCATTGCTCAGCTCTATTGTCAGTAATAATGGGGAGGGTACCAGGCCCGACTGAGAAGAGAGACACACATGATTTACTGCCACGCTGGAATCCAGATAAGGTACAACATGGCCTGTAGGACTCTAACATGCCACAGATGATAACAAAATAGTTCTCCCTCCAGGATCCAATTACTCATTGGGGTTTTCCCCTTCTTCTTTCATAAGATCTTGGGGTTTTGAGGAGAGTTCACTTGGAGGCAGCTTCCTGGGATGAGAGTCCGGAGACTGTTGAAAACACCCTCCTTCAGTCCATGTGTATGATTACAGTACAGAAAGATCACCCCTGCTTCTTTCCTTGCAGAAAAAAAAGTGTCCTAGACAGTCCTTTAGACAGGAGAACGTGAGGAAGGATGGTGTCCCCGTACCCTGTTCCGGGGCATGGCAGCATTGGCCTCTTCACAAAACAGAGAACTCAGCCAGGCACTGGCCAATGTCTATAATCCCAGCACTTGAGATGTAGAGGCATGAGGAGCAGGTGTACAAAGTCAGCCTCAGCTGTATAGCAAGTTCAAGTCCAGTCTAGGCTACTTGAAACCCTGACTAAAAAAAGATAAAATGGAAAACTTGGAGCAGGTCAGTAGACTGTCTACAACTATCCTGCTGTCATTTCTAAGGCTCACAGGGAATTGAGGTGGGGGCAGCCATTTCTACTAGATTACAAAAATCAGAAATAACTGTGAAGCTGTGTCCATAATACTCATTGAAATAAAAAAAAAATAAATGCACTTACAACATATGTCAGAACCACTAATCAACAAAAGAATATAAAAGATCGAACTTTGTGTCCCTTTAGACTTTATGTTCTAGACCTGTAACTCCTCTGAACCAGCTTTTCATACATGACCCTGAGAACCCCTCTGTTGATCGCTTCTAGGCCCCTTTGTTCTCACTATGTGAGATGAGGTCCTAGAGTCAAGGGGTGGTACCCTCCCTACAGCCCCGATGCTCACAACAGCAGCTCTCGTCTGTGGTGCTTCCCAGTCGTGGGAAAATGGTGCCACCTTGGACTGTGGCCATGTGTACCTATTCTCACATAAGGCTTTTCATTTCTCCTCAAGGATTGGCCTCCCTGGTTGCAGAAGACAAGATGTATCTAGGTGTCACTGGCAGGATCTTCTTCAGGCTCTTCTCTACTACTATGCAGGTCACTCAGGGTCCTGGCATACTTTGTCTGCCAGATTTCAAGCTTCTGCCTGGTTTCAGGGCTCTAGGGAGTAAAGGAGATGAGACTCTATTTCTCTACTTAGCTTGGAATCTTGAAACAGACGTATCGGAGGTTGGCACTGTGAGAGTTCGGCTGGCCTGAGCATCCTGCCAGGGCTGTGACTTGGAAAATAACTTCCCAACGATCAGTTAGTTGGCTAGAAATTAATGAAGGGGGAACTTTGTACATGTGGAAAGTACATACCTTTATAGTACCAGGGATAAGAAGCTACCTGGAAAAATACTCTCCATGAGGGAAGCTTGGGAAGAGACCCCTGTGGGATATGTGGGCTTGTATGGGCTATTGCACCAGGCTGTCTACTCATCCATCTGGATTTCAGAGGCCTAGCCACTACTATGGTCCTCCTCTGTAGATTCAAGTTTTTCTTGAGCTTGATGGGAGTGCATAAGCCCTAACCTGAACCTCTTGTCTTAGAAGGCAAACAGGCCACGGAAGTTCATCTGGACAGGCCAGCAGTGGAGTCCAGGGGTGAGCCTCACATTCTGGGCTGCATAGCTCACTCCCCTGGAGCCTTGTCTACAGCACCACTGACTCTGAACCTGAGGCAACCACACACAGGTTCTCTCTAGTCTCAGAAGGACAAGGGCTTGCCTGGGCGTGCAGGAGCAGCATCTCCACTTGTGGAGAAAGCAGCAGTCGGCCAAGTTGTCAGCACTTCCTGTTTTGTGGGACTGCTCCCATGCAGCCAGCTGCCCTCAGGACAGGGGCCAAGAAACTTTTGTTTACTGAATCTAGCTTTCTGTGAATTTTTTTTCTGCCAAACCTCACTGCTAGATAAATAGTTTGTGTGCTCTTCCTAAACAAAGTTTCTGCTTCTTTTAACCAACAAACACACGTTAATCTTCATAAACAGATTGTGAAGGGAAAGAAAAGAGGACTTGGGGAGACTGGTTAAGCAAGACCTATGCCTCTGATACTACTCACCTCCCCCAGGTAATTCGAGCAGCGTCTACAGCTAAAACGGAGTTAGAAGTTCCCTATGAGGTCCCAGGTCTCTGCCCTGAGACTGCCAGTGGTCCAGAGGCCAGTCCTAGGTAACAGTATTGAAGCTCCAAAAGCCCCTAATTACCTTCCAATCACCCATTTTATAGCCAAGAAACCAGGCCCAGAGCAAAGAGACTTGTCCAAAAGCATGCAGCCAGCACCCACCCACAGAGCCAGAGCCCAGGTATCCTGAGTTCCAGCCCTACATCTAACTCTTTCTACCAGACCCATCCTGAACCCTGCTTTCCTAATCCAGAAAGTATGACTCTGAATGCAAAACCAGCAGAGGGTGCTAAAAATGCCAAGAGGGCCAGAGCTCCCTCTGCCAGCAGTACCAGGAGGTTCGACTCAGAGAGGTTCTATCTTACCAGCTGCAGGCTTTGGAGCTGAAAGAGGGGCCACCTGAAGGTAAAGTGGTGGCTTCTTATACAGATCAAAGTCCTGGTGTCGCTGGCTCCAGCTCCACCTATCCCGATCCAACACAGGCTTCAACACGTTAGCAAACAGTGCACTTTCCTGCCATTCCTAAATAATAAGGGGAGCCCGTGAGTGGGGTGGGAAGCCATCCCTAAGAACCCCACCTCTCCCCACATGAGGCCCTGCTTCTCCATGAAGACCTCATTTGTCTCTTTGATTGATGAAAGTCTCAGATCCTGCTGGCAGCTTCCAGTGGCGCTCTGAAGACCCCACACTTGGAACCCACCAGTTGTGAGCCAGGCTTGGCGGGACTTCTTCTGGGCTTTCTTCTCTTCTTCCTTTGGGTCCTGAGGATCCACCATAGCTGAGAGGTAGTTCTGTGAATATGTGAATCGCTTCATTGGCTCCTAGAAGTGAGGAGACAAACGTCTGCTAAGAGCAGTATTGGATAAGGCTGGGTAGCCATCAAGCTTCCAAGCAGGTATCAGAAACATCTGGGGACATAATGACACAGGGTCTTGACACTATAATGCACTCACATTAACTAAACTCTAAGGCAGCCCTATGAGGGTCACATCATTGTCTCTGTCCTTGGACAGAGAAATCCATTTTCTACGTGTAATGAGTGCTAAAAGCCTAAACCAAGGATTTTCTTATGGCTAACAGTTATCTCCATAGAAACACAGAAGAACAGCTTCTGCACTGTTTTCAATCATATGTATCTGAACATGTGCTGAGCACCTCTGGCTCTCTAGAGCATAGTGAACTCACACTCTTCTCCCATCACCTGATCCTTTGTCCTCTGTTCCTAGATGATTGATGTCACCCAAGGCCCCTGATTACCTTTGGTCAGAGAAAGAAAAGCTCATATGTATGGTGGTTTGAGTGGCCCCCATAGGCTCATATATTTGAATGCTTAGTCATCAGGGAGTGGAACTATTTGAGAAGAATTAGGAGGTGTGGCCTTGTTGGAGGAGGTGTGCCACTGGGAGGTGGACTTGGAGGTTTCAAAAGCCCATACCAGGCTGAATGTCTCTTTCTCTCTGCCTGTTACTGCCTGGGGGTCAGGATGTAAAGCTCTCAGTTACTGTTCCAACACCATGCCTATCTCTTCCCTCCATGATGATCATGGACTAACTCTCACCCCCAATTAAATGCTTTGTTTTATAAGAGTTGCCTTGATCATAGTATCTCTTCACAGCAATACAACAGTCACCAAGAGGACATGTTAGTCAGCTTCCTTGTGACTCACTTTGGCCATCTCTTTAAACATCTCCTTCTTAGCAAGCTCTGTGGAATTCAGGCTCTGGATACTGTAGTTGTAGATGCCTTTGTTCTCAGGAATGGCAATTCTAATTGTCTTCACCGTTGATTTCGGAGGCTTTTTGGTGAACTGGTAGGCTTCTGTGATATTTTTCTGAAGAGAGAGATGGCAACTGTTACCCATACCAGGTCCTTCCTTGTGTGCAGTAGATGTTCTCTGGTACAGAGCCATGGTGCAGAAACTGATTAAAAATTCTCGAGTACCAATGGAGTTTATAATCACACAGCCATGACAAAAGGCCATCTAATCCAACATGTCAGGACCCAAAGTGGAATTCAGAGGAGTAAAATCTTGAGACTTCCCAAGGATGCTAACTACATCACATACTGAGCTACTATTCTTCCATCCACCTAGTAGTAAAGAATAAAAATGTGTTCAAATGGTCAGAAGTGTGAGACACTTTCATGGTGTGGATAGGGGACTATGTCCTCAGGCAGCAGGGATGTACATCATTAGCCGTGGCTGACTTTCAGTGCTATGATACATTAGGTATGGCAGGGGCCAGGCGGTCCTCTAGCAGGCATGGTAAGGAAGTGAGGACTGTTCCCTCCTCAGAAAGGCTGCTGAAGAAATAAGGTGACTTTATTTGTGGGCTTCCTAGGGAATTAAAAGCAAAGTAACTTGAACATGGTGTACACACCTGTGAAGTCGGCACTTGAAAGGCCAAGGCAGGAGGATCATGAGTTTGAGACCAGCCTCAGCTACAAAAAGAGAGCCTATCTAAAACAAAAACAAAAAAAGGTCTGGGTATGTAGCTCAGTGGTAGAGTCATTGCCTAGTCTGTGCAAGGCCCTGAGTTCAATCACCAGGAACTGAAGCATGAGCCTAATTAGTCTTGTCAATAAAAACAGGAGTCAGATATCAGGGTAAAAGCAGAAAGATCAGAGAAGCAGGGCAGCAGCCACTAGAGACTTCTTACCTCTAAAAATTCTCTGACCAAAAAGGGCCAAGATCCTGTCTCTGCCCCCTTTATCACTTCCTCTCTCTGCCCAGCCTCATCACTTCCTGTCTCCTGTCTGTACAGACCTACCTCCACCTTCTGATCTCCAGGCAAGCTTTATTTGTCAGAACACAAACAAAATATCACACAAGAAACTCCAAGAGAAAAAATGAAAAAGAGACAGAAAGAAACAGATGAGATTGGCTGAGCAATGGAAATAAAAGATAAAACAGAAAATAACATGGTTGGGACCTGAGAGGGGACAATGAAGAAAAGGCACCAGTCCACATTGTCACCTTGCCCTTTATTTGCCTACCGAATTTGGAAAAACAACTATCTTCTGCTTAAAAAAAAAATTAAGGTCCAGGTGATTACCTAAATATAAACTGATGGCTTGGCTAGAATCCCGAGGAGGATCACAAAGCTATCAGAAGGTTTGCAACTGTTTTACACACACACACACACACACACACACACACACACACACACACACACACACACACACACACACACACACACGGAAAGCAACCATTTCTGTGTTCCTCAATTTCCTGTTCTTTCCGGCCCTGAGCTGGAGGGTCACGGCCCTGGCAGGCAGATCCTCCTGTACTATTTCCATTACATTAAAGTCAAAGCTTTGGCCCAAAGAGCCACTTGGTGAAAGAAAGAAAGTCGTGGTCACCAGGTGGTCTGGGTATCTGGTATTCTCTGAGGCCTGAGAAGGAATCTGACTCACAGTCAAAGTAGCCTGTGAAACACATGAGGTAAGAGAAGAGGACACACACTGAACATCTGGAGGTGAAAATTGGGAGGCAATACAAAAAAAAAATCTTAAAAGAAGCAAGTAAAGATATCAAAATATATGAAACAGAAGCAAACATAAAGAAAAGCACTGAGTATAAAAATATTTGAAATAAAAATTGAGTGCTTGAAATACATTGCAGGAGTAATAATGCTTCCAAATGGATGTACTGGGGAGTCAGCTTGTGATGCACTTTCTGCAAGCATCTCTGAATATAAGAAATACATGAAAAAATTGGAGTAGAGAGTGAGGAGACAGAAGCAGCCACACTGAAATAGCAGGGTTTCCAACTGAGGGGAGAAGTAACACATCTTGAGGAAATAATGAACATCAGAAAGACCATAGAGATCCCACACCATTCTTAGTGAAAGTAAAGAAAACAAAGACGTCTTCCAGCCACTTCCTCAGAACTGAAGCATTCCCCAGTGAAGGAGACTCAAGAAAGTTACTAGATTCAAAAGACCTGGCCCCAACTACGTAAGCAGTGATAATTGTAAAGAGAAAAGGCTGGTGTTGTGGTTTGAATAGAAATGGCCCCCATAGACTCAGGGAGTGGCACATTATGAGGTGTGGCCTTGTTGGAATAGGTGTGGTCTTGCTGGAGGAAATGTGTCTCAGTTTACTTCCTGCTGCATACAGATCAAGATATGGAACACTCAGCTCCTTTTCCATCACAATGTCTGCCTGCACACTGCTATGTTTCCCACGAAGAGGATAACGGACTGAGCCTCTGAAACTGTAAGCCAGTCCCACTTGAATGTTTTCCTTATAAGAGTTGCTGTGGTCATGGTGTCTCTTCACAGCAATAGAAGCCCTAAGAGAGCTGGTTGGCCAAGTAGCCGAAAAGCAGTGCAGGGAGCTGCAGGAAGGCAACTTTTTGTGAGTCCTCACTCATGCTTGGGTGATCTCTCATTAACGCAGCATCACCCATGCCCTGTAAGTAACTCCAGCAAACCCATTGGTCCATCACGTTATACTTATAGAATCGTTTCTTTGACCTGCCATTGGTGCCTTATCCATGTTAATAAATGTTTATGGTTTCCCTTGGAAAAGTCAAAGTAAATGTTTTAAACATTCAGAGGGAAACAGTGGGCTACCTGTAAAAGAAGTCATGTCATACTGACATCACATTCTACAACAGAAGTACTGTGAATAGAATATATTTAAACACTTCAGTCTAGCCAGGGGTGGTGGCATGTGCATTTAGATTCCAGCACTGAGGAGGCAGAGGCAGGAAGATCTCTAAGTTTGAGGCCAGCCTGGTCTACAGAGAGAGTTCCAGGGCAGCCAGGGCTACACAGAGAAACCCTGTCTCAAAGAACCGGCGTAAAAAGAAAAAAAAAACCCTCAGGCTAGAATATCAGATCCAGGTAAAGGGTGCATTCAGTTGTGAGAACACAAAAATCCAGGGAAATTATCCCCCCAAAATCTAGAGACAAAGGAATTAGTACCTTTTAATATTAAACACACACAAATAAAATAATATCAATAACAGTGGAGCAGAGCTGGCTGCCCATACCTCAATTCCCTGTGAATCTTAGAAATGACAGCATGGATCTCAGTTTCTACTCTGGTACCTTCTAAACAACTGGTGCAATAAATAACAAATCAAGAAGATAAAAATAGACCTAAATTCATATATACTAAAAAAATTTAAGTCCAAAGAGACACCTAACAAAAAATAATCTCATGATCATAAATGATTTTTGTCAGGACTTCTCTTAGTAACTAACTGAAAAATCAGATTTCAAAGATTGACTGGGAGCATGGCTTATCAGGAGAGCAATTGCCAAGCATGTATGCTGCCCTGAATTCAGTCTCTAGCACTGAAAAAAACAACAATAATGCCAGGCATGATGGTGCACGCCTTTAATCCCAGCAGTCAGGAGACGGAGTTAGGTGGATCTCTGAGTTCGAGGCCAGCCTGGTCTACAGAATGAGTTCCAGGACAGCCAAGGCCACCCAGAGAAAACCTGTCTTGAAAAACCAAAAATAAGCATAAAAAAATAATTAGGTAACTCTGTCTTGAGATGCTTTTATCTACATTTAGGTATATCTCACTCTTTTCTGGGTGCTTACTAATACCCTTACTAAATATGTGTTAAAAATCCATTTTAATAAACTATGACTCTGCTTTTGAAAAAAATCACTAGGATTAGGGAACAAATTACCAAGCTGACATATCAGATACATGCACAGCAGTTGATAAGGATGCGCGATGTTTTCATAAACACTGGAACATGTCCCAAAGCCAAGAGACTGAGCGGGGAAGCAAGTCTCAACAGTGGAAATGACACAAAATATACTCACTGATATCAATGAAATTCAGGTAGAACCCAATAGCCAGAATGTACGGAGAAATGGAAATTACAAAACTATTTTGAGAGGCTGGAGAGATGGTTCAGAGGTCAAGAGCACTTGTTGCTCCTCCAGAGGACCTGGCTTTGATTCCCAGTACCCACACAACTATCTGTACTCCAGTTCCAGGGGATCCAGTGCCCTCTTCTGGCCTCCTCAGGCACCAGGTCACAAACACACATGTAGGCAAAACACACACACACACGTGAACTAAAACTAACTTATGTTCAGGGCTGGAGAGATGGCTCATCCATCATGAGCTCTTGCTGCTCTTCCAGAGCACCTGAGTCTGGTTTTAGTATCCAACTTCCTGGAACTCCACCATCAAGAGACCCGATGCCCTCTTCTTGCCTCCACAAGCACCCATACCCACACAGGGCATTCTCTCTCCCCCCGCTCCTCTGTGTCTCTGTCTCTGTCTCTCTCTCTCTCTCTCTCACAAACACACACAAATAAATAAAATAATAACAATACATTTTGTAAACCAGTAAAGCAGAGCTGGCAAGATAGCTCAATGGATAAAGTAACTTACTGCCAAGCCTAATGCTCTGAGTTGAATCCCTGGAACCCACAAGGTGGAAGGAGAAAATCAACTTCAAAAAGCTGTCCTCTGACTTTGATACAAGTACTATGCAAAGTGCATTCCCATGCAGGCATGCACACACACACACACACACACACACACACACACACACACACACACAAATGCACGCATGCACATATGCACAATAGATAGATAGATAGATAGATAGATAGATAGATAGATAGATAGATAGATAGACAGACAGATAGATAGACAGATAGATGCAAAAAAAACTCATGAAGAGTGCTTGGTGTCCAAATTACATAAAGATGATTTCATGATATATCAATCTTCTAAACGTCTACTTAAGAAGTTAAACCCAAATATTATAAAAATACAATCAGAAATCAAAGAAATATATAATATGGAAACCCCAGAAATCAAATTGCTGGCTTTTTTGAAGAGACTAATAATGGTATAGATGCAACTTCAATGATGATCCCAACCACCATAAACAGACTGGATCCAATGGCAACTTGGTCAGACTGATTTGATAGTACAAATCACTGGGGGTAACTATAGGCTAAGAACACTCATCATCCATGGCAGGAGGGGGGGCGCAGGAATGAACTTAGATCCCACCCTCATAGAGTAATGAGCCCCAGGTGAGTGTGGTGGCTCAACCTGTAATCTCAACATTCAATAGGCAGAGGCAGGAGTATTGCCCAAAAGTTCAAGACCAGCCTGAACTTAACAGTAAGTTTCAAGTCAGTCAGGATTGTATAGCAAGACTCTGTCTCAAAGGAAAATAAGTTCTAGATCAATTTAAGTTAAAACATGGTATTTGAATCAGGATTGTGGATGCAGTTCAATGGTAGAGCACTTGCCTATCATGTACAAGACCCTAGGACACCCCAACTTCAAAATAAATAAACAAACATCTCAAAGGAAAAAATAGATTATGATCTTGGAGTAGGGAAAGATTTCTGAAATAAAGCAAAAACAATATGAAAAAATACTAAATTTAAAGTAACTTCTGCTAAAGATGCCATTGAAAGGAAGAAAAAGAGCCAAATGTGGTAGTACAGGCCTCTAATTCCAGCACTTGGGAGGCAGAGGCAGGTGACTTTTTATGAGTTAGAAGCCAGCCTGGTCTACATAGTGAGCTCTAGGCTAGCCAGGGCTACATAGTTAACCCTGTCTCAAAAAATATTAAGTTCAAATTTTAAAAAGTAATGCTACTAGCTAGGCAGTGGTGGCACATGCCTTTAATCCCATCACTCAGAAGGCAGAGGCAGTCAGATCTCTGTGAGTTTAAGGCCAGCCTGGTCTACAGAGTAAGTTACAGGACATCCAAGGTTACACTGAGAAATCCTGTCTTGAACCCCACCCCCTAGAAAAAAATTAATGCTACTGGGTTGTTTCTAAGGATTTCAAAACAAAATGTTGCTTAAATACGGGCAAAATAATCAAGAAATGTATGAAGAAATATTAGGCTTCATCAATAAATAGTGCAAATTAAAACCTCTTTGAAAAACCGCTAAACATCAGAAATTAAACATCCCAAAGTCCAACTTGTAGCACATAGCATGAATGTACAAAATGTACAAGATAAGGATGCCTATATTGACATAATCATTTGGGAAAATAATATATGATGTAGGCAATAGAACTAGCACTCAGCAATTCTAATCCTAAGTATTATATCCTAGAAAGCAATGGCATAAACTTAGCAGATCATGTATTGGCATAGAGTTATAATACCTTTAAGCTGCAGAAGATAAGAAATGATACAAATGACCACCAGTGAGTACGATGAGTACCAATACAGCACAGAAGAGGGGAACTTGGGGGCCAGAAGTGGAGCATGGAGGCAGGGGGTGGGGAGGGCTTCACCAAGAGATCATGAGCAGACAGATGCAAATCACACTTTACGTGTTTGTATTTCCAAGACTCTGGGGCTGGCTTGGAGTGAGGCACCGCCCTTGGCCATCTAGGCCACTGATCTTCCACCACCTCACCAGCTTCTCCATCTTGTACTGTCTCCTCTCCATGTTTTCCCCTACATGCCAGCTTACTTTCTATGCTGCTTAGACAACTTATGATACCCATGCCTTTTAAGCGAGATGTTACACCTGTAACAGTTCTCCTAAAACCAACACTAGGACTGTGGGAAGTGCTCTGTGCCTAAGCTCACTCCTTCTCATGTTTAAGAACAGCCAAGGTGAGTGGGACTGAACCAAATGCTCTGGCATAATTCAGCCCTGCCTCTCATACTGCTGGCCTGTCCCCCCAGTGTCTTGAACCAGAAGAGCAAGCATAGGCCAGAGGCATCTGACCTGTATCTCTTACTGGGTACCAGAAGCCCCAGGGAATCTGGGAGCCTCAGCATTGAGGGGAGAAAGAAGGTTCACCTGAACAAGGCTATCCCTATAGCCTTGGTTCTTCAGCAGCATGTTGTTCCGCCACTGCAGATACTTCTCCTGGTGGGTCTGGATGTCCCCTGGGAGGGTAGAAGCCTGACGTTGGACATTCTCTTCATTGGGAGTGGGCTGGGGTAATGCGGCCAATGGCTTTCCTTCTGTGAGTTCTTCCTGGGAAACGGGTATCCCAAACTCTTGGCTCAGGTCTTTAACCATGGAGGAGGAAGGCAGCAGGCCTCTCATAATCACTTCCTTGAGTCTGGTGCTGTTGTGGCAGATGTCATGGATCCTGAAATGAAGAACAGCCAGCCATTCAGCCTCACCTGCATAATCATCCACATTTCACAGCAGACATGGAAGTTTGGGTTGGCCAGCGGTGCGGGTCAGAGCTGGTTTAATTAGCTAAGTTGGTCTCCTGACGTGTGCACCTTTCTCCTTTCCTCCAAGCCTACTAAATTTAGGGGCTGCCCACTGTATGCACTGAGTGTTTTTCTGTGACTGTGGCTTTATCCATGGTCTTCATCAGTCCCACACCCCACTAGGGAGCCACCCCAACGTGCTAGTTAGCCCTCGGCAGGTGGATCTCAGGGTCCTCCTGCACCAGAGAGGAAGATGCCATCACAGCTCACTCCTGCACAGAGCTGAGACCTGAGTAGCAGTACTACCTCTCCAGGCCCAGGACTTCCTGTTGGTAGCAGTGGGCTGTAGCAGGAATCTTAAAATTTCTTATTAATAAAATCAAACCTGAGGCCAGTTATTGGGGTGAACGCTGGAAGATCAGAGAGACAGAACAAGCCACAGCTAACCTCACCTGGCCAACTTCTCAGCTGATCTTGTTTCCCCAGACTGGAAGCCTCTGTGTCCTCATATCCGAATGGCTCTCAGCTGAACTGTGCTGCTCAAAACCTTAAAAGCTTAACCAGCCAAATGCTTCTAGTTTCTGGCCCTCACGCCTTATATACCTTTCTGCTTTCTACCACCACTCCCTGGGATTAAAGGCTCGCTTTCTGGGATTAAAGGCGTGAGTCACCATGCTTGGCTGTATCCTTGAACAGATGGATTTCTGCCTCTGGAATGCTAGGAGTAAAGGCCTGTGCTATCGCTGCCTATCCTCTATGTTTAATATTGTGGTTGTTCTGTCTCTGACCCCAGATAAGTTTATTAGGGTGCACAATATTTTGGGGAACATAATACCACCATAGTGGGCCACACCTATGTTGCCCTGCAGTGGACCTAGGATCCACACTGACACTGTCTGGGAACTTCTGTGTGCTACTCCATGCCCCCACTGTTTCCCAAGTCTGAAAGGAGGTCTGTGCCTGAATCTGTGGACCCGTCTCTTACTTAGCCTTTCTGGATCTCTGCTTCCTCAACCATCAGAAACAGAGCAGAGACACAGTCACTGTGGTTGCAGCACCGCATTCATCACTTTTCTTGTTGCTGTTGTCAAATGCTTAATAAGAAGCAACTTAAAAGCAGAGGATTCGGTTTGGCTTTCAGTTTGAGGGGATATAGTCCCTTATAGCTGAGAAGGCATGGATAGTAGGAGTGTAAGGTAGCTGGTCACGCTGCATTCACAGGCAGGACACAGAAGGAAATGAACGTTGGCATAAGCCTTCTCTCTCTCTCTCATTTTTATCCAGTCCACAACCCCAGCCCATGGGGTGGTACCACTCACATTCAGGGCAAGCCTTCCTTGCTCAGTTAATCATTTTTGGAAAGACTATCATGAACACACTGAAAGATGTTTCCCTGAGGATTCTAAACACCACTATGATGGAGGAATGTCTTTCTGTACACTGTGAATATGTGTTGCTCTGACTGGTTGATAAATAAAGCTGTTTGGCCTATGGCAAGGCAGCTTAGAGGCAGGCAGGAAATTCAAAAGGAGGAGACTCCCTCCTGCCATCCAGGGAGCAGCATGTAATGGTGCACAGGTAAAGACATGGAACACGTGGCAACATATAGATGAACAGAAATGGGCTGAGTTTAAGTGTAAGAGCTAGTCAGTAGTAAGCCTGAGCTAATGGCCAAGCAGTTTTAATGAATATAAGCCTCTGTGTGTTTACTTAGGTCTGAGCAGTTGCAGACTGGGCGGGACACAGGAAAACTTCAGCTACACCGCTACACTGACAATCAAAAGTAACTGTCACAAGTCTAACCTTGTAAACTTGACCGCTAAACACATCACTTAGAAATTATAACATTCTACTCCTTGATCCTAAAGTCTTATTTTTTATCTCATAATCTAAAATGCATCTAGTTCACCTCTGAAAGTCTCCATAGTGTTTAACAGTCCTAGAATTATTCAAAAGTCCAAAATCCAAAGCCTTTTCTGAGACATGAGGCAATCTCTTAACTGTGAGCTCATTAAAAATAAAGAAAACAAGTCACATGAGTCAAATATACAATGACCCAGAATAACATTCCCATCCCAAAAGGATGGGACCAGACCAAAGCAAGTCCAAACCCAGTAGGACAAACATCAAATCCTGAGGCTCCATTTCTAGCATCTGAAACTTAGGACAGAATTATCTGAGCTCCAAGCCCTCCAGCTCGGCCTCCAGCAGCACATTAGAGTTCATGGACAGATTCCATCAGAGCTCCAGTCCTCCAGCTTGGCCTCCAGCAGCATTCCAGCACATTAGAATTCTTGGACAGACTCCACTGTGCACTGATAGCTCTCCTTAGCTGATATCCTGTGGTCTTGACATCTCCAACATCCCAAGATCTCCACTGAAACTCAGCCCTTACTATCACAGCTTCATGCAGTGGCCTTTTAGGATCCCCCTGCAGGAACTCCAACCCTGCCACTATTGTCTGGCCTTGCTGGCCTTCACCAATCTTAGCACAAGCCTCCATGACTCCATTACTCTTGCATCTTTAGTGCCTGCCAATCCAGTACCATGTGGACAATGCTGCCAAGTTCTACTGTCAGTTCAAGATGTAGCCAGCCTGGACCACTTGGACCACAATGGCATCGGCCTCTATTTGCTGCCTCTGGTGGGCAACACTATCCCGAATAGCCCTTCAGTGGTATTCTCAGATTAGGCCTTCTTTCGAACGGCTTTACATTTCCATAAGACGGACCTTCTGCAGGTTGAGTCCAGCCCTTTGGTGCCTTTCCTATTGAGCACAGGGTTTCTCTGTAATGGAGCTAACCTTTAACAGTTACAGATGCTTTCTCAGCCACCCTGCCTGCCACTTCCTTCCCAGCCCAAACAGCACATTTTTATCTTTCTGCTTGACTTGTTGCTCTCTCTCAGTGTTGACCCAAATCAGAACAGAAAGCAGTAACTACCGCACAGCCTGGATGCTATCCTATCCTGGGTTGTCAAACAAAGTAGCCCATCCCTTTTTTCTATTCAATCTTACCAGAATACAGCCAGATTCTTTGCCTAAGTATAATATGAATGACCTCTAGGACATTAGAGTGCTCGTTTCTGTCTGGAACCTTACCAGCCAGGCCTCGAGCATCGACATTTCTCTCAGCTTTCTGGACTTCCAAATTCCTACCAGACTGGCTCATTAATCTGCTTTTGGCATTCTATGGTTCTCTGGCCCCCAGCTCCAAGCCCTTCCACGTTCTTCTCTTGAACCAGTTACAAGGACATGTGAACCACGGGTTCGTGTTTATCACAGCAACTCACTTCTTAGTATGGATTTTCTGTGTTAGTTACTTTCCTCATTGCTGTGATCAGCTCCTGGCAAGACTTAAGGGAGGAACTGTTCGTTTGGCTTACACTTTGCAGGGATACAGTCCACCATGGTGAGGAAACTGGCCACATCATGCCCACAGTCAGGAAGCAGAGAGTAAGAAATGTTGGTACGTTTCTCCTCTCTATCCAGTCTGAGCCCCCAGCCCATGAGGTGGTACAGTCCACATTCAGGATGTGTCTCCCATAATCAGTTAACCTATCTGGAAACACCTTAATAGACACACCCAGAGGTGTGTTTCCACAGTGATTCTAAAGTCCATCAAGTTGATAATTAACATCAACCATCATATGGTAAACACCTTTAATCCAGCACTTGCAAGGCGGAGACAAGCGGATCTCTATGAGTTCAAGGCCAGCCTGTTCTACAAAGTGAGTTCCAGGATGACAGCAAGGACCACACAGAGAGACCATGTCTCAAAAAAATTAACCATCACAAGCCATCTAATACAGAAAGTATTTTGTGAACAGTGGTTCCCTCCAATATAGTCCCCAATTATATTGCATCACTTACCAAAATGGACAGTCTAGGCTTTGCAGCTAACACCCAAATACTAGAGCATCACAGACCCTTCCCTGACTGTAGGAAGAAAGTAAAAGCCTTCTCTGCCCTGAATTCTAGTTTCATTGCTCTTCCTCCTGAACTTGTGCTCCCTGAACCCCGTATTCCCCTTCTTCTGCTTCACTGATTCAGCAGCACTAGCTGAGGTCAGATCTCCCATGCTTAGGAGAGGCTGTCAGGGTAAAGGCCAGCGGCTCTTCAAGGTCACTCTGTACTACCTCCCCTGATGCTCTGCTGCTCTGCTGGGCCCCAAGGGATGCACAAGGACTGCCTGCCCAGCACCCCTGCATCGCTGGACTGCCCACCCAGCACCCCTGCATCGCTGGACTGCCTACCCAGCCAGCACCCCTGCATCACTTGTTCCACATGCCCAGTTCCTTTTGAACTGGGATCTCACCAGGTTCCAGCACCTGTCAGTCAAAGTTGGTCTGCAGAGGGATGGTGAAACCCTCAGGACACCTGGAACAAAAGCAAAGCTGACAGGCAGGGAGGGCGTAGCAAAGGGGACATTTAACGCGAGAGCTGGCTCTTTGGCAACAGGCTTTCTCAGCAATAGAGAGGGAGTGTGGGACGGGGCTCAGGGCAGAAGCAAAGGGAAGTGCTGGGTCAAAGGAAAGGCTCCAGCCGATGTTGCAGTCCATATCCCCAGTTCTCACTGGAAATTATGTTTTGACCAGCTGCTCCCTCCTCAGATTCTTCCAGAATGTTCCCAGGGGAGCAGACAGAGCAGAGTTGCTCAGTCTAGTGGTAACTCCTCTTCCCGCTAACATGCTTTGCTATATCTCAAGAGAATCTGCATCTGTTTCTCCTGGAGCCTGGAAAATTCAGGGCATTCTTGTCTGCTGTCCCTATGGCCCACCTGGCCTCCAGATAGTGGGATGCCCCTCCTGTCCCATCCACACTCACCTGACCAGTGCCTGAAAAGCCATGCGTGGCACAGCCCCACGAACATAGAGCGCTGGGTACCGCAGGAGCAGCGACACAGGCCTGAACAAATGTACATGGTACAGAATGGTCTCCAGGTCAGCATACAGGCGATTGCGGAAGAGCAACCTGGAGTCATAGAGCACCTTGCATGGTACTTGATTAGAGGTAGTAACCCTAGAAAGAAGGAGGATCAGCATTGCCCATGGGTCCTGGGAACACTTGATGCCTTTGCTCTGACTAGCAGGTGTTTTCTCTTATTCTTATTTGTTTAAAAGCAACGAATAGAATGTAATGGTAGTAAACACACTTGGTAGACCCAGCCTGGGACTGTGAGAGCGGTGGTGGCTGAGGCTGGCTGCCCACATTCCTGCTCCTGTGTCTTCTCCCTGATCTTGGTACTCCAGCCGTAGCAACCTGGCAGAGTTCCTAAATACAGACCACCCTGTGAGTGCCCTGGGTGCTGCTCCTACTCCTTAAAACCTGGTGTGATCTGTGCCCAACCTCCTGTTCCCCCAGGAACCTCTCCTTGGTCACTATAGTTCCTCCTTTGTGAAGTGTTTGGGTCATTTGCCAAGCTTTCCACATAGATGTTTTTATTGCTGTCATACTGATTCATAGGACTTCTGTTTACAGTTTCTCTTGGCAGCCCAGCATGGCTTCATCATGATCCTTTCCTGTATCCCCTTCCTGAGTGCTGGGACCACAGGCCACATGCACACTATGCTCAACATGGGACTTCTTTATGCAGTCAGGATTGCAACTTTGTTCCATACACTGTAAATATTTTCAGTTTGTTGCTTTTATTTTCAAAAATTTATAATGTTTTGTTGAACAAAAATTACTCCTTTTAGTGTAGCAAAAAAAGTATCATTCTCTCTATTCTTTGTACCTTATTGAAGAAATTTTTCTCTAGTCTGATGTCATGAGTGTGTTTTCTTAATTGTCATTTAAATTTTCAAAAATTGATTTAACAAAAATATGAGCGTGGTGGTTCACATCTGCAACCCCAGAACTCAGAAAGTGCAGACTTGAAAACAGCCTAAGCTACTGAGTTTCAGGACAGCCCAGGTTCAAAGGGAAACTTTTTCTCTCAAAAAAAAATTCTTTTTTTAAAGATCAGATCATTATAGTCTAGCTAGCTGTGCTTAATCAATCACAGAAAAAGAGAACTACAGATCCCATCCAGCACCTGGAAACAAAAGCATACAGACTGAAAAGGGGGAGAAGTCACCCCTCTTAACATGATAGCCTATGCAGAAAATACCACAGAATGTACCAGAATAAAGATGAACAACTCTTTCATTCAATAAGTTGATTTATGAGCTTATGCAAATCAGTTGTGCTTCTGTAAGTGATCAAAGAATATTTGGCACCTGAAATTTAGTGTAGAATTTTCAAAATAACAAAAGTATAGGATGAACAAATTCATGGTTGCTGGGAATTAAGGACAGTTATAGAGGGTACACTTGATTACTATAGCAACAGGAGGAAATTCTCTGAGGTGGCAAATAATTCTGTGCCTTGATTATAGGGGTTGCATAACTCATATGTGACAGACTTCATGTGCAGCATGCTCACACGGCACTGTCAGAAACCTGTGTTAGCTTTCCTATCAGAGCGAAGTTTGTAAGGGTTACAGAGGGCCTCTTGGTCATATTTTTTAGTGTCTTGTTAATATATAATTACCTCAAAATGAAAAGTTTAAAACCTACATAGAGGGGCCAGAGAGCTGACTCAGTGGTTAAGAGTGCTTATTGATCTTGCAGAGGACCTGAGTTTGGGTCTCAGCATCCACACGGTGACTCTTAACCACCTGGAACTCCAGTTCTAAGGGATCCAGCACCCTCTTCTGTCTTCCATGGGCACTGCACACACAGGGTGCACAGACATGCATGCAGGTAAAACACTCATACACATAAAATGAAATAAAATAAATTTAATCAAAATATTAAGTCATTTTTTTAAAAAAACTATATAGTTTTTTTCTTGCTTGTTTTTGTTTTTGCTTTTCAAGACAGAGTCTCTCTGTGTAGCCATGGCTGTTCTGGAACTTGATCTGTAGACCAGGCTGGCCTCAAACTCACAGAGATGCACCTGCCTCTGCCTCCCAAGTGCTGGAATTAAAGGCATGCACCACCACTGACCAGCTTAGATTTTCTTTTTAAATAGCTGAGTTTGTTTTTATGAGTGGCTTGAAAGGAACTTACTTTCCTTTTCCTATGGAGAAAAAAAATTGTCCAAACACCATTTATTGAAAAATATCCTTTTCTACTATTTTTTCTACTATAGATACCTGTTTGTGCTTATCTGCTTTTTTTTTCCTTTTTGAAATAGAGTCTTACTCTGTTTTACATTACATGTCTTACTGCAGATCATACTACAGTCCACATTTTGATGATCAGTTGAAAGACATTTGATTTCTACTTTTTGACTATTATATACTATACATTCATTTACAGACTTTGGTGTGGATATAAGTTTTTGGTTGTCTTAGGTATACATCTAAAGAGAAGCAGAGAAGCCATGTGTTTCTCTGGTGTCTCTCAGCTTGTCAGCACATCAGGACAAGCCCCACAGTGGTAAGGTCCCCTCTTGGGTAGACAGAAACAACTTCTGGCCTCTTGATGTTAGTACATGAGGTCTGGGGTCATGAAATCTGCCCTCAATAGGAATTGAGAATCCTATTCCTCAAACAAGTAAAACCCAGCACACAAGGAACCCTCTCCAAGTGCCATGTTCTAAATCACCCCAATTTTTGTTTCATTTAAAAATGTTTACGCATTGCCACACCTTTAATCCCAGCACTTGGGAGGCAGAGGCAGGCAGATCTCTGTGAATCTGAGGCCAGCCTGGTCTACAGAGTGAGTTCCAGGACAGCTAGGGCTGTTACACAAAGAAACCCTGTCTTGAAAAAGAAAAAGAAAAAAAGTTTATGTATTATTGTGTGTGCACCATGGCATGGCATGGAGGTCAGAGAACAACTTCATAGAGTTAGTTCTTTCCTTTCGCCTGCATGTGAGTTCTGTGTTTAACTCAGGGCACTAGGATTACACAGAAAATACCTATATCTACTGAGCCAGCCCTAAATTTCCTTACTAGCCCAATCCTGAATTTCCCCTTTCCACTAAGACAGCTAGGTCTGCCTGTTGTCAGTATCTAGAGGACATTGAATTTGACCTTGACTTTGAAACACCTACTCCATTTGCCCTGTATCCAGAATGCCATGGCTTTACTTTGAAGGTGACAGAGTCTGCCTACCTGCTCTGGTAACTGTCCCACAGCCGCCTCAAGCCGTGTTCTGCCAAGCCTTCTAGAATAAAAAGATGGATCTTTCCATCCAGCAGATGGAAGCCAGTGAGCACATCTAGGTTCTGTTGCTTTTGGATCCTCACACGCACCCTGAAGGCCGACAGGATCTGCTGGATGTCCTGGGCAGGATAACTGTCCAGGTCCAGGGCTTTGGCATTGATCATGGTGATGTCCTGCAGCAGGTCCTGTAGGAGGACCAGCTTCTTGGTGTTGAACACAAAAATGATGCGGCCGAACTGGTTACCCATGAGGTCAAACTCAGGAGCTGTGAACCAAGCACTCAGGGGCACTGCGATGTCCACTCGGAGCTTGAGTAGAGAGTTGGCCTCCAGGTAGTTGCCCGTGGGTATTGAGCTGTGCTGGAGGACATCTGTGGGGGCCCGGAATCCTACAGACTTTTTCTTCCTCCTATCCTGGTTCCGGCTGGCAGACTTTGGCTCACAGTTATGGATGGGGACAACCACGTTCAAGAACTTATGACCAAGGAGGAGGTCAGCAAAGCTGACCCGGGCAACCCCATAAGGGTCCCATGTCTTATTCTGGGACTCAAAAGGGTTATTCTCTGTGTCTTTGGGAGAGATGAAAGCTTGGAGATTGAAGTACGAATCCACAGGGTCCTCTCCAAACAGGGCAGGTTTCCGGGAGTACTCCTCTGACTTTTGGTCCCTGTCATGGACTTCAACCACCATAGGGGGCCCTTCCAGGTATTCCCTCAGGTCACTGGGGTGCATGGCCCCAAGGAAGATGACATTGATATCCTGGAAAAATACATGAGTCCCATGGGGCTCCCTCTTGGTCTCATGAACTGGAGTATTGTGGAACTGGTATCTGCAGTACACAGGGGTGCACAGCTTCTACAAGAAAGCAGGGGAACAACACATTACACTCCACCTGTGTGCACAGCCTCTCCAAGAGAGCAGGGGAACAACAAGTTACACTCCACCTGTGTGCACAGCCTCTCCAAGAGAGCAGAGACAGCAGGTCACACTCCACCTGTGTGCAGGTAAATTGGAATTTTCAGCTTGACCCTAGCCAAAAACATTTTATAATAAAACAATGAAAAGTATTCTCCAAGGACTCAGACAAGACACAGTATCTTATAATATGGCATTCCAAAATGTCTACGACACGATCCAGAATTACATGACACACAAAAAGCCAGGAAAGAGAATATCAGCAGATACCAACTCTAAGATGACTCAGAGGTTGGAAATGTGAGGGTTTAAAGTGTGCTATTGTGGCCATATTACAAGAAGTAACAGCGGACTCTATTCAGAGTGTCTGCCAAGGTCACAAGTCTTGGCAGAAAGGACAACGAAGAACCAGCAGACACCAAACAAGAGATTAAAATCTCACTGGATAGTCCTGAAAACAAAATGGAGACAACAAAGGAAAAAGAGGTGAACTTAAAGAGAGAGCATAGAACTATGAAAGACTAACAAGGAAAAGGAAAGAATTCTGTGAGACAATTACAGTAATGTACTATTTGTACCATCAGAGTCCCAGGAAAAGAGAGCAGAAAGGACATACAAAAGCAATCAAAAGGAGTAATACTTGGAAATTGCTTCACTTTGGAAAAGACGTAATCTCAAGGCTCAAGACACTCAGTCCATCCAATCAGGCTTAACCCCAAAAGCTCACATCCAGACACGTCCTCACTGAACTGTTCTGTTTGGTTCTATTTTCAAAAAAGCAGGGGTGGGGGTGGGGGTGGGCAAGAAAATCTTAAAAGCAACCAGGAAATGATGACCTGTCACACCAGGAGAAGAGCAGTCACAGAGGCAAGAAGAGAGGTACAATGCTAAAAGAAGACCTCATCAATTTAGAATACCAAACCAGTGAAGATGCGTGCCAGGGATGAAGTGAAACGGATACTTGTTCACTGAGAAGAAAACTCAGATCCTTTGTTTCTAGCGACCATGCTTTAAAAGACGGCTAGTGTAGCTTCCGCTTGTAAGACATTCTAGCAAACGCAAACGAAAGACGAAGGATGAGCCTGCCTTTTCTGGGAACTCAGTGGAGAGTACAAAGCAGTACCAGCAAGGGTTAGCCATGTCAGCCAGCACAGAGAGACCTGTGGTTTCAAGGCCATCCTTCCGGGAAAAGGATTTTTTAAACTTAATCCGGTAACTTCTTATATACTTACATTTCAGAAGAAATGTATAATGTATGTGAATTTATCTTTTAGAAAAATACAATGTATCTATGTGAATATACTCACACTAAGATACATCATGTGTTAGTTAATTTTCCATTGCTGTGACAAACTCATGATGCTTATTGTGAGTAAGGCAACTTCTAGAAAGGATGATTGGCGATTACAATTCCAGAGGGCAGGACAGGGGCCCAGCATTGTCATGACAGGGAAGCTTGACATCAGGCAGGCCTGGTGGTTGAAGCAGCACACTGGGAACTCACATTGAAACCACAAACAGGAAGCAAAAAGGGTGAACGGGGAATGGCATGGAGTCTTTGGACTCTCGAAGCCCACTCCCGTGATGTATTTCTTCCAACAAGCTTCCTCCACATCTCCTAAACCTCCTTGAGTAGACCCACCAGCTGAGAACCAAGCATTCAACTTCCTGAGACTGTGGGAGACATTCATTCAAATCACCACACGTCATAGCTTCAAAAGGCAGAAAAAAAAAAAAGATCCTACAGTCTTTGAGGAAATGCCTTCAAAACGCTGAAGCATTGATTTTTAACCAATGAGTCTAAACCCAACTGTGTTGGCTAGTTGCTTCTACTTTGATTAGTTTGGTTTGGTTTCTTTTGGGTTTTATCAATTTGTCACAAACTGGAGTCATCAGGGGAGCTGGAATATCATTTGAGGACATTCCTCTATCAGATTGGCCTGTAAGCAAGACTGTAGGGCATTTTCTTGATTAATGATTGATGTGGGAGGACCCAACCTACGCCTACTGTGGGTGGTCCTATGTTATACAAGAAAGCAGGCTGAGACATCCTGGTCTACATAGAGTTCCAGGACAGTCAGAGCTACACAGAGAGACCCTGTCTCAAAACATAATAAAAGAAAAGAAAAAATAAATAAAGATATCAGGCTGAGCAAGCCATGGAGAGCAAGTCAGTAAGCAGTGTTCCTCTGTGGCCTCTGCTTCAGTTCCTGCCTCCAGATTCCTGTTTGAGCTCCTTCCCAGGTTTCCCTTAATGATGGACTCTAACTTTTAAGATATAATGAACCCTTCCCTCCACAAATTGATTTACTCAGTGTTTTATCATGGCATTAGAAAGCAAACTAAGACACTAAGCCAGTTTCCCAAGTATGAGAATATGGAATATGAAGATATTTTTGAACGTGAAATAATGTGGTGGTGGGATACATACTAAAGAATGTGTTTCAGCCAAACCAAAGAGCAAATAGAAGAAGAGGAAAACAGTCCTAGAAACCATGATCTAGAGAAGAAAGAGGGAACTCCTTGGATACACAGCAGCACTGAGCCTGGAGGGTTTACAACAGCAAGTACATATCTGGGTGCTGCTGCTGTGACAGGGAAGCCCACACATTTCTGAACAGGTCAGTGATCTCCATTTGTAGCACACTTAGGGAGCAGTGAAAAGTCTCAGGTTGAGTGGTTCCAACTCTCAGGAACCTCATCTTTTTATGTCTCTCTACAGAATCCTAAATGGTAAGCTGTGGGTGATGTTTCTTGGATTGAGCACCTGAAAGATTAGATGACACACAGTAGCCACCTGAGTGGGATAAGGAGGTGTTCTTAATGAGAAAAGCAGGCATTCATTCTTACCTCCAGGTCATGAATGGATAAAGGCTGGATCGGAAGGCAAGAGGCACACCTGATCTTTATGGTCAAGGGGTTCAAGTCTTGTTTTTGCTCTTCAGTCATGATAGGAACTTCGGTTTTTAAAGTCAAAAAGCAATCTAAAATGTCGGCAGACTTCTCACTGCCACGGCTGATGACCGTTTGCCAGCCTAGAAGGAAACATACACAGCATTAGCCCCCTTAACCCACGATGGCCAGAAGCAGGTTCTCGTCAGAAGTGTGACAAGAGCTGATGATAAATTCATAACCACAAGGGGTGCTAGCATCTTTGGTATAGGAAGGTACTCTGCGGCTACCAAAAGAGAAATGCAAATACCAAGGCAGCTACAAAACCTTGGATTTACAATGGCGTCCTGCCTGCATGGTATGCTAGAGCAATGGTGGTACAAAGCTTGTGGGAGTCACCAGCAATATCTGATTTAAGGCCCACTCCATGAGATGAGACCTATACTCAATGCTACTTGGGTGGCTAAGAACCTGAGACTAGATAGCCCAGGGTCAGGATAAAACTAAATACTACTGTTCTGGCATGACTTCTAGAAGACATAACATTCCATTGGTCTGGAAGCTCAGACACCACCCTCACACCCCCCACCAAAGCCACTTTGGGCTTCTAATAGCCTGAAACCTACAGGCTAAGAAAGGAATAACAGTGTTAGGAAATGTACTGATCCAGATTACCAAGGGGAAATTGGATTGCTTCTCCACAAAGGAGGTAAGAAAGATTATGCCTGGAGTGCAGGAGATCTTTTTGGGCTACCATGTCCTGGGATTAAAGTCAATGGGTAACTACAACAACCTAATCTAGGCAGAATGAAAGGGGTACAGACCATTAGGAATGAAGGTGTGGGCCACTCATCCAAGAAAGCAATTAAGACCTGCTGAGGTGTTCGCTGAGGATGGAGGAAATATAGAATGGGTAGTAGAGGAAGGTAGTTATAAACACCAACTGGGGTCACATGACCAGTGGCAGAAAAGAGGATTATAATTGACATGAATGTTTGTTGTATTTCTATAATAATGTGTTTGTACAAATATTTGTGTTTTCTTTCCTCAAATTTTTTTTATCATGCAATGTAACATCAATTAAGGTGGTATCAGTGGTTACCATATTTAAGTTTGAGATACTAAAAGAATGTCCCTCAAGGGACATTGCCACCTTTTCTAAATCTATAATGTGTTTTCAGTTGTACATGGGATAGTTATATCCTGTTAGGCAAAATTATGACCTGGTTAAATATATAATGCATTTGTAGTTGTATATCTGATAGTTACTGTTGTGGATATCGCTCTGTATAAATAAACACTGATTGGCCGGTAGCCAGACAGGAAGTATAGGCAGGACTAACAGAGAGAATTGAAGAAACAGGAAAGCGGAGAAGGAGACGGCCTGGAGCCGCCGCCAGGACAAGCAAGATGTAAGGTACCAGTAAGCCACAAGCCACATGGCAAAGTATAGATTAATAGAAATGGGCTAAATATAAGAGTAAGAGCTAGACAATGATGGGCCTGAGCTAATGGCCAAGCAGTTTAAATAATGTAAGAGTCTGTGTGTTTATTTTATAAGTGGGCTCTGGGACTGGCGGGACTTGGTGGAACCTGGAGAGAAATTCTCCACCTACAAATGGCACCCAACGTGGAGCAAGAGTTTCCTAAACCTGAAACCTGAGTAAAAAGATTCTAAAACAGAGCTAAAAATAGTTCCTAGTTGTCTCTTTCAAGTTAGCTACAGTGTGCATGTTTGAGCTACTATCTATGGCAGGTTCCTGGCATGTGCACTCGACCTACAGTATGGCAACAATGAGGCCTCTACAAGTGACACATTAAGCTGCGTGGTAGATTTAGCCTTTGACAGTACAAAACAAAAAGAGGTTTCTGGGATACACGCTGCTTTGATAGAAACATAGACCCACTATTTCTGAGAGTTGATGGCTCCCAGAGCTGGCAGAAAACGTACCACCGCCATGTGAAAAAGCTAAAGTGGGTGGAGCCAGCAGCCACAGCACGGTTTCAGTCTTAGAATACTATAGTTTAAAGCAATAGGTTCACAATAAAACTAATTCAAATAAAATAGTTTACAATGTATATAAAAATATACATAGGCTTGGCTATCCTCTTTTTTGGTGGAATGTAGAGTTAGGGACTTTATATTAGAAAAACAGTTGAACATTTTAAGTGGTATTTAATGGGCCGTACTAGTAGGATCCTAGAAGACAGTGATTGTTGAGACTAATGTAAATTATAACAGCTCAACTCAAGTAGTTTTAGAGGGGAAGAATATTAGTAAGTGGCCTAGAGTCCATTCTTGTGATACTTTGACAAAGAATGTGGCCGCTTTTTTGCCCTTGTCCTAAAAATCTGCCTGAAGCGAAATTGAAGAGTTTGGGATTGAGGACTTTGGCAGAGGAGATTTCAAGTCAACCTAGTATTTATTGACTGTGTCATTTGCTAGTAGTCACTCCTAATGCAGATACACAATGAAAAGGAGAAAATGGGGCAAGGAGAAGTATAAAATGCACAGTTTGAGGAGAAAAAGAACACCAGAAAATGTAATGAAGCAAAGTCCAGTGCTTAAGGAGATTAAAAAGCTTAAAGAAAAGCCTAGTGCTATATGGAATAAAGGGAGTGGTGACCACAGAGCAAGACCCCACCCAGCTAAGCTTCCAACTTGTGAAAAAGAATTAAAGAAAGCTTAAGCAGTAAAGGAAACCATGAAGAAATATGATTGTGTGTCAAGTTGGCAAGGGGTGGAACAGAACACTGATATAAATGTAACTGAACAAGGGATCCAAGTTCCAGACCCAGCAAGCAGCAGAACTTAGTAGCTTCAGCCACCTGGTCCTGGCTTTAGAGTCAAGAATACCAGGAAGGGTTCATGGACTCTCCCCCGTGACTAAGGAAAAATGCTGAGGACAGGCATGTGTCAGAGGTGTTCCTTCATGGAGGCCCAAAGAGGCCATTGTGTGAAGCTGTGAGGGTGAAGCCTGGATTGTACTGAAGACACCAAGACGTTGGAGATGCCAAAGTCGTGGGATACCTGCTGAGGAGAGTTTCAGAGTGGGAGTGGAAGCAGTCCAAGGGAGAGAAGCGTGTTGCAGTCAGCAATGCTGGAAGGACTTGGAAATGTGAAGAGCACTTTGGCCTGAGTCATGGAGATGCAGAATTTCAAGGTTTCTCTGTTGGTTTTCAGTTTTACTTTGGTCCAGTATTTCCTCACTATGCTCCCTTTTCCTCCCTAGTTGAATGGCAATGTATATTCCTTGCCATTGTATGTTGGAAGTATATGATCTGCTTTTTTATTTTGATTTTACATGAAGTTACAGTTAGATTGCTATGAGTCTCAAAGATTTTGAACTTTAAATTTTAAATGGTGCTGAAACTCTGATAAACTATGTGGACTTTTGAAGTTGGACTGATTGCATTTATTTATTTATTTATTTTTTGCATTATGATATGACTACAAATCTATGGAGGCCAGGGAGTGGAATGTGGTGGTTTAATAAGAACGGCCACCATAGGTGCATATATTTGAATGCTTAGTCACCAGGGAGTGGCACTACTTAAGAAGGTCAGAGGTGTGGCCTTGTTGGAGAAAGTATGCCACTGGGGCGGGCTTTGAGGTTTCAAAAGTCCAAGCCAGGACCAGTGGCTCTCTCCTTTCCTCCTGTCTGTGGATTCAAATGTAGAACTCTCAGCTGCTTCTCCAACACCATGTCTGCTTGCATGCTGCCATGCTTCTCGCCATGATGATAATGAACTAAACCTCTGAAACTGTAAGCAAGCCCCCAGTTAAATATTTTCCTTTATATGAGTTGCCTTTATTTATTTAATTTTTAAATAAAGATTCATACTACAGGGGAAAGCCTTTAAGAAGAATCAGAATACTGGACGTGGTGGCAATCATTTGTGATCCTAGCACACAGAGAATGAGGCAGGAGATGTTCAAGTTCCAGGGCAGCCTGGGCTACACAGCAAGACTCTTGTTTCCAAAAATCAAGAGCTAGGATGTAGCTCAGTAGTAGGGGTTTTACCTAGTATATCCAAAGCTGTGGAGTCCATCCTCAGAACTGGAAAAACTGGGAAATGCCCACAGGTGGAATGTTGAATGCCAACATTCCAAACAAAAGTCTAAGCTCCCTAAGAGTACTGAATTTTTCTTATTTTATCTTGATCATCTAAAGGTAAGGTATATATTTTCTGAATCACTTTGAGTATAGTATCAAGTTCTGGTGCATGGGTGCCACCCACATAGAGATAACTGGTCCAGTGTGTGGCTCCTACACAGGTAGGTGACTGACTATGCAGCCACTGTTCTAGACCTATGTCATGACTACAGTATCCACTGTCTGTGTTCTTGCTCCATACTGGCCACATTTCAAGTGTTTAGTGGCTGTGTGGCTGGAGGCTAGCAGACGTGGAGCCTGGCCTTCACTTCAGACAGTCCCACTGGACAAGTTGCAGTAGGCAGCTAAATGAAAACAAAATGCTAATGAAGGCAGGCGACATCTGTATAGGTACCTGGAGCCGAGGGGTAGGCACCTCTTTAACTGTGGTTGTTCAACAGCTATCTGAAGAGAATGTGACGAGCACCTGTGGCATACCCCCTATTGCCCCTGCCACCCAGGGCACGTGGAGAACATGCAGCAGCACCTACAGGTGTCTGTAGCACCCTGTTCCCAGTTACGATGACCAAAAATGCTTCTGCCCTTACCAAGTCACCCTCATGAGACCCAATTTCCCAGAGGAAACACCCTGCTGCTATGTGAAGGAAGGAGAGGTGAGCTCTAAACAGACATCACTGTCACTTGATCCTTGAGACGCTCTTCTGGGGCTGCTGTCACTTTATGGAAAGGAAACTGAGCTTCAGACATGTTAAGCGATCACCCAAGGACTCTGAACTCTTACCCTGTAGAGTCACAGAACAGCACTGAGGTTGGGCTATGGGGCTAAGCTAAGTTCCAAGTCCAGGCTGCTAACTCACCCCAGCCCTCCACACATGATCCCCTCCTTTAATGTAAGAGTTCACACCCAAGCTCAGGATCTCCCAAAAATCCCGGAACCAGCTTCTATGATGATATAGAAAACCTCAGGCCTAACCTAAAATAGAAAATGTTTACCAAACAAAATTGTATGAGTTTTGGAGTGGATAATCTCAGGCTATGATTTCACGTTGAAAGCAGCTGGCCATGATGAGTCAAGGCCTTTCTAATTGACCGTCACCTGCAGTTGCTCTAAAGGGTTGGGGTTCATCTCTGCTCTCCCAATGATCTGTCACCTCCCTACCAGCCACTCAGAGTCCCTCTGTTGGCAAGATCCTGTACTGAGCAATGTACACACATTGTCTTCTGTGACGCTTTGACTGGACAGGTGTGGGGGTTGGTGCCATCTCAGAACCCAGCCTGCACCCCTCTACAATAGCCAGTGGAGGGCGCATACTCCTCCTGAGAGTGAAAAGCCAGAAAATGGTTTGGGAAAGGTTTGAAATTACTTTCTCTAAATAGAAAAGAAAAAAATTTCCCCCCACATTACTCTTTAAAAAAAAGAATTTAGGCCGGGCGGTGGTGGCCTTTAATCCCAGCACTTGGGAGGTAGAGCCAGGTGGATCTTTGTGAGTTTGAGGCCAGCCTGGGCTACCGAGCAAGTTCCAGGAAAGGCGCAAAGCTACATAGAGAGACCCCATCTCAAAAAACTAAAATAATAATAATAATAATAATAATAATAATAATAATTTAATCTAAAATGTATCCTGAGATTGCATCAAAATATATGAATATAATAAATGTCTGTTTATTGGTTGTCAGAAGGTGGAAGCATAATTTATAAAATGTGGAAAATCTTACAAGTCAAAACAATCCAATTTTTGCTCCACTACTGACCTGTATGTGCTGGGTAGGTTACTTAGCACAATTTTTTCTCACTAGAAAACCATGGTGACAATGAGAAACCCCTGCCCCCAACACCATCCTAAGCCCATCATGTGGATGGACAGAAGCTTCTCATGAGAAGTAAATGTCACAAATGGTTCATAAAAACCGCATCCTTCTGTTCCCTTTACCTCAAGGAGGACCAGTAGGAAAGCAGTCACTAAAGAGCAGCACCTTCTTTACCACACAAAACCATGACAGTCATTCTCACGGGTTTCCTTGTACTTTGGAGTCAAACACTCACATTGAACTCCTGACTCTACACTGGTAAGCTGTGTGATGTTGCAGGGTAGCTAACCTCCCCAGACCTGTGTTTCTTTCTCTGTAGAGTTGAGAGATTCCTGAGGTGACAGTGAGGAAGAAATAAGGGACAGAGCAAGATCTCAGTCACCACAAGTGTCTCACAGGTGAGCATTCTAAGTATGTGTTAGCTACCAGCAAGGAGAGGCATGACGGAGAGCTGGATGGAAAAGACACTCGGCTTCCAGGCGGTTGCTGTTGGCAGCTTCGGGTCTGCCTCCTCCTCTGTCTGATACTTCTTCACTTTCTTTGGACTTTTCTTCTTCGCCTCTGAGTCTTTCCCTTTTACTTTAGAACCAAAGGAAACAAATGTTAAGAAGGGATTTGCCATGCTTCGATATGCATATTCACATATGATATAGAGATCAGGAAGGTTCTGGAAGCTTCTAGAAATCAGGGTTATCTTTTGTACTGCTGTCTCTTCCTCACAACCAGAGGGATAGCTAAGCTTAGGTGACAAGCCATCATCAGCTATTGGCAGGTATGGAGTGAGGGTGTTCCCAACCCCTCTGAGACTAAGGTCACCATGGTGATGACACTGTACTGTGCTCCAACTGCTTAAGTCATTAAGTCCCAGAACAGCGCTGAGGTCGGGCTATGGGGCTGAGCTAAGTTCCAAGCCCAGTTCCACCTTCCCGTGGGAGCAGGGAGGGGCTTCTAACCCTAGATACCTCATCTGTCTAATGACAGCAGTGTGTTGGGAAAGAGAACAGGAGCAAAGAGGAAAATGCTCAGCTCAGCCGGGCCTGGTGGTGCATGCCTTTAACCCTGGCACCCAGGAGGCAGAGGCAGGGGGATTCACAGGGGTGAGTTTAAAACCATCCCATTGTACATACAGAGTTCCAGACCAGCCAGGGCTACATAATGAGACCTTGCCTTCACATGCACGCACGCACAAAAATAAAAATAAATAAAAAATAAAAACAGAAAAAAGGAAAAAGTGCTTAGCTCAAGTTGAACTCAGCCAACAGCACAAGCTGTTAGCTTGGGGAGCATGACAGCCAGCGGAAAAGTCTAGAGAGTCCAGGCTCAGGTATACACATGGGAGAGTTGATTGGAGCCAGAAGGGGCATTTCAAAACAGCAGGAAAGCAGGGACTTCCAGCAAGTTGCAGAGACTGGCCATTTTAAGCAGCTGAAATGGCAGGGCTATCTCATACCATCTCCGAAATGAACTCCAGAATAAACTTCAGAATCATCGAACAGCCTCTTGAGCCTACACTGGCATCATCCACGGAAGAGTTTCTCAGGTGTATAACATAGTATAAACCAGAAAGAGGCAGTGAAATACCTTTGACACAATGCAGGACACCACAAGTGAAGTCAAAGGATGTCATAAACCCTGTCTGGGAAGGTCATCTACCACTGATATCCATAACTAGCAGATGGTGTGAGGTAGGTCATGTAAAGTCAGGACTGTGCAAGCCTCTAAAATACTGCACAGCCACATTGGAAGCCAAGGGTATAGAGCCAATGTGGCTGAGCACTGGAAAGGGGGAAAGGGAAACCCTCAACATGGATCGCTGGGTTCAGTGGAGCCCCACCTAGACAAGAAACATCCAAAGCAGGCACAGACAACTGTCTTATCCCCAAGTCTCCCAAGCAATGAGAACACAGTGGTCACTGCAATGGTGTCAGGGCCAGCAAGCCACTTGGGAAATTCAAGTGTCCTTTTTTGACAGAATGGGGTGATGGACAGTGGTATATTTATCTGACAGGGTGCTCTACAAAAGTAGGAATGAAGGTAGTGTCCTTACATGTGTGGACATGAGTAAGCCTCAGAAATGAAGCTAAGCACAAAGAGCAAGCTGAAGGTATTGGAAAGCTTTGAGCAATTCCCAGTTTTCACAGGGATAAAAACACTGTTATTCGAATGTGTGAGAGTGAGTGGGTTGGAGGAAGGAAACAAGAAAAGTACGGCCCTCAAAAAGCAGGATGCCGTGAGCACTTATACTGTATCTGTGATCTTTTGTTCCTTAAAAAAAGGGAAAAGAGGGCATAGGGAGATGGCTCTATGGGTAAAGAACTTGTCCCACAAGCATGAGGACCTGAGTTCGAACCTCCAGAACTCACATAAAGTCAGACACAGTAGTACAGAGCTGTGGTTCCAGTGCTCTCAGGGAGAGATGGGAGAGACAGGAGGGTCCCCAGAAGCCAGCTATCCTGGTGGATGTAGCCACAAAGAAAAAAGAGACCCTGTCTCAAACAAAGTGGAAGGCAAGGATGGACTTCCAGGGTCAACCTTCTGACCTTGAAATGTGTACTGTGGCATTCATGGAACCACATGTGTGTGCATGAGCTTGCACACACACACACACACACACACACACACACACACACACACACACAAATATACACATGTAGAAAAAGCAAGAAATGGTGAAATATGGCAAAATATTAAATCCTAAATTGTGGCACATTTGTTATATTTTCTGTGGATTTTTTTTTCTGTCTTCATTAAAAATAAAAGGAATGGTTAGAAAACCCTCACTAAGCTGAAAACACATTTTCTAGAAAAGAGAGCCTTCTGGAGGACTTGAGAGGTATTCAAATGTGAGTGTGGGGACCACATCTCGAGACTCCAGCACCCAAACAAGATCTGGATGATTGGCAGGGGAGGAAACAGCTGTAGCAGTTACGCAGGACTAAGGTGAAGCAACCCATCCAGGAAAGCCTCAACTCCCACTGGACACCCATCTGATTACCAAAGATACAGTGAGAGAGTCCAGGCTAAGAATGAGCAGGTAGATTGAGCGGTGTCTTGGGTTTCTGTTGCTGCGATAAAATACCATGACCAAAAGCAGCTTATGGAGGAGAGGGTTTGTTTGGCTGACAGGTCACAGGCCATCATCAGGGGAAACCAAATTGAGAACTTAAACTGGCAGGAACCTGGGGGCAGGAGATGAAGCAGAGGCCATGGAAGAGTGCTGCTTACCGGCTTGTTCTCCTGGCTAGCTCTGCATGCTTTTTTTATACAATGCAGGACCACCAGCCCAGGCATGGCACTGCCGGTAGTGGGCTGGGCCCTTGCACATCAATAATAATTAATCAAGAAAATGTCATATAGGCTTGCCTACAGCAAGCTTATGAAGGCATGTTCCCAGTTGAGGTTCCTCCTCCCAGATGACTCTAACTTGTGTCAAGTTGGAAAAACAAAAACAAAAACAAAAAACCTCAACCAGGAGAAATGGCTTCTGAGGATTCTTGTTGTTCTACAGGCCAAGATTTTATGCTTTGTATGAGACAGCCCATGACATAAGATGTTGTATCCTTCATCTCTCCAAGAAGCAAACCATCCCTTGTCTATAATGAAGAGTTTTTCCGTAACCCCAACAACTCGGAACCTACCCCAAACACAGCACTACCGTGCAGTGTTCCAACTGTTCATCGGGAAGTTTGCTTTAGAGAGCAGACATTTTCATGTCTACCTTTGCATAACCATGGAATCATGGACCAGGTAGAGTGGAAAGAAACAAAATTCTGTGGGTGAGTAGATGGACAGACAGATGGGCAGATGGACAGACAGGTAGATGGATGGATGGATGGATGGATGTATAAATGGATGGATGGGTGGGTGGGTGGATAGATAGATGAATGGGTGGATGGGTGGGTGGGTGGGTGGACGGATGGACGGATGGACAGATGGACGGATGGACGGACGGACGGATGGACGGATGGATGGATGGACGGATGGATGGATGGATGGATGGATTGTTTGACTGATGGGAAAGTGAAAGTGTATATAATACAGTATAGTAGCTGAGCAATTTTATTCAAATACCTTTTCTTCACATTTTCTAGTTGTGAAGAAAAGGTATTTGAATAAAATTGCTGAGCAATTTTATTCAAATACCTTAAATTTAAATATTTCACAACTTTTCAACTCTAATTATGTTATAAAATATCAAAATCCCATCATAACTTACTTTGAGACTTTTGTTTTTCTATCATGTTTGTTAAGCTGCTCAATGAGGCTTTCTCGATAATTTCATTGATCTCCATCATGGTTGTTCCAGCCAAAGAAACAGGTGTTTTTGCCGGGGTCCGTCTAGAAAATCCTCACAGAGACAGGATAGTGAAGAGAAGGCATACAGGTGCCATGTCTTGAATATGCTCACTGGTCCTTACTTACTTCTTAAAAGTATATGTATATGAACAGTCTAGGGATTTTGTCAAATGTGGATTATGCCTCAGGAACCTGGGGCAACCTGGGACTCATTAAGTCTACTGAATTCTCTAGTAACCATGACCCAGGGGGTCATGCTTGCATGACCAAGGTTCAAACCAACTAGAAAATGTGAAGAAAAGTAATATATTCTCTATGTAGCTAAAACTATGAAATATCTAGGAACTCTCAAGAATTATCCACAACATCTACAGGAGGTAAATATTAGCTCCATGAAAGTCTATAAAGAGGGTGCATGTTAAGTAAAAGGATATGCCATGATCATGGGTGGGATAATGTCAAATAAAGATCAATTTTCTCAATTTAATATGACAATTCAATGAAAAACAATATTTAAAAGTCAAAATTGTTAGCCAGACATGATTGCATGTACCTTCAGACCTACACTCAAGAGGTTTAGGCAGGAGACTGGCTTGAGCTTGAGAACATGAGCCTAACCTGAGCAGCGGAGAGACCGTCACCAAAGAAGACCGAGCTGGGGAAGTTACCACTGCCTACTGCATGTGGTCCCGGCTCTCTTCATAGCACCCCCAGACCCACAGCTATACTTCCAGTCTCCACCCTACTTCTCCAGAACCAGCTTGGCTGTCTGAGGACCCAGGATGGTGACTTTCTGGAAGCCCTAGCTGAGGCTCCACAGACTGAGGCTGCAGGCTAGAATCCTGGCTGCCCCCAAATGCCAGCTTTCTGACTTAGTGAAACTCAGTGGAGGCCCTTGCTGCCTTTTTCAGAGATTGGGGGTCAGTCTCGGAGAAACATTCCTGCCAAGAGCACACCAGCTCCCTTTCCTTCCCTGGTCTTTCCCTTTCCCTAGGTTGCTTCAGTTCCACCTTAACCAAAACCAGCAAAAGGATGTATAACGACTCAGAGCTGGGCTGGTGAGGAGGGGCCTTACTCCAACACCAAGTAAGCAGCTCTCCTTACCGAGATCCAGAGGAGTCTTCCGTCTTGAGTGACTTCTCACATTCCTCACCGTTCTTAGAAGGACTTTCAGGCTCTGCTTGGTGAGAATCAAACATTAACAAGAGTCTCCAAGCTTCACTCAGTGCTGGTTCCCAGCAAATGATGTCCCTGCTCATGTCAGTGACACATCTGCTGGCAAAGGCCTAACGCAGCAGCCTTCAGAAGCAGGATTTCTTAACGAGTGAAGGACACACCAGATGAATTGCAATTACTGGGCAAATGAAGGTGAGTGGAACCCTACCCGCCAAGAAGGAGGAGGAAGGTCTACTCTACGTCAAAGTGTTGTTTCAGTACTGCTTATCAATATATTGTGGAATGCTGAAGGCACTCCTGAGAGTCTCAAGTTCCCAACTATAGAAAAGGGTTAGCCAAATTACAGTCTTTTTGGATAAAATACTACATAATACTACATAGCCACCACAAACGAAGTTTATAGAAAGTTCTTAAGGACATGGGAGCTGCTTGTGATGATATACAAATCCTCTCAGAAGACAGAAGCGCTGTGTGTATCTTGGATAAACCCACATGCTAAAAAAAAAACAAAATGAGTCCTAGAACAAAAACAGAGAGATTTGATGTAACAAAACAACCAAAATATCTCATCCACTGCAATTGGCAATGGGATCATAGATTATTTTCCTACTTTTTTAGACTTTTCTATAGTGACTGGATTTTCTTTTAAAATTAGCTTCCAAAGCCCAAAAATGTTTTATTGTTGTGGGGTTTTTTTGCTTTGTTTTTAAGTCATGAAACAAATATCCATTAAATCAGCAGCACACTGGCTCATAGTTGCAATTCCAATATTTAGGAGGCTAAGACTTCACACTCAAGGCCAGCCTGGCCTACTGGCCCACATAGTAAGTTCTAGGCCAAGTTAGTGAGACCCTGACTCAAAAAATCAAAAGAGGGAAAGCTAATGGGAGAGAGAAGACAGGGCAGGGAAAGGGAGAAGAATCAACCATCAAAATCAAGACTCTCAGGGGCACGGGAGCAATGACTAGATGGGCAATGGGATGCATACTGGCCTGTCTCCTGGCACAGTGCTGAGCTCAGGTGTCCACAGCCATCACTCCTCACCTTGTGGAGACTTCAAGTGTTTTTCTGCCTTTTCTTGGTCACCTGGTGGGCTCTCTTCTTTCAACTCCTCAGTGACAACGCTGGGTTTATGATTGGAAATTGTAGACAACCTTTTCTGACTTAAAACCAAAAGTTTCACTTCTTCTAGAATGAGAAAATTGGTCCATCAAAAACACCCAGTTCTCTAACACCTCCCATGGGGAAGCTGATACTTAGGTCAGTTTTCTATATCAGAATCCTTAAAACAGAGGTTCTTAACCTGTGGGTCACCACCATATCAACTATCTGGCATATCAGATAAAATTTACATTATGATTCATACCAGAAGCAGAATTACAGTTAAGAAGTAGCAACAATAATTTTATGGTGTGTGGGGGGGGTCACCATTGCTGTGGAATAATCATTCTGTGCATTGTGAATATGTATTGCTTCCATTGGTTAATAAAAAGCTGACAGGCTGGTAGCCAGGCAGAAAGTATAGGTAGGACATCGAGACACAGAGGACTCTAGGAGGAGGAAGGGCAGAGTCACGGGGAAGCCAGCCAGCTGTCGAAGAAGCAGGACATATAGAAGATGAGGTAGCAGGCCATGAGCCATGTGGCAAAGCATAGGTAAGAAATATGGGTTAATTTAGGTATAAGAGTTAGCTAGTAACAAGCCTGAGCTATTGGCTGAGCATTTATAAGTAATATTAAGCCTCTGTGTCAGTTATTCAGGAGCAGGCAGTCAGGACAGGAAAATTCCACCTACACGCCACAACATGAGGAACTATCTTAAATGGTCAAAGCATCACAAAAGTTGAGAACCACTGCCTTAGAAGAACCAGGTCCACATGCAGTCCTTGTCCTAGGCAGGGAGCTGCATCCCCAGGCCAGTCTCTCTGTCAGCATGGAGCCTCCCTCTCATGACAGTATCAAGCACTCCATGAATACATTGTGAATGTGTAAGTGAATAAGGGAGTAAGTGAAGATCATGGAAACGTCAAGAAAGAAGTAAAAAAGAAGAAGCTAAATCTGACTCATTGTTGAAAGGCAGATACAATTTTTGGAGAAAGAGATAGGAATGAGAGGTCCCCAAGATGTGGCCAGCTGCCAGAAGGAAGCCCTGCCAGGAGTTCAGTGTCCTGAGTGACGGGGTGGGTGCATCAACAACAACAACAAAAATGGAACCTGAGCCGGGTGGCGATGGCGCACGCCTTCAATCCCAGCACTCAGGAGGCAGAGCCAGGTGTATCTCTGTGAGTTCAAGGCCAGCCTGGTCTACAGAGTGAGATCCAGGACAGGAACCAAAACTACACAGAGAAAACCCTGTCTCGAAAAACAAAACAACAACAACAAAAATGGAGCCTGAGGGAGCAAGTCCTAAAAGACCTTCAATGAAACACCAGGATCAATGGAGAGATACTGGCCCTGGTAGCAGGAGAGAGGAGACAGGGTGGGGAGAAAGATGCTAAGAGAGTGAGAACTGACGCAGACAGCCATAGGGCAGAGTTCTGGAAAACCCTCGTCAAGTAGGCAGCAGATGCTGGGAGAGAAGGGTAAAGAAGAGAGTGTAGCAGAGGCTACCATACCATCTGTGGAGTTCAAGAATAACGTTTTCACCCAGCACTGAACACCCAAGGAACTGAGCGTGAGGAAGCACAAAGGCCAGCTTTACTACAGATGTCCCACTGACCTCTAGCACACGATCTGCCACACCAATGTCCTTCTGCCATATAGAACAGCCCTCTTAGGGTGTTTCTATACTCCCAAGAAATAAGGTGTCTACTAGGTATTTTTACGTGAAAAAAGACAGATCCACAGGGAGGCTATTAATAATGACCATCTCTGGACAGACACTGTGTGCCTTCAGTTTTTCTTCCTTCTTCCTAGACATTTCTAACTGGGTTTTATGTAGTGAGTATCCACTGTTCCTTTAATGGAAAAAAATGTTTTTAAAACAAGAGGCAGGGACACCAGGCTTGGGACGGAGCTCAAGGAAAAGCTCTTGCTGTGATGACTCAAAGCACCCTAGGCAGAGGCCATGGGCTCTCCCTGTAGGGTCCAGACCTCGTTCTTCTGGCCCACTGGATTGCAGGGTCCTCTCAACAGGCCAGGCAGAAGCTATTGTCCCAACACCCGCTCCAGTGGGACACAGACACAGACCAGAAATTCCACCTTAGGCCAGGCCCTGGAATCCACAAAGGACACCTACAGGTAGCCAGTAGCCCCCATCCTGAGCACAGAAATCTTTCCTTTGGTCTGAATGACAGAAGTTATATATTGGTCCCACTTTCTTCCATAGAAACTCTATGGATAGGAGTTTAGTTTTAAATCAGTGGTATTCAGTGAGTGGTGACCCAAACCCACTAAGGACACCTGTTAATACATGAAGGGATTCTTAGGCCTAGGATACTGCTAAACATTCTTTCATCCACAGGAAAGACCACATACCCCCATGGATTCTCTTTACTTTCTCTGAGCATCAGAGAGAGTCACAGGATTCTCACCTGTGTTCCCCGAAATATTGTGCACCCTAATAAACTTATCTGGGGTCAGAGACAGAACAGTCACAATATTAAACATAGAGGATAGGCAGTGGTAGCACAGGCCTTTAATCCTAGCATTCCAGAAGCAGAAATCCATCTGTTCAAGGATACAGCCAAGCATGGTGACTCACGCCTTTAATCCCAGGGAGTGACGGCAGAAAGAAAAAGATATATGAGGCGTGAAGACCAGAAACTAGCAGCATTTGGCTGGTTAAGCTTTCAGGCTTTTGAGCAGCAGTTCAGCTGAGATTCATTCTGGATGAGGTCTCAGAGGCTTCCAGTCTGAGGAAACAGGATCACCTGAGGAATTGGCCAGGTGAGGTGGCTGTGGCCTGTTCTGTCTCTCTGATCTTCCAGCATTTCACCCCAATACCTGGCTCAGGTTTGATTTTATTAAAATAAGAACTTTTAAGATTCATGCTACATCACCCAGCATCCACTCCTTTGCAGCACCTCATTCTAATTTTTAAGTTCTCCGTGGCCAACACACACTGTCCTGTTGCTTGAGTCTTAGGAGTCTACTCTCACCATCCTGCTGTAGCATGCTAGTGGCATGGCCACTATTCAATTCTCTTTTTTTACAGATGAGAGGGATGTTCAAGAACCTGCCTATAGCTGGGTGATGGTGGTGCATGCCCTTAATTTGAGCACTTGGGGCAGAGGCAAGCAGATCTCTATGAAGTCAAGGCCAGCCAGATGTACAGAATGAGTTTCAGGACAGTCATGGCTACACAGAGAAACCCTGTGTCTTTGTTAGGGTTTCTATTGCTGTGAAGAGACTCTGTGACCATGGCAACTCTTATAAAGGAAAACATTTAATTGGGACTCGCTTACAGTTTCAGAGGTTTAGTCCATTATCACCATGTTGGGACATGGCGGAACATGACGGCATACAGGCAGACATGGTGCTGGAGAAGGAGCTAAGAATGGAGAAGGAGCTACATCTTGATCCCGCAGGCAACAGGAAGTGGTCTGAGACACTGGGCATGGCTTGACCATATATGACAACTCAAAGTCTGCCTCCACAGTGACATACTTCTTCCAACAAGACCATACCTACTCCAACAAAGCCACATCTTAATAGTTCCACTCCCTATGAGCTTATGGCGGCAATTACATTCAAACTACCACATCCTATCTCAGAAAAAAAAAAAAAGAACCTGCCTATAGTCAACACTAGGATAAGAAGGAGATGGGACAGGATAGCTATGACATCCCAGCATTTGTCTCTCTCTCCATCTCTCCTTGCTGTTTTAGGGAAGTTCAGAAGAATCAGACACTGGTGTAGTCACACAAATGAAAGTCTGTGGTATGCTGCATAGCCCTGTCATCCCAGCACTAGTGAGGCTGGGGCAGAAGGATCAAAAGCTCCAGGCCACCTGGGCAACTTAGTAATAGCCTCTCAAAATAAACTTGGGAGAGGGTCACAAAAAAGGTTGGGGTGATAGCTCAGAAGTAGAGCATTTGCCTAGCATGTACAAGACCCTGGATTCCACTCCCAGCCCTACAACAACAAAACTCCTCTGAAATGAGCTACACAGATGTGAGCATGTTGTCCTGAAGAGGTAGCATTTGTGTATATGTATACTTGTTTGGAGGGGGGTAAGAATGCATGCAGAGGCCAGAGGTTGAAGTTGAGTACCTTCCTCAATCCCGCTTCACCTTAGTTTTTTGAGACAGTCTCTCACTAAACCTGAAACTAGGCTGGTGGTCACAAGTCCCAGGGACCCTCATCTCTACCTCCCCAAAACTATGGTTGCAGGTGCATGTCACCACACCCATCTTTTCCCCATGAGATTTGGAAGGTCAGATTTGCGTCCTCGGATTTGCATGGCAGACACTTTACCAACTGAGCCACCATCCCGGCTGGAGGAGGTGGAATTCTTAACAGTCTGTTTCTTTTCCTGGAACTAAAGACGGAACCTGGAGACTCATACATGCAAGACATGCCTGTTACCACTACACTGTACACACAAGCAAAACTCTTCTTTTGTTTCTTGGTATCCCTATTTAATTTTGAGTAAACATACACTATCAGTCTGGGGAGAAAGGCTAGTGATGGGAACTCATCTGAGAGCTGCCCTGGAACCAAAGGTCACCAAAGGTAAGGGAGGCACATAGACACTGCCCAAGGACACAGACACACCATGACTCCCCAGGTGTGTCCTGGGTGGATGGCACACTCCACGACAAGAAGCAGTGTCTTGTGAGGGCACAAAGGAACACTCGCTTTTACTCTGATTACAGATTTAAAATCCTCTATCTTAAATGCTTGGGACGTAGAACTCTTTTCAGATTTTGGAATATTCTCGTATACAAATGAAGTGTCTTAGGGGAAGAAGCCCAACTCGAGAACAGGAGATTCCTTCTCACTGTGTGAATACTCCTTTCATCGCCCAGAGGAGACACTACAAGGTATTTTGATGAGCCTTTGTTTTGACCACAATCTGCTGTCATGTGACTTCAGTTGTGGAATTTTCCACTTGAGCTATTGTGTCAGCTCTAAAAAAGTACTGAACTTGATATCATTTCAGACTTTAGATTTCTGGACTAGGTGTGTCCAACACAAGTTGCCAGGAATACTTAAAATACAAGCAAAACACCTGACTTACCAAAAGATTCCGGGTCTTCCGTGTAAACAGCTGTCTTCAGCCGGTGGTATCTGACTTTTTTAGAAACTTTGTCCCTGGTGTCCCAGAGATTCAAAGTGATTTTGTGAAAGTTTATTTTCTTTAGTAATTCCTTTGTCATGTTGACGTTAAAGGTTTGGCTCCATGACACCCAGATTTTGTCATCTTCTTTCCATGGCTTCACAGTCTGTGGAAATACCATTCAGAGACTGTGGGAAATGAAGGGCTAACCTACAGACCAGGCACTTCCCACAGCCCAGCCCCAGCAGCAACATAACAGGTATGACACCCTCTGCCTAGCTGGCTTCTGTGGCTGCCTCTCTCCTAGCTCCAAATCCCAGGGAAGTGGGGCCCTGTGCACTGGACCCTGTCAGGGTCACCAGTTCCTTGAAAACTACAATTTAAGCCAATGCATGCGCAGTGTCCCTGGTGATTACTTCCCATCAAGGATGCAGAGCCAAACCATTGAGGGAGTTTCCATGTGTGTGTGCATGTTGGAATAGCCCTTGCACTTGAACATTCACACACATGTGTATATATACACATACTAAGAAAGAACTTTCAGGGCCTACAGTGAATGCTCAGTACTTAAAAAACAAAATAAAACAAAAACCTTGTTTGATGAAACATCCAAGAAACTACATCCAAGAAAGGCATCTAAAGAAGAATCTGTATAATTGCATCTGCAGGTCCACTCTGCATCTCACTCAGGAGGTTACCCAGGATCCCACATATCTAGAAAGCTCCACCATTGGGTCTGCTGTGGGTCAGCGAGGCATCTTCTGCATCCTCAGTGTGACATTCCATGCAAAGACGCACACACACACACACACACACACACACACACACACACACCACCCACCTTTATTCCTGACTCCAGAAACACTTTGGCCACTCCAGGAAACACCACGATATCAACTTTTTTGGGTTCTACATCATCAGGCAGGAAAAAATACTCAATGTGGTAGAATCGACGAGCCTTTGCAGACCGGTTGTCTGGTTTAGGGGCTTTCTTTTTATCACTATAATTTGTGACTTTTCCTTTTTGAACTAGAAGACACAAGTTTAGTGAGCCTTGTTCTAACCTTTGGGAAACAAGATCAGGGCCCACAGCTCCATGAAAGCAAAAAACATTGCTGTAGTTTGGGAAGGTCTCCAACAGCCCATGTGCTCCTAGCCAGTGCTGTTACCTGGAAGTAGTAGAAATTCAGTTGGGCTTCATAGGAGAAGACCAGGTCAGTGGGAGTGCATCCCCAGAGGTGATGCTGGGATACCAGCATCTAATCCCTTTGTCTGTCTTTGCCCCCACCCCACCCCCCACCATGGCTGTTTCCTCCCCAGGCACTTCCACCATAATGTCCTGCTTCATGACAGGTCCCAAACTAATCATGATCCAAGTTGTCACGGTCTGGAACTGTGAGCCAGTAGAACCCTTCGCTTCTTACAAGTTGAGTGTCTCTGGTATTTTTCTGTGACTAACTAACTAACTAACAACTAACACAAAGAGCACGTGCTGTGGGGGCTGTGTGCTGCCATGTTGCTTCTCCATCAGACCCAGTTCGGCAGAGGACAGTGTGTAACTAAGCATCATGCACACAAAACTGAAGGGCATGCTCTGAGAGTGGGCACTCCTTAAGATTGTGTGTCAGCCACCCGGTTTGTCTCCTTCCAGACCCAGCCCTAAGAAGCAGGTCAAAATTTCAGGACAATGTGGAAGCAGCATGAGCAGGGTTCTGATGAACAACAGGATGCTGGGAGCAGCATCTACCCAGGACCCTGCCTCCTAGGTCCTCTTAGCAAAGTCTTGTAGGAGCGAAGATAGCAGACATCCAGACGGAGGAAACAGCCTAGCAAGAACTTCAGCAGTGATGCTGCCCATGTCAAGTAGACAGGCTGATCAGATACAGAAATGAGGCCAGGCTCAGCCAGAGGCCGAAACCCGAGGGGCCATCAGAGTGGGCCAGGAGCTTAAAGGAATCTTTTAGGTTGGGTCTTCCTTTTCCTACCATTAGATGGCGCTTAGGAACCCCACATAAACTTGTTCAGTTGGTTGGTTTTGAGACAAGATCTCAGCAAGTTTTCCAGGCTGGTCTCAGGTTCTTGGACCAAAGTGACCTTCCTGCCTCCCAAGGACTTTCAGTATAAACCCAGTTTTCCATACACATCAATTCAAATATCGTAATTATCTTTAGGATACCAAAGAAAAATTAATGAGAACAAAGATTTTAAATAGCCTATTTCCCTACCTCCTCTATCTCTTTAAGACAAGGTATCACTATGTTGTCTTGGCTGACCTGGAACACACTATGTAGACCAGGCTAACCTCGAACTCATAGAGATCCACTGGCCTCTGCCTCCTGAGTGCTGGGACTAAAGGAGTGTGCCATCACTTGAACCCTAAAGTATGAAAACCTTTAAAACTACCCTTTTTTCCATTTATTTTTTGTTTCTGGGTTCTGGGACTTTGTTTCTCTTTTTGCATTTTTTCAGGTTTTTGTTTGTTTGCTTTTGGTTTTTGTCTTGTTTTGCAGCACTGGGAAAGAGCCCAGGCCTTGAACATGCTAGACACACTACCACTGCTCCCTCGTCAGCCCAAAAGGCAGTTCTGTGACTTCGGGTCTTTCACTCCAGGCAGAAGTTTCTGCTTCACCCCTGTGTTGCCACAGTAGTTAGCATTAAGCAGTTTGAAATAGAGATCTACCTGTCAATTCTTATAGATATTAAGACCTCCTATAAAGGTACATGTTCTGGCTAGTTTTATAATAACTTGATACAAGCTAGAGGCATCTGAGAGGAGGGAACGTCTCCTGAGAAAAACCCATAATATTGGGCTGTAGGCAGGCAGGCCTGTAGGGCATTTTCTTAATCAGTGATTGGCATAGGCGGGCCCAGCCTATTGTGGGTGGGGCTACCCCTGGGCTGGTGGTCCTGGGCACTATAAGAAAGCAGGCTAAGCAAGCCATGAGAAGCAAGCCAGTAAGCAGCACCCCTCCATGGTCTTTGTATCAGCTCCTGCCTCCAGGATCCTGCCCTGCTTGAGTTCCTGACCTCACTTCCTTCAATGATGAACAGTGATGTGGAAGTGTAAGCCAAATAAACCCTTTCCTCCCCAATTTGCTGTTGGTCATAGCATTTCACTGCAGCAATAGAAATCCTGACTAGACAATACAACTGGCCAGAGAGCTTGTTCTGATCCAATCAGAGCAAATCTAGACAAAAATGAATGAATAGCCAAATATGGTGGTACACACCTTTAATCTCAGCATTTGGAAGGAAGAGGCAAATGGATGTATGTGAGTTTGAGGCCAAGCCTGGTCTACTTATTCAGTTCCAGGCTGGCCAGAGCTCCACAATGATACTCTGTCTCAAAGAAAGAAAGAAAAATATCAAGCAGTGGTGGCCCGTGCCTTTAATCCCAGCACTCAGGAGGCAGAGGCAGGCAGATCTCTGTGAGTTGGAGGCCAGCCTGGTCTACAGAGTGAGTTCTAGGACAGCCAGAGTTACACAGAGAAACACTATCTCAAATGGGGAGGGGGTAAATAGAACTTCCATTTTCTGTTACTGGGAGGGCAAAATATTATAACCCTTTCAAGGACAATTTGACAACACCCATTAAACAATTTTAAGTGCATACCTTCAAAACAACAATTCTGCCTCTTGGAATTAGGAATACAGAAGTGACCACACATATGCACAAAAATGTATATATAAGAATGTCTAGGCTGGGCATAGTGGCCCATGCCTTTAATCCCAGCACTCAAGAGGCAGGTGGATCTCTGTGAGTTTGAGTCTAGCCAGAGCTACATAGTGAGATCCTGTCTCAAATACACACACACACACACACACACACACACACACACACACACACACACTAACAGAGAGAGAGAATATGAATATGAATATGACCTGCTTCTTGGGGCCCGAGTTTGCTGAGTGAGTCACACAATCACTTTCATGCCTAGCCAATAGCTGGGTCCCCTGAATTGTCTGTTCTTTTTCTGACCTCTGCCTCAGTTGATACTAGCCACTCTACCATGGGAGGGGACTTGGTGGAGAGGAAGGAGGCAAGACATGAGCACTCACTAACTCCTAGAGGAAGCCAAGTAGTGTCCTGCCTTGTGCAGAAGTTGAGTAAAGCTGTGCTTCAGCACCTACCCGTGATTGCGGGGAAGGCCAGTGAGATAACGAATCTGCAGGGGACAACCTGGGGCACATCAGAGTTATAGGTGCAGGCAGGCCCTTCTGAGGAATGCAGGCTGCTGAACTGGTCCTCAGAGTCCCATTCCTGGGCTGGGGTCCTGGATTTCAGGTACTCCTCCGTCTCATACTCGCTTGCTGACTGGTAAGCACTAGCCATGGAGGAGGCAGGATCCATGCTTGCTCTCCCCTCTTCCTCCCATTCCCAGGCCCGCAGAGACATCTTGTACAACACCAGAACGGTCCTGGTGGGAGACAGCAAAGACCTCAGGAGTAAACGTGCCCAGTGCAGGAAGGCCCATCCTCCGGGTCCCATCTCTGTCTTGTTTCCAATGTCCCAGGCTTCAGTGGAGGCCTACTTATACAGTGAGTGCTTCGTAGTTAAGGAGAAGCAGTGGGTGAAGAAGCCAGAGAGAGGCAGCTGGCAGTGACGAGCAGCGATATTCCTCTGACCTGAGCCCAGCAACTCCTCGCTCAGAAATCAGGAGTTGGTCAATGGGTGCTCTTGGCATCCAGATCTAGGTGAGCTAGTTCACCGCTGACCCGGGAGGCACGGGAAGGTGGGAGACCTGACTCCTCTCAAGAGGCTGAGGCAGAGTCCTGGAGGTGGCCCCAGCACAGAACAGACAGCTGCCACTTGCAGAAAGGGGAACTGAGCCGGCACAGGACACACTGGACCCCAGCAAGATGCCCTGAGGCAAGACACAGAGAGCTCTGGCTCAGACATCACTCAGATTTCAAGCTACCGAACTCTGGCTGCCAGGAAGTCAGCGCCTGGGGGGCCTGGGGCGTCTGAGGTGAAACGGAGGCTGAACCCAAGCTCAAGGTTACCTGTGAGTAAGCACACCTGTGGGCTCCTGCACCTGCTGCACAGTGGCAGCCACTCTGATCAGGGAAGCTGGGCGCAGGCGCTATAGGTAGCTGATCCCAAAGGGACTTTGTTAGGCGGTTGCCAGGAGACCTCAGCCCACGGCTGGGGGCGGGGCTTCCTTCCCCCAGCTGAGTTCGGCTCCTGCCTGCAGGCTCTGGGAACCTTCTTCCAGGTATTCTGAGGGAGTCAGAGCTTTTCAAGGAGCTCACTACGCAAGCAGGCAGACATATAAGGAGAGATTTCTCGCGACACAGCCTCTGCGCAGCCTGGGTGCACCAGACCAGTCCAAAAGGTGAAAGGCCGATTCAGAAAGCGATTGCCTTCACCCATTCGTTTATTTACCCAATATTAAAAAAACTCTCACCAGGAGCTCCATACCTATTATGCGACTGACCCTGCTGGATCCTTTCTATGGCTCCACCCACTCTCGTCTCCCACGCTTAAATAAAGCTAAAGTGATGGTCTGTCTGTACATACTCACACCCCAAAACTCTCTCGTTAGATTTTCTGCTTCTGGGGCTGATGTCCTGAAAATACCGTGAAAATTCTGTCTTGTTCCCCACCACCACGCCCGAGATAAGGATACAGGCTTGGAAGGGTGAAGTATTCTACCCCCTGCAAGTACGTTACAGCACTGCCCTGAGATCTGTAGACTCCTGACCACCAATGCCCGCACTCCTCTGACAAAGCCCACCCACACCCTGAACACACCCTGGCCAAGCACCTCAACTGCTGGCCCTGACCCGGAAGACCACAACACACCAAGTGGCCTGAGTCAGAGAGGAACAACCCACAGTGGACTGGCTAGATTGAACAGGGATGGACTCCAAGAGGTAGCGAAAGCCAGGCGGATTGGTGAAAGCAAGAGAGCCCGTGCAGAAGAAATGGCGGATACCGGGCCTTGAGGGGTGAAGGCTCGTGACAAGTTCACAGAAACTGATGGACAGCAGGATGGCTTTTGGTGCACAGCCCCAAAGGGCAGGCAGCAACTAGCACAATGGGCAATGGAAGGTGCAGAGGGGTGGGTAAGTTTTCTAGTGAGGGAGTGTTCCCACTTACCAGCCAGTTTAGGAAAGAAAATTGGACACAAGGTTCCACCCACAGACACTGGGTTGCTGAGAAAAGTAGTTTGAAGTTGAACTATGGCCTACTTTGGGTCAAAGAGCAGAACCTCAGCTGAGCTGGAGCTGGAACCAGGTCCCAAGCCTCCCAGAGCATACTCTCCTAGGTCACCAGATGAGATGGTACATTCCAGAATACTGCATACTGCATGGAACCCTCAGGTTAAATCAAGATAAAACCTGAACCTCAGGAAAAACTGTAAGGGTCCACACTGAAGGGCAGCACGCCCCCTTTAAGAAAGCCTGTTCACCTTGCCCACACCTCCAGCATACCGGAGATTGCACTCTGTGAACCAAGACATGTAGAAAATGCACACGGAGCTGTAAGAATAAAAAGCTACTGGGATACAGCTGCTCCTAAAGACATCATGAAGCAAGACAGCTTAGCAGCACCATCCCTCAGGAGCAGACACAGGATCCTGGTTCCCGGGTTCCACCTATCACCCTGACTCTGACTTCCCACTGAAGGGTCCTTTCATATTAATTTAAACAGTTACTTTTATTAAGTGATGTCTCCTTAGAGTTCCTATTGCTGCGATGAAACATCATGACCAAAGAGCAAGTTGAGGAGGAAAAGATCTATTTGGCTTGTGCTTCAACATTGCTGTTCATCACCGAAGGAAGCCTGGAAAGGAACTCAAACAGGGCAGAATCCTAGAGACAAGAGCTGATGCAGAGGCCATGGAGAGGTGCTGCTTACTGGCTTGCTCACATGACTTGCTTAGCCTGCTTTCTTATAGAACCCAGGACCACCAGCCCAGGGATGGCACCACCGTCATGGACTGGGCCCTCCCCTATTGATCACTACTTGAGAAAATGCCTTGCAGCTGGATCATATTGAGGCATTTCCTCAACTGAGCCTCCTTCCTCTCTGATGACTCTAGCTTGTGTCAAGTTGACACACAAACCCAGCCAGTCCAGTGCAGAAACAAATATATGCTACTGGTGCAGAGGTCTGGAGGACTCAGATTTCCAAGAACCTGTAAACCCGTATAATGAAGAGCCAGTTGGGAAACTCAGCTCTGTATCAGAATTGAGCATCTTTATCCTTTCTTTTCATCTCAAGATACTTGTGAATAGCAATCCCTTAATTAAATAGTAGAGAGCCAGAAGAAAATCAGGAAGAAGTCTTACTGAGTGTCAAGATTTTATTGCCCACCACAAAACCTACTTGAAGTCTAGCTTTACTCTTTCACGTCATCAGATATCAATCAGCTCCTGACAAGTGGAGGTGCCTCAGCAGTAAGGCACAGTCAAACTGGGCAGGACCCTCCCAGGAAGTGCGTGTGTGTGTGTGTGTGTGTGTGTGTGTGTGTGTGTGTGTGTGTGTAAGATATAGATATAGATATAGAGGTGGAGAGGGGAGAGACATGATTGTGTAGTCTGGCAACAGAGTTCAAGTTGCCTTTGATTACATTACCTAGGAGAGCAGCCATACTCCACAGGCTCAGGGTGAGAGGCCAAAGGTCTAGGCCGAAGGGCCAAAGCCCATCCTAAATGCACATCAATGTTACCCAGAATGCATCAAAAATAAGATTGTGCTGGGCTGGCTGGCACAGGCCTTCATCCCATCTACTTAAGAGACTGAGGCAAGAGAATCACAAGTTCAAGGCTATCTTGGGCTACAACGTGAGTTCAAGACCAACCTGGGCAGTTTAGGGACACTCTGCTTTAAAATAAAAAGTAAAAAGGAGATATAGCTCAATGGTGAAGAGCTTGCCCAGCGTGTGTCAGGCCCTGGTTAAATTCCCAGCTTAATAGTAATGTTAGCAACAACATGTTAATAATAATAATAATATGTTAATAATATTCTCAGGGTTCACTCCAGGCCTTCAGGGATAATTCTCCAAGAGCAGGGCTTAGGGACCCGTGGCACTGTGTTTTATGAAGATATGCCACCTCTCAGACATTCTCTCACAAGCTCTTCCTCCTTTGTGTGGCCAATACTCCTCCCATCCAGTGGGTCAGACAAATGTGTGTGACCACCTCAGCCAATGAAGTTCATAGGAAGTAACACCATGTGACTTCTGAAGTCAGCTCCTACAAACCCTGCTGCTGTCTTGTTTGGGGCCTACAGACATAGCCTCCATATTGTCAACCAGTACGGACGGCCACATGAGGATCACGTGAGCTGTTCCGACAGCTCCCACCCAACTGCCATTGTCAGCCCCCAGGTCTGTAAGATACTAGCTGCCACTACACAGAGCAGAAACAGTCTTCACCAAGCCCTCCCTGCATCGCAGATTCATGAGCAAATTGATGTCCTCTTAATGTGCAAAATGTTAACTTTACCCTTTCAAAGTGTCCTGACAGATGTGTTGTGAGCCCCACCACAAAGCAGTTCTATCAACCCCCCAAAATTCTTTCATGCCACAATACAAGGAATAATCTAGAATAAATACATCACAAATACACTGTGGGTTAGCTGGTGGCAGGATCTTGGGTGACTTTTGCTTCTTAATGTATTTCTAGACTTCATAATGACACTTTGAACAGTACACTATTGGAAGCAGCTCAAACAATACTGAAGTGACTTCAAAAGTGACTTCTTTGCCAGGACTTCAACTCTCCCCCACAGATATCCCACCCCCCAGCATGTACAAAGGAACCACAAACCTTCAGAGTTTGCACGCTTTGAACCTCCAACAAAAGCCTTCTGGATCCAAGTGGGATTGTTTCAGTGGTGCCTAGTAACACAGCCCACAGAGAGAAAGGCCTAACAGCAAGCCATTATGCATCCTTCCCTCCTTAGCCTCGGGAGGCTGGGCAACAGCTTCATGGGAAGATACCAAAAAGCTTCGTTTTCAATACTGACTGGCCCAGGAAAGCTGCAGCTTGAAGGAGTCCTTCAGCAAAGCAGTTACCAGTATGTGAGTGGGAATGGTACATGTGGCATCTTAGGCTGAGCTATCAGCCTTCAACTGACATGGAATAAAACCAGGCTCATCTGCAAAGATAGACTCCATCACAGCCTAGACACTTGCTATACATACCCACATTAAGCTCCAGGGCCAGGACTTCTTGGTATTCTTCTATTGGACTTCTATTACCATATCTGGAGCCGTAGGGGCTCCAACATCACTGGGCTTGAAAATATTCAAATCCCACTGATGCCTGCTAGAGGTAGTTTTCCCTTTTGAAGCTGTGAGTTCATATTTACAACAGTATGCTCGTGCAAAGCAAAACAATCAAGTACTACTTTGTGATGAGCATTGGAAAACCAGGTCTCCAGCCCTGAGTGGCTCGGGTCATGTATGAGGTTCACAGCTGATGTGGTATAAGGGTTGCTTTAAAACTCATATGCCAATAAAAGACATAAATCATTGTGAACAACAACAACAACAAAAAGGCAGATGAAAAGCAACATGCCACAGTTCCATTTGCTGTGGCAACCATGGGGAAGCCACTGAAACAGGAGTCATAAGTTTGCGACTTCTGGTGTGTTAGCACCATTCTAGATCAGCAGAGCAGGCAGCACTCCTCCCACATAGTCTGAGGTTTCATGCAAGAGGCAACTGATCCATTGGGGAAGATGTACTCTGCTGGGGCTGATAGGATTCCAAGTAGGTAAGGGGGTGGGAGCTATGCAAGGGTAAACATATGCCAAGGCCTGAGGCAGGAGCTGCTTATAGAGCAGAAAGGTTATAAGAGAAGCACTAATGGCAGTGTTTAAAGGGGACAATAGGTTCTAATGTGCCATCCTTGGGGTCAAGATGATGATGTTGCCTTTCATCCCTCTGAGAAGGAACTAGTGAGTTTTGAGCAGAGGAGGGTCATGGTATGACTTAAGATTAATAGCATCCCTCAAGGCACTCAAGGGCTTGTGTATACATATAAAGTTAAAATCTTTGGAGTGAGTGAAGCAATCACACAGGGGAAAGATGTTAGGAGCTTGGCCTAGAGTGATCCCAGGGCACTAGGAACAAGGCAGGTTCAGGACATGTTTCAAAGGTGGAGCCACCGGACAGCCTTACAGTTGGATCTAGGGCATGTGTAAGGGAAGTCTTGTCATGGTTCAGATCTGCAGTGTCTTCCAAAGGTCTCTGTGTGAAAACCTCTGGGGCACTGCTATTTGGAGGGGGTAAAACGTTCAAGAGATGAGACCCAGCAGCATGACACTTGGGTTACGTCCTTGAGGAGGACAGTGGAACCCCAGTCCCATCCTTTCCCTCTTTTTCTTCCCACCCGTGAAGTATATGACATTTTGACTCCACCATGCATGCATGCATCTATACTACCAGAAGCCCCAAAAGCAAGCTGTGAGCCAAAGTGGACCTCTCCCCATACAAGAGAGGTACCTCTCTAATCGCCTGGGGTACCTGTTACAGTGATGGGGAGCTGACTGGCACAGGCCTGAAGAAAGAGGTTGGCACTAGGAACCGTGATGAAGAAGGTCCAGGCTGACAATCTCTGTATCACTAAACACACTGGAAATCACATGGTGTTCACTGTCAGTGTCGGTGAAAATGGGGAGGTCTCTTTGGAAAAGAGATGGGCCATTCCTCAAGAAGATCTCAAACTGCCACAGGACCCTACTATCCTAGTTTGCTGTCTAATGCTGTGATAAATAAGACCAAATGCAACTTGGGGAAGAAAGGGTTTCTTTGCCTTACAGATAACACTGTAGTACAGAGGGAGGCCAAGGCAGGAGCAGAAGCAGAGGCCATGGAGAAATGGTGCTCACTGGCTTGTTCTACATGGCTTGCTCATTCCACTTTCTTATACAACACAGGACCACCTGCCCAGGAGTGGTACCACAAACAGTGAGATGGTCCTTTCCATATCAATCATTAATCAAGAGGAATGCCCCCACAGACTTGTCCACAGTCCAATCTGATGGAGACAATTCCTCAGTCGACATTTCCTCTTCCTGGATGATCCCAGCTTTGACAAGTCAACAAAAAAGAAACCAGCACAGCAACCAACCCACCCTTCAGTATGTACCCAAAGGAGAGTAAATTACATGAACTCATACCAAAAAAAAAAATCCATAGCAGGATCACTCACGACAGTCAAACCCCAACACCTATTAGTTGATGAATGAAAAACACATGTAACATGTGGTCTATCCATGCAATAGAGTATCACTAAGAACTAAAAGAGAATTAGAGTGTTAGTACATATTACAACACAAATAAACATGTTAATATGTCTCATAAAAAAACCCAGTCCACAGAAGACCACCTTTAATTTTCCCCCCTTTTTAATCTTATGTGTATGGGCTTTTTACTTGTATGCATCTGTGTGCCATATGCATGTGGTCCTCATGGTGGCCAGAAGAGGGCACTGGTTGTGAGCCACCTTGTGGGTGCTGAGAATTGAACCCAGGGGTGGGGAGGCGAGGGGTGTGGAAATGTTGAGGTATTAGTTGCAGTTGTGGTTAGACAATTGTAACACACTGAAAACTGTTGATGTGTGTATCTTAAAATGCAATCTCCCGTTTAAGCAAAAGAGCCAGTGTGCTGAAAGCAAAAGGTTCGCCATCACTGGAAATAGCAACTAGATCTGGCTGTAGCTTCATTAATCTCCTATGCAACTCCTTACGTGCATCTTCGTGGAAAACATCTAGTAATACTGTGTGCAGTGTTGTTATTGTCACATATGTACTAACATTCGAAAAACTGCTGTAGCGTATTTTCTCATCCATCCTTGTTTGGTGATCTGTCCTGGCTGGGCTCCTGCTAACCATATCAGCGTCTGACCATTATACGCAGTAATGTGGTGAATGAACATGCTGTACACGTGGTTCTCTAAGGTAGGAGCCAAGAAGTGGAGCTGATGTCAATTATTCTGCTAAATTGCATATATATATATATTCTCCAGAATGCTTGGGATGTCTGATTCCTTTCCAGTCTGAGGTGGTTGGACAGTGTTTAAGAATGAGTAGGACAAAGGACAAAGTACTAGTCTGGGGTGCTATAGTGAAGGAAACAAAATGGTAATGCTCCTCAACTGGAATTTAACATTTAAAATCAGAGATGTACATGAGACAAGATCTGCCTATCTAATAGCCAAGGGCTGCTGAGTTTGACTTTTGCTCCAGTATGGCTGGATAACGGTTCAGGCAACAAGTGGAGCCAACAGCACAGCTCTCTGTGAAAGAGAAAGGGAAAGCCTGTTAGAACTCCAGAGGAAGCGGGTCTGTCCTCCATCTCCCAGAATCAAGTTCTAGGGTACCGGAGAAAACAGTGGCCAAACAACCCTGTTTGCCTTATCCCAGCCCGCAAGAAGGAACTCAGGTCTAGCGCCAAGTCACCTCCTGGAGCCCGAAGGTGGCGGCAGTAGACAACTTTCCTCCCATCAAAACCCTAACTACTTCCAAGTCTGTTTCCTCCTCTGTCCTAGTTAGATAGGGGGAGGGGGAGTTTAGGAAGCAGTCTGGAGCCCTCCCAGGGGGCAGAGGACGCCAGGAAGGTTGATGGGCAAGGACTGGGAAGTGCGGGAGAGCACAATGGCTAACAAGCGCTCCTGCCTCTGGCTGCAAGAGCCAAAAGGTCTGGGGAAAGCAAAAGAACTGACCCAGAGACTGCTTAGGGTGATGGGGATGTGAATGGGGAGCGCTGGTCAAGGCCATTACAGCCCCAGAGGGAGAGCACGCTGCTCCAGCGCCCCCCATCGGGACACACGCAGATGCCCTGCACAGCCCACGCAGCTGCCTGGACAGGGTCCCGCGTCTCTCCTGCTTGGCGGTGGCCGCCCAGCCCCTCCCTCCGCGGTCTCGGGCGGCTGTCTGAAGGCGCCGCTGGGCCGAGAGGAGTCGCCTGGGTCTGGGCATGGAGGGCGCGGCGGGCGACCCGTACCGGCGACCCGCGCGGCGCACGCAGTGGCTGCTAAGCGCCTTGGCTCACCATTACGGGCTAGACCGCGGCGTGGAGAACGAGATCGTGGTGCTGGCTACCGGTCTGGACCAGTATCTGCAGGAAGTCTTCCATCATCTGGACTGCCGGGGTGCGGGTCGCCTGCCGCGCGCCGACTTCCGCGCGCTCTGCGCCGTACTGGGTCTGAACGCCGACGGGGAGGCGACCACCGAGGACGCAAACCCCTCGGAGGTGGCCGCTAAGAACCCCGCTGCTGGAACAGTAGCTGGCAGGGACGCGGACGTCAGAGAAGAGGCGCGCCCTGGCTCTGCGCGCCGAGCCTCCTGAACTCACTTTCCGCCAGTTCCACGCACGCCTCTGCGGCTACTTCAGTACCCGAGCGGGGCCCCGGCTGCCCCGAGGAGCTCTCAGCGAGCATATCGAGACGCAGATCCGCCTCCGCCGTCCGCGTCGCCGCCGCCGGCGGCCTGGCTCACCGAGCCTGCAGGGCGGCACCGATGGAGAGCGTGTGACACATCTAGAGGAGGAAAACAGCAGCCTACGCGAGCTGGTGGAGGACCTCCGTGCGGCGCTGCAGAGCAGTGACGCGCGTTGCCTGGCCCTGCAGGTGCGCGGGACGCCGCGGGTGGAGACAGGGGCACCCCACCTTGACCCACCCCCCTCCTCAGCTGGCCCTCTCCGTTCCCCACTCTATCCGCTTCATTTCAACTTCCACCCAAATTTATCATTCCTTAAAACTCCAGCTTCACACTCCTGTCCCTTCTAACCCAAGAAGGAGCCTGTCTAGGCCGTCACGGGTCAGCAAGCATTCTTCTTCTGGGAGGTTTAGGGAAAACAGAGAAGAGGACCTCCCTTCCCCAAGTCAGCGAAACCTGTGGAATCCCTTAGCGCCAGGCCTCGAGCATAAGTGAGAAAGATTGAGGGCCAGGCCCACTCTGAGTTACTGAGATGGAGCCATTGAGCGAACTACAGGCTTAGCCTGGCCTTGGGGTCAACCAACCTTGAGGCAGGTGGCCGGCCAAGGGAGAAAAAGACCTTATGGGAAGAGAACCTAAAAATAACTGTCGTTACATTGGTGCCTCCTGCCCCCTGGCAGGGTGGCCTCCATGGTTCGTATGTGTGGCATGGAAGCGTTAGACTCTCGAAGTGTGCAGAGTCATGTGGAGTGCCTGAGACTGGCTAAAAGGGTCTGTCCATCTTTCACGCTCAAGTGTCATCTGAGCACACTGCGCCAGCTTCCTCTATGGAACACTGCAGTAAACAAGATAGACCACCCCCATTTCCAAGGACGCGCCTAGTGCACAGATCTCAGGAAGAGCGGAAACACCAGTCTGGTGTTTAAGCTATGCCATGAGTCCAGAAAATTAGGAGCTGTGTACATTGGATGAAGGAGTTAGGCCAAGAAGTCACGACTTTGGAGAATTACTGTCACCATACAAAAAAACAGACTGTGGATTTCCAGTCTCAGCCTTTTTTTGGGGGGTGGGGGGGTGGGGAAGGGTAAGTATTGCACACATGTGCATTACTTGCTTGTGCCCCCTGCTCAGTGATCGAGCTTTGTGGTGTAAGGGGAGGTCCCGGTAGGCTCCTCCATTGGTCACTCACTCTTGCTTCCCGCGGGCAGGTAGGCCTCTGGAAGAGCCAATCGGACATCCCGGAAGCGGCAGCGCACAAGCTGCAGCAAGCACAGGGAGCGCTGGCGGAGGCAGAGGCTCGTGCCCGGCGGCTGCAGCGCGGACAGGTGGAGGTGCGGCTGCGCACGGAGGAGGCCCGGCAGGCGGTGCGGAGCAGCCTGCACCGAGTGCGGGAGTTGGAGGCGCTGGCGGGGCGCGTTCCCCGCTTGCAGCGCCAGGTGCAGCGACTGGAGGCGGAGCTTAGACGTTACAGGTGAGCGGAGCAGCAACTGGCGCGGAACAGATGGGAGGGTCCTGTTCTCTAAACCTAGATGTGCCACCCCGCTGTGCACTCTAGTGTTCATCTCTGTCTTCAGGCTTTCATGGTAGGTTCTTCCATTCCTTAAGTCATTGTGGACTCCATTACCACCCATTGATCCATTCCTCTGTCCCTCCATCCGTTCACCCTCCTGTTCACCCATGAAATCCTTTTACTCAGTTACTCATGGATTGCAATCAGTGATACTGATTCTTAGCTCTTCAATTTGATCCTGATTGTTATTGACTGCACACTGTGTATGGGCCCTGAGCAAAGCATTTCATGGGCTTTCTTCAGTTAATCCTTCGGACAGCCCAGTTATGACCCAGTTCTTCAGATGAGGAAACAGGTTTAGAGTGACCTTTTGTGCTAGCTGGACCAGGGCAGGAAGCTAGACTCTGGACCGAGGCACTGATTCTAGCAAGGCTGCTGACAGATGTGTAACTTGGGCAAGTTACCAGCTTTCCTACAGTCTGTTGCTCTCGGGTGGAGCAGACTGGAGTCTTTGCAGAGTAGAACAGCTGTGAGACTCTGCCTGGCTGTGCTGGGTGCTTGTTTTTCTCACATGGCAAAGCAGGTCTGCCTCCCTGACCTGCACAGCTGCTGAGAACTTTTCTGGGGCCATTGTTTACCTGGTGATGGATGTGACTGTGAGCAGGACAGATGGAAATCCCTGTCCTGAGCGGCGGTCAGGGGGCATGAGACCTCCACAGGAACAGATGTGAGGCAGCAGGTGGGACAGATGCTAGAGCTGGGGGCAGGTGGGTTCCTGCTGCAGGCTTAGCCTGTCCTCTGCCCTAGAAGTGGGAGCTAAAAGCTGAGAAAATGGGAACAATATGGGCAAAGCCCTCAGGCCACCATAGCATATTCCAGAAACATAAGTCAGCATAACTGGAGAAATCCAGCTGGAGAAGCCAGGAAAAGCCAGGCATCTGGAGCCTGGAAGGCAGCATAACCTTTATCTTCTCCTTAGAGAACATGAAACCATGGAAACGTTTCAAGCCAGGATGGCCCAAGCAGATTGCATTTCAGAAAGAAAACAACAAACAAAAACAAACCAAAATAAAATAAAAGCTACCCCGTTTCAGCTGTGACAGGGCAGAGAGGAAGGACAAGGAACAGGAGACAGCCCAGAAGAGCCAGTGAGGACAGTTCTCCCCTCAAGAGAGGGTGATCTGAGCCAGGTCAGGGGAGGACAGCCCCAGGGGTGGCTTTGAACTTATGCCCTCAGAGGAGAGACCTCATCCTTGACTTCTAAGGCTCTCACAGCTGGGAGAGGCTGACCCTGACCAGCCCCTTGCAGCTCCAAATGTTTGGATAGTTGCTTCCTGTTTACATAGCTGATGGGCTACAGATCAGAGCTGGTTGACATACGGTCCATGTTTATGAGGAGAAACAAATGGTCTCCTTCATTCTGCCTTAAAGTCACAGTTGCTCATGTACACGTTCAGACAGCTACAACATTGGAGGGAGCTTTACAGTAGAGAAGGGAGATTCCTACCCATCACAGTGCTCGATCCTCGGAACTACTGTACAAGGTGGCCTGGCCATCTCAATCCTCATTTCACAGACTGTGGGAAGGAAAGGGAGGCTGTACGAAGTTAAACATATGGGGTTGGGGATTTAGCTCAGTGGTAGAGCTCTTGCCTAGCAAGCGCAAGGCCCTGGGTTCAGTCCTCAGCTCTGGAAAAAAAAGAGGTTAAACATGAGGTTATGCAGCCAGAAAGAAAGGAAGGGCCGCCTGCCCCACAGCCAGTGCTCTCCTTTCTACTCCACATGTTCGCCGTTGCTGCTGTTTCATGGATCACAAGATGGCTACCATGCCTACAGGTCCTGTATTTACCGTTTAGGCACAAGAGCAGGCAACACTGAGGAAGAAGATGCTCTCCCAGGGAGCCTGTGCCTTTGTGTTCTCCTTTGGAATGTGAACCTGGATCTCACAGGCTGTGTCAGTGGTGTCTGACGGTACTGGTGTGCCCCCAAATCCCATCAGAGTTCCTTCTTAAGGAAGAGGAAATAGTCACCTAGTGTCTAGAGGAATAAAGCTGGAGAGAACAGGAAAGGCCAGACAACCTAGAGCCTGGAAGGAAAAAACAGGAACCAGAGGGTGAAGGTCACGCGATGACTAGGTGAATGAGCGGCTAAGGAGGCAGACCTCTGCTCATCTTGTAGCCAGAGCTAGCAGGCTGTGGACTGGCCTATGCGAAGGTTTTCAGTCTCTGAAGAAAGGGAAGAGAAAGAGGCAGAATAGCCGGGCGGTGGTGGCGCACGCCTTTAATCCCAGCACTCGGGAGGCAGAGCCAGGCGGATCTCTGTGAGTTCGAGGCCAGCCTAGGCTACCAAGTGAGTTCCAGGAAAGGCGCAAAGCTACTCAGAGAAAGCCTGTCTCGAAAAACCAAAAAAAAAAAAAAAAAAAAAAAAAAAAAAAAAAAAAAAAAAAAAAAGAGGCAGAATAGCCACAGACACTAAGCATCACCAGGCACCTTTCCCACATCAGTGCATGGGTGCTCAAATCCAACCTGAAGATCATTCTTACTGTATCACAGATGAGGAAGCTAGGTCAGAGAAATATGTGCTAGCCAGACCCAGTAAGTAACAGGCAGGATTGAAATCCCACCTTCACAGCCCAGTGCTACTCAACTTGGTTGGCTCTGGTAAGATGCACAGTCCTCTTGGGTTTCTCCACGCTCTCATCCTCCACCAAACATCCCCAGGATGTTTTACAAGCTAGGAGGGTGTGGTAGTCAGGCTCTGTGTGGAAAGGTTTATCTAGGATCAGGGTTTCAGATATTTCTGTCATAGTCCTTGGGTCCACCGATTCTGGGTGACAACAAAACATAGCCAAAGCCTCTCACCTCATGATCTCCAAGAAGCAGAAAGAAAGGAGTTTAAAAGAACCAGGGTCAGCTCCAGCTCACAGGGACGTGCTCCAGTGCCCTATTTCCTCGAGTCAGACCCCATCACATCCCTTCCTTTCACCACCTCTCAATAACGCCACCTTATTATGAATCCATCAAGAGGTTGAGCGTAGTGATGATGTCAGAGCTCTCAAGATCCCATCCTCTCCCCAAGGCCCATCATCTAGCAACTGAGACCCCAACATGTGAGCCTGGGAAACACGTCTTATCCAAACCCCAATGGGAATACTGTGAGCAATCCCCCCCTTCTGTTTCTGCATTGCCAGGCGTTCAGATGTCCTTGGGGGTTAAACTGCAGCCAGGAAAGACAATGGGAGGAAGGGACCACACTCCAAGCAGAAGCCACCCCTGCCCCCCCAGGGGACACCGTACTAACGTGTTCCAAATGATCTGAAGATATGTCTTGGGGACAGCATGAAGCCATTTGGAATGACCTGACTTCCGGTTCTAGTCTTCAAAGAACCTTCCACTCTGATGCTAATTAAGGATGTCCTAGAGTTGGAACCTTGTCGACTCAGGGTCTGGTGGCTTTATTGAAATCACAGATCAAGAACCCAGTTGAAGCAGAGCCCAGATCGTTCCCAGCTGTAATTGAAACTCTGCCACTTCTCTCCAGTGACAGCCCAATTTCCTATCTCCACTACTTCCGTTTAGTGAACGTTTTCAAACCAAGCTTCCTTTTTCCATCCTGCTCTGCCCTGTGTTATAGGTTCCATGCAGTCCTCTCTAATTTTTAGACATAGTAGGTCTTCTGTTAAACAAGGCTTCTATATGCCATATTCAATCAGTGGAGGCTCAATAACAGCCAGAAAAGGCCATGTCTCTGCCGAACATAGTTCTGTAGAGTCACTGTTTCTGTACATCATAGTGTTAGAGCCGTGCACGCAGCATTAACATCATGCTAAGGGTCAAACGCTCTGGAGAGATGACTTAAAGGACGTGATGTGTGAAGGTTCTGTGAAAATACAGTGCCAAAGGTTGAGCAGCCATGGGTTTTGGTGTCCATGGAGGTCCAGGAGTCATACTTCTGCAGACTCTGAGATGACCACACTAAGTCTTTGGATTGCTGGAGTGTCCGAGTTTCCACAGGTGTTTTACATCTACGGTCTCTGTTGTGATGATGCATTCCTGGCATGCTGTGTGATTTTTTTCCTATAAGTTTATGGCAAAGGTGCAGCCCTTGAGAGTCCCAGAGAGAAGCAGAGTTTTGGAGTTCTCGCCCCTGTCTTCACCACAGCCTGAAGAACCAAGATGGAATCCTAATCACTTTAAATTAGTTTCTTAGAATTGAGTTTCCCATTTTATTCTTGGGGGAGATTAAGTCTCTTACCTCTGGATAAAACTCCTAGGCCTGGGAGTGGAAATGTTATCATCTCATGTCATTTGAACTCTGACTTCTGCAGGAGCCTCTTGTTGACTCAGCGAGCTCTCTTTTGTATCCCCACCCCCTTGAGGGCATTTTATTAGCACCACTGCCTGCCCCTCAGTTGAACTAGAGGCCTCTTCTTACTTCTGACTCTCCTTTGTTCTTTTTCATGTTAAGTTTTATCCGTGATATCTGTTTGTTTGTAGATGGAAGGGAACTTTCCAAAATGTTTCAGACCACCACCTTGCCCACCAACCAAAAAAAAAATATAACAAATACTTTACACAATTGGAGACATTCATTTATTGATTAAACCATACTTTATAAGCATGCTCCATGGACCAAGACCTGTATTGTCTTATTTAGGGTTTTATTGCTGTGAAGAGACACCATGACCACAGTAACTCTTATAAAGAAAACCATTCAATTGGGCCTTGCTTACAGTTCAGAGGTTTCATCCATTATCATCATGGTGGAAAGCATGACAGCACACAGGCAGACACAGGACTGGAGAGGTAGCTAAGAGTTCTACATCTAGATTGGCAGGCAGTAGGAAGAGAAAGTGACACTGGGCCTGGCTTGAGCTTCTGAAACCCCAAAGTTCACCTCTAGAGACACACTTACTCCAACAAGGCCATACCTCTTAACTGTGCCACTCCCTGTGAACCTATGAGGGCCATTTTCATTCTCACTACCACATGTGCCAAATCCCTCAAGGATACAGAAATGGAATATGAACACTCACCACACTTAGATGGTCTCCTAGCCCCAAGAAGCAGGTCCTGGTCACACATATTGGAATATAAGTGTCATGTGCAAAGGGCCACAAAGCTGCCACTGGTGCCTTCAGACTTATAAGATCCCAAGTCAGACAAAAGTCCCCAAGTATAAAAGGGTCTTAGGTCTCCTTGGGGTATAGAAGTGCCCAAGGACACACTTGGCCCAGTTCCCACCTGCTGAGACCAGGAGTCCTCCGAAGGGGATTGCCCGCCACATCATAGCCATATAGCTCCAGTCCCCAAGGCTGGCCCCTCTCCCACCCTGCCTCATGTGAACCGAGGTCTTAGCTTCTTTCTCCAGTCCCACAAGGCAAGCCACCTGGGCCCAGCAAAGGGTTTTGCCTCCAAGACTGTAGCGATATGATGAGGAAGAGAGAGATTCATTGCAGTAAGAAACAGTTACAGAAGGAACATTTGTACACCCATTCATAAAATATCATTCAACCCTGCCTGATCAAATGCTTCACTGACGCCTCCCCGAACTTAGACACAACTATGCCTACCCACCTCACTCCCGTTTTCTCTCTCTGTTCATTACTCTTTTTCAGAGGTTCAGTCCATTATCATCATGGCAGGGAGCATGGCAGCGTGCAGGCAGACATGGTGCTGGCTACATCTTGATCAGAAGTTAACAAAAAGTCTCTAACACTGGGAGTCGCTTGAGCAAAGCCCACCCCCCACAGTGACACACTTCCTCCAACAAGGCCACACCTACTCCAACAAGGCCACACCTCCTAATAGCGCCACTCCCTTTGGGGGCCATTTTCTTTCAAACCACCACCATCTCACAGCACAAATCCCCATTCTCATCATAGGAGCAGCCTACCTGGGACTTCTCAAGGCTCTGGATAGTGAAGCCCAGGAAGGACCTAGTCAGACATAATCCAGGCTTGTCCCATGTCAGGTTTCCTGTCTACAAATGCACTGAGGGTAGTTGCGAGGACTCTGTCCCCCAATGACCTATGTTGCTCAGACACCTCAGTGCTTGCTAGGCAGGGTCCACAGATACATCGTCATTCCCAGCGTCCCTTTCCCCCAACTGTTCCCTCCAAGGAAACAGCAGGCTCGGTGTTCTGTGTCAGGCCCAACGCGGGCCGGACACGCAGCCAGATGGCGCACACAGCTGAGTGGTGACAGGGACAGATGGATGAGTGCTAGCCTCAGAAACACCTCCGAAGCTTGAGCACAGGCTGTCCAGAGTATCCTGGAGGCCCGAAGGCTAGCACTGCCTCCAGGAAGGGTTATTGTGGCCCTGGGTGGAAAATCTCTGGTGCATTGCTAGCCTTACCATCTCGAGACCTCCCCTGCCCTGCAGCCAGCCTTCAGAACACCTGGCTAGGAACTCCTCCGAGCCAGCAAAGGCTACAGAACCGCCTTCTCCTCCTACCACTGAGTGGGGCCCGGGGGCGGGCGTGGCCTCTGGGCCTTTGTTTGTCAGGAGGATGAAAAAGTCAGGAAGGGAGGGAGACAGACGATAGCTCAGTCTGCAGACCACCGTGAAAGGCGCACAAAGATGAGGCCATTCAAGGGTTACCTCCTTTCTTCTCGCCCACTGCAGCAGCCCTGCCTGACCTGGAGGCCACAGCCAACCAGTCAGGACAGAGAAAAGGACAAAGCGGGCCGGGGCATCTGTCCTATTGTCCTTTGAGGCCATGTGGGTGGCTGCTGGTAGGAACAGGCCCTTCTTTCAGAGACAAAGGAACAAGCCCAAAGCAGAGACAAGCTGGGGAGAGGCCCAGGCTCAGATGCCTAAATACCCCAAATTCAAACCCCAGCTTTTTCTGTGTGCTGCGCAGGACCCAGAGGGGTTTTCCCCTCTGTGAGCCCAAGTTCCTCCTCCATTAAGTGAGGGAAACTTCTGTTCCTCCATTTTGGTGTACATACTGTGTGAGGAGAGGCAGGGCTGAGCTGTGGAGTGTGACCCTCAGCAAGTCTCTCTTGCCTCCAAGAGCCTCCCTTTCCTTACCTGTAAAATGAGATCATGAGAACAACACTAACAGCCACTTCTGAGTCAACAAACTGGATGCCAGACCACCCTAAAACTTCATCTTACCTATTTGCCTGTATCCAGGCCTTGTCTCCAGCAGCCACGATTTAGTGTGACTGCAAGTGGCTTTTTCTCTGAGGTAATGCTGACCTCCAGGTTGCATATCACCCAGGTCTTTCCGTCTGGACCAGGGAGACCCACGGCGGAACACAGGGCTGACTTGATATGCAGAGGGACCTGACTGACATGCACGAGGACAAGCCACGCAAGGTGGCGAGGGGAGTGGGCAGAAAGCCCCGGATGCTGCCTTGTGGCTCTCTTGGTTCTGCCTGTTTGCCTTCTGCCCATCCTAGCCCAGCACTGTCTCCAGGTGGCTGTCCCGGCTTCTACCCTGGGCCCAGCTCCCTCCCAGTCACTGATCACACACTCAGGGCCAAAGTGGCCTTCTGTGCACACAAGAGAGCTGGACAGCTTCCCTAACTACAGCCTCTGCAGCCTATTTGTCATGGCGTTCATAGCTCCAAGTGATGCGACCTCTGGCCTTAGCTCTGCCACGGCCCACTGCATCGTGTCCACCAACCCACTCATCCCTTGAGTCCACCACACCCCTCCACAGCCCTTAGGTCGGTCTCCCATGGCCATCACAGGTCTCTGCCAGATACCCCACCCCACTAAAGCAGTTCCCTGCTGTCTCTACAGTCTGTCCTTCCCATCATCCCTTTGTTCTGTGACAACTTCCTCAAGTCTGCCTCCCTGGGGCCAGCTAAGCCATGAGGTCGGGTCCATTCTTGCGAAGGACAGGGCTGCCCCACAATATGTTGTAGAAGATCAGAGGACAGTATCAGCAGTGGGCTGGCAAGCTGGGGGGCCATAGGCCCCCACAGAACCAGAGACTGGGCATCTGCCCAGCAGAGATGCCCAGAAGCCCCCAGGGCCACTCCGCATGCTGCCTTCTTCGTGGCTTCCTTCCCACTTCTCCCTGGCAGCAGCTCTGGCTCTTCTTCCTGCTGTTGTTTTCTTGCTTTCATACGCTGGTCTCTACTTCCGGGAGGCTCCTCAGCTCAGGAAACACCTCACAGCAAAGGAAGCCACTGTGTAGAACCCCCAGGACCTCCAGGGAAGGCAGTCTGGCATGGAGATGCCTGCCATCTGAGGAGCCTGCCAGCCTTCTAGCTTTATGAAATTGCCAAGGTACAGAGTGGTTTAAAAGACCAGAGGCTAAGAAACACACCTGTGTCACTGTCCATCGGTACCAGAAAAGGCCAAAACCAAAAGTGAGATGGTCTCCGTGCCTCGCCTTGGCTTTGGTACAGCACAGTAATGTGTCCCTTGATTCCGGGTAGAGGTTGCTGTGGTTGCTGTGGAGCCAGCTGCAGATGTTTCAGGACAGTCTTTACTTGCTTTCAGACAGAAGACGTGATGCTGAGCCCAGAAGACCACAGAAGCAAGGTTGAGGCTCTGGATGACAGGGGGCTCTGCCTATGGATGTGGCCACCTGTGCCTATGAACTCCAGGCTGCCTTCACCCCTCCATATCAGTAGGCCTCAGCCTTGACTGGCAGGTCCCCATACTCCCAAGACCACCTCCTGGAGAGAAAACCTTGCTGGAGCTTGCTACAGACGTGGTATACATAAATGACAGATTGCTAGTGGTGGCCTGCCCTCACAGGACAGGAGCCAGCATTTCTGAGTACCTGCTGTGCATGAGGCAATGTGCCAGAGTTCTTGTCTACACAACCTCATTTCACCCCGTCCCCCAGTAGTGCTGTAAGTGGTTTAGTAATGATAATACTTCCAACTGCAAGTCACACAAATCCAACTCACGGTGGCTTAAATAATAACATTTGTGCCCTCAGATATAAAGTCCAGGCCAAGTGGTTCTGACAACCAAGAAATGTTTTCAGAAACATGCTCCCCTGTCTTTCTTAATGCATTAACCATCCTGCCTGTGGGGTGACCACAGGGTTCCAGCAACTGGATAGTTTGTGTTAGGGCCTCAGGCAGCACTGGACAGATTTTAGCCCAGAAGAAAGGGGAGGACAAGGTTGTCGGGTGATTGAACACATCCTGCTCTGACAAGCTTGGCAGAAATCATCACTTAACTCATGAAGACAGAACCCTGCCCTATGCTAGCTTGGGACAATCTACTAAGAATTATCTTTCATTTGTAATGATTTAAAGACATCTTAAAAGGGATAGTTCATGAAAATTTCATGAAATTCTACGTGTTTGAGAAGATTGTCTAAGGTTTTCTTAGAATATAGCTGCTTTTGTGCTTCAAAGACCGTGTATGGTTAAAAGCCTGAAATACTTTCAGGAAGAGTTTGTCCGTTCCTGAATTAAATGCCAGTATCTGGCAGAGTACTTGCTCAGCGTGTGCAGGTCCTGGGATGCACACATGAGTACATACATGAGAGTACCCTCATGACTAATGTGCTGTCTTGGTGCCATCAGATCTGCTATTTGGGCACCTTGTGTGTCCTGAGGAGAAAACTTGGATGGGGTGGGAAGCAGTTTTCTGCCTCTTTTCCCAGTCCCCTTCCTCCTGTGATGTCACTGGTCACTAGTCACCCCCCTACACCCTCAGTTTCATTGTCCATGAACTCAGTCACCAGTGGCCAATCACAATCTGAAAATGGAAAACTCCAGGAATAAGTAGTGTATGAACTTCACATTGCACACTGTTCTGGGAAGTGTGGTAAAATCTCATGCCATCTTGCTGTCATCCCTTTGCATATCCATGGTGCATGGGCCACCCACCCACTAGTCACTCCACAGCCATCTTCATTGCTTTATGTTGGGTAGTTTTATGTCAACTTAACACAAGCTAGACTCATCCGGGAAGAGGAACTCTCAGCTTGAGAAAATGTGCCCAACAGATATGTATATGGCATTTTCTTGACTAATGATTGATATGGGAGGGTCCAGCTCTCTATGGGTGGTGCCACCCCTAGGCAGGTGGTCCTGGGTTGTAGAAGAAAACAGATTGAGCAAGCCAGGGAAAATAAGCCAGTAAGCAGTATTCCTCCATGGCCTCTGCTTCGGTGCCTGCCCTGATTTCCCTCAGTGATGGAGTGTGACCTGAGACTTGTAAGACAAAATAAGTCCTTTCATCCCCAGCTTGCTTTTGGTCATGCTCTTATCACAGCATAGAAAACTAAGACAGGACTTATTTAACTGATGTAGTAACTATTCCAGTGTGGTGAAATCATTGCTCTTGACCTCTTATTGTACCTGGTTTATACTATACCTTCTCACAGGTCTGCAGTGAAGGAAAATGCACAGTGAGCTCAGAGTCTCAGCAACTGCAGGCATCTATGCATCATGAGGAATCCCCCTCAAATAAAGGGTTCTGCCTTTCCATTGTGTGTGTTTCTATAAAGTATGTGTTTTCCACTTGCATGGATGGTACTGTGTACTCTATGCTTCCTCCCCTCCTCTTCCTTCTCCTCCTCTTCCTCCTCCTCCTCCTCCTCCTCCTCCTCCTCCTCCTCCTCCTCCTGTGCTCTTCAACTGCTCAGTGCTGGGTTTCAGATCATGTTGCCTGGTCCTCAGCACACAGTCCTCCACCCATCCCAGAGGTAGCCACCCTCTCCCCTTAGAAGACATTAAGTGAGCATCATCCTATATGCCCCGGGATGCCTTGTATGATGACACCCAAGAGGATCTGTTGGGTCATGGGTGGGGAGAATACCCATGCCCCTTAACCAAGAAACCCAGGGTAGTCCACAGTGTGCTGTGATGCAATCAAGTTCTTTTGCCTTGCAATTTTTGCTTTCAAAATGAGCTGTCCACCCCTGGGTCACAAACTCATTCACTGTGTGTTGTTCTGCTTGCTTTTCCTTCACACGGAGATCTTGAGTCCCCCCCTTTGAAGGGTGTGAACAGGGGTCATTCCAGTTTTCTCTACATGCCAAGGGGTGTTTGTCTTCAGTTACATTTGACTTGGAAACCCAGTCGGGCTTTTCATCAGTTCCTCCTACTGATGATGGTTTCATCATCAGTCAAATAATTTCTCCCCAAATCTGGAGCTTTCTTAGTTTGTTTTCTGTTGTCATAACAAAATACCCAAGGCTGGGTAGTTTGTAGAGAACAGAGGTTTATTTGGCTTGGGAAGCCCCAGAGTATGATGTCAGCATCTGGCCAGACCCTCACACTGTAGCAAAGGTGACGCAGTGACACTGACTATTCTAACAAAGTCAATAATACCCCCATGGGGACTCCCCCACATGATATCATCTGATCCTAACCTCTTCCCAAAGGTCCTGCCTCTGAATACCATCAGCATCTTGATTTGGGGGATTAAGTTCTCAACACACATTCAAGCCACAGTAGGGATGGTGTGGAGAATCTCAATTGTGGTATATTTTGTGTTTATATAACAACAGAGTCCAATTCTGGGCTCAGATCATTGGCAGAAAAACAGGCTTTTTACCACATTAGCACAGCAGTGAACTGAGGTAGTATTTCACAGGTGAGAATAACATTTCTGGGGAAAATGACTATAAACTAGTCACTTACCTCTTAGCCTTTGTTTAGATCCATGTCCAGGACTGGACTGTGCTGGCTTGACATGAGATAGAAGATTCCCCTCCTTCTCTCTGTGCTCTCAAAAATGGTGCCAGAGTCATGTATGGCTACTGAGCACTTGGAATGTGAGTGGTGTGGTTCGGTGGCTATAAAAAAAATGGATTTGTAGCTTTGTTTAATTTTAATTATTCTAAATTAAAATAGCAACACCTCTGACTAGTGGCTGCCATGTTGGACAGTGTAGATCAGATTTAAACTGTGGAGCCAAGAGAGGGAAACAAAATGAGAGATGGAGATGACCTGGTAAACAGGAAGGAAGCTGTGAGCAAGCATGGGAGCTGGCATCTTCTAAGTGTCAACTGTGTGTCAAGTTCATATAGCCCCTGCTCAGCCTCATCAGCTGGAGTGGCCTCCTTCCTCTGTAAAGACAACAAGCAAGCCTCAGAACTGACCCACAGTAGATCAGCTACAAGTCAAAACCACCACCATAAGGGGTCCCAGAGGGAAAGGCAGGATACTGACAGGCCATGTGCAGACAGGGACCTTTGATGGCACTCTCCTAGGGCACAGACATAGTCTTATGACTGACCAGCAACCTCCTTGTGCCTATCTACAAGATATCAACATGAAATAGGCTGGCCAGGAAGACACAAGGCCAAGATTGGGGAGCAATCAGGAACAAGGAGAGGCTGTCTCCTCAAGGACACTTTGGAATCTTGTGGGAGAATGACTAGAGACAGGGCTTCTCACATCTGGGGTCCTGCCAGGAAAATGAGCCCCTGAATCCTAATCCTACAAAGCTTCTGCATGGCCAGCTGGACATTGGTGCATGAAACACTTCCACAGCAATGATCTAAGATCAGAATTGAACTCTGCATGATGTGTGAACAATTTTCTGCACAGCTATAATATGCAAAGAATTTTCCAAGAACACAAGGCTATGTGAGTTGAGGCATTATACTTTGTTTTGTTTGGAATTCTCCAAGAGCTGTTCATTATTTCCCAACCACATCACAGATGGTGGAAGCTGTGTCCTTACTGCTGAGGGACACTGTATCTTCTGACACTTATGTCTTCATGAGTCTGTGTGTCTACTTGCCTATCTTCCTATCTGAACGCATTTTCTTAGCCTGTGTTTCAAAATGTCAGATATATAAAGGATGCCAACAACACGCAAATAAACATTACCCTGACCCTTTCCAATTCAGACTCACCCATTATGTGTAGTGTCCGAAAGTGTCTGAAAACTTCATTATAGCTGCGTATTTCATACTGAATTGTAATATAAAATTCTTTTTTCCCCATTTAAGTTACTGTTACAGTATCATGACATTAATCTTTCAAAATAAAAAGTGGACTATTTATCTGGCTTAGTTTGAGAAAGCAGAGAAATGCTCTGCAATGTCTGAATTAGTCAACTTTCTGTCATGATAACAAAGTACCTAAGAAACAGGCCACAAGTAGAGCATGGGTTCTCATACATGAGGCCCTCTATCCAATCCCAAACACAGAAAATGGGAGAGGGGGGTACTTGGCTTATGACTATGGTTATCCATGTTCATGGTTGGTCAGCTGTGCTGTTTGGGGCCTGTGGTGAGAAACTTACCTGTTAGCCTTTGTTTAGATCCACATCCATGACTGTGCTGCCCTGACATGAGCCAGAAGTTTCCTCTCTTTCTCTCTGTGCTCTCCAAAGTGGTGTCAGAGCCATATTTGGCTGCTAAGTGCTTGGAATGTGGCCAGCATGGTAGGATGGCTAAAGAAATGGATTTGTAACTTTGCTTGTGGGTGGGGGACCAGGAAGCAAAGAAAGAAAGAAGGGATTGGAACACAATAAACCACCCCCAGGAGCACACCCCAAATTACTTTATCCTTTGAGGCCCTAGCTCCTAAAAGGCTTCATCCCCTCACAGTAACAGCAAGCTGGCACCAAGTCTTCAACACACGGGCCTCTAGGGAATATTCTAGATGTACGCCTTGCAGCATCGTGGCTTCAAACTATTAGAATTGGGGTATGTTGCTGAGTCCTAACAGCTCCCTTGAGGGAGGGGGTGAGAAGGCACAGAGTCAATGGCACAGACTCTGGGAGTCAGGTAAAAGGAAACAGCAGACTCATCTATTCAGCAATGGGGAGAGCCTTATATGCCCTCCTCCCAGCACCCAGGCTATGTCCTGATCTGGTGACATTATGTGGTCGCCCCTCATTGGCTAGGCATGATTAGGACCTCTGACATGGCCTGTTGTTAGGCCTTCAAGTAGACTCTAGGTTGGCTCATCTCTTGGCCTCATAGGCCTTATATTTCTATATATCCACCCTTTTTTATTTATTTATTATGTGGGCGCTCAGCAGGACCCAGAGTTCTTTGCTCAGGCCTTGTTGACCCTGCCTCAGGAGGGCTCAGCAACTGGACTGTGCCTGTCTTAGGTTGGCTTGCCCAAAAAGGTCTTACCTGTCATTGACTACCAGCCCTGGAAGAATATCCAGTCTTGGAGAGCTGCCCAGATGGAGAGGATTAGGCAGTAGCCTTTTGAATTTCAGAGAACCAGGCATGCATAACCTGTGGAAGTCTATGAGCAGGATATCTAAGAGTCATTAACACCTGAAGAGTCACCTTGGTTGATGCCTGCTGCTGTTGAATATGCTGCAGGAGACATTTAAAGAGAATAAGGATAAACAATACCACCCTACCAATCAGGAGGGATCAAATAGCTTTTTAATATTACGCTAAACCTTTTCAAAATATGAACAGTCAAAGGCCATAACTTCTGCCCTTGTCTGATTTCAAGATAGATAGTCAGCATTGGGGAGTGTGGAAAAATGGGGAGTGTCCAATAGATTTTTGGGTTACCAGAACCTCCTCTTACTGGCAGGGCTGAGGAGCACCCTGCCTGGAGTTTAAAGGGGCTGGTGCTTCAACAGGCTGTGATCTGCAATCCTTTGCACAATGAAATCCCTTATTTCATCTAGGGCATCAGGTCCTAGGTTTTGCCCAGGGGCAGTCACATGGCAGATGGCCTGGTTTGCAGCATCTCCAGCAAGATCTGTTTACTTGGGGGCCCTTGGGTGTGTTTGTTGGCATGCTGCCTGTCCACAAGGAGGATATTCAGGGGAGTTGTGAGGGCAGCAATGGGACCATCACTGGGGTCAAGATCTCTTGTGGCCAGTACCCACTTACAAATGTCCTCATTGTGGACTTCTGTGACCACATTGCAGGTGGAGGCATTAAGCCCTTCCCAAACCAATTGTTTGATTAACATTTCCCTAGTAGGGCCAGGTCTACTCTCTGCTCCACTGCCTCATTAACACATGTGAGAAAATCAGTAAAAAGTTCCCCTGGCTGTTGAATAAGATTGCAAAAGTAAGCTGAAGAGTCCCTTGTGGTGCATGCCTTAAGAACTTTGAAGGCCAGGTCAGAAACCTGTTGGTAGAAGGCTTGATGGCCAATCTGTACCTGATGGACAGGATGGAAAAAGTTACCTCATCCAGTGAGCATGTCAAGGGTTACTAGAATGTTAATTAAGAGGTTCATTTGTGCTTGAGCTTCTGCTTGATCATTGTAAGCCAATTTCCAGCTAAGAAAGGTGGTCGGCTCCAGCACAGCTTTGAGCAGACAATACCAACCACAGTATGTCTGTAGTTGCATTACCCTTTGAATGAGGCCCTATTCAAATTAAGGTGAATCCAGGCCCAACTCATTAGACACCTTCCAGATGAGGAAGAGTTCAGCTATTGGGGTGGGAATCCAGGGCAAGTTTGGCAGCATTTTTCCCCCAGGTTGACTGGAAAGGCTTCTACCTACCTTTGAGGCTGAGGCAGGGCACTACAGCAGCTGGGGGGCATAATGCAATATGAGGGAATTTCCACTTTCTTGGGCAGGTGGATATTGAGGCACTTCACTCCAAGGGTACCTCAACAGAGGTGTAGCCTCCTGCAGTGGTAATGGGGCTGACAGGGAAGCAGCACATATGGTCTTAACTGTGGCCGTGCTCTCCTCAGCATGTTTTGTGGGGTCTGAACTGTCTGCCTCATCATCATTGGATACTGTAGAGAGATCAGACATGGGAGGGGTGGAGGTGATGGAGAGGTTTTCCATTTTGTAGAGGGAGACAGCAGGTGAGCAACAGTCAGAGAGAAGATGGCAGCCAACAGGGGTGTAAAATTGTGTTGGGCTTTTATGTTTTATACTTAGTGGGGGACTTCCATGGTTTTTTAGGCCAAAACCATATGCCCACGTGGTATCTCCAGATGAGGGACAGCATTCAGGAGCCAAGACTTGGTTCCACCTCCTGGGGGTCAGCCCTTATGTGGAGGTGCTGGGGAAAGCCGAAAAAGAAAAAACATGCCTTCCTAACCAGACAGGCAGACAAACATGACAGACAACACAAAAGAAGGAAAGAAGGGGGGTCCCAACACTTACTTGCTGAAGGTACTGAAAACACACAACATTGAGGTCTCACTGAAAGACACCATCTTGGGAGTGCTGTTCAGCACCACTAGTAAGGGGAGGGAGATGACCAGAACCTGTTTGGGTGCCAGATGTTGCTGAGTACTAACAACTCCCTCAGGAGAGGGGATGAGAAGATGTGGAGTCAACAGCACAGACTCTGGGAGTCAGGTAAAAGGAAAACAGCAGACTCGTTTATTCAGCCAGTTATATACCCTCCTCCCAGCACCCAGGCTGCATCCAGAGCTGGTGACATTGCATGGTTGCCCCTCATTGGCTAGACATGATCAGGACCTCTGACAGCACCTGTTGCTAGGCCCTCAGGCAGACTCATCTCTTGGCCTCATAGGTCTTCTCTTCCTACAGGGATACTTGGCTCTCCATGCAAAGGAAGCCTGTCTGGGAAGAGCCCTGCTATAATGATGCCCCAAAGTGCTCATTACTAGTATTTGAGCATTTGCTAACTGTTAGTAAATTACACGTTTTGCAACTCTGTGGGTTTGGTATCCCGGGTTTTGGCACCAAAATGTTAATAAATTGCACCGAAAATGTTAGTAAATTGATGGCTGAAACTGCAAGGAGACAGTTCAGCCCTCGAGGGTGAGGTATCTCAGAACAACAGCTCTACCCTGAAGGTATCCCAGACACCTGGAGCTGTGTATCACAGCTGTGATGGCTGAAACTGCAAGGAGACAGTTCAGCCCTGGAGGACAATTTTTCTGACTTCTTGGGAGAGTCAAGTGTGGAACTATTTCAGCAGGGAAGGGTATCCTGACTCTTCGGGAAAGTCACAATATACCTGGTGTGATGGGGGATGGTCTCCCCATAGAACACAGCAATCCTGCTCCTCTCCTGGAGAGCCGCAATCTCCAGCTCAGTGTTACCAGCTCTCTCATGCTCAATCCACTATGGGATGTCTTAGCAAGGTTCTTCTGTTCAGCTCCCCTCTTGCTCAGTACACTATGGGATGCCCCAGCAAGGTTCTTCTGTGTACCAGTGAATGAAGGTCTTCACCCAAAACTCTTTTGAGAAAGAGATTTATTTGGGAAGGAGGAGTCCAGGAGAGTAGTTGCCTCTACCAGGGTGGAGAGAACAGCTCACAACTGATCAGACAGGGCAGTTTATATAGGATGTCTAGGGGGCAGAGTCAACTGTGATTGGCTAGGTTTTTTTCTGTCCAGGGATTTGCTAGTTTTGTGGGCAAGGGGCAGAGATAGCCCTGATTTCAGGGTCAAACTGTGTTTCTTTCACTGGCCTTACTTAGCTTTTTGACACTACCTCTAAGGCCAGGGCACATTTCTTCCATTGACTCTGATTCTAGGGGGCCAAGAGTGTTTCTTTGGTACTGGTTTCAGAGTCAGGGCATGTTTCCTTAGTTCATTTCTCTGGCTCAAGTACCAAACATAGGCTGTGTTTCCTTCCCTGGTCCTGGGCCCTAGGGCCAGGATTCTACTGTCCTGATCTGTGATTGGTTGATTTCACAAGTCAGTTGGACAGGGGCAGAGATGGCTGTGAAGGCAGGCACTCTATTACTTCATTTCATAATCAATACAGGGTAGAGCCCCATCATTGTTCACTGGTGAACAAGTCAGGAAATGAAATGAGGCAGTTCAGAGGGGGTGAGGGAGCTATAGAGTTCACACAGCAAAGTCGTGGTCTCCTGCAGGGTAGTGGCAGCTTCTGAGGCCTCTTGGCATCACAGAACCAAGAAGGGAGTCTGTCAGGAACTGGGAGCTTCTAAGATGGAAGGGAGACAATGCAACATCTGGCTCCTGTCAGACTGTTTAAGCCTCTGGGCTGGCAGCCAGATGTGGCCATGGACTGCAACATGGAAGCTATCAGAGGCTCAGTGGTGTTCCAGGAGGGTGTGGATGTGGCCATCGGGAGGAAACACCCAGCCACATAGAAGACCTGGGTCTAAGGAAGAATGGTCATCACCAGAGTTCATTTCTCCAGGACCTTCAAGTCACCAGGGAGGCTCCAACAATGTTTTCTGAACCACTGACATCCTGACATCTCCCAGAAACACCCTTACTCTACTGAGGATACCAAAAGAGAATGGTACCCAGTAAGGTACCTAGAGAACACAGGCCAGGGAAGTATAGCATGTCTCCTGGTGACTTACCAAGGGTTTCTGCTGCTGTGTTGACCACAGAGGACTCAGTTAAATCCCAGTTAGCAGACAGGAGCCACACGGGACCCTCAGAAAATGGTTCTGCCTCTTCGGCCAACCTGGGGTTCTTGGGAAATTCAGTTTTTCCTTACCTGACTTCCTTGCCATGACCCTGCCTCGGGGGTTTCCTCTTCCCAAATCCTTGTATGTGACCTATAGTCCCCAAAGCTGACAGTGGCTATGCTGTATCACTCCAGGACTTCCTTCCCCTTTGGTCAGGCCTAGAGGGTGGTCTGGAGAAAGAAGTTTAAGGGTCCTCTATTTCTGAGGTAGGCAGATAGCTCTGGTTCTCTGTGTCTCCATTTCCTTCTCTGTGAAATGGGGACAATGGCATTATTTATTGCTATGGTTGAAAAGGGAAATGTTTGGACACTTAGTCTCAAGATGTCTGGGGAGAGTATGGAACCTTAAGGGGATGAAGCTTAATTGGAAGAAGTTGTTGGGGGAGGGGGTCACAGGTAGTTAGTTTTATGTCAACTTGACATCAGCTAGAGAGTCATTTGGAAAGAGGGAAGAGGGAACCTCAACTGAGAAAATGTTCTTACCAGATTTTCTTGTTACAAGCCTGTGCTGCATTTTATTTAGTGATTAATGTGGGAGAATCCAACCCATTGTGTGTGGTGCCACCCCTGGGCAGGTGGTCCTGGGTTCTATAAGAAAGCAGGTGGAGAAAGCCATTATGAACAAGCCAGTAAGCAGCGTTCCTCCATAGCCTCTGCATCAGCTCCTACCTTCAGGTTCCTACCCTAAGTTCTTGCCCTGGCATCCCTGGATGATGAACTACAAGTTGTAAAATGAAATAAACCTCTTCCTCCCCAAGTTGCTTTAGGTCATGATGTTTTACCACAGCATAGAAACCCATCACTAAGACAGCAAGAATTGCTGGGCAGTGGTGGCACACACCTTTAGTCTCAGCACTTGGGAGGCAGAGACAGGAGGATCTCTGTGAGTTTGAGACCAGCCTAGTCTACAGAGTAAGTCCCAGGACATTCAGGGCTACACAGAGGAAACCCTGTCTCAAAAAACCAAAACCAAACAAACAAACAAACAAAGACAGCAAGACTTCTGTGATGTAGTTCAGCCCCATTCCATTGTCAGACTTTGTTTCCTGGTCCATGAAACACAAGACACAGTGGCCTTGCACTCCCACCACCACACCCTCCCCTCCACACCCTCCCCTTCAAGCCCTCCCCTCCACACCCTCCCTTTCAGGATAGACTGTAGCTACTTGAACCCTGAGCTGGAATGCATCCTTTTAGTTGTTTCTGCTAGATACTCTGTCACAGTGATAAATGAGAAAAGAAGCTGACAGCCGCAATCTTAGACTAGGACCGAAATGTTTGAGTGCCGAAAAGGGTGGTGAGGTACAGGAGCTGCTGTAAAGCAAGAGGCACGGACACCAGCTTAACAGGTTGCCAGCTCATTAATAAATATGTTCATGCTGGGCGATGGCAGTGCATGCCTGTATTTCCAGCACTCAGCCAGCAGAGGCAGGCGGATCTCTGTGAGTTTGAGGCCAGCCTGGTCTACAGAGTGACCAGGACAGCCAGGACTACACAGAGAACCCCAGTTTTGAAAAAAAAAAAAAAAAGATAAATAATTAAGTAGGTAAATAAAAATGTTAATTTTATATCAGTTTTTTTTCTCTATTATCTGACCTTGTGAACTGCAGGGATGTAGAAAACAAATGTTCAAAACATGGGAACCTTGGAGTGTCAAGGAGACTGATGGGGAATGAAGTGAGTTTTCCAAATCCCAGAGAGTGGAGATTCCTCAGTTAAAGGCTTTCATGGCCAAGACATAGAATGTAATGAGAATTATGTGAAAATATGTTGGAAAGAAAAGAGTCTAGCCAGGCACAGTGGTATATGTCTGTAATCCCAACATGGACTACAACAGTGAGACACTGTCTCTTTAAAAATAAAAAAGTGAAAGGTGTAAACTTTAGAAAATTTCACATAGGGCTGGGGAAATGGCTGAGCCTTTAAAAGCTCTAGCTGCCCTTCCAGAGGAAACAGGCTCAATTCCCAACAGTTCTCACAGCCATCTGTAACTTCAGTCCCAAAGGATCCAACACCTCTTCTGGCCTCCGTGGGCACCAGGCACACGTGTGGTGCACAGAAACACATGCAATCAAAACAGCCATATACATGAAATAAATTAATATTAAAAATCCACCCACCCAGACTGGAGAGTTGGAGCACCAGTTAGGAACACTCACGGTTCTTGCAGAGGACCCAGGTTCAGTTCTCAGCACCCACATGGTGGCTCACAACCATTTGTAACTCTAGTTCCAGGGGCTCCTGTGCCCTCTTCTGGCTTCCATGGGCACCCGGCACACACGTAGCACCCAGTACACAGACATATGCAGGTAAAACATTCATACACATAAAATAAAAATAAATATTTTTTAAATGTCAACCATATTAAGTCCAGAGATGGCTAGTTGTAGGACTGGCTAGCTCAGCCTCTAATGATGTCAGGGCTCTTACCCAGCTACTGAGCATTTCTCTCAGATACTCGTTCAAGGTCACACTGTGACTGCTGCAACCAAGTACAGCATCACCTCCTAACTGTCCCAAAAAAGGGCAATTCCTTTCTCATGATTCTTATTATACGGCTGGAAATCTGTCTCATAGTGTCTGCAGATCTTGCCTTACATCCCATTTTCTCTTTTTTTTTTTTTTTTTTTGGTTTTTCGAGACAGGGTCTCTCTGTGTAGCTTTGTGCCTCTCCTGGAACTCACTTGGTAGTCCAGGCTGGCCTCGAACTCACAGAGATCCGCCTGGCTCTGCCTCTCGAGTGCTGGGATTAAAGGCGTGTGCCACCACCGCCCGGCACATCCCATTTTCTAAAATTGGGTTTCACATCTGTTCCCTGTTGGCAAAGAAAACTGGAGCCTATCTTAACATTCTTTCTAGCCTATGAGAGCCTGACTTTGCCAGGACAATGGTGGTAGATCACGGGTGGCTTACCTGTGCAGAATAAAAAATGTCTCAAAACATATCTCTCCCCTACCCACAGGTCAGAGGGACCTCAGCTCCTAAACACCGTACAAGCCAGTGTACAGCCAGAAAACAAGAACGTTGAACCTAAGGCTAGAGGAACCAGAGGTGTGGACACCACTTCAGAGGTAGCCCAGCAGTCGGACACCAGCTTAAGGAGCAGAGACACAGATGAAGGTCAGTCCCCACATGCCCAGCCTGCTGCTAGGCCCATGCCTCATCCCTGCTTGTGAGGGCTCAAGTATCAGACAAAACCCCACCCTGCTACTCAGGCTGGCTTGTAGCACCCTGAACGGCTTGTCTTGTGGTGTCTTCACGAGAACCCGAACCTTGGAAATCAGGGCAGCTCACCTGCACAGTGTGCCAGGGACTGGGTCTCCATCCCACACTCCAAGGCCCAGAGCCCTTCTACCTACCCCTGCCTTGGGCACCAGGACAATGCAGAGGAGGAATCAAGGGAGGGACATATACTGTCACTATTAGGAACATTGTCATGAGAAGTCCTTGCAGTGGTTCTGGGTGGCCCAACCAGACAGTGGAGCCCTGAGGAACCATGGGTGATGGCAGGAGGGGGTAATAGATGTCCAGAGCCAGGGACCCCTGATGCCTGTGTCAAGAAGCTTCCAAGGTCCCCCGTGAGGTAAAGTCTCATTTTGGTTTTAAATACTGCTTCAAGCAGGGAAGTCTGAAAGTATCATGTCAGTCGGCATGAACCGCTCAGGCTAGAAGACAAGTATGCGTTCTCAGAAGAGTCTGCAGATTTGGCGCCGCCTCTAATGCCTAGCTGCCCCCTTCCTATCCTGAGATTACTCACTCTCAGTAGGCATGTCCTCCCTGGCTCCACCCCATGTCCAGGCCTCCAAGCCCAGAACTGGAAGACCAGCCCTCATCTGAGTTCATTTTGGCCAAACACTCACTGACCCCCACATTGTTTTCTGAGGGTTGCCAGCTCTTCCAGAACCTTCACTATGCCTCTGATTGGCACAGCCTGATGGGTGCCGAAAAGGGTCAGGCTCTCTAGGAGACTTTGGTCTGCTCCAGGGGACGAGAGTTTTGGCTGGGCAATAGGCCGGGGCAGCTCTCATCACCCACTACAGTCAGGATGAAGTTCATCAAAGCTGTTGGGGACCACAGGCTACATATTGGACACCTCTTCTTCCACAACCCCCCAGAACTGAGAACTGAAAGTCTTCTGACCTGATGCTAACATCCTGCAAAGCCCTTACCCAGTGCCCCAGTCCAGGTGCTTGTCCTGAAGTGGAACTGATGCTCAACCCTGACACCAGACATGCTTCCTCACGTGTCACCTGAGGAAATGGAAGACATGAGGGCTGAAGCTCAGGGATTCCCATGCAATTCCCCAGGGCCCTGGGCCAGTAACGGGAAGGGGACAGTGTCAGCAGTGCCTCACTTCACGCATGTTCCTGAGGAGGGCTGGATGGTGCTCAGGTTGGGTCTCCAGTTCCTAGATGATATGTTTCCCCAGCAGAGGATGAGCAGCTGTTCCGCTCCGTGGAAGGCCAGGCCGCCTCTGAGGAGGAGGAAGAAAGGTTGCAGGAAAAGTCAAGGCCCCCACAGGCCCATGTTGAGGTATCTCTGCTGCAGCCCTCAGACTGTATGAGTAGGTAAGTGTCTGGAGATCCCTGGCCTGGCAGTGGAGACCAGAAACACAGAACCCCCCAGGAAGGCAGCTTTGCCTTGCAGAGCCCTTCACACATGCTTCAACATGAGAAGCTGATGGTTGTAGGATACAGCCATACTTTGGCCCCTGACAACCCCTCCCGGGAGTCATAGCTCAAACGTTGAAAAACATCCCACCAAGCACAAGGATGAAGTGAGAAGATCCTCAAGAGCATAGCCTGTGGGGGAATTCAGTCCCCACCAGCCATCACTCCCTTGGTCACTGTCCCAAGACCTGTTTGTTCCATTTCTGTCACTTTTGAGCTATCCATCACTTCCTACAACACAATTCAAAGCCCTCCCCTCTCCCCAGCCTGGCCCTGGGCTGGTTCTTTCTCAGCTACCCACCAGTGTGGCCCTTGTATCATCTTAAAGGATAATGAAAATGAGCTCGGTACCCATGGGTATCCCAAATTGCCTGGTTTTTCTGGGCTGCGGTCTCCTCGTCTTGAAGGCGGGTCTGTAACGCTGTCTTCGAGGAGGACATGAGGTCAGGATGTAAGATGCCTTCAGGGACAGTACGTTCATTACACTGGAAAGTGCTGTGGCTTTCAGGGGTGGTTGTATCACCCGTTCTTTGTGTCCATACAAAGCACTTAAGTACCTGCTTGTGTGCCAGGCAAAGTTTGAGCCACTGAGACAATCATAAAGAGAAGGCTGCCATGCTGTCCTGGTCCCTCTACTGTAGGAAGTTAGGGCAGAGAGTGTGAAGACAGGGAGGGTGGGAAGAGACCTGGAGGCAATTCTGTCAAGCAATGTAGATGGTGTGAGAAGGGTCCAGGGGGGAACAGCAGGCAGAGACTCTGGGGCAGGCTGAGTGAGGTGGTGGTGGGGGTTGGTTTTAAATGCAGCACTTTTACTCTTCGGGGAAAGGTCAGGAGGCATGACAAAATCCAGTATCAGAGCTTTATTACGGGGAAGGGGGAGTGGGAGTGGGGACAGAAGAGTGCATGGCCAGGCCTGTGGAAGAGACACGTGAGGAGGAGGGAGAGAGAGGGGAGGAGTCTGTAACTGGCTTTTTAAGGATCTCCCTGCATATGCTCATGTGGGCTTATAGAGCTACGCCACACCATGCATGCACAGATTGTGTGGCCATGATGTACAGGGATGACGTAAGACATAAGACCCCTTGCTTAGCTACTCAGCTGCACATGAGCGGTCACAAAGCTGGAGGAGTGGCAGAATCCTAACAGTGGGGGTGTTAGCCAGGTTGTAGGGGACACCTCTGGCAGTCCCTCTGAGAAGCCAAGGAGCTCCAGGAAGATGCTAAGCAGGCAGGCTCCATGACAACATCTGCTTTCAATGCTGTAGCACAGGGACAGCAGGTCCCTGAAGTTCTGGCTTCTCTCTCCTGCAGGTGTGATGGGCAGACAGCTGAGACGCTCAAGACTTCCTTTGGCCACTGTGATGGTGCTGACCACATCTGCACCTTAGAGCTGGAGAACCATGTCACCAGGCTTGGGGATCAGCTGCAGACCCTGGGCTGCAGCGGAAAGACCCTGGGGACACCGGAGAAGGAGGTCAGCAGGGCCTTAAGATCCTAGATCTTACAGCTGGAGGGACTTGCAGTCCCATAGCCACTCAGAGCTGTGAATAGAACTCAGTAGGTGTGGTTTCCTCTCATTTCACTTTATGGGAACTTTTGATAGCCAGTCACAGAATCCCATCCCAGATTAGCTTGGTTACAAAGCAGAAGTTCACAAGAACTGAGGGGGACAGCTGACGGGCTGCAGGCACAACTGTCAGAGCACAAACATGTCATCTCCTGTCTGTGTCTCTGAAACCTCAGCCTTGAGTCATGGACTGAAAAATCTAGGGATCGTCAAGAATGGCGTTTTAACAATTCAGTTTAAAGATCTCAATTGATTTGTGATTTGTGATTTGTGATTCTATTTGTGATTCTAGAATCAGGCAATACTTCAGCATATTGAGTATCTAATGCACACAGAAGGACTAGCTGCATTCCTATAAGGAAGGACAGAGAGGTGACTGATGGATAACAGGAAACACCAGGTTCCTACAGGTCATGTGTTTTGGTAAAGATTAAGGTAGACAAACTATAATTCCAGGCCCATTGGGGAAGTCACCCTTGACTTCTCCAGGGACACATGACAGCCTGGTCCCCCTGTCAAGGTAGAACTCTGTCCTAAGGATCCCCACCCTGCGCTCTGGACTCAGGGTGGAAGCTAAGCCCTGAACAGTGGAAAGTCGTGGGTCAGAGCAGGGCCCACAGTATATGCCAGAGCAGGCTGCCTGGCTTCAGTGCCAACTCTAGTACCTGTGTGATGCTGTGCTTCAGCGTCTCTGTGCCTCGGTTTCCACATTTGTCACAGGGCCACTATGCATGTGTCAAGTGAGTAGATGTGGGTAGTGAGCTCTTGACAGCTCAGCTCTGACTGTCAACGTCTGGAGAAGACCACCCAGGATTCTAGGTTGGTCTGCTGTATTTCGGGCTGTGTTTCCATTCTTACCACAGCGCTGTTCCCTGAGCCCCTGATCCTGATACCCAGGATCTCCCCAGCAGACAGCTGCTGGGAAAGGGCCACCGTCAGATGTGAAGTACGAACTGGCAGTCAGGGATCACCCAAGAAAAGGTGCAGCTGTCACTTTTCTAAGTAAACTTCAAGGTGACAGAGCAGGAAGGCTCCAGAATGGGCCAGTCTCTAGTCCTCTCTGAGGTGGGTGGACCCACAGAGTCTTTTGTACTCCTGCCCAAAGCCAGAGGGAATCATGAGCACCCTGGTAATAAGGGGTGCCTGTCACATGACATGCCTGGTTTAGGGGGTGAGCATCAGACATTTCCTCTGTCATCAACTCTGGGACCCTGGCGGCACTCCTGGCCACACGGCTGTGGAAAGGTGGACAGATGCCTGGAATGTCCTTTCAGCCAGGGCCCTAGGACAAGATGGGACGGGAACTATCCACTAGCCTACAGTATGCTCCTTCTGTGTCAGCCAGTCACATGGATTTCTCCTGGTTGCCACCAACACAGATTCATCAAACAGAAAAGAAACCAAAAAGTAGAAAAGAGAGAATGGAGTTGTTAGACTAGAGAAGTGTGTGTGTCTGCTCACCCTCCTGCTCACCATGCAGTTTGGGGCAGGCACTTAGCTTCTCTGGCCCCAGGGTGGTTTATCTGCATGGCTACCTTACATAAAGGAGGCCAGATTAGGTGATCTCTGCCAAAGTGCCAGGGAGGCCAGCAACCTTGCTAGGGAGCTATGAACAGCCATCGTGGGGAAAGAGCTGTAAGAAACGCACTGAGACCCTTTACCCCAGGCAGAACTGCAGCGGATGGTGGAGACGGAGCATCTGAGGCTGGAGCTGCAGATGGTGGAGACAGAGCGGGTACGACTGTCGCTGCTGGAAGAGAAGCTGGTGGACGTGCTGCAACTCCTGCAGAGGCTCCGGGACCTGGTGGGAACATGGGGGGTCCTGGAGGGAAGCGGGGGGCGGGCCTGGAGGTGAGCTGGGAGACCCAGAGGAAGACATTGGTGAGACGGGCCAAGGCCAGTTTATAGGGGATCCGAGCGCAACACTGGGGAGCCAGGGGAGGCCAGGAGGCTGAGGGGAGCCTGTGGCAGGCCCAGGGCTCTGGTTCCCACAGTCAGCAGGTGCTCCTCAGAATGGAGGCTCCAAGAAGCCACCTAGAGAGGAGAGGATATTCCAGATCATTTTAGGAGTCTGGTGTAACTGTAATTAAAGCCCAGAGCTGGCTATCGAGATGACTCACCAGGCAAAGCCACAGGCCGCCAAAACCTGGCGACCTGAGTTCTATCTCTAGAACCATTGAAAAGGTGAAGAAGAAAACACATAATGTTGACCTCTGACCTCCATACATGTGCCATGGCATACATGCCCACACATATGCATACACATACAATAATAATAAACAAGTAATTTTTAAAGACCAAAGGAGTTTAACCAAGAAAGAATAATGTAGCATCTCTTTTAAACATGGCTGCATGGCTGGGGAGATGGCTCAGTGGTTAAGGGCACTCACTGTGGGTTCCAGGACAGCCAGGGCTATGTAGAGAGACTTTGTCTCAAACAAGCAAAAACAATAACAAAAGAGCACCCACTGCTCTCCAGAGGACCAGGGTTCAATTCCCAGCACCCACATGGCAGCTCACAACCAACTGCAACTCTAATCCCAAGGGATCTACCACCTTGTGGCCTCTGCACTCACCCAGCACACACGGTACACAGACATACAAGTGAGCAAAACGCTATACACATAAAATTAAACAAAATAGTTAAAAAATAAACATGGCTTCAAATTATTAAAGACCAGAAGACTTGGCACAGTGGTGCCTGTAATCGCAGCACTAGAGAGGCTGAGGCAGGAGGATTGCCACAAGTGTGAGTCCAGACTGGCACATTCTACATCAAAAAAATTTTTTTGTTGTTTCTAGCTTGTTTGTTTGTTTGTTGTTTTTCAAGGCAGGGTTTCTCTGTTTAACGGCCCTGGCTGTCCTAAAGCTAGCTTTGTAGACCAGGCTGGCCTCAAACTCTCAGAGATTAGGATCCCAAGTGCTGGGATTAAAGGTGTGCCCCACCACCGCCAGAAGAAAAAAAAATTGTTTTAACTAGCCAGGAATGCTGGCACATACTCAATCCCAGCACTTGGGAGGCAGAGACAGGTGGAGCTCTGAGAGTCCACTTTTGCTGTACATCAGGCTGCCAGGGACATGGGCTGCCCAGGTCTGGCCCCACATCACGTAGCCAGGCAGACAAAGAGCTGGGAATGAGCCTGAGAGCAGCGGAGGTTCAGCCCAGTCCCAGAAGCAATGAGGTGTATAGTGTTTTCTTTGTTTTGGTTTGTTTGCTTCTGAGACAGGTTCTCACTGTATAGCCCAGGCTAGCCTGGAAATCTTGGTCCTGCTTCCACCTCCTGAGTGCTGGGATTGCAGGTGTGGCCCTGGCCCTCTTTCTCTTTGGTCCTTCCTTTCTACACAGCCTCTCATTGCTTAGAAGCCCGCACTAAACAACTTGACTTGAGGTGCAGATGAGCAAATGCTTAAGGACCTTAGTCACCGTTTCGGTCCTGGTCTGTGGTGGAATGGAGCCTGCACACTGCTCCACCCTACCCACTGAGGGTCTCGGAGAAGCCAGTGTGGCCAGCCTTGGGGGTGGAAGGCAGGGAGGGAGTCCAGGGTAAGAAGACAAGATGAGAGGACAGGAAGAGAGGATGGGGCAGGAAGGGAGGATGGGAGCAGGAAGGGAGGGTGGGGGCAGGAAGGGAGGGTGGGGGCAGAAAGGCAGAGTGGGGCAGGAAGGGAGGGTGGGGGCAGGAAGGGAGAGTGGGGCAGGAAGGCAGAGTGGGGCAGGAAGGGAGGGTGGGGCAGGAAGGGAGGATGGGGGCAGGAAGGGAGGGTGGGAGCAGGAAGGGAGGATGGGGGCAGGAAGGGGGGATGGGGGCAGGAAGGGAGGGTGGGACAGGAGGGGAGGGTGGGGGCAGGAAGGGAGGGTGGGGCAGGAGGGGAGGGTGGGGATAGGAGGGAGGATAGGGGCAAGAAGGGAGGATGGGGGCAGAAAGGGAGGGTGGGGGCAGGAAGGGAGGGTGGGGGCAGGAAGGGAGGTGGGGCAGGAAGGGAGGATGGGGGCAGAAAGGGAGGGTGGGGGCAGGAAGGGAGGATGGGGGCAGAAAGGGAGGGTGGGGGCAGGAAGGGAGGGTGGGGCCAGGAAAGGAGGTGGGGCAGGAAGGGAGGATGGGGGCAGAAAGGGAGGATGGGGGCAGAAAGGGAGGATGGGGGCAGGAAGGGAGGATGGGGGCAGGAATGGAGGGTGGGGGCAGAAAGGGAGGGTGGGGGCAGGAAGGGAGGGGGGCAGGTAGGGAGGGTGGAGCAGGAAGGGAGGGTGGGGCAGGAAGGGGTAAAGAGGAACATGGAGAGGGAATGTGGGACCAGCCCCAAGGAACTTCATGGAAGCTTCCAGGAGTCTCTACTCTCCACCTGCTGGGTGGGACATGATCTGATCCAGCCTCTCTCCATCTCTCTTGAAGAACATATCAAAAAGAGCCCTGGGGAAGATTTTGCTGAACGCCCTGGACCGGAATCCCTCACAGGGTAGGCAAGAGTGCCTTGCAGAGAATGGATGGCAGCTGTGGGGTGTCTGGACCAAAACTCCGGCACTGTCTGCAGAACATCCACTCTGATCCCACCCCAATGCCTGCAGGCCACAGTCAAGAAAGACTTCAAAAGCAGACACAACTGTCTGACCAGAACAGAGCTGCAGGGCCGCAGGCAGCTGGGACAACTGGAAGCCACCATGGGCACAGCTGGCAAGGGTGGGGTAGCCCGCTGGCAAGTCAGACTGCACTGCTCACTGAGCCCACGGTGGCCCAGGACCCAGGCAGTGCCTCTGCTTGAAATCCCCCAGCTCTGACAGCTGACCTGTCAGAAGGGAGTCACCTGGCATACAGTCAAGAACCAGCCTGCTAAGTGTCTGGGATTTGCCTAAAGCTCCAGCCCTGTGGCCTCCGCTGCCCAGGCGAAGCTGAGAGCAGCATAACTCCACCAGTGGTGCCCTGCACCTGACCCTGCCTCCCAGGGCCTCCCAGGGAGACTGATAGGTGAGCCTTCACCTGCTGGCAGGATCTTGAAACAGCCCATTGCCAGTGGAGACAAGGAGTATGTAGGACAGTGGTTCTCAACCTTCCTAATGCTGCGACCCTTTAATACAGTTCCTCATGCTGTGGTGACCCCCAACCATAAAATTACTTTGTTGCTACTTCATAACTGTAATTTTGCTACTGTTATGAACTGTAATGTAAATATCTGATATGCAGGGTATCTGATATGTGACCCCTATGAAAATGTTGTTTGACCCCAGGAGTCACGACCCACCAGTTGAGAACTACTGATCTAGGTGTTAAGAAGGAACATAGGGGGCAGGGCTGGGCAGGGCTGGGCAGTGGTATGGGGCAAGTGGTAGGCAAGCCACATGGAAGAGAGAAGTGACTCTGTGGACAAGATAAAGAAATCCACCCTTTTGTTTCTCTCCAGAGGGTACACGTGGCACCTTGGCCATCCTGGACGCCTTGCACCAAGCCTTGGTTGGCTGTGAGCTCCTGCAGAGAAATCCCTCAGCACCAGCAGCCACAGCTCCTACACACACAAACCCCTTCCTCATCTCCTGCTGAGCTCACTGACCCAGCCATGGGCCACCATGGTCTTTCTATCCATCATCAGACCAGCCTTGACCACAACCAGACTTGCCTCCTTGGTGAACCTGACCACCATGGGACTTGCATTGGCAGTCGCTGGACCAACCTTCACAGCCAAACTGACTGCCATCACAGGAGCCTTCTCAGTCATCCTGAGCACCATCAGCCCAGCCTCCCTGGTCAGCCGTCCACTGCTAGGCTGTCTTCCACCGTCTGAACACCCTCCACAAAAGGTTGGACTGTTATCACTTCCTCAGAACTCTGCAGCCAAGGCCCCTTCCAAAACTGGGTGTGTCTGGCAGCTACTCCTTCCTTGGGCCTCTCACATTCTCCCAGAACCCCCACATTGAAACCTTGCAGTTGCTAGATCAGCCTGTACCTGAGGCTGTTGCCCTTATGCTGAGCACAGTACACGGTACATTCCAGAATCTCTGCCCTGCTTGCTCCAGCTGACTGACCTGTGTTATTTGGCCTGCTCAAGAAGGACCAGTTCTGCACCCCGATCAGGCTATATGTGTGCTAGAACTTAGTGTGGACAAATGTGCAAGGAAAAACTCCAGGGGACCAGGCAAAGAGGAACCCACACTTTGGCAAGTCTAACTTTGTGAGCTCTGCTATGACCTCACAGGAAAGATAGAAGAGCTTCTGGGAGGAAGAGGCAATTGACCAGTGTGGAATATAACTAGTGCATCCCGGGTTTTATTTTGCTGTTTTTCTGCTGCCAGGGATGTCCCAGCACTGCCAGAGCTCCCCCGCCAAGCACACCCTGACCTCACTCTGCTCTTTTCAACAAGCTGCCTTTCCACTGGAGCGTGACAGGCACAGGTTTCATTAAAGCCTTGACTAACCTAGAGAAGGAACATTCCCGCAGCCGGATCCCCAGAGCTGGCCTGTCCCAGCCAAGGGAGAGGAAACCAAAGACAAGTTCAGGCCCACCGAAACAGCCGTGATCACAGGGTCTATATTCAGTTCTGTTGTCTTACAGTCTTTGAGGAGGATCTCCCTGTGTTGCTTAGGCTGGTCTCAGACTCCTGGGTTCAAGCAATCCCTCCTGCCTCCCAGGTATCTGGGACAATAGGCTATAGTAGCACACCCAGCTAGCTAATCTTGACATGACAGAACACCTACCCCCCACTGTGGGGCGTTTACCCAACCACCCCCCACAGTTCCCCAGAGTTTTCTTGAGTGCGAGCAGCAGGAAATATTAGATAGAAGGATTTATTGCGGAGAATATCGCGGAGATAAACAGATAGAAAATAAAGGATAGCCTCGAGAGGGCCTGGAACCTATTCCAACCGGCCCTGACTGTCTTTGCCCCAGGGTTTTTATAGAGACACCAAGGGGTGGAGCAAAAGACCTCCTCCCCCAGCACAGCCAAGTGCAGACCATCCCAGACACCTGCACTTAGGCCCGTGGTTTAATTATCCTCTATGCGGACCTGCTGGGTAAAGGCACGAGGAACCCGAGAACGGGCTCCCACACCCCACCACATATACACACTTTTGATTACGACGTCACTAAAGGCTCAGCTCCTGGAATTCCTCACCCAACACATGGAGTTAGCCTTTAGCAGAAGACGATCAAACTGAAGAGACAGTCATCCATGGTTGTATCAGCAAGTCAGGAAGCATCAGACCAGGAATTTGAAACAACTGGTTACCCGGCAGCTCTAATGGAGGAGGCCAGCAACATGCGAGACCAGGTGAGTAACATGCGGAGGATGCATGTTCCATGGAAGAGTCAGGAATTGCTAGGAATCCTACCAACTGAGCAGAGTGAAGAGCACTCGGTAGGCTCAGAGACAACTGCACAGGATGAGGAAAGACTCCCAGCGCCTAAGGATAAGTCCTACCAACTTCTAAAGATGAACACCAGGGATGAAAAGACTAGGAACAGGGAACAGAAAATGTGAGAACTGTTGGGCAACTACGACATGTATTTAAAAGTGGGGGGGACACAGACAACAGTCCAAACAATATTGACTTTGAATTTCCCAAAATTCCAGTCAGACGCCAAAGCACAGAGCCAGAAGACTCACAAAGCCCAAGCAGAATACATGCAAAACAAACAATAAAAACGGCATCGGAGCCAGGCATGGTGATGCACACCTGTAATCCCATCACTCCGGAGGCTGAGGCAGGAGGATCAGGAGTTTACAGCCAGCCCAAGCTGGACAGTGAGAGCCTGTCTCAAAATGACAACAGGGAGGAAAAAGAGTGAAACGCTGAGGGGGGAGGAAACTAGTATTCGTTGTGTCTTGTAAAATTACCCTTGAGATGGACGGAGTGAAGATTCTCCGGCAAAACTCATTACAGCTTTCCAGAAATAAAGGAAGTTCTTTAGAGAGAAGGGGGATTGTACAGACCAAAAATTTGGGTTTATGTAAAGAAAGAAAAAGCACAAAAGAAAGAATAAGTCAAGGTAGAAAAACAATCCTTTATTTCTCTTATTTTTTTCTTACCTACCAGACAACAGTTTGTCCAAGTTCTGGAGACAATGCATGCATTACATTCAGCTTTTGTGAGTGAAATGCCCAGCACAGACTCCAGGGCAGAGAAGGAACTAGAAATGCTTTGCTACTGTGGAGCCTGGGAAGGAAGCATTACTGCCCATCAAACAGTCTGGTTATTGAAAGTGGACTTGAATTAGTGTAGATGGGTGTTGTGAGTGTTAGGATAAACACTAGGAAAAGAAGGGGGCAGGGATACACTAGGACAAGAGAGAAAGTGACACTACATAAGATACTTAATCAAGACCACAAATGCAAACTAGGAGCCGAAGACAGAGCAAAAGTGGTTAAACGTGAGCAGTCATGGAAGACATCACCCGTGTCAGCAGCACCCCCAAATATTAGTGGTCCCATTACAACAACCAAATGTAGGGATTCTCAGACCAAACGACATGCTGTCTGCAAGAATCCACTTTAGGAGGCTGGAGAGATGGCTCAGCAGATAGGAGCACTTATTGGTCTTGAAGAAGACCCGGGTTCAATTCCCAGCACCCACATAGCCACTCTCAACCTCCTATAACTCCTGTTCCAAATGATCCGATGACCCTCTTTTGACTCTGTGGGTGCGTGTGGTACACAAACATACAGTCAGGCATGTACACATAAAAAATAAACTTAAAAGAAATCCGCTGTAGACATAGACACATGTGGGTTAAAGTGAAGGGTGAAAGAAATTACTCCTGTGCCAACCGTAATCAGAAGAAAGCCTAACTCACTATATTCATTTCAGACAGAGCAGACTTCAAGGCAAGGAAAAGCATCAGGAATGAAAGGGGGCATCACATGCTGTCCAAGGGGTCAGCTCACTAAGAAAATAATGCCTAGCAACACCCCAAACTACCCGAGACAAAAATTAATACAAAACCAGGCATAGTGATGCACACCTTTAATTACAGCACTCAGGAGGCAGAGGCAGACAGATCTCTGAGTTTTAGGCCAGCCTGGGCTACATAGACCTTGTCTCAAAATATATATATTAATAGAAGTTCAAGAAACAGACGGGTCCACTGTTGTAGCTGGTCAACGTACTTCTATAAGACATGGACACATCCAGCGGGTGTGACATTAGTAAAGCTGAACACACCAGAACCATCAACCAAATGGATCCAATGGACACAGACTACTCATCCCACAATGGCACAAATGCATTCTCTCCAAGCTCGGGCAGCGGTCTCCACATTCTGGCCACAAACACTCTCACTAATTAAATTATGGAAGCCATGCAATTCTCTCAAGAGGCAGCAAAATTAAACTTGCAACAGGAAGACAGCTTGGAAATCCATAAATTCTTAGAGATTGAATAACGTATTTCTGCCGGGTGATGGTGGCACACGCCTGTAATCCCAGCACTCGGGAGGCAGAGGCAGGTGGATCTCTGTGAATTCTATAGAGCGAGATCCAGGACAGGCTCCAAAGCTACAGAGAAACCCTGTCTTGAAAAACCAAAAAAAAAAAAAAAAAAAAAAGAATAACGTATTTCTACATTAAATACATATCAAAGAAGAATTCTCTAGAGTAATTTTAAAGCACTTTTAGTGAAATGAAGAAATAAATACCCCATCAGAATATACGGGACACAATGAAAGCAATGCTTCGAGGGAAACGCACAGCGTGGGGATGGATTTATTGCCAAAATGGAAGGTCCAAAATCAGTATTCTTCCACCTCAGGAAGCTATAAAATGAAAAGCAAATTGTAAGACCAACTTGACCAGTATATCCCAAATTGTTCTATAGAACCAATCCAAAGTATACCGATGAAAAGAATAAAAATTAGAGGAGAAATCAGACTCAAAATAGGAAATCAGAAGAGAAAAATCAACAAAGCCAAAGATGGTTGTTGGAAAGATAATGAAAGTGGTTAATAAAAACTTCTTGCAGGGGCTAGAGAGATGGCTCAGCAGTTAGGAGCACTGACTGCTCTTCCAGAGGACCCAGGTTCAATTCCAACACTTACATGGTAGCTCACAACTGTCTCTAATGCCAGTTCCAGGGGATCTGACACCAATGCACATTAAATAAATTATTATTTAAAAACCTTTAAAATATTTATTTTAAAAAAGCTTCTGGCCAGGCTAATCAAAGAATAAAACAGACACAACTTACTAATACCAGCGATGAAAGAGGAATGTCATTACAGGACAGATCTCAACAGCACGAAAGGATTTTAGATGCGACTGTGAATAAGCCTTGTGAGCTAATGAAAGGGACCGATTCCTTGAAAAACACATAAGAGCCACACATGAAGAAACAGACAATCTGATATGTATTAGCTAATATAATTAATAATTAACAAAACAGGAAAATAACAGGCCCAGGACAGGTTCTCCAGTACATTCTACTGCCGAACTGTAAGAAAAGGGCTGTACGAATCATCCAGTCTCTTCCAGGAAACAGAAGCAGGCCTTCTTTGCAGCCCCTTCTGTAAGGCCAGGGTTGCCATCATGCCAAGCAAATATCTCAAACAAAAAAGACAGAGCGAAATGCCTCATATGTACAGGTACAAAAATCTTCAGCAAAATATGAGCAAGTCATAGACAACAGTGTGAGCTATTTGCCCTGGTTCAATCTCCATCACACACACACACACACACACACACACACACACACACACACACACACACACACAAAAGAATTGCTCACCTTATCCCAGTGGAACTGACACACTGTCGTATGGGAAGGAGGCTGGAGACCGTGGCCTCTTCAGTGTCCTTACAGAGAGTGGGGCTGATACTCAGTACTTCTTGAGCCTTCAGAGCCTTGCTGGCTTACAGCCTGCCACCTTTTTCCCTCATCCAGTGTGCAGACCACCTTGAACATGGATGGGACCTGAACACATGCCTAATGCTCCTGGCCAAGTACAAAGTCCAGGGGCAAGATGACCCCAGAAGATCGTGGGATTCCAGGGATACAGACCTGGGTCAGGGCCAGCGCATCGGCTGTGAGTGGCAGCAAACAATGTGCTTTGCCTTACATCCACACCTCTATGACAAGGACTCTACCCACTTCACACAGCTCAACAGCAGAGCCCAGCACGCATGACCAAGGGCCAGACTGCACTCACTTGGGCATCCCAAGGACCTTTACAGAGCTCAGGGTCCGAGACACCCTGACAGGGAAGCATAAAGAAAGGTGCTTCATGGGGAGATACACATTGTGCCCACGGAGCTTATGGTTGAGGCCACATCTCCGGAGAACAGCTGTCATGGAAACCTCAATGTCTTCTTGAGTCAAAAACAGTATATGTGAATGATTCCACTCAAACAGAAACTCCCCAACACTTGAACCCAAAAATTGATTTAAAAAAAAAAAAAAGGTTAGTTAGTGGATATTGAGTCCCAGAACCCTGACCCAAAGTTCCCTTTACTTCCTGTGAGTCCATAGGTATCACTATGTACCCAATTAACTCCTTGGTCTGTGCTGCTCAATAAAACTGCTGTTTTCTTCTTTTTTTAATTGAAAAACATTTAACATTTAAATAGGCCATTTAATTTTTAATCCATATTAACAAGGTTTTCCATGTAGGTGTGATAATATAACTTATAGCCAAATATTAATTCATATTTTTTCAATTATTTTACAAAACCATGTATTGCTGAGAACATTCCAGGCCTGAGGCATGGTAAACAAGTAGGGTCAGAATCTCTGTGTAGTCATCAGATGATTAGTGTGGAAGCAGGTGAAATTCAATAACCATCCTCTGTTTGCACATTCATGTTTCTATATTGGTGCAATCAATAATACCAGAAAAGAATGTAGAAAGTCTAAAAAAAACACAAAATCAATACTAATAGCACCAAAATAATTACTTTTATAAATCATCTGATACAGATCAATTGCATATTTAGTAACTTAGAAAAATAAAGTCAGTGTTCCTATTTTTTCATATACAAAAGCAAAGTAATGGTTGGAGTGTATGCAATTTATACTAAATATATCTTAGAAAAGAATATAAATGAATTAATCCTTTTCACATGCAATATGTAAATACATTAACTTTTTTTTTTTTTCGAGACAGGGTTTTCTCTGTGTAGCTTTGGAGCCTGTCCTGGATCTCACTTTGTAGACCAGGCTGGACTTGAACTCACAAAGATTTGGCTGGCTCTGCCTTCCGAGTGCTGGGATTAAAGGTGTGCACCACCACCCGCCGGCTTCATTGCATCATTTTATAGTTTCCTTGTATAAACTAATTTTATCAGGTAGCTAAAGTTCTATTAAGTGTTCTAAAATTCCTTTTTAATGTGAAAATCTAGGATTTCCTTGAAAAAAAATTTAGACAATATATTCTAATCATGCTTCTCCTCCTCCCTCAACTCCTCCCAGATCCTTTCTACCTGCCCAACTCCACACCCTTTTTTTCTGTCTTTAAAAAACAATTAAATAAAAGGAAACAAAAAAATCAAGAAACATACAAATCCACAAAAATGCAAAGCAAAAGTACAATATGACAAAAAATGCCAAACAAAGCAATATGAGATTAAAAATCTGCAAAAAACACCATTGAGTTTGTTCTGACCATCTACTGCTGGGCATGGGACCTACCCCGAAATGTGGTTAACATCCCCATTGAGACTCCGTTAGAGAGAATTAAATTTTCCTTTGCAGTCAGGTGTTAATTGCAGATAGCTTCTTGGTTAGGGGTGGGAGCCCTGGTCCACTTCTTCTCTCAGTGCTGGGCCCCCATCTGAAAACTGCTAACTTCTTGATAGAGGCCTTGCAATGATTTGATTGAAGATTTCTTGATCTCAGTGATAGGTACCCTGGTTAGCATAAGTGAAGTCCTAGGTTCCATCCTAGCTTCAAGAGAGAGAGAGAGAAAAAAAAAAAAAGATTATCTTAGCATATCACAACGCCTTTGGCACACTTCCTCCAGAATGAAATCCCTAATTCCTTCCTTTGAAGGTGAGCAAGTGTGGTGGTTGGAAAGAAATGCCCTCCATAGGGAGTGGCACTGTTAGGAGGTGTGGCTTTGTGGGGGTAGGTGTCGCCGTGGAGGTGGGCTTTGTGCGCTCATATGTTCAAGCTATGGCCCAGGGTGACACCGCAGTTCCTTCTCTGCTGCCTGCGGATCAACATGTAGAACCCTCTGCTCCTTCTCCAGCCGCATGTCTACCTGCACGCCACCGTGTCCCACCATGACAATAATGGACTGAACCTCCGAAACTGTAAGCCAGCCCCAATTAAATATTTTCTTTATAGGAGTTGCCGTGGTCATGGTGTCTCTTCACAGCAATAGAAACCCTAAGTAAGACAGCAAGACTGTCAGGTATGAGCCACACCTGACAAGCAGAGTGTGGTGGGAGCGCTAGTGGGAACGCAGACTCAACCCACACGGCATGGTGATACCTTCCTTGCTGTCTCTTGGGCCGCTGTGTCCTGAGTACATCCGGGCAGCCCTGTCCAGAGGGCCATGAGTCATCCTAATCTGTCAATACCAGCAAGGAATGGAGGACGCCAGCCATCAGCTCAGGTGCACATCTCTGGAGCAATCCCACCAGCCCCATCCTTCAGTGGTGACAACCCCAGTTTCAGCCCTGCTGAGATCCTGACTGCAACGTCGAGAACTCTCCAGCTAAAACAAGCATTTCTGACCTACGAAAACCAAGAAAAACAAACAAATGTTACTGTGAAGTTGTGGGGTGGTGTACACAGCAGTAGATAACAAACACATTTCCTGTGGTAAACTCATGCTTCTTTAACTCTGGGGAGGGAGGCCTGACTGTGATCCCTAGTCATGTTAAAAGCATGAAGCCAGCTGAAGGGCATCCATAAGCAGAAAGATACTGGGAGTGGAAGAATGTATGCTGCTCAGCCATGCTTCTAGTTCCCATCAGATACAGCACACCAGGCCAAAGGCTGAGCAGGGATAGGGTTAGGATGCAGGAGACAGGCAGCAGCGAGGCCGGGAGGTAATAAGAGGGGACCACATGTGCACTGAGGCTCCAGACGCCCAGCCCATGCATACCCAGTGTCCTACCACTTAGAAAGCATAATTCAAAGATGAATTTGTTTCACATTTAAAAAACACCCAGAACTTGAGACATCCAGTGTAGGGCCCTTGACCGGAAAGGCAAGGACCATATTGGAAAGCTGGGTGAGGAACAGGGCAGGGCACACAGTGATTCCACACCAGTTCAGAAAAACACACACAAGTGTGTGAGAACAGATGTCCTGTCTTCCCCTTCTTTTCTTTTTCTAGAAGTCCTTCTTTGGAATTTTGGAATTGCCCTAAGTGTCTGTAACTCGTTAAAAATGTTTCCTGGGAAATTCTAGCCAATGTCCTTTCTTCACCTTCTGGCAAGAATACTCTGTTGACCTTAAATTGCTTCCGTCTCCTGATACCCCAGCTAAGTAACTCTGCACTGTCACCACTGGGTGGGGGAGCACACTCCTGGACTGAAGCACAGAGGGCGAGGTCTCCAGATCTCCCAGGCTGAGGTGGTTGTTCAAGTTCAACCCGGGAGGGCCTTCGGGAGCGCACACCATTGTTTTCTGAGAACCTGCTCTAATTCTAACTCACACATGCACGAGCTTGTAAATTTCTACATTTTACTGTTTTGCTTTTTGGGATGGGTCTGCTTTGTAATCCAGGTGGCCACAACTCCAAATCCTCCTGTCTCAGTCCTCTCGAGTTCTGTGATGACAAGTGTCTAGTATAAGCGGTATCCTCTGAATTGAACACATTTCTCTGCAGAGAAAGACAGAGGCCCGTGAGACACAGGGGCATGCAGACATCACACCCCTGAGAAAGCAGAAATGTGAGAGTCTAAGTGGCATCCTTCTCTGGTCTCTGAGTGTGTGATAGCACTCACATCCACACACACGTGTACATACACCAGACATATACCCACATGTATATACACTTGCACATATTTCTATTTTTTAAAAAAACTTAATCTTTGAATTACAATAATCTGTTTAAACTTCACCACCACCTCCACCGCCCCACCCCTGAGCTTCCTCCTCTCTGAATGAAGTAATAAGCCTGCGCGATCAGGGGCCATATCTTTGCAAAGGTTTGAACCAAGTGACCACTGAGGACTCCACTCTTGCATTGCTGACTTTGGCAGTAGCATCCATGGGATGGATGCTAGTGATATTGTTTTGCTCCAAGTGCCTCCTGGTGGACCACGCAGTAAGTAAAAGCACTGTGTTCATTGCCACCAGCTTTAACTACGGCTGCAAATCCAACATTCTCACCCCCGGTCCCTCCAGCACTGGCCAGACCAACACCGATGCTGTGTTTGCACCGTGCACTTCATTCATGAAAAATTCGTCAGCTTCAGGTATTTCTCCCTCCTGTGTGCCTTGCAAACAGCAACAAGACAATAATTCCTTGTGTGTGCCGTAATAGACATATCGCACATAATGTGAGAAACACCAGGTGTTTAGCTAGGCACAGTGATGCTTACCTAGAATCCCAGGACTTCGAGGACGGAGAATCAGAAATTCAAGGTCATCTTTGGCTATGTAACAAGTTCAAGGCCAGCTTAAGCTACATGAGACCTTGTCTCAAAAATTAAATCAAATAACTTGGGGCTGGGAAGACGGCTCAGCGCTCAAGAGCACATGTTGCTGAGCACAGTGCCTAGCACAAGCCATTTATCCCAGCACTCGGGTTCTGTGAGTCCCAGGCCAACCTGGTCTACATGGAGATCTAGGCCAGCCAGGGCCACACAGTGAGACCCTGCCTCAGATAGAAAAGGACAGAGAGAGAGGAGGTGGAGAGGAAGGGGAGGGGAGGGAGGAACAGCATAGCAGACTTGGAGAGGACCTTGGTTCAGTGACCCACAACCACCTGTAACTCCACCTCCAGGGCATCTGACACCCTTTCTGGCCTCCATGGGCACTTGTGCCCATGTGTGCACTTGTTGAACACACACATACACAGATACACATAAATACATCTTTTTGAATGAACAAATGAGTAAATAAAATAAAATAGCCGTTTCATCTAACTGAAGCAGACTTGGAAGTGCCCTTACATCTGGCAATAAGCTGTTGAAAGCAGTTGTTAGTAATTTCGGAAATTCTCTTAGAGACAGCATCATTCAATAAAGGGGGTTTTGTAACGCGTCTTTCTTTGGACTGCCAGCTCCTAAATAATGACGTGGGACTTCTTATTAAGTATGAAAGCTTGGCCTTAATTTAGGCTTGTTCCCAACTGGCTCTTATGGCTCAAATTACCCTACTTCTATTAATCTACATTCTGCCACGTGGCAGATTCTGTGCATCCGACTTGCTCTGTGTTTCGCTGCCATCTCCCTCAAGCACCTGATTCTTCAGTTCCTCTCTCTCTCCCCAGAAATCCCGCCTATTCTCTCCTGCCTAGCTATTGGCCATTCAGCACTTTATTAAACCAACCGGAAGGTGCTTTTCACATAGTGATCAAATATCCTGCTACAGCTGGTGAACCTCCCACCTCAGATTCTTTCCCAGAGTTCCTAACTGTCCCTGGAGTCCCCCCTGTCCTCTCCTGCCTCGCTATTGGACGTTCAGCTCTTTATTAAGCCAACCAGAAGGTGCCTTAGGCAGATGAGGAAGGACAGAAACACATCTTCACACAGTGTACAAAACGATGAACCCAGCGGGATTTCATCATTTCTTCCCCATGCTCGTTCCCATGAACTGTTTCTCCATTTGAATGGCAGTAAGTAACATGAGATCTTACCTTGTAGGGTTTTTTTCTTTTTTCTTTTTTTGTTCGTTTGTTTATTTGTTTGGCTTTTTGTTTTTTGTTTTTTTGTTTTTGTCGGAGCTGAGGACTGAACCCAGGGCCTTGTGCTTGCTAGGCAAGCGCTCTACCACAGAGCTAAATCCCCAACCCCTCTTGTAGGGTTTTTTAGGTTGTTTTTTTTTTTTCAATCAAAGTAGTTTTGTAAGATGCAAATAGATTCAGTTGATATTAACAAATTTCTCAAACCCTTCTTTTTTAATTTGAAAGTTTAAGTAATTTAAGATATTCCTTTTGTTTAATGCTGTGTGCTGCATCTTGGTGTTAAAAGCCTTCTTCATTTATTGTTAAGGACACTGTTATCGGCATATATAACTACTTCTTTTTTCTTTTTCTTTTTTCTGAGATAAAATCTTGCTATGTGACCTGGCCTGAATCTTACCATGTAGACCATGTTGGTTGCAAACTTTGAGACAATCCTCCTGCCTCTGCCTCCCAAGTACTGGGAGTATAGAGCAGTGCCATCACATCTGACATAATTATTTCTTTTCATAATAAAATACACTGCGGCTAACTGTTTGAGTGCATAAAAATGTTGGGATTATAAATTAAGGTAAGGTGAGTGAATATTCATATACCTTTAACAAAAACATATGTATTTCAATCCCTTGTTTTTATGGATGAGTGATAAATCTCACTAATTATATAAAGTACAGCTGGATATGGTGTCATGTCGCTTTAATCCCAGCAGAGGCAGGTGGATCTCTGTGAGTTTGAGGCCAACCTGGTCTACATAGTGAGTTCCAGGACAGCTAGGACTGTTACACAATGAAACTCTTTTTTAAAACAAAACAGTATACTCTCAGCCACTGTGACTGAGCAGGAGACAAAAAACATGGCCCACCCATAGGACACTATTATGGTGAGCAAATATTATGGGGTATGGGAGAGAGAGACAGGGTAGTTCATGTCCTGTGGAGAAAGGCAGATCTGAAGAAGTGAAGGTGATGAGGAGTGGGCTGAGGTGGGTGGGAAGCCGTGGTGATGTCCAGGACTTGGGTGCTGCTAAGACCCATGTCTGTGCCCATGGCCCTGCTGCAGTCTGGTCTGTGTTGATGTTGGTGGCTAGAGGATACAACTGCACAGAGTTGGCCCCGCCCCTCACTGGCTGCAACCCTAGGGAGAGCGGGTTTTATACCTCCCCTGGGCGGCCCAATGGAGCTGATCCTGTTTGTGGGGTCCTGGCCCTGAAGGCATGAGAGTGGGAGAGCTGGATCTGGCCCTCCTTGTCTGCCATGTGGTGGTGTGGTGAGGGAAAGACGCCCTCCCCCTCTCGCTCCTCACCACCAGTGGTAAGCAGAAGAGCAGACCCAGTCCCTCACCAGCTGCTGTACTCAGGAGAAAGGCCCTGGACCTCCCTCGGCAGCACAGTGGAGCTGACCCTGTCCACACTGGCGCAGGTGAGCCACCCCTAGAATGTGAGCTTGAGAGATCTGACCCCGCCCCTGTTATACCGTGGTGTGAGCAAGGGAGAGATGCCCTTCCACACACCCCACCTCTGCCACTCGCTGCCTGCGGCAGGTGGGAGAGCTGGCCCTGAGGTCATAAGACCAGGAGAGTTGTCCCTGCCCCTCCCCAGCTGCAGCACTCAGGATAGTGCCCCCTGCACCTCTCCTGGCAACAGTCGGGCTGGCCCTGGTGGTGTGGGGTGGCTGAGCAGGCCCTGAGGACATGAAAGCCGGAGAAACGCCCCCGCCCCTCGCTCCTTGCTGTATAGGGCGAACTAGCCGGGCAGTGCTGGAGAGCTTACCCTGGTGGTGAGGATGGGGGAGAGCTGGTGGGCTGACCAACCCTGCAGCCGCCCCAGCCCAGAACCAGGCTATGAGTTGGCCCACATCCACCCCAATCTATGATCTGCTGGAGCAGGTGAAGGGGCTGGTCCCTCGAACCCAAAGCTGCAGGATCTCCACAACACAGAACGACAACAGGGCATCCAAGAGGGGTCCCAGTGAGGGCCAGTATCACTAGTGCAGCAGGAACCAGAGGCTTCAAACCAGACCAATGACTCTTTGCAACGAATGCTTGAAAGTAAAGATATATGGACAAAAGGATTTGCGGTGTGACTCACTGTCACACTACAGCTTCCATGACGACATCTTCCTTTCTTCCTGTCTTCCTTTCTTCCTTCCTTTCTTTCTTCTTCTCTTTTTTCTTCTTCTCTTAAATTTTATGTTATTTGGGGGAGGGGGTTGCAAGGGCAGAGGGTGGATAGGAAGGGACTGGGAGATGAATGGGATCAAGATGCATGATGGGAAAGCCACAAAGAATAAGTAAGAAGTTTTTTAAAAAGCATACTCTCAAGTCTAAAATAATGCCATCAGTCACCATATATATTTTGTTTATGTACATTTAGTTACATTTATTTTTATATGTTGCTATAATAAAAGTCTATATGCTAATGATGAACTTGCTGAATATTCAAAATAAAAAAAATCCTGGTGGAAGAAGTTAAGAGCACTCACTGTCTGCTCTTCCAGAGGACCAGGGTTCGATTCCCAGAACTCAGATGGTGGCTCACAACCATCTGTAACTCCAGTTCTGTGGAGCTGACACCCTCCTCTAAACTCTGTGGGCACTGCAGGCATACGGTACACAGACATACATGTAGGCAAAACACTCACATACATAAAAGATAAGTAAATCTAAAAATAAATTTGAAGAAATTGAAGAAGACTATATTCCTCTTTTTATGACAAAAGAATAAACATAAAGCTGTCACAAATAGAAAAAAAACGGCTATTCGAAGTATGTTTTGTTTTTGTATGACAATTACTGTGTTAATTGTAAAGCTGGAAATTTGGTGTTCAATGCATTTTTCAATAAAAAGTCATTTGAAGGATAAAGAGCTGACAAGATGGCAGGCAAAGGCTTACCACTAAGCATAGTGACCTGTGTTCTAATTCTAGAGCCCGCATAATGGAGAAGAAAACTGACTCCTGCTAGCAGTACTCTGCCTTTCCTAGCACGCAGGCATGCTATGTTCCCTGCCATGAGAGTCATAGGCCAACCCTCTGAAACTGTAAGCAAGTCCCCAGTTAAATGCTTTTCTTTTACAAACTGCCTTGGTCTCTTCACAGCAATAGAACAATAAACAAGACACTGGGTGACTTAGCAGACCCAGTCTGGTGCTGGAGTCCCAGGAAGATTCTAAAGAGCTTCCAGTTTTCAGTCCACACTGGAATCCAGAAGAAGTGGGTTCCAGCACTGGCTAAGGAAGGCTCAGACTAGATGAACTTGCCAGTGAGAGTGAGGGCAAGCAGACAGAGAAAGTACAAGCTTCCTTCTGCCAGCTGAAGGTGTGGGCCAGATGTAGGGTGGATCTACTGACTCATATGATCCAGAATTAGGGAGAGTCTTCACCTCAAATAATTCAACCAAGAAAAATCCCTCTCAGGTGTGCCCAACTGCCTGGGTTTCAGTTAATTCCTAATATACTCAAGTTGACAAGATTAGCCATCACAGCATCCCAACGTCATCCAGAGACCACCATCCATTTCTCAATAGTCTGAGTCTAATGAGAAGGGAATTGACTTTCTTGAGTGTGTATATGATGAGCTTTATAAGCAGACAGTTATTAAAGTGTTAGGGAACAAGTGGGAAAAGAACCATGCTGCCTGTCCACTAATAGCTGAATACCAGTGTCCACAACCCACTGAAGGACAACACTCTCGAGCCTGTTGCTGGCATGACCACCATTCCCTCTATTATTATTAAAGTGGAAAGTATCCTTATGGTTTTGATGGCAGATGTCCCACAAAGAATCATGTGTTTGAACAGGAGTCACTGTTTGGGGAAGGTGTGGATCTTAGGAATGGGGGCCTTGCCAGAATAAGTCAATCACTGGCAACAAGGGAGAACTGGATGTAACCAGCCTCCTCAGGTCCCTACTGCCCTAGGTACCTGCCGTTCCTGCTTCTATGCCTTCCCTATCCTTGGAGTGCAGAAACTGAGGAAATCAGCATGATTTGTGCCCAGACAGACATTTGTGCTACGACGTCACAAGGAGCCATTGTGAGGAATGATAGACATCTGGCCATATACAGAACGCACTAGGGCTGGTTTCTCTCCATACAGTGTGGTAGCTGTTGGTTGGTGGATCTCCACACTGGTGAGCTCCACAAGGACTCTGCACAGCTGTTGAACCTCATCAGAGTGAGTTCCCTTCTGAGGCCATGGCTTTTGTGGCTTTTTTGTTTATTTATTCATCTTTTGGTTTCAGGAATGATTGTCCTTACTCTTATTTTTCTTGATAATCTCCCACTTTATTTTTGTATTCTTTCTTGATCTATGTCATTTTCACTTTGATTTATCCCTTTTCCACAATTAAAAAACATGCATTAGTTTATATTAGCTGCACATCATGAGTAAGTAATCTCACAGTGACATTTCCATACATATCCATGAACTTTGAACACATTCCTCGCATCTCACTAACTCCTGCCCACTGATTCCAAGTCTCCAGTGCTTCCCTTTTTATTTCAGGCCCTTCCTTTCTATGTTTTGTGGACTCATAGTCCAAGGACTGAGAGGCCACATTGGATGGTCTTTCTTTTTTTTGGGGGGGGTGTTTTTTTTTTAAGACAAGATTTCACTGTGTAGCACTGGTGTCCTGGAACTCATTCTGTAGACCAGGTTGACCTCAAATCCAGAAATCAGAGTGGCTCTGCCTCCCTAGTGCTGGATTAAAGGCGTGCATCACCACTGCCTAGCTAGAAGCTGTTTAAGGAAGGGCACCCATTGTGTCTGTGCTTCAGGAAAAAGTCTCCTCCTAGGTGGCTAACTTAGGCTGGCAGTTCAAAAGTCATGGCTCCGAGCAGGTCAAAGATGAGATTCCATTCTTTTCATGTTACGTATAAAACAGGTCAGCTGAAAAGAATTCAAAAACAGAAAAAAAAATGAAAGTCTAACAGGAGCCTGTTCTTCAAGGAAGAAAAGAACTTTCCTTGGTGGGATTTACCACACCCTGTCCCTCCACCATCTTCTGTCCTGTCTGATGGAAACTGTCCTTTCATGGGTCATTTTCATTTTCTAACTTAAGTGGGGGGTGTGATCACAGGATTAAATCTGTGTGCTATCACACACAGAGGTTGGGGACAATGATTTTTGAAGCAAAGGATCAGTTCTGCTGGCCTAAGAACTCAAAGAACATGTCCAGGAACAAAACTACCTAGTGCTGGAATCATGCCCAGCACTCCACAGACCCACCCCAAACACCTGTCCCTTTGGAAAAGGAGGGGACATTTCATTGACAAGGACAGTCTTTACCTGATTTTCCCAAACCTGGCCTTGAATAAAACTCCTAATCTTTCTCTCTCTCTCTCTCTCTCTCTCTCTCTCTCTCTCTCTCTCTCTCTCTCTCTCTCTTTTTTCTTTCTTTCTTTCATGCTGAATGCAGTTTATTGAAGGAGGGAGGAGGTCTTAAATACAGGCTTACAGCACAATAGGAGAACCCCAGAGGGCAGAAGTTTGCTACCGATGTTTTACAATCTTGCATCTAAGCTGTTGATGCCCATTATGCAAGATATACAGACAAGGATCTTCCCTTAAGCATTCAGGAGGGAAGAACCTGGCAGGGAATTAGCATAGGGAGGATATCAAGGTCAAGGTAAGCAAGCAAGGCAAAGACTACCCAAAACGGGGGCCAGGGCCCTGCAGGTCCCCCTTTTACTAAAAAATGAGCTTCTGACTTAGGTTGCGTGGGACATCAGCAGGTAACCTTACCCGTCCTGGAGACGCCTGCCCAGGCCACACAGGCGCTCCGTCTTACGTTGGTGAGCGCCCCCCAGGTATTACCCATCTCTGAATACTCATTATGATATAGGCTCAATCACATGTGAGCTGCAGAGTTAACTGTTGCCAAAGATCTCAAAGTGGCGCTGGGCTTGTAATCTGTGTGTTTGACACAGAAAAGACCAACAGAAATCTTTTCTTCATTTGTTTATCCAGACAGGGTTTCCCTGTGTGTGGCCCTGGCCGTCCTGGAATTCTCTCTGTAGACCAGGCTGGTCTTGATCTCACAGAGTTCTGCCTGCCTATGCCTCCCAAGTACTGGCATTAAAGGCATGTGCCACCACCTCCAATCTTAATCTTTTCATCTTTGGAGAGAGGTGGTGGGTAGCAGGACCTTCATGGTCCAACATCAAAGCCCTTCAGTCTCCTTCCTGGATTTCCCAGGTGTTGATGATGAGGGAGGGCCTATCCTCTGTGGCTTTCAGAAACCTAATACCTCATAGAGAACTGGCACGTAGGACTTTGGTACCCATTGCTGGACAGTACCCATGTCTCCCTTTCATCATGTGATGATTTGGTTTGTTAGAATTGCTAGCCAGTACCTAAGTGTGGAATGTGTAGACATGTGATGCCTTCAGGTGGTGGGATGTTTTCTTGACAGAAAACATTCTTCTTGACATCTTGGAAACTTCCATCCAGTTTCTTTGGCTCATGTCATACAGCTGGTTCTGGGTGGGTCCAGTGAGGTCCATCTAATGTGTAAAACCAATGACTTCTGATGGGAGGTGACAGCAGCGTCGCTTCAAGAACATGGAAAAGGCTGACACAGCCCTCCCACCTCAGTTGTTGATGTCACACTCACTGTGTCCGTGCCCTGTGTCTCACAGCAAACGATATTTCTGAAGCAGTAGGAACCTTGATCATGTACAAAACAAAAGCAGTCCCTGCTCTTCTCTTTGCTTTTGCTTTTTGGTTTGGTGAGACAGGGTCTCCTGTATCACAGGCTAGCCTCAAGACCACTGTGGAGCCAAAGACGACTTGAACTGCTACTCCTCCTGCCTCCACTCTCCTAGCTTTAATAATTGCCACGTGCTCACCTTTATGAGACTTGGGTTGTTTCTCTGTCAGTTTAGTGGCCTCACCCGAATCTACTGATATTTTAACTACCATCAGTGCCCCGAGGCCCCAGAGGCAGCACCCCACCATACAGCCTGAGGCCTAATGGGATTTCTGGTCCCACTGGTACCAGCTCAGCCAGAGCCACCAAATGTAAGTTTTAACTAAGGCTGTGTTCTATTTACCAATAAGGACTCAGGAATCAGATGTTGGGGAGAAAACCTAAACCTGCTAGATGACAGAGGTCAAGAAGCAGCCAGAAGACCTTCCTTTTTGGCCAGAGACCCAAGGAGAAGTGTCTCTATACTTGTCTCAAACCAAAAAGACCCAAATCTCTAAGTCTCTCCCAGCTCCTTCCTGTGCATCTCTCTATCCATATTCCTGACTCCTCCTTCCTCTCTAGGCTAATTCCTGTCAACTAGTTGCTGGCTCCACCCCCTGACCCAAGGTTAATTTTATTACCAGTCTCTGAGTTTCTCAGTGCCATCAGATATCCCATAACACTTGCCTATTTTTTCCCATTGAACTCCTATATAATGTACATCAGCTGCCCTGAAGGACTCTCCTCAGGCTGGACACAGCTAGTTGTATCATGCCTAATTGTGAGATTTGTGTGTGTATGTGTGTGTGTGTGTGTGTGTGTGTGTGTGTGTGTGTGTGTGTGTGTGTGTAGTGTGTGTATAAGTGTGAGTCTGTGTCTTTGTCCTGCCAAGTCTCTGTTGAAACATCAGTCACAAAACAATAGTATTAAGATCTGGGGACTCAAAAAAAAAAAAAAAAAAGATCTGGGCACTCACAAGCACTAAAGATTTGCCACACAGCAGAACATGTGGCTTTTAGAAAAAGGGCTTGATAGACTGAGTCCATGCTTTTCCTTGACCATGTGAGAATACATACAAAGTACCAATTAGAGTTAGAAAGCAACCCTGTTACATACATACTCAGTCCATTGGTATCTTGATCTTGCTTTACCAATGTCCAGATACACAAGCAACCAATTTCTGTTTTTTATAAGGGACAAACTAAGACATTTTGTTTGAGAGCAGAAGAACTGGGGTGCCAGGATAGGGCTCCATCTCCTACACATGTTGTCTATAGGGTTCTGGCTGACAAGTACTTTCTTGACCATTTTGAACATATCAGGCCACTGTGTTCTGGGATCCTGGACTTTGGTGAGAAGTTTTAGGAACAATGGGAACCATGAGACAAATGGTGTCAACTTTCTCTCAGCCCCACAGATGTTAATCCTAGGTCCTGGGGTGCCATGGAAAACAGTATTTTCTCACAATATCCCAATGTAGTCAGGAGCTGTCATCCTATAGGACCCATCAATCTGAGTTAAAGAAAAATAAGTTGAATTCTTTGAGGGTAGACATGATGTTATTACAAACTTGTCACCAAAGGCTAGGGTCCAAATGAAGAGCAAAACACTCTCCACCTACTAAGGGGAGACTATCAGTCTGTAACGGAGGCAGGGCCAATGCTCTGGAGCCATTGTCATTCTTATGACTCCTTGTTTTATTATTAAAGTGGAGGGTCCTTGTTAAGGTTTGGGTGTCAATGCCCCACAAAGAATCAAGTGTTTGGACACTGGTCCCACCAGGTGACACCATTTGGGGAATTTTTGGGTCTCGGGAAGTGGGCTAGCAGGAAGAGGTGGGTCACTGGGCAACACTGAGGACAGTCATTTGAGTGTAACCAGGCTCCTCAGGCCCTACTGCCCCACTGGCCAGACCAGTGAGCTGTGCCAAGCCCTCATTGGTCCATTTCTTGCTGTGATGTCACAATGACAGACACTTGTGCACTCACAGCTCTGGCTGAGGCTGCCTCCTGTCGTCACAGTGCAGGAGCTGTCGGTTGGTTGGAGAGAGGTGGTGTTCGGCACTGGTGAAAGAAAGAGTCGACTTGGACTTTCGGGAGCTGTTGGACCCCGACATTGTGAGTTTCTCTCCAAGTCTGTTGACTTTATTTGGTTTCTTGTTCTCAGTGAATTTGTCTATTGGCTTGCTTTATTTTTGCACTTACTTTTTCATGTTCTTTATTATCTTCTATTTGACTTTCTATTCTTTTTGATGTGTATGGGGTAATTCAAGACAGGGTTTCTCTGTGTAGCTCTGGCCTTTATGGAACTCACTCTGTAAACCAGACTGGCCTTGAACTCAGATATCTGCCTGCCTCTGCCTCTTGAGTGCTGGGAATAAAGGCATGTGCCACCACTGCCCACCAGTTTTTATTCATTTGTAGGTTGTGTTTACTGAGGTAGAATATTTTGATATTTTTATTTTATGGGTATGAGTATTTTGTCTCCATGTATGTCTGTGCACCACGAGCCTGGTACCCGTGGAGGTCACAAGAGGGACACAGATTAACTGAAACTCAAGTAACAGGTGTTGGTGAGCCACCATGTGGCTGTTGGGCACCTAACCGGGGTTCTATGAAAGAGCAGGAGGTGCTCTGAAACACTAAATCATCTCTCCAGCCCCTCGGTGTTTATCTTTACCTCCTCACTTATTTTTGTCATGTTTTCTTTTATTTATTTCTCCTATTTCAAGCCTATTCTTGGTATAGAATATGGCACATAGAAGCGATTTAGTTATGACAATCACAGGAACACCTGTAATGCATTTTGATCACATTAATCATGTGATTAACCTGTGCTGTTATGCTTTCTTCCCCACTTCCCCCTCCACTTTCCTAGTAGCCCCTTTTTAAGTTGACGACCCCCTCCTGCTCCCAAACCCCACAGAGGAGAGAAAACAAGCGGCACATTTGGAGGACTGGCTTTTCCCAGGTAAAGCATCTGCTCCAGTCTGTCCTTGTTGAGAGCCCCAGTTTCATCCTGGATGGCTTCCCATGGCTTGACTGTGGCACTCTTGCCCTTCATTCCGTTCCTATATTGTGTTGTTTGTCCTCTAAGCATGCAGAGCAATTCTTGCAAGGATCCTTGTGAGTGTGTTTTAACCATCAAGTATGGCCTTATTAATGTGTTGTGGAATTTGGTGAGACGTATTAGTACTATTATGAAGGACTTTCACATCCATGTTCATCATGGAAACAACTTTTTTTTTCTTAATAGTGTCCTTTCCTGGCTTTGGCATGAATGAGTTTGGAACTGTTAAGTCCTTTCTGTTTTGTGCAGTTTGGAGAAGTGCTGACATTTGTTCTTTAGGGGATGGAATGACTCATCAGTAAGTGCCTGGTCCTGGGCTTTTCTGTGCAGAGTCATTTTTCATAAATACTTCAACCTTTTTGTTTATCATCTCTTCTAAAGTTGAATTTGTATCTAGAAGTTTTTCAAATTTATCCACATTTTTCAATCAATGAGAAGGACCCTGTGGGTTTAAAAAAACAGATTAATTTGGGGTAGGGTAAGGTTGGAGAGATGGCCCAGCAGGTAGGAACATTGTATTGTTCTTACAGAAGACCTAGGTTTGCCTCCCAGCACTCCCATGACCCACCATAACTGCCTGAAACTCCACTTCTAGGGGATCTGATGACCTCTTCTGACCTTCTAGGTCATGGAAAAGAAATAATACAAAAAGACTTTTATCACTATTTTAAGTTATGTATAGTGCCTGTGAGTTCACGTGTCTGTGCATGTGTGCCCACATGAGCACATGCACACATATGTATGGATGCCCTCAGAGGCCAGAGGTGTAGGATCTCCTAGAGCTAGAGTTAGGGCAGTTGTGAGCCACCTAACCTGGGTCCTGAAAACCACATACAGGTCTTCTGAACTCCTGAGCCAGCTGCCCACCCAGGAACTCTGGGTTTGGGGGTGTCTGTTGTCTTATCAACTGCTCTTGCATCTGATTTTATTAGTGCCTTCTCTCTCAGTGAGTGCTGAGCTCGGGTAAGAGGATGATTATCCTTCCCAAGAAGCGGCTCTTAGTTTCTGTGACCCCTTGTTTTATTCTCTTTTTCTGGCTGATTCTTACCAACCCAAGCTGTGCCTTTTTTTTTCCTTTTTTGGTATTTTTTTTTTTGTGTGTGTGTGTGTGTGTGTGTGTTGGTTCCTGTCCTGGATCTCACTCTGTAGACCAGGCTGGCCTCGAACTCACAGAGATCTGCCTGGCTCTGCCTTCCCAGTACTGGGATTAAAGGCGTGTGCCACCACCGCCCGGTCCGATCTGTGTCTTATTCTGCTATCTGCTGCTT